>NW_022147508.1:1369940-2056213 GCF_002938485.1 Sitophilus oryzae
GAAAATTTTGGATCTCCATTGTCTTTATTTTTTTTTGTTTTTGATTAACACAACGTTTCGGCAAGTATCGGTCGGAAGGATCACTGACCGTTATCAAGTGTAAACTAATGGTAAAGGTAAACTAGGTTTCCTGTGGTTAGGAGCTCGGGTTGTCCAGAGGGAACCTCATTGGAAAAAGCGTAAATTTATCAACATTTTTAAACAACATTTTTAGCAATAATTCTAGAATAGGAATATCTACGATATGGCAACCACTGATAAAACGCACAAGGCATTCTAAGTTGACAACCTCACAGTTGACTGCACCCAACTTTAGTGATGTTGATTTTCGTTACTTTTGATTACCCGTTACTAATCGTTACTCGAGTACTAAGTAATAATTTCAAATATTCGTTACTTTGATTACTATAATCTCTGCTATAATTACTTTTTACTGATTTTGGTACTGCTCTCAATTTTGTCAACTGCTGTCAACCTTTGTGTCTAATTTCACCTGCTTAAAGGACATATTTTGAAAAATAGATTCTTAATACCCACGTTTTTCATTTTACGTTACCTAAGGAACTTCTACGCAAAATTTCATACTTCTAAATCCCACTTTAATAAATATTTGAGAAAACTTTCACCCCTTATTTCTTATTTCACCCTCTTAGGAGGTGACTTTCCAAAAAAGTCGCTTCTAAGTACTCACTTTCGCCACTTAAGAAACCTCTATACAAAATATCATACCCCTGGGACTAATTTAAAAAAATATATATACAAAATTTCACCATCAGTTATTTATTACAGTTGGAGGTTGGAACCTTTGGTGTTACACAGCAAAATAAAACACTAAATCACCACAAAACACCAAAACACTTTTACTTTTCCACTGGAAGCGCGTTTCGCTAACCATGTTAGCATCATCAGCAGATGATTAAGACTGTTTAGAGTCTTAATCAAAAAACAATACAATACAAACAATACAAACTTCCACCTAGTTTCGGTAGTTTCAACGCCTTAAAGGTTGAATTTCCGAAAATCGCTTCTTAGTGTTCAATTACGCCGCTTAAGAGACCTCTGTGCAAAATTTCATACTCCTTAGAACAGATTTTAACAGCTTTTTATGCAACCTTCTATCCTATTTCAACTTTCAACCCCTTAGCGGCCGAATTTCTCAGTGTGTGTTGTACGAGTTTGTACGAAATTCTTTTAGTATCATTACATATTATCCTACATACCTACTTCAAAATTTATTTTATTCAAATACAAATTGTCGTTCAATAATATGCATGCCCAAATTTTGTACTGTATTTTTTTACATCATTGTCTAAAAATTAACCATCCAATTCTGGAAAAAATGTCATTGAATTCTGGAACATATACTTACTAATCCAGTCGGGTTGTACAAGTATTCAGATTTACTTAATTATTTTTTTTTGTTTCAGGTTAGTCCGTTAGTGCAAACTGCATACTGATGTCTCATACCATGAAATAATGTAAGTGACAAATTTTTTTTTTCATCAAGCGTACTTTGAATGACGTCAAAATAAATAAAAACTTTATATCAGAATTTTCAGTCTGCTGATCATAAAACTTTTTGATCATACCGTGTGCATATATCAATTTTGAATATATGATGAAAAATAATGCTGTTTTTCGACTCAAATTTAAGAATAAATTGTGTGTACATTTCTCCAAACTATGACCACCATTACCAGTTTTGCGTTGCTGACAGATATGATTCCAACAAGAACCAAACTTAACGATTAGCAAGATTTTTACACCTTACAATTTCTTAAGTTCTGTTAAAAAATAGCTATAGTTTATCTCATCATACTTTACGTCATTTCAACATTTGACATGGGGAAGTGGTTATATAGCGGATACAACTATTTTGAAATTTAGAACTTCTTTCTATCGCACTACTTATTAACAAATAAATAGTATAAATAAATTGTTGAAGTAGGTAATTAAAATTATGTTGTATCTATTCTATCAAATAATTAGAATTTATTCTGGCTCTGTTCATACCAACATTTTATTTCTAAATAATACCAATATTGATTGTTTTGAGGAAACGTAATCCGCCATATTGAAAAAGTCACGTGACAAGCATATAAAAACAGTTCTTAAAATCATCGCCATTAGAATGTTAAGCTATGTAACTGTCACAATTTGATGATATCAGAATAAACGATGAATCACATAAATTAAATGTATGTATCTAGCATACTTTTACGGTACTTAAAGAATCAATTGACAAACATTTTAATTTATACAGTCATATAATAGAGTTATTTCAATACAAATATACCAAAATTTAAAAATAAGATTTTTTTTTTTTTTTTTTATTTTATTTTTATCATTGTTTTTAATATCTTATACCTAATGCACAATTTTCTTTGATTATTTAAACTTTTTCTCTTTGTTAAAAAATTTGTATTATATTATTATTGTAGCTTTCAACTGTTCGATTAATATACTCAGAATAAATATTCAAAAGTAGGAAAGAACTTAAAACTTTTCGTTTTGAAACCACAGCTTTATTTTTCTTTACTTTAAGACAATTCTACGAAGTCATTGATAGAAAGTTTAGATACGAATTTTCCTTTCCGTCTTGGTAAAATCTAAAATTACAAGTACTTTGTAAAACGAAAGTGATTTATTCCACATTTGAACGTTCTAAAATCCCTCAAGCGGTGAATAATGAGAAAATTATTTAATTAAACGTATTGCTTAATCTTTAAAATCCATTACAATTTCTATTGTAATTTAAAAACATTTCATCTGATTTTTTGCATTTTCATATATAGAAATACCATACAAAATATAGGTATGCTAAATATCATTAGAAACTATCAGCGAATTAAGTAATATTT
This sequence comes from Sitophilus oryzae, assembly GCF_002938485.1. Classification (NCBI taxonomy): domain Eukaryota; kingdom Metazoa; phylum Arthropoda; class Insecta; order Coleoptera; family Curculionidae; genus Sitophilus; species Sitophilus oryzae. Next base: position 1,372,802 of record NW_022147508.1, read on the forward strand.
GCAAGCATTTTATTAGATATAGTTTAAAATAATTATAGTAATATTAGTCGTTTATATCAAAATGGTCCATTTATCACTGCGTAAGAATATAAATATTTGTTAGGTATTACAATTATATTTCAGCTTTGTTCTTTACAACTGAAACTATAGTGATCTAGTTATTATTAAGCCTGTATATCATAAAAAGCGCTGCTTTTTATGGTTACAATAATAATTTGTCAATATATATAGTATATTTAACAAAACTTTGGTTGCACGTCATCAATGACACCATGCGTCGTCTTATGGTGTTTGCTGGTGGTCGTATTATGATGTGCAACCAAAGTTTTGTCAAATATACTATAGAAGGCTCTTTGTTTAAATGCGATATAATTCAAAATTCAATTTTGATTTTTTTGCAAACATATATTGTAGGTAATAAAGATAACAAATCTAAAATTTGTATTTTGGGGAGAAAATGAGAGAAATGAATAAAAAATACAGTGTTAATGTAAAATATACATCTATCTGGGGGTACTGCACTGTCCCCGCTAAGTCGAGCACAGCCGTAACATCCTTTTCTCGAAAGTAATAAGTGGCACTTTTGACCACACTGTAACGTCGTGGATAAAGTAAGAATATTAATTTTCACTACATATGAGGACATACTATAGCTGGCTAGACTACCAAAATATCTAGTAACGATACCTCATAGTTTATGAATTATTGTTTGTCAAATTTCTTTAATTTCGACATTGACTCCCTGACAGATCATCAAAATTATAAGGTACTTCTAGATGTCACAAACTTATAACCAAAGGAAAATGAAAATTCAGAAAGATTTCCCTGACTGGACTTTCCAGTCGGGAAAAGGTAGAAAACTAGAATTAATCCAAGCGGTCTCTTCTGATTTTATTTGTATATCATCAAATTCAACAATAATTCAAGAATTATGAATCTTTTCATTTCAAACTTCTTTAACTATTTTAAGATTTTTTAAAAAAATCATCAAAAATTATTAAATTTTGTGGGTAGCTTCTAATTTATAAATTGAAGGAAAAAATTAAAATCTCGAAACATCCTCATGGATTAAAAGTTAGCTGTCTAGCCGCTACCGGTAACCGAGTTTCGGGCGATGGTAATAGGAGGACCAATGATAGGATTATTTTAAAATTTGGATTTTGGGGATGAAGGCACCTGCTCTGTCTATCTAAAATATTATCACCGTTACCGGAATACTGGATCGTTTGAAAATTTGTAGCATCTTTTATTTTAAAATGAAACGCCCAGTATTACATTTTGAAAACTACTCACATCTCATAAATGTTTATTACCAATCCCATAAGCATATCTCTTATAGTTTTCGAGATAAAAATAAAATATTTGTAAAATTGAAAAAAACATGATTTTGAATAAAAAATAGTAAAATCATAAATTGAACATTTTTAAAGTTGATATCTGGGTTACAACGAAAGTCGGAAACAAGAAAGTCGTTAGAAAACTAGAATTAATCCATTTGATATGATCTAACTTTATACGATAATTCAAAGTTTATGAATTATTACTAGCCAAACTTCTTTAATATTATTTTCCTTTGAAATCGATATAAGACCTGTTTTGGTGGAACGATATTACCCGAGAAAAAATTAGGAGGATAACCTACAAAATGAAATGAGGACACTGTCTCCCCAATGAACACCTCAGTAGATTGAAATTAAGTAGAAGAAACGGCGTGAATGCAGATTCTGTGGGAAGCATGGTGAAACACCAGTACACCTCATCACTGAGGTGCTGAGACGAACCATCGTGCCATGAATTTGGTACGACTGATATTGGAGATGGAGAACTAATTTCTATAAAACCGTCCCAGATAATTGGCTTTGTCAAAGCCCTGGGACTGTATGATGAGTTATGATTCAAGAAAGGGGGACACAATGGATCTGTAAGGTCGAAGTGATTAACCCCCCTCCTACTCATTCTAAATTCTAAAATTCTAAAAATGAAATGAGATCCCCCCATTAAAAACATAGAATAAAAAAAATCCAAATTTTACAACACAATTCTTCCACTATAAAAAGTTGTGTGATCTCATGTAAAACTAAGTTTATTTTATTTAGTCTCTTTGTATGTCCTACCAAGAATTTATAAATTGTTAGTAGCAATATTTTACCATCTCTTTGTTTCCTGTAATAATAATTATAATGACTTGGCGATTGTGTTTTATTTTGATATTCAACATTGGCATTGATTTTCGTAAATGCCCGGACAATGACGATGTTATCCGATGAAATTGAGTATTTACGTTATTGGCCGGATATTATCGTAATTTCCCTATATACATCATTGTCAAAAACATATACAGTGTGGTCCGAACTGTATTCGAAACTTCGAGGAAGAGACTGATGAAGAGTCCATGACATGTCCTAAAATGTTTAGTTTCGAGATACATGGTGTAAAATTCTCATTTTATTTCATTTTTCCAAACAATTTATGAAGTAACATCAATATTTGGATGAAAAATTGTGTCTAGAAGTTTTTGACATATGAGAAATTTGATTTTCATGTCAATATGACTCCTACTTGTAGAGGGCGTCACCTACATATGTTCTAACTACTAAAGAGTAATAACTTTTCGTCCGTACCTGTATAAAACCATTGAGTAAAAAAAATATAGATTTTACAACTTTTGCTTAAAAAAGGTCTCTTTGGTAAAAATCGCTACGACGAATTGTCCTCAAGATATTGGGAATTGAAATTATCAATACCTGTCATTGACATAAATTAAACATGTTAAACATGTTGACAATAGTTATTGGACTGAAACCATAAATTTGATTTTTTTGTTGTGAAGTTCAACAGAAACAGTTTATTATCATTTTTCGCAGAAAAATTTATTATTAATTTAAAAAAATAAAATTTATTATTATTCTTAAATAAATAACTATTCAACGTGCTTATTTTTCTAAATATCTTGAGAACGGTTGTTCATAGTGATTTTTACCTATAAATTTAAAAAAACATTTTTACGTAAAAAGTCATGGAAATGTATATTTTCTTAGTCAGTAGTTTTATACAGGTACGGACGAAAAGTTATTACTCTTCATAATAGTTAAAAAGCATGTAGGTGACTCCCGCTACAAATAGGAGCTTCATTGGATGATCAAATCGAATTTCCTGCGTCAAAACTCCTAGACACTAATTTTCATCCAAATTCTTTGTATCTCTCCGAAACAGCATTTCAGAGATACATTTATACGAACTTTTTACTTATTTGCCCATAGAAGGTTCCGAAGTTTCCTTCCGAATACGTTCACCATTTTTCTATAAATAATTTTTACAGCATGAAACTATCTAAATATTTATGTCATAAAATAAAGTATGCTGCTTTTAATCATTTTATTTCTTGAAGTTGAAAAAAAATTGAAAATAATAAAAAAAATTTTTGAAATTTAAAAGATCTTTTTGAATTTTTTGGTTTTTAGATAAAACATAATTTCTTGATAATATGGAAACATAGGTAGATTAAATTTACAAGAAAACAAACCGAAAGATCCAGCGAGTTCTCAAAATTCTTACCAAAAAATACCTTTTCTTTAAGTAATTTTTCAAAGTAAAATAACCCGTTATTTTGGACTTATTTGAAAACGATAAAGAAAGAGAAAATATGTTTCTTTATCGAGATCACCATCCCTTAAAATACTTGTAATTTATTTCTGGGACACTCTGTATATCTTTAAATCCTTCACCCCACATCTGTCAAAGAGTTTCACTTCAAAAATATGCTCACATAGTGCAATATATATATTTTTTTATTTATAGATTTTATAATGTAATAATGAGCCGAGCTGTTGATGTTTAGGAAAAAACTAGTTCTTTCTGAAAACGGAGCCAAGTTTCTAATTTTAGGGGATGATTATGTTAAAATAATGGTATCGTAAACAATTATTTATTATTTGCAATATATCTCAAGCATCAAAATATTATTGAATCTATAAAGGTACAGAGAGTAAAAATAGTTAATACATTTGTAAAAAACAATTACATTTATACTGATTAATAATGGTTAATATAGTTACGATCAGTATATAGGTATATCACTTAAGGTTACACCGGAAATTAATATCGGCTTTCTTATTTGAAACACGCTCGTACTATTTTTGTTGCTACAATTTCATAGCACACAATATATTAATGTCTATTCTGCCGTATGGTGTAGTAATGAAAAAGAAAGTTAAAGATAGTGGCAGAGTTGAGTAATGGCGAACGAATTGTCAACTATGTATATCTATTTCAGATATACGCGTATAATGACATCCAGTTCCTGTACCACAGTTCCGGAACAACATTAATCGTGAATTTATTGCATATATACTAGACAGCATTTTGTCAGTTGTTAGGTAATAGCTTTCCTAAGTTTTCTTGAAGAAATTTGAAGTATTTCCACTCTCATGGTCCTTAATATATGCGAGTTCTGTAGTATTTTCATGTTTAGTGATATTAAAATTGAATTAAGGAAGTGTCGATTTGTTTTGTTCTGTTTGCCAATTTATTATGGATATTATGAAGTTTTAAAATTATTAAAATAAACGGTTTATTTACTTTATATTTAGTAATAGGGTTAATGCCGACTCAAAATAATTATTGCATATTTGAAAAAAAAGAGTGATTATTACATATTTCTAAATCAACAATGCACTTCTTTGCCTTCCTTTTGCGAGTCCTCTAAGATAATTTTGGTTTTGAATTTCCTTTTACGGTGTCCAAACTATTTAAAAAGCAAGGTGTCTTGTTTTTCAAATATATATTTTTTAAAATATGGCGTTAATAAAATTGTTTTGAGTACTTTAATTTTTAACAGAAATAAATCGACTATAGTAAGTTTTGTTTTAAATAAATTGGAATATTCGATTCTATTTGAAATAATTTTTTCCATGTTTTGTCTGATTTAAGTAGTCTTTAGTTGAAAGCAGCTAAAAGATTTTTTTCGAAAAAATTATATTACATTTTTGAAGCACATGACTGAATTGAGTTTAATTATAGTATTATAATTATTCGCATATTTTTGTCTTTAGTTTCTTTACATTTTTTTAGTTTATCATTTTCATTGGGTTCTCATCTCTAACCTGATGAAGGCCTAGCTATTTTGTTGTATTCTCTTGGCCAAACAAAAATATGTTTTTCAAATTATAACAATCATAGGTACTATATTTGTCATTAATAGCATTAAAATTATATCTCGTCAATATTTAAATAGTTTTCTTAATATTGAACAAATTAGTAAAAATTAACAAACTTGTTTAATAATTTGTATCACTAATCACTTTAAGTGAGTAATAATTAAAATATAATTATTATTTTCTAAATACTAATAGACGATATTAGTGATAGTCACTCAGAATGGATATAAGTCAAAATTATGTTATTTATTAAAAATCTAATTACATAGATAATATTGACATACCACTGCTAATGAATATTTCTAAATTAGGCCTAAAAAAATGCGGATATATATACCTATCCTATAAAATTCATTTCAGTAATTCACTAAGACTACTTAGTAGAAATAAAAATATAACCTAAATTCAACTATTAGTTTTTTATTATGAAAAATCAGGTTTTTAATACAATTTATAAATGATTATCACCAAACACAAACGTAGTTGTAGTAGTAATAATGTTCTAATTTTAAGTCAATATTTTATACATACACAAATTATATTAACCTTGATAATTATGTTTCCGTGCTCATTTCTATTATCACTAGGCTAGTAGGTTGATGATAATTCTAAAAAAAATAATAATAACATAAAATAATCTTTTATCTAAAAAGGTCTAAAAAACGAAAAAAAAAACTAACATCTCTAATTCATTTTATAAAAATCTTAGTCAAAAAGTATGTGTAGGAATGTCGGATTTTTGAAAACTATTAAAAACGGATAATTATTTATAAAAACACCACTTTATAATGCTTTTCTGCTATAAGCTAAATCGATTTTTTTCTTTCAATAAAATAATTTTTCATTGAAAGAATTAATATCCACCATACAACAAAAATAAGATGATTTTTCTAAATTATACCAACTAAAACCAAAGCAGATTACGAGCTATTGATTGGATTAGATTAGGTGGCTTCGGCCTGATCCACTGCGATCTATTGTGACCTTCTGATCTATTGTGGTTCTCTTCTGATCCTTAGACATTCTTTAGTCCTATGCTTTTCACAAAGTTTAGCAACTTGGAGACTGAAGCCTTCATGTAGCTCCCTGGCAATGGCCTATCATTGCCTACTACCGAGAACCGCACATTCGCCAGGCTGTCGCACCGACATAAAATGGGTTCTGTCATTTCTTCTTCAGATTGATAGAACCTGCACAACATAGCTTCGTCCGTCAGTCCCATCAGCTTTAGATGGCTATTCAGCTTACAATGCCCTGTTAGTAGACCCACTACAGCTTTGACTATCTTTCTGTCCTTGCTTATCAGGTCTACGAAAGTGAATTTTTTGGCGAATGTTCTTACAATGAACTTTTTCGCCTGTCTCTGCCCCTGGTGAGTTTCTCCACCATTCTAGAGATTTGTTGGCCACCCATCGTTCCGTGGCCATTCTCGTGACTGCCTGTGCAACGCCGCAGGAGGGTTCTGGGCCTATGAATGGCATTGATGAGCCTTGCTTGGCCCTTTCATCTGTCTTTTCGTTACCCTTGTGACTCTCGTGTCCTGGTACCCAGGCCAATGTAACAATGCTACGTTCGCCTAAAGTATTTAGAGCACGCATAGTCCCGCACTAGTTTAGAATTGACCTTCGCGGAGCCGAGTGCTTTTAGCGCAGCTGTGAAGATAGCCACAGAATGATGCGTTCTTTGTTGCCTTATTATTTATTCTACGCAATAGTGGATGGCCGTTATTTCTGCCAGGAAAATTGTGACATCCTTAGATTTGCTTACGTGGAAAGATCTTCCTTGTTTCGGCCTTATTATTCCAGCTCCTACGCCTTCCGACGTTCTTGAGCTGTCTGTATACCAGGTTGCCTCAGCTTGAATGGCCTTGAATGAAACGTTTACTCCAGTCTTCCCTTCCTTGTATGGTTTTTACTAAATTTGTTCTTGAAGCTATAATAGCTGTTGCATCAAGCGGTATTATATGGGGAATATGATCGAATGTGATTCGATCGAATGTTATCGATCCCTATTTTGCAATGAGAAACGACAGGGTAAATTTAATTAAAAAAGCCAATTACCAATTTAAGTAGGTAACCTTTTTTATTCAGATATTGGAAGGTTTTTTAAAGAGGAGTATTAATGTCCTATAGTTAAATTTTCTGGTGGGTGGTGAATTATTTTAATATGTTTTCTGATGAATTATGACACCACTTTATAAATATATATTTTTTCCCAAATTATACCAGCTATTGATAGAAACATAACAAGGAAACTTTTATTAATCATATACTATTAAATGTATTAAAAAATTAGTTTAATATTTATGTGTTTCATTGTTAACCCTCTAATAATTTACTAAAATCGCTTGGCAAAATAATTTACCGTTTGTCGAAATATCTTGATTTTTTAGCACACTTTAAATCAAAAGTCTAACTTTGGTCTTATCCGATACGGCAACTCCAGTTGTTTTACGTTGTATATACTCTGTCTTATATTCAAATTTAAAATCTTTTCCGTTTGAAAATAGGAAACGGTTTCAAAAGGAAAACGGATTAAATAAGGTAGCTGTAGGGTGTATAAATGTCACACTGGAATTGGTAATTCCTACATGTTCCACTGATACTACAAAGAAGAATTTTAATACTCTGCGGTTGGGCATATCAGACGTATCAGACATCTGTCTCGCAAACAATGCCATTTTGTGCTCTATTTTTAAAAAGACATTCGCCGGAATATAAAGTCACTTTAGGGAGGATTTACTAATTAATTAAGTGTATACTTCTTTTTTTGACATTGTCGTTTTTTCTTTCTTAAGGAAAATAAAGATAAAAATAATCATATAGTATTAAATATTAATTGCATTAAAATTTAGTTTAAAATATATAATGTTTATCTTCTTTAGCCATTTAATTAGTGATTTGCAATTACAAGACAAAGACCAAGACTTACTTGGTCTTGATCTTGCAGTCTAATAGTCGTCTTGGTCTTGCAAGGTTCAATCTTGGTGCTTCTCCAAGACTGTTGCAGTAGGACCAAGAGTTATTGCAGTCTTGCACTTTTTAAATTAATTTTTACGTAAGGCACTTTCTACATTTACCGGCACGAAAAACGGGCACCTTAAAATTTTGATGTATTTTAAAGTTTAATATATTTTGTTCTAGTTGGCACGATTTTGATAATTTTTTAAGCAATTTGTAGCTAATTTATTTGACTTTTCAGTATCTCTTTTCAAATTAAAAATGAAAGTTTCCATCTGTCAATTACACAAAGGAAAACAAATGTGGATATTTTGGTGAAAGTTTGAAACACCCTAAAAAAAATATGCATTTCCACTGTTTTTTACGTTATCAAGGTCTCTAGGTAAGAGTCGTTGTGAGTAATCGTTCCATATAGGAAATTCAGTTTTGATATCAATATGACTCCTACTTTTAGGGGGCCACCTACATATTTTTCAACTGATTTGAAGAGTAATAACTTTTCATCCGTACCTGTATTACGATACTGGTGAAAAAAATATACATTTCTGCAATACTTGGCGTAAAAAAGGCCTCATGGTAAAAATCTCTGCCAGTAATGGTTCTCATGATATTTGGAATTGAAATAATCAATTCATGGTCATTATTGACAAAAATTTAACATGTTGACTAGATAGTTATTAAACTAAAATAATAAATTTGAAATGTTTTTGTGCTAAATGTGCAATAGAAACTGTTTATCATAATGTTATCTAGAAATAATTATGATTAAAAAAGTAAAAAGTTCCCAAATGTATCATTTCAGCAAAATGTGTCATTTCACCCAAATAACTATCTAACCAACGTGTTTGGCAATCTACTGATAATTTCTATTCCAAAATAGTAGCTCTTAACGATCTTTCCAAGAGACATTTTTTTCTCTCAGTAGTTTTATACAGTTTTATACAGGTACACAGTAGCGGATACAGAGGGGGGCCCATGGGGCCAAGGGCCCCCCTAAAATCTGTAAATTGGGTTAAATATTAGGCTTTTAGGTTAAAAATGGCGCTTCAAAAAGCATATTCTACATTACTTTTTATTTGGCCCCCCCCTAAAATAAATTCCTGTATCCGCCCTGCAGGTACAGATGAAAAGGCATCACTCTTCAAAACAATTAAAAAAAACATGTGGGTGGCGTTCCCTACAAGTAGGAGTCGTATTGACATCGAAATCAAATTTCTATTGTCAATAAACAACCAGACACAAATTTTCATCTAAATATCGACGGTAGTTAAAATTATTTGGAAAAAAAATAATAAAATAAAACTTCTACACTCTGTCTCTCCGAAAAGAAGCACTTTAGGGCATGCATTTATACGAACTTTTTTACTTATTTTTATCTGCAGAATATGCTGCCGAAGTTTCCCGAATATAATTCGTATCACTCTGTATGAAAGCCAACAAAGGCGCCATTATTTAGACATTTTAAGTTCGACAAAAAAACATTAAAAAACAATTCTAATATTACTTAAAATTTTAAGCTTTGTTGTAAATATTGCAAAGCTCCAAACTCAACGTGATTTAAACTTAAAAATGAATCGTTCTTTCAAGATAATATTTCAAATCTAGTATCGATCGAAGCATTTTTTTGTATCTCTTCAACCTGGTGCACATCTTTGCGGGAACTAAATAAAATAAATCGCCTTCGCTACGCTGTAAATACTTCAAAACGAAAATCCTTCGAGACGCTGAAACAGTCGGAGAAAAGTTCTTTTTATTATACTTAAAAGAGAAATAAAGGGCCTTGGCATCGTTAGTAGAAATTAAGTTTTCATCTAAATGGTTTTTGGAATTCCATTAGACCCATAGGTATCTTCTCCGTTAAAATACTCTATCAAATAGTGTTGTTCACGCTATTTGACATGGAGTATTGTAGCCAGATGATTAAATTTTTAGAAATTTTGAGTGATGGGATGGTTGGAGAACTACTAAAGAAATTATAATACAATTTACAATTATATGCAAAAGGAACAGATTTTCCCAAATAAATTAAAAAGCTCATAGTATCATAGTTGTACTTTTTTGAAATGGAACACCTTGTATATTATTATTTACTTCTTCTTCTTCTTCTTCTTCTTCTTCTTCTTCTTCTTCTTCTTCTTCTTCTTCTTCTTCGGCCGCCGTCTCCCTTCGGAGGTTGGCGATCCAACTGGCTATGATGGAGCGTAAACCGCACCTCTGAAAATTTCAATTGATGTTCTTCCAAACCAACGACACAGATCCTTAAGCCAGGAGTTTTGCCTTCTTCCCACTGATCTCCTGCCCACAATTTTGCCTTCGATGACTAGTCTGAGCACCTCGTATCGATCACCCCTCATGATGTGATCGACGTACTGTAACTTCCTTTTCTTCACTGTTGATAGGAGCTCTTTATCTTTGCCCATCCGCCTGAGCACCTCCTCATTGTTTGTGGTTAAAGTGCAGTAAACTTTAATCAAATTTACCTTTATTTTAATTGTAGAAACTAAAAAAGAAATGTAAAATGGGTAGGGGCTTACTACCAAGTATATATAGTATTATTTTATAAGTTTTTTTTTGGAAACGGATCTATTTGTGTCTGGAACATTGTATTTTCTAGTCTTACTGCATTTAATATGTGAAGTTTTATGACAATTTTATTTTTTTATTGCGGTAATAATTTTTTAAGATGTTACTTTGATAAATATTGATAAAAATCGTGTCACTAAATTGCTTTTTAATATTTTTAAATTTAGTTCTTACATTAAATTTTATAATATCTATTCAGATAGCCTCTGAAGGCCTTAGAAGTATTAAAATACAATCTATTACACTAAAAGCGTCAGTGTGCTAGAAAATAGTTTGTTCGATACTACACTTCAACCTCCGATTTGTATCTTGAGGATCTCAAATATTAATTTTGAATATTGTTGACTTCGAATATTGTAATTATGAAGTTAAACTTAAAGTGGCTGTACTGATAATTAAAACTCTTTAATTAAATGACTTGGTTCTAAAATATTTAGTTGAATGTGCTTCCAATATGACAAAATATCTTTACAACAATTGGAACTTGTTATAAAAAATACTACTATAAGTATAAATGTATTTAGTTGAGATGAATTTTTAAATTTTGTAATTTAGTTTGTGTGTTTTAAATTAGCCACAAACTCAGACTACTAAGAGCCCTAATTTTCCCCATTGCCACTTATGCCTCAGAGACCTGGACATTGAAGTTGACAATGAGACGTAAAATCGATGCTTTTGAAATGTGGTATTATAGACGGAGACTACCGACACAGCTCACCGTATAAACATTTCAATTCTCGAACAACTGAATATCGAAACTAGACTGTCGATATCAATAAATCAATCATATTTAAGATACTTTGGCAACATATCCAGGAACACCAATGGCGTAGAAAAACTAATTGTGGAGGGAAAAGTTAACGGGAAACGTCCTAGAGGGAGATCACCAAACTCCAAACCGTTGGGTAGACCAAATGAACACGATAATAGGTCATAGTCTGCACGAGGCCAGTACTGCTGCTCAAGACAGAACAACATGGAGAGATGTCACCATACTCTCATAAAGTAATAGGAAGGAGAAGGAGGATTTTAAATTCGTATCAATCTCCAAAGACTAGCGTATTCTTTGCCAATTTTATGGCCAATTGGTATAATAGTATCGGAATTTTTAATTAAAAACATCAATTTAAAAAATTCTAAAAGTATTAAGTATTTATTTGAATCATATACAGGGTGAGTCTTGAATAAGTGCAAATATCTTCAGGGGTAGTATATTTCGACCTTCTTCGAACTTTTTTTTGAACATTTGGAATTTTTTGATAATTTTCTTTAGTTATTTGGAAATAGTTTTTAGTCTACAAACATAATTTATTGATAATATTATGGCAACATAGGTTGTAGATTAAATTTACAAGTAAGAAAACCCAGAAAAGATCCAGTGGTTCTCAAAATTTACACAAAAAATCATTTTTTGGAAATTTTCGAAGTAAAATAACTGGGCTAATAACTGGGACTTATTTGAAAAACGGCAAAGAGAAAATATATTTCTTTTATCGAGATTTACCAGCCCTGAAAATATTTGCACTTATTTAAGTACACACCCTGTATAGTAAATAAATTCTCTAGCATCAAGCAATTTGCCTTATCATGATTTTTGAGATATGACACTAAAATATGGGGTATAAAATGTCTTCCTGCGGTTAAACCAAAGTTAAACCCTGGAAGTAATTTCAATAAAAGAAAACTTAAAAGATATTTTAAGAGCTTAAATAACTCTAGTTACGTTATATCCATTTTTAGACAAACAGACGAATTACTAATTTCTTTATAATTTGTTTATTTGAAATAAATTTAAAAATATATCATCCTGCAAAAATTTAGGAATGATTTGACCATCAAAATATCCATTACACTTTATTTGGGTCAAAATTTAAAATATCGTTCATTTTATTTTTTTTTCTGTTAACTTTATGATTTCTGGGCGCATTAATGAGTAATAAACCCGAACCTAAATTTGCGACTAATAAAATATTTTTACTGTCAAATTTACATTCCCGTTTTGTTTATACGGATTAGTCATGCCGTTTCATAAAATTTACCAGACACAATGATTAAAATCGCTTGCTTCTTAATCATTGTGTTACAATAATATTACAAAGAAATTTCAACATTACGGTATACCTGTTCTGTTAACCAAATATTTTGACGCTTATGAGAAGAAGTACAAAAATGCAGTTTTTTCAGATCACTATGCTACTTTTTTTATAAAACTAAAGATGCTGCACGCAAATTTGACTTTAGATCCTGAAATACAGGGCGAATTTGAAATTGTTGCATTTCTTTGATCCCCTTAGTATCTCGGTTATCTTATTACTTATCGAAAAGATGAAATCTGAGTCCCATAGAGTTTTCCACATAGAATTCAGTAGCGTAGCTAGATTTTTGCTGTCGTTCTTGAAATATATCCCAAATTTAGTTTTTTTTTAAATGGGATATCCTATATATTATTTTCATTTTATTTTCTTTCTTATGAGCTCTCTAAAAATATAACATAATCTATACTTATTTTCATAAATAAGGTAAAAAAATGCGTTATTTACTTTTTTAACATATTACAGCGCTTTCAGATGGAGCGAACCGTATTAGCGGGCGATCCCGCGCGGATGTTTTTCAATATAATAGCTCATCCGGACGGAGCATGCGCGACCCATGTGAAATCGTTGATATAAACTCATGGTACTTGCTCGAAGTCGCGGACGGTCCGTCGCGGACTGTCCCCTCCATCTGAAAACGCTGAGGCGGTCGGTTTCAAATATAGATAATCAAAACAATCGAATAATTTATTCGACGTCAAATTTTGGATATTACTATTCAACGCTTAGGTTCTGTGTAGGATTATTATAAGATGCATAAATGCGGCCCAAAATAATGCAAATAAAACGAAACAAGGCAAATAAAATAAAAATAAAATAATATACAGATTGTCCCATTAAAAAACATAAGTCTAAGTCATATTTTGGAAATGACAGCTGCCAGCGAAAAAATAGTTAGCGACTGGTTTGTACGCCAAATACTCTACGGGGTTTACTTTTCACCTTTTTGATAAGTTATAAGATAACCAAGATACAAAGGGGGAGCTAAAAATCCCGCCTTCTGGGAATATTTTTTCTTGGTTATTAGGTTCATTTTAACCAATGACTAAAGAATATAAGGACATGTAACGCCCCTATACGGGCTGCGGCAGAATTTGTGACCTTTTTCTTTTGTTTTGCTGACAAACAGTGAGTCATCATTTGGTTACCAGCGACAATTTTAGCGATTTTTAATAGTTTGTGTGTAGTAAACTGTAGCGTTTTTTTATAAACATTACCACTGCGAACAGCAGCTTTTCATCGGAGAGCAGTCGTGGATAAGGTATTTCACTGGAAAGAAAACTAATTAATAACAATAAACAAAAAAATATAAATATTGGGCGCCAGGCATATACAGAGAAAGAAAACACAGTTGTATATTACTTAAAACTAATCACTATATTTATTCATGATGTTCTTTGTTGGTAAATGACATTGTAGAATTTTAATAATTATTATAGTGGTTAAATACTATTACAAGGCGTAATGTAATGAAACCTAAGATCTAAATCATATTGTAACTACTAAATCGACATAAATGTTCTTAATAATCTAACCACTAAATATAGTCTGTACGATATTATTCAAAATGTACGTTACTGTTTAAGACTGAAAATGTGTTAAATGTTAAATGTAAGCTAAAACTTAAATCTACACTTAGCTGTTCTTTATGTAATCTTGCTTCAAACAGTAACAGCGTGAGGTGGGCTTGCATCTCTGTACTCGGCCATCTAATACAACAAAAGGGGGCCAGAGTGAGGACACCATGAATTGATACAGCCGTAACTACTGACTAGACTGAGAAATGGGAACGAAGCAGCATGGGGCTTACGCTGTATCCATACTGTAGCAATATGGGGACACTACCCGTACCTTGGAACACTACTAGGACCTTGGATAATGTCCGTAACTTGAACCATAACCTTGGACCATAACTTTGGACACTTCCGTCCACATAAGACAACGGTACAGGGGAACATTACCCGTACCTTGGATACTACTAGGACCTTGGATAATACCCGTACCTTGTAAATAGTCCGTACCTTGGACCCTAAAAATACGAAACTCTTGTTTAAAATCAAACAAGGTCTAACAAACAAAATGAACCTACCTCGAATTACTTCCGAGGGCTCACGAAATAATAAAGAACATGTCCTTTCTTCCATGTCACATTCTGGAGGACAACAGCAAAAGTACACCAACGTGTCAGCAAAATACAAATACGAGTTAAAGGTGGGTCAATCCAAAACTCTACCCTAAAAATATTCAACAATAATATCGAATCTATAAAAGATAATAACTCATCTTTACCGGTAGCTTCGAAATGGCAGCTGATTCAGATTTTGCAGCAAGATTTAAATTGCCGTTTCTAAAAGCAGGATTTGCAAAAGTGAGGTTAAGCGCGGAGAGGCGCCTTGATATATAACAAGGATCTTGACAGCGCGCGCCTCCACAGTACAGTGAAACGATAGCAGGGTTGGCGACTAGGGAACGTAAAAATTACGCCAAGCGTGCCAAATAACTATCCGGCCTGAACGAGAGGGAATCCGGTGATGATAGGCCAGACATCATATATTATAGGTATATAAAAAAGACATGTAACGAACTAAAAACGTTACAAAACTTCGTATAAACTTTTTCAATATTTATAGAAATTTTGTTTCAATATTTATAGAAATTGAATTGCTATTTTGTATATGATCCACATCTTAACCAAAAACGTTTTTTTCTTAATTCGAGCAGAAGAAATTTCTTTAGTAACTGTTTCTTAAACAGCCAGTTAACAGAAACGATATTATTCATTAAAAATCTTTAATCACAATAGATTATTAAATGGAAACAAACACACTCCCACGAATAGGATGATCTCAGAATATAGAGACTCCGTTGCTACTATTAATTCGTAATTCCTCAAGTTGCAGCCATATGAGCCGACTTACTCATATATTGTAATATATGACCCGTTTTGGTACAATAACTTATGTTCACTTAGTTCAACCAGTGCCGTAGATTACGCAATTTTTATGTCTTAAAATATATGATAAATTTGTACAGCTATTACTAAATTAATTTTGGGTAGTATGTAATTTGTTATTGAAATATTAGTTCAAAAAATGGAAAAAGAATTAAGTTAACTTCAATTATATATTGTATTTATTCAATAGAAATAAATCAACGTTAATACATTTTATAGAAATTGTACGACGCTGAGAGCCAATTTCCGAGAGATCGTGAACAAATTTGCGGTAATATTAGTCATCCATTCCGGACAGTCTGCGACATGCAATTCGTGATACTTTGCTGGCCAGACCATTCATTTTTATTAGAGAGTTACTAAGAGCTAAACTTTTCATCAATTATCTGCGTAATCACTAATATTATTTTACAGTTTCTTACAGAAATATTTTTGTTAAAATCAATATGTCGCATAATTCTATTTGATTATTTAGGTTTATTTAAAATAGTGAAATTTTACATAAAAATAGTACATATTTTGATTGTTTTTAACTCCATGTCATATTTCGTCGTAGATATCACGAAGTGGCATAACTCATTTTTTGATATTTTTCAGGAGAGCGGTTTAAAGTTTTTTAGGACTTTTGTTTCAATACCAACCAAAATATATTGAAGCTCATTCGTTGTCCTTTATTTCTTCGTGGAGCATAGAGCTTCAATGAACGCTCCCCAGCGGGTTCGGTTGTGGAGATGGAGTCACCATATACCACGACGATTCTTGGAAATTGTTCTTTTTAGAATATCATCTAAGAGGATATTAAAAAGAAATGATGACAGAACGCAACCCTGCCTTACCCCATTCCGAATGTTGATGGTTTCACTCCGTTGGCACATTGGGCCTCACAATAGAGCGCCTTTGTGATTCTTACAATTTTGTTAGGAATACCAGATCTCCTTAGGGCTGGCCAAAGAGATTGGTGCTTTAGGCTATCAAACGCACGCTCAAAATCAACAAATGTCAGGAATAAAGGTGAACGTCATTTCAATGATTGTTCCATGACTATACGGAGTGTATTTATATGATCCACACATAATAGCTGAGGCCTAAATTCTGCTTGTTCTGGACGAAAATGAGGTTCTATATATTTCGATAACCTTTCCAGGATGATCCTAGCAAGGATTTTATTTATAGTGTTCAATAATGTAATGCCCCTCCATATACAGGGTGGTCCGAACTGTATTCCGGAAACTTCGGCAGCATATTCTGCAGATAAAAATAAGTAAAAAAGTTCGTATAAATGTTTGTCCTAAATTGCTTAGTTTGAGAAATAGAGGGTGTAGAAGTTTCATTTTTATTTCCATTTTTTGCAAATAATTTCTGAAGTAAAGTCAATATTTGGATAAAAATTGGTGCCTGGGAGTTTTTTGGCATGACAAATTTGATTTTGATGTCAATATGACTCCTACTAGTAGAGGGCGCCACCTACATATGTTTTAACTGTTTTGAAGCGTAATAATTTTTTGTCCATACCTGTATAAAACTACCGATTAAAAAAATATGCATCTCTGTGACTTTTTACGTAAAAAATATCTCTTTGTAAAAATCGCTACGAGCAACCGTTCTTAAGATATTTAGAATGGAAATAGTCAATACATGTCATTATTGACGTAAAAATAAACACGTTGAGTAGATAATTATTTCACTGAAATAATAAATTTGTAAAATTTTAATTTTTTTAAATTAATCATAGATTTTTCTGCAAAAAATGATGATAAAACAGTTTGTGTTGAACTTTTGGCACAAAAACATTTCAAATTTATGATTTCAGTCTAATAACTATTTAGTCAACATGTTTAATTTATGTCAATGATGACAGGTATTGATAATTTCGATTCGAAATATCTCGAGAACCATTATTTGTAGCGATTTTTACCAAGAAACCTTTTTTACGTAAAAAAAACGTCGTAAATGTATATTTTTTTACTCAGTAGTTTTATACAGATACGGACGAAAAGTTATTACTTTTCAAACCGGTAAACAAATATGTAGGTGGCGCCCTCCACTAGTAGGAGTCATATTGACATCAAAATCAAATTTCTCACGTCAAAAAATTTTCAGACACCAATTTTCATCCAAATATTGAGGTTACTTAATCGAAATAAAAATGAAACTTGTATCTCCGGAACAGCCGAAGTTTCCGGAATACAGTTCGGACCACCCTGTATAGCTATTGTGTTTACAAAAAAATTAGTTAAGTATATTGTAGCTACTGTGTTTCTTTTACAAAAAGTGAAACACAGTGGCTACAATATATTTTGGTTGGTATTGAAGGCTTTTTAACATGTAAGTGAGTAAAGCTGGCTTCCACCTTACTTGGATACTACGAAGCCGTCCAACTCAACTTTGATAAAACAGTTAATACCATTCAAACAGCATGAAAGTGAGACGCATTTCATTTGCATTGACAGACTATATAAAGTTGTTCTGTTAAAAAAGTGCAATCACTTGTGCACTTTTTAGTAAATAAGTGCAATCACTTGCAAGAATATTACAACAAGTCCAAGACCAACACTGGACCCTGCAAGACCAAGATTAAGGGAGTCTTGGTCTGTTTTATATTTATATTTGCTCATAATCTCTCTATTATAGTTGCTCATAATCTCAGTTCTATCTAGTGAGATAGAAACGAGAGTAGGCATCTATATCTATATAATATGATATTTTCGAATAAAATGTATGTTATTTTGTAATATAATGTGTGTTTATTAAAAAAGGAAATGTAGACCAGATATTTACTTATACTGAAATACTTCATTATATTATACATAGGTACTGAAACACCTGAAATAACAGTTTTTAAACTTTTACAAGCCCAAAAATTTATCACTAGTTTTCAAATATTGCATTGGAACATCATAATTATATTTAATAATCTTTATTTATATATCATTATCATATTCCTTTCAAATAGACAGTTGTAAATACATGTTATTATTCGCTTTCAGTAATTACATTCGCTTCAATGGCGTACATTAACGTTGTTGGCCAACAAAATAAAGATAAACAACGACAGTGTCATTTAGATTATGACCGGTTATTGGTAATATATCGCTAAAATCCTTAAATACAAGCTTTTGTAAATATTTAAAGCTATTTATGGGCGTCCATGGTCATCAGTGTCAGGGATTCCGTACGCGATTCTTATTTGTAAGCCAGCGTTCAAACGAGTTTATCGTAAAATAGACTTAAGATTTTATGTCAACACAATTAGAAAGCTATCGAATTCGACAAGTAAACAGCTCTATATTGTATTTGTTTCATTTTCACGTAGGGAAAACGCGATCGTGTTTATTAGAAACGCGCCACGTGATTTGTGAACTAATTTTCTTCGATACAAATGATGTGTTTAATAATATTTATAGAATTTTTTTAAGTAAATAGGCCGCTCAAGGGGCAATTCACTTTCGGATTTCGTCTATAAAAATAAATATA
Source organism: Sitophilus oryzae (assembly GCF_002938485.1). Lineage (NCBI taxonomy): Eukaryota > Metazoa > Arthropoda > Insecta > Coleoptera > Curculionidae > Sitophilus > Sitophilus oryzae. The sequence continues at coordinate 1,392,021 of NW_022147508.1, forward strand.
TATTTCTATATTCTGTTTAATGAGAGAATATTTGACAGCCACAGCTATATCTGTCATTTTAATTCGCAGGAAGATTGTATTTTCTGTCATTTTTTGGAATCGTGTAATGAACAGTGTTTTCAATAAAATGAATACAATGAAAAATATACGAAATAATATACATTTACTGATTTCTTTCGAAAATCGACAACTATGAAACTATGAACCCTTCCTGGACACAAACGGTACATTGTGAAACAGGAAATTGTAGAGAGAAACAAGCCCTATAACATAGGATATAAGATTTTAATGAACAGTGCTTTCAATAAAATAAATACAATGAAAAATATACGAAATAACTGATTTTTTTCGAAAATCGACAACTATGAAACTATGAAACCTTCCTGGATACAAACGGTATATTGTGAAACAGAAAATTGAACAGAGAAACAAGCCCTATAACATAGGATACAACATTTTAATGAACAGTGCTTTCCATATAATCAATAAAATGAAAAATATACGAAATAATATACATGTACTGATTTCTTTCGAAAATGACAACTATGAAACTATGAGCCCTTCCTGGACACAAACGGTACATTGTGAAACAGGAAATCGTGGAGAGAAACAAGCCCTATAACATAGGATATAAGATTTTAATGAACAGTGCTTTCAATAAAATGAATACAATGAAAAATATACGAAATAATATACATTTACTGATTTCTTTCGAAAATCGACAACTATGAAACTATGAACCCTTCCTGGACACAAAGGTACATTGTGAAACAGGAAATCGTAGAGAGAAACAAGCCCTATAACATAGGATATAAGATTTTAATGAACAGTGCTTTCAATAAAATGAATACAATGAAAAATATACGAAATAATATACATTTACTGATTTCTTTCGAAAATCGACTACTATGAAACTATGAACTCTTCCCGGACACAAACGGTACATTGTGAGACAGGAAATTGTAGAGAGAAACAAGCCCTATAACACAGGATACATCATTTTAATGAACAGTGCTTTCCATAAAATCAATAAAATGAAAAATATACGAAATAATGTACATATACTGATTTCTTTCGAAAATCGACTACTATGAAACTATGAACTCTTCCCGGACACAAACGGTACATTGTGAGACAGGAAATTGTAGAGAGAAACAAGCCCTATAACATAGGATACAACATTCCAATGAGCAGTGCTTTCCATAAAATCAATAAAATGAAAAATATACGAAATAATATACATATACGTTATTTATCGTGTCGTAAGAGTCCATTTCACTACTCAAAGTAGCAAAATATGCGTTTTATGTAAATCTGGCTAGGCATTTTTAAACAAATGAAGAAGGAAATTAAAGTTAAAGTATTATACTATATCTGTATTTTTTAGACAACTTCTTTATTTTTAATATTTTGATTTTCAACCATCAACAAAATATTCTTTATGTTTGGACTAAATTTTCTCGAAAATAAAGACATAATTTGAAATGTTAACGACATTATACAGATACAATACAGAAATAGATTGAAGTTTTGTGATTCAGTGATTTATAATTTATATGGTTTTGTAACAAATTGCTCTCTAGTTTATGGTAAATGCTGAAGCCCTGCAAACCTTAATCAAAGCACGTGTGTTTAGAATTTTGGATATGGCTTAACACGACAAGATTGAGCTAAACCTTCGGCAGATTCCTTCGGCCACATACCCGCTTTACCCGACCCCTGAGAGCGTAATAGACACTTAACATCAAAATCTTAGACCGCTTCGTTTAAAGCTGTACCTAAACTGAATTGTTGAAGTTGACAAGCCAGTCGAACAATGGAATTAAGCCGAGAAAATTTTTGCGCAATAATTTTTTACAATTTTTTGCCAAGTTGCTTTCTTGTTTCGGCACTAAGACCCCACATCGGTCGACAACTTCTTATTGGTATGGAAAATTTTAATGTGGACGGATTAATCTTAGCGACGATTCAAGAACAGGTCCACCAACAACGGCAATCACCCAGGAAAATGTGGAAATTGTACGTAAGCTGATCCAAGAAGATCGATATGTCAGATATCGTAAAACTGAAGCATCATTGAGCATTTCAAAGACCTCAATGCAAAAAATTGTGCATGAAGAATTATCTGTAAAAAAATTGGTTTCCCGTTAGATACCACATCTGTTGACGGAAGAACAGAAAGCAATTAGGGTCAATTGGTGACAAAAAACTCCACCGTTTTAACGCAGGATATTCAAAAATATATACTGTATTATCAGTGGTAATGAATCCTGGATTTACTCTTACGAACTCTTATGAATTCAATCAGCTGTTTGGGTGTTCCGAAATGCATAAAAACCGATGAAAGTTATCCATTCTAAAAGTGGTTCCAAAAACATGATGGGTACATTTGTCTCAAAAACGGGCCATGTAGCAACAATTCCTCTGCAAGATCAAAGAACTGTTACTGTTGATTGTCACATATCTATTTGTAATTACTGAGATTCGAAAAAACAACCCGCGACACACGACGAATCCTCCACCAAGACAATGCAAGTTTCCACACAGCTAAAAAACATTTGAGTGTGTAAAGCGCGAAAGTATCGAAATGTTAGACTATCCTCCATACAGTCCCGATATAAGTCTTACGACTTTTTTACTTTTCCTAAAATTAAGAATGAACTGCGTGGTGAAAGATTTCATTCCTCAGAAGATGCAGTCACCCCCATTCAAAATGGCAAATATTTGATATTGACATACAGGGTCCGGCCCACTGCGTCGGGCATCCATTCAACACTTCTAAGTTATTTACTATAGAAGCTACGACGAACTCTCGCCGGACCCTGTATGCTAATCACAATTATTTGCCAAGCACACGAGTCCGACTTAATAAATAACTTGGAAATTATATACAAATGCCCGACGCATTTTTGCCGGTCCTGCATACCAATAGCAAATGTCTGTCAAGTACTTCAAGTTCGTCAAGTCTGCATTCTTTAAAAATAATATTTTTTTAATTGAAATCTTTATTAACTTTTCTTGGTTCCCTGCATACCTATTTACTTTCTTAAAAAGTGATTAGAAAACACCTATAATTAGAAAATAATTAAGGAAAAATGAAGCTATATAGTTACAATCAGTCGCTTAATGCAAAATGTTATTAAATTCAAGTACAGTTAGTTGGTTTTTCTAAATGCTGCAGCTAGGAAATTTGTAATTACAAGTACTGGATTTTTTGTGCGGTACATTTTTATTCTTTTAAATTCTGAAGGTTGTCTATCATAAAGAACTAGAAATATAATTAAATTTAATATTTGGGAAATTTAAAGTTTATGTTTTAAGTCTATTTCCTGCGTGACGGGCAAGTGTTTTTTGGTATTTTAAGATATTTAATTTTTATTTGGTTATTATTAATATTAATACGCTTAACATGACTCAATATTTGTAAATTAAAAATGACGTAGTAAAGACGTATAACAAGTCTGGTTTTTACTATGGAATGTAATTACAGAAACAAAAGTGACTATAATAGCAACAAATACTATAATACTTATTAAAATACTAATATTACAACGATGTTTCACAAAGAACCAACCACAGAGACAGTACTATTTACTGAAAATAAATGTTCGAGGATTCTACTGACCCCTCTTAAAATATTAGCCAGATGATCACACGTAGGCACGTACTGAACGAGGCTTTTAATGATGAAAGCTTCTTTGACGCGGTGGAATTTATCCCCAAGAAGTCTAACGTGGTATGTGTCCAACGTTGGATACATGGATTTCATCTCTACACGCCCACACGATGCGATGTAGCAAATGTTCGTATGTCCAACGTTGGAATGTACAATATGATCGCTAGTTACAAAGGCTTTCATGATATGCAGAAGACTGGCGGGAAATAGATAGGGCTGTGCCTCTAACATTTTGCATGTATACCATGATAGTGGACCCATGATTACCTATGGAGCAGTTGCTTGGTACACAAAACTAGAGCAACGTAAGCAAGGCAAAACCTGTGCAAAATACAGAGACTGGCATCTATCTGCATGACAGGTGCCATGAGAAAATGTCCGACACCAGCAATAGAGGTCATCCTAAACCTAACACCACTGCACATTGTCGTCGGTAGATAATGCCAATGCGACAATGATTAGAATGGTCGTTGACAAAGACAGTACTGGAAGAATTTTCAGGTTATGGGCCTAGAACACCTTCAAAAAGAAAATTCCAGTCTTCCCAGTAGATGACATACCTACCAAGAATGTACAATTTCGAGAAACACCTCTCTGTAGTATTGATCATTAAAAAGGATTGGAAGACATAAACGTTGGCTTAGCATGTAAAGACCATACCATAACGTAGTATAGTGATGCTTTCAAAACCTAAGCTGGCACAGGGATAGGACTATTTGGGCCGAAAACTAAATATTCCGAACCAATCAATGGGCACCTACTCCAGCATCCTTCAGGCAGAAATCTACGCTATACAATGGTGCTACAACTTATCTTACATAGCAACTATCGAAAACAGGAAATAGCCATCTTACTCGATAGTCAAGCAGCACTAAAAGCTCAGTAACCAATCAATTCGAAGTTGGTCAAAGAATGACTAGAGAAACTGAACAAATTTAGCAAAGAAAATAAAGTCCTCCTACTCTGCGGACCCCTCACCTAGGAATAGAAGGTAATGAAAAAACAAATGATCTAGCTAGAAAAGGAGTGAACACTCCACTAAATGGACCAGAGCCGTTCTGCTTTCCCAGCGGAAACCAACTTAAAACGGGACTCAAGGACCTGGAAGACTCCATCCGTAACCTGGAAAGGACTCCTCCAAAGGTCCGAGACACTCGAAAACGTTTCTCAGAACTTACGATGAAGAAAAATCAAAGATTTTTCTTGCTTTAAGTAAGAACAATCTTTTGATTGTCACAGAGTTTCTAACCGGACACTGTCTCCTCAACGAACACCTCAATAGATTGAAGCTGAGAAAGAATGGTGAATGCAGATTCTGTGGGAAAATGGGGGAACACTGAGTGCACCGAGACGACAATCGTTCGTGCCATAAACTTTGGTACGGCTGAGGATGGAGATGAAGAGTTGGCCCCTGGGCCGTCTCAGATACTGGCATTTGTCAAAGCTCTGAGATTGTATGATGAACTATAACTCGTTATAACTCAAGAAAAGGAAACACACAATAGTTGTGGTGGTCAAGCCCCCTCCTAAACATTCTACAATTATGTAATATAATATGATCGAAAAAAACAGTGTCATTTTATATGTAAAATTATATGGAAAATGTCATCGATCGTCATTTCCAAGCCAACTGGACGCCGTTTCTATTCGATCATACGGTATTTGCCATATTGTGTTGGACCGGCTTAACGATTTATCATTTTATCAATAACATTTTATCATTCTGTGGTTTCAGAAACAATCCATTGTCTTCCGCCATCACATTTTTCCACAAACTGATAAAAACGGCGTAGCGCAAGTGGCGCAAACCATATTTTTTGATAAGACGGTTTTATCTGGGAGTTTTTGCAAAATTCGGTTAAATTTCCGGTAGCCGGTAGCCGGCCGGTCGCGTCGGTTCGATAAAGGCCGCGTATTTCGCCTCTTTTGAAGAATCCTTTTGGCGATAGCGGTGGCGGTTTAATTGAGGGGCAAAACGCAGACGAAAACCAACCAGCCATTGTGGAGTTTCGACGATTTTCGTCCATTGTTAAAGTTAACTATGCCCGTCTGTCTGGCCGGCCTGAAAACCAGTTGGGAATTGGGAATTTGTTGGAATTTCGTGGTGGAAGATAAATTAAATAATATGTTAACTTATACAGGAGAATTTATACTGGAAATTTGAATAGATACTGCATAAAAATAAATGTCATTAAAAAATCTGTATATAAATTATTTAAATTTAGAATTTTTTTACCATATTTAAAAAGATAATGTTTCAAACAACTTTCAAATATTAATTAATTAATTATTATTTTAAAAATAATAGGTATGTAACTATAATCTGTGCTATAATGTTGTTTCACGGGAGTAAAATTATTAATATTAATGAATATTGAAAATTCAACAATTTAAAAATTCCAAAAAACCTTTTTGTAGTGCCCGTTGCGAAGAAAATAAAATACGATCGAAAAGAAATCGACGTCAAAGGCGGATGGGGAATGACGATCGATGATAATTTTGGCGAGGTCAAGCCCTAGACGTCATTACTTGACCCTGACTCCTTTGCTGACCCTTCTTTATTTTTTAATGGTACTTAGTGCCGAAGGTTGTAATTCATATTTATGTTGGGTAAAAATGATTTTTAAATGGTTCAGTTTAAAATTCGAGAAAAAATATGTTTTTTTGGAAATATACAGAGTGTTTCAAAAAACCATTTGTGCCATTTCTCGTGAGATTCCTCACATAAAAATAAAATTTATTTATATAAACATAGATCCGATTCTACTTTGTTTCGTAGCTACAGGGTGTTAAAGTCTTAATAATCTTTCGATTTATTATAATTTTCTTCCAAGTGCTTTTATCTATTCGAATAAAATTTTGAGGGTAAAAGTTACTATAAGTGCTGCATATGGAGTTATCACTGGAATATTTTCAAAAAAACATGTGAGGGTTCAAGTTAACGTCTCCTTTCTGCCGTGGTAATGGCTGGGAACTGGACAGGACCTACTTGTAACCGCGGTCCTCGGCCATATCATGAGATCAATGGCCTACCGACTTAGGGAAGTGTCTAAATTAACTCTTACTCACGAGATATCCGATCTCATCCGGCCTTGAACCGGCGTGAATAGGCAGTGTGTACCAATAGATTTTACATTTTTCCCTTTTGGACAACAACAACACGATGCAAAGTTTCGGAACCGGTCACCCGTCCATCCACTAGCATCGCCTTTGTCGCTTAACTTCGGTGTTCTAATGGGCACGTGTATATGGAGTTATAACTGGAATATTTTCCAAAAAAAACATGTGCGCCACTGACTTTTTTCTTTTGATATCAAAGTTGTGTAGGCCGTTTAATACCAATTAAAGTTATTTCTTGATATTTTTTTGAATTCGGCCTCCTTGATGATATAAACGCAATTTTATTAATCACAATTAATAAAATTGAAATAAAAATAATAAATATTATGTAATTTATTATTATAACGTAATTTATTATTAAATATTATTACTATTAGTCCAACCTACAGCAATTTCAAATAAAAAAATATTGGTATTTAAGATAATTACAAAAAACCTAATTTTAAAATGTTTTAACATCCTGTATAACAACTCTAAAACTATGCATTTCCATACCCATGTTTATAGGAACTCTTTTCGAATTTTTTGATGAGGAATCAATAACTACTTATTTAAAACTTTCACAAGTTAATGATATTAACATTTTTTAAAGGTTGCTATTAGACAAATTGCTATATATTAGGATCAAGGCAAATTAATAAAATTGCGTTTAACTCATCAAGGAGGCCGAAATCGACAAAATATCAATAGACAACTTCTAATCGGCATTAAACTGCTTACATCATTTCGCTAACAACAGAAAAAAAGTCAGTGGTGTACATGTTTTTTTGAAAAATATTTCAGTGACTTTAACACCCTCTAGCTACAAAACAAAGCAAAATCGCACCTACATTGATATGAAAAATAAATCTTATTTTTACGTAAGGAATCTCCCTACGAGAGATGGTGTTTTTTGAAACATCCTGTACTTAGATTTGAGTGTTTGGAAACGTACTATCTTTTTATAATTAGTGTTAACTTTTGACGTTAAAGTTTTATGTCAGTTTTTAGTAGATGACGTCTACAGATTGACCTTGCAAAAATTATTATTGTCATTCCCGATCGTACGGTAGTTTCAAAATAAAGTTTTCTAACAAACGGTTCTATTTAAAATAATGGGAAAAAATACAGAATATCAGTATATAACTCGCAATGAAGTGTATGTTACTAGTACTATGAAAGATTACTGTGTAACTTAAAGGGTATTTCAAAAATATTTTAATTCCAATTTGGAGAAAGTAATCATTCATACCTTACTGGACGTTTAAAAGACTAGTGCTACCGTGTTCCTTACTACTCCGTCCAAGATCGAGATTTGGTAGAGCCTAATCAATCATGTCAAGTTGATAGCACGTACTTAGTTCTAAACGAAGAAAAGCTATATACTTGAAAAGCTTTTAAATATAAAAATATATGGAGGAGACTGTTATAAAGCATTTTTGATGAAAATGGAAATTAAGTTTCTGTGATGATCTTGTTTTCAGTAGATATTTAATGTAATCTATATGTGCTTTTATTGTATAATTACAAAATATTTAATAATTAATTTGAACAGTAATTTAAAAAAAGACTTAAAAAGAAAATAATTAGTTACATACACAAAGCAATCATTACTTTCTTGTCATATATCTGGCAATGTATATTTTCGCAAACTAATAATCTTTAACTTTTCATTTAAGCAACATCAATTTTTATTGTTTTTGTTAACTTGATCTTAACGCGAACTGACGCTACCAATAGCCATTAACAGTACTTCGCTTGAAAGAAAGTAAGTGATTTAAGAGGTTCTTTTAAAATGAGACATTAATGTTACCGATAAGCTGTGACATAATCGATACTTCTTTGTGACGTAAATTTCTTAATTACGCTCTCTCTTTCTCTTGTAAAGCATAATTGCAATTTAGGTATTATTGTCGATAATAAATTTTATTTGGCTCTTTAAGGTACATTTCTTAAGTTTGCGTACGTCAAATTTCAGAAAATAGATGAGAGAGACATCAGGTTACATGACTTAAATTCTGATTAAACAGATATAAAAAATGTAATTTTATTATTTCCTTTTTTCTATGATAATAAATGACAAATCAAAAATGCAACTGCTCTTTTCAATTCTATCTGCCATATTGATCCGCCAACCTGAATTCTGCCAATCCAATGTCATGACGATGATCAAAACGACCTAAAGGGTAAACCCCCTCTACCGATTTTAGTTAAGATCCACTTGCGATTTTCAAAACCGCTGACTTGTGGGTAAACGAAACAAGTTTGGGTTGGAAAGTGCCCATAAGGACAATGTAAACACTATTTGGCGCTATTCTAGCAACGGTCGCGACCCAAAACTTTTGAAAATTTCAGAGCAGTTCGCTTCTTTTTCCGAGATTATATCGCCAAATATTTAGCTCAATTCTGAGTGGTGTTTGAGTATTATCATTTTTTTATTTTTTTATTTAGGGAACAAGTGTTTAAAAAAAAAGTTTCAAACATAATCCCGACTTTGAAGAGAGAGAAAGTTGAAATCGTTGTTTAAACCCATGAATACTGTTTTTAATCCATCATAAATAATTGACCAACCAGTTCCAAACCTAAAACACATATTTTGTTTAAAAATTAAAAATCAAACTTTTTGTGTGCACTACGTGCGCATATTGAAGCAAAACCTCTATTCGTCCATCACACCCTAATGACGTGATGGACGCTTATAACATACTTTTCAGGAATTTCTTGTAATGACCAAATTTGGTCGCGATCGGACGACATCCATTTTGAAGATTCTGACTTTGGATGAAGAGAAAATTATTTCTGTTTTTGTTTGCCGTTGTTCTTAGTAACCGCTATAGCAGCGCCAGATCATGCGTATAACGGTCGCGACCCAAAAATAATTTCCTGCGACCTAAAATTTACACATTTGGCTTTCCAATCTAAACTTGTTACATCTATGACTAACTGTCACAGTCACACCACCTGTCGTTACACGGTCAAGTTGGCCTTGATCCAATCTATCAACATACCAAATTTCATTTAATGCGCTCTTAGAGCCCTATCTACATTCCTGAACTCCAGCCCCTAGCTCCTATAGGGCTCGAGTTACGCCACCCAAAGACCCATCTTAACTTCCTAATGGGCTTACCATTTATTCGATCGTACTTTTGTATGACGCGTGTCGCGGCCTTGAATTTTTACTACCATCACGCGTAAAAAAGTTTCACTTCAAAAAACATCTTTTTTCAACTCTGCTATGTTGTTTCAAACTCTGCTATAATTCTACCTGTACATCAAGTAAATTAGACAGTGATTATTCAGTTACTTTATGTAAATATGAAAACAATCATCACAGTCATTGACCTATTTTTTTTATAAACGTAATATAAATATTAATGCCCCAACAGTAGGATAAGGAAATATTTGACCATAATAGTATAAACTATGAAGATAATAAAACATTAGCAAACTAAAAATAATTAGCACAGTAGGTTAATATCTTTGTCAGTGATATTGTGAGCCATCCCATAATCTACTTTACACAACGACAATTTTATTGTATTTATTAATTATTGACCTTCACTAACGCTAAATTTTGAAGAAAGCAGGTGTTTTTGAAATGACACGATTAGTAACCAATATCGTGGAAATTATTATTTTATTTGAGTGAGTTACTTTTGTAAAGTATGTTGGCAATACACTGTTGGTATTTTATATTGTTGGCGCATTTACTAAACAGACATTGAACAATATAAACAATTAAGTTAAACCTTTTATCAATTTGTAAATGTACATAATTACATTATTAATAAATCGATTGCACTTGTGATGCCAATTTTTAAAACAGATATGCGGAATCATTCTTAAAATTAGTAGAAAGCTGATTTTTATATTTCATGATATTTATGGTAAACTTAGGTAGTATACCTAAATTTGTTGCTATTTTAATTCCTGCCTTAGTCGTTAGAAGCGTACATAATTTTACAAACGTATAGTGCAACAATCTTTAGAGATAATAATAAAGGTTAATCTACAAAATAAATATGTCTGAACCTTCATGGATAGTAAAAAACAGTAATAACCTTATTTAACATGCTGATTTCATGGGATAATCTGAAAAGGAAATGTGATTTGAAATATAATATATTTTAAACATAGGCGGATTTTTAAACAAAACTATATCATTACAGTTGAGAGTTGGAACGTTTGGTGTTACACAGCAAAATAAAAACACTAAATCACCACAATACACCAAAACACTTTAACTTTTACACTGGACGCGCGTTTCGCTAACCATGTTAGCATCATCAGCAGATGATTATAAACTGACTCAGTCAAAAATGACAGTCCGACTCAGTATAAACTGACTCAGTTTATACTCATCTGCTAATGATGCTAACATGGTTAGCGAAACGCGCGTCCAGTGTAAAAGTAAAAGTGTTTTGGTGTATTGTGCTGATTTAAAGCTATCTCTCCAAAAAATAACTTATAACATTCTAATCATTTTTAATTGAGTAAATTAATTTAAAATATAAATCTAAGGAGAAGCAAAACATATTTGGTTGAAAATATCTTCAACCAAAATATATAAATATGGTGGTTCAATAAAAAAAATTCAAATAATGAACTGACATTCGCCAAATAAAAAGATGCAAAACATACTTATTTGCTAAATATGAGTACCTAATATCTGTTTGGGACAGTCTCAGGGACAGTATACTTGTATGATGTTTTAAGCCGGATTGGCAGGTAATATATGTATATTAAGTATCGTTTATTATTTACATTAATATTTTAAAAAAATAATACAATAATTGAGTTACGAAATTTTGTTATTATCCAAATTCAAAACTCTTCTACTCACTTACGTGTTTACTTAATTGTAGTTTCCAAAAAATACCACTACACGCAGATATATTCCTAATGAATCATATCATAGTGTTGAACATAAAATGGCTAGTTTAAATTTCTTAGTTCATAGATTACCTAGTTTTCCACTTTCCAATGAAAGATATGAAATAGAAAGAGATTACATTAGGAATGTAGCTGAGAGTAATGGATATTCTCCTTCACTAGTTGATAAAATAATTAGAAAACGTAGGTATAGGTTAATGATTTCTGAAAATTCGAGTTTTCAAGTGGAGAAAGATAAGTCAAAATATTTTTCAATACCGTTTGATAGACAGTTATCTCGTGGTCTAAAAGGATTTTTTAAGAATGTCAATTATAAACTTGTGTATAGTGCTAATAATAAATTACAACAATTATTAGGTAATCCAAAAGATAAAACACCTCTACTGGAAAGGTCGCGAGGGGTGTCTCACTATTGGAATTACATGTACAATTTCTTGGCAGTCGTTGGCAGTCATTGGCAGTCTTATGGCAGTCGCCTATAATAATTACATGGCAGTCATAGGCAGTCCTGTTCATAGTCAGCTTTCGACAGTCGCCAGCAGTGGAAGGCTATTATTTTGGCAGTACGTGTACATTTTTTACCTTGGAGTGAGACACCCCTCGAAATAAGGTCGGGTATTTATGAAATTTTGTAAAGATTGTAATCAGAAATACATGTTGGGCAAACTAGGAAGATCAATATTAACTAGGATTTAAAGAACATTTAAGCTCAGGTAAGATATGGTAGACATGATAAATCTTGCATTGCCGAACATATTGTTGGTAAGGGTAAGTATGGGAGGGGTTAAAATTTTTAAAAATCGTAACTTCAAATTCCAGTAGCTAGGCGAAACGCGGTTTTCAATTTAAGATTAGGAATAATATTTGCAACAAAATTTGTAATAACATCAAAATCAGTCAAAGTCGCAGTTTTGAGATATTGTGATAATTTTGAGATACCAATTTTTGAGATACCGTGTTTCTCAGTAGTCCGTTTTGAGAAAATCCGTGTGGAGAACTCCAAAGTCCCATCGGACGTGACCCCAGGTGGCAGATAGGGGAAATAACCACGGACCAAATTGGAAAAAATTCAATTACTTTGAAACTAAAGAACTGCCTACCAACTTTTATTAACATATTTAGTATGGGCGGCTATATCAGTGCCTCCTCCTGGGCCAATTTTTTCAAATGGAACGAGGGGTGGCTCATTAGCATATTTTGAAAAGCATTTTTTACGAATAATTTGGTACCACACACTTGGTGTTTCGAGTCAAATTGTCATTAAGGAACCGCATGTTGCAATTTCAAATAAACCATATTCGAGAAAATGTCAAAAGTTGATATGTCATATATTTCATTTGAGTCATTTTCTATCCAATAAAGCAACAAAACACCGAGGGGTACCATTTAAAATCAAAAGTTGTAGTCATTTCCGGTGAAACAGAATGTGGCCAAAACAACTGAATACATCAATTAATCCTAATTTATGTCATATATTAATATAATAAATCTCGATTTTTATCTAAAAATAAAAAAGTTATAGGGGTGAGCTACACCTTTGAGACGCACCCGTTATATCTTGACGTAATAACTACATACGAAACACAAACTAAAGCTTAGAGAAAAATTCACATTTACAAAAACCTACCTAAAATCTAGTGATGTCATTATGATAATTAAGTTGTAATGTGGCCCTGTCATAAAAGGTATCGTACATTACTGACACAGCCCGTATCATTTATTTTCTATACGAAAACATCTACACAAACGAACCATCAAGAATAACGGTACGGCATATACCTATCTGATTTATAACTATTAAAACAATTTTACCATATACGGTATCTTAGTTCTGCTATTGCTAGGAACGATATTATTAAATAGACCATGGAAACAGCAAGTTTAACCAACGATTACCTACGATAACATAGGGAATTACTAGTCGAGCTTCGGTGGTAGTGACCTGGTTTTTCCTCTTCGCAGCGGTATAGCTTCTGATTAAACCACGCGATGTAATTAATAATTTTAATCAGAAACCATGCCGGTGCGGTTAATTAAAAAGAATGAAATCTTGACAACGGAAAAACGGAAAAATAGGAAGCTGTTGTTCTGTCTGGCTGTCTTAATTACAAAATGTAAATTCCAATTAGATAATTATGTTAACTTTCCAGGCGGCTTTGTGTCCTAGTTTTTATCGTTTTTTTTATCCAATTTGTATATTTATCGGCAATCTGTTTTGTAATATTTTTTGATTGGCATTTCCGTCTAAGATTAGGTCGTCTTTAAAAGTAATTGCTTATTCTAATCGGCGAGCGCTGGTTTCACATTAAATGTTTGCCCAGTTGTAATCATCTGCATACATAATATCGTTTTTATGACCGAGTACAATATTAGTTCTTTGAATATTTAGAAATATCTTATCATTTTATATTTATGTAGTGGAAGTTCCGAAGTTCTTTTTTTATTTAAGTAAACGTATGGAAGAAATATGATCATAAAGGTGACTAAATACTGATGTGAACTCTATTATTATCTCTGCACTAAAAAAAGTTGTAGCACAAACTAAATTTAGGTTAGTCTGTGATTATAGCTAATTTTGAGGGACTATATTGTACTTTAATTCTAATTTATAATACCAGATGCGTCTCAAAAGTGGCTCACCCCTATATCTTTATTATTTTTTCAGATAAAAAGACGAGATTTTGTATGTTAGGATATAACATTACTTAGGATTAATTGACGGTAGTCAGTTACTTTTGGTCACTTGCCGTTTCACCGGAAATCACTATAACTTTTGATTTTTAAATGGCACCCTCGGTATATTTCTAGTCTATTCGATAGAAAATGACACTCTGAATAGAATGACATATGATATGTCAACTTTTGACATTTTTTCATATGGTTTATTTGGAATTATAACATGCGGTTCATAACGACAATTTGACTCGAAATACCAAGTGTGTGGTACCAAATTATTTGTAAAAAATAGCTTTTTTCCAAATATGCTAATGAGCCGCCCTTGTTCCATTTGAAAAAAATGAGATATGATTAAAAATACGATTTGGGCATCTTTTAATCGGCCAGGACAACACACGAAAAACAATAGACAATGAGACAAAAAGAGAATGAAATTATTGGGCAAACCCACATTAAGACCAAACCAAGCCATTAAACATGACTACAATATGTTACTACTACCCGTAGACACTTAGTGTTTCTGCCTTCCGGCTTCACCAATGCGGGAGGAATCAGCAACGATTAACTAGTGATCCTGAAAAATGAAAAATGGTGGATCACAATAAGGATCACTAGTTCATCGTTGCTGATTCCTCCCGTATTGATGAAGCCGGAATGCAGAAACACCAAGTGTCTACGGGTAGTAGTAACATATGTAGTTATGTTTCATGGATAATCGTACTGTAGGTTTGGCCAGTAATTTCATTCTTCTTTTTTATTACAGCCTCACGATAACATCTTTTGTTTCTTGTTTTTAACACAGCCATGGCACTCTAGATTAAAATTTAAAATACAAGTTTGTTTTAACTAAAAATGTGAAAAGTTGACATAATATACAGGGTGGCGCACCTCATTCGCCTCGGTTGATTATACGAAAACGGAAAGATGTAGAAACAAAATATTTTATGGGTATATATGGGAAGACAATGTGCACAATTTAAAATTATTTTGAAATATACAGGGTGATTCAGAACTAAGATCCATACAAAAGATATATATTTTATTATGGAACACCCGGTATTTTATTTCATTTTTGGATTCTTGGGCCCAAAAAAGGCATTTATTATAAGGGTTAGATATATTTAAAATCTTTGGTTTTTGAGATATTTAAAGATATTTAAATTTGCATGCTACAATTGAATATATTATTAACACCCTGTACATTGATTTTCATAATTAATTCTTGTGGTGAGTTTAAAGTGAGAGAAATAAACTTTACAGAAAAATGTTATTGCTTCCTTAAATTTATACAGGGCTATCAAAAATTGCTGATCTATTTTAAGAATTTATTACATAAAAACTTCGTTATTTCAAATACAACACTCTATATTTTTTTAAATAAATCGAAGCAGATTCAAATGCTCTTTCAAACTATATTAAGGTTCACTATACATCTAGTTCAGATTTTGAATAAAGAGCAATTTTTCAATTAAATGGCAACCAAGGTATAGTGTCGTCGGTCAACCAAGGTATAGTGTCGTATAGGTATAGTGTCGTCGTGGCAAATTTCTAGTGACAGCTAGTAGCTATTTTCAAAATCGAAATTAGTTTATGGACTTATTTAAATTTACACCAGTTCACTTTTATTTAATTTACCTACAATATCCACATATATAAAATGCTAATGTTTATCTATGTCGTCTCTATTGAAGTAACGACTTGCTCTAGAAAGTTACTTTTTTACTAAAAGATAGTTAATTGGCTCTTCTAAAAACTGTCGTCGCCGGATTTTTTGTTTTTCATTTAATTAAAAAAAAAGTATTTTTTTCTGATGTCGAGGCGTATGCGCCAGGCTTCAACTAGTAGTTTAATAAATAATATTTATTAAATATGTATTTATTATTCTATCAAGAAAAACGAAGAACTACTTCTTTGATTTATTTTACGATAACTTGTAGATATATGGATTTTCTATAATAGAGCCAATTACGGTAAATTCATTTTCTTCACTTCCAACGACAGGTTTCTGCCTAATAGGTTTTTCAAATACCATACTATCATCTCTGCGAAATATGAAAAGTAGTTTTTGAAAAGGAACGCTTGTCTAGAAGATTCCTATTTGGATATCTTTGAACATTTGAAACCCTTCAGGCCAACAAGCAATTTCCGTCACAAAATAAAATCACTAGTAACATATCTATTCGTTCCGCCAGCAGATACTGCTTTATTTTTCTTGATAAAATAATGAATACTTAACATTTAAGTAAACTGTTATAAATTATAAATAATAATGTCCATAAACTAATGTCGACTTTAAAAATAGTTACTAACTCTTACTAGAAAATTGCCGTGGCGACACCAGCCATCTTGATTGCAATTTTATTTAAAAATAGCCTGTTTATTCAAAATCTGAGCTAGATAGGTATATAGAAAACCCTAACATACTTTGAAAAAGCATTTGAATCTGCTTCGACTTATTTAGAAAAATACAGGGTGTTGCATTTGAAACAACGAAGTTTTTATATAAAATATACCCTTAAAATAGATCAGCAACTTTTGATAGCCCTGTATAAATTTAAGGAAGCAATACCATTTTTCAGTAAAGTTTATTTATCTACCTTTAAACTCAACATAAGAATTAATTCTGAGAATAGCAATGTACAGGGTGTTAATAATCTATTCTATTGTAGCATGCAAATTTAAATATCTCGAAAACTAAAGTTTTTAAATATATTTAACCCTTATAATTAATCCCTTTTTTGGAATAAGAAAAAATATAACTTTGGTATGGATCTTAGTTCTGAAACACCCTGTATATATTATAATTGCAGATTGTCTCCTCACCCATAAAATATTTTGTTTCTACATCTTTCCGTTTTCGTATTATCAACCAACGCGATTGAGGTCTGCTACCCTGTATGTCACTCTACCCAGAGTGTCATTTTCTTCAATAAAGTCCAATAAAGTAGAAATATACCGGGGGTGCCATTTAAAAATCAAAAGTTGACTGTAAAAATATTGATGGCAATCTTCTCGGAATCAGCATGTGGAAATTCTTGGACGTCATCGGTATAGTAACTACACCTCATTCGATTATTAATATTGCCAATATTATCCTTATTGATATACCAGGCGTCGTTTTTGGATTGAAAATAGTGTCCTGTAATCGAAAGGAAGGCCGATGAATGGCCGTTCTGAATGCCGATGAGGTCAATCTGCATGGCTACATCAATGTCCATTTATATCGTGACTGATTTCCTGCGAGGTGCGTGATAATACTGTCTGCATTCTGCAAACATATTATTCAAATTTTCCAATTGATATTTTGGCACATCAGCGGGCAGCAGTATCGTTTCAATTGGCTTTTAATACAGAACGAACTAAACTTTCTTAACCAAACGAGATTTGGCCTAACGTTATTTACACATACAGGGTGTTTTGCAATTTAATTTATACCAATCAGAATGTTTTATGTTAACAGTCTATTTCACTAATCCGAAAAAGTAGCAACATAAGCGTTCGGCATTTAACGTTTTACCGGGCGTGTCTTAAAAGTGGCTCACCCTTATAACTTTTTTATATTTTCAGATAAAAAAACGAGATTTGGTATGTTAGTATATGACATAAATTAGGATTGATTGGCGTATTCAATGGTTTTTGATCACTTCCGGTTTCATCAGAAATTACTGCAACTTTTGATTTTTAAACGGCACCCTCGGAATTTTTTTACTTTATTCGATAGAAAATGAAACTGAATAGAATGACATATCATATGTCAACTTTTGACATTTTCGAATATGGTTTATTTGGAATTGCAACATGCGATTCATAGCGACAATTTGTTTCGAAATACCAAGTGTGTGGTACCAAATTATTCGTAAAAAATGCTTTCCCAAATATGCTAATGAGCCATACTCGTTCCATTTGAAAAAATTGAGATATGATTAAAATTACGATTTGGGCATCTTTTAACCGGCCAGGACAAGACACTAAAAACATTAGACGATCAAATCTATTTTTCCGAGGCTTCTTGATTAAAAATTGGTGTTTTTAACACAGCCATGGCACTCTAGATTCAAATTTAAAATACAATTTTGTTTTAAACCAAAATGTCAAAAGTTGACATATGATATGTCATTCTATTCAGATTGTCAATTTCTATCGAATAAAGTAAAAAAATACCGAGGGTGCTATTTACAAATCAAAAGTTGTAGTAATTTCGGATGAAACAGGAAGTGACCTAAAACTATTGAATACGTCAATCAATCCTAATTTATGTCATATACTAACATACCAAATCTCGTTTTTTATCTAAAAAAATAAAAAAGGTATAGGGGTGAGCCACTTTTGAGACGCACCCGGTATATAAAACTGGATAGGTATTTTTACACAAATGAAGATGCAAATTAAAGATAAAGGATCATACTATACAGGGTGTCCCAGAAATAAGTGCAAATATTTTAACTGGTAGTATAGTTCAACCCTAGAAACACGCCTATGAGGTTTTTTTCACGAAATTTTTTGAAAATTTTTTTAGATTTTTTTTTAGTTTTTATTTAAAAAACATAATTTCTTGATAAGATAGCAACATAGGATGTAGATCAAATTTACAAGAAAGAAAGTCCAAAAAAGATCCAGTGGTTCTCAAAATTTTAGCAAAAAATATTTTTTTTTGAAATTTTCAAAGTAAAATAACTCCGTTATTTTGGACTTATTTAAAAAACGATAAAGAGAAAATATGTTTCTTTTATCGAGATCTACCACCCCTTAAAATATTTGCACTTATTTCTGGGACACCCTGTATATCCGTGTTGTAGCACATTTTTAGACAACTTCTTTATTTTTAATATTTTAATAGTCAAACATCAACAAAATATTCCTTATGTTTGGATTAAATTTTCTCGAAAATAAAGACATAATTTAAAATTCCGTTGCAATAGGGAAATAGATTGAAGTTTTGTGAATACAGTGATATATAATTTATATGGTTTTGTAACAAATTGCTCGCAATTTTATGGCAAATACTGAAGCTCTGCAAACCTTAATTAAGCCTTAATCAAAGCAAGTGTGTTTGGATTTTTCTAAGCCTTAAGCAGATTTCTGGAATATAATATACATTTCCTTCGGCCACACACCCCCTTTACCCGACCCCTGAAAGCGACCCGAAAGTACAGCGTACTTTTAAGGATATTTCGATATACTATATTCTCTTTTTGATGCGTCCTGGGTTATACTGTACACCACCCGGTATACAATATGTATTAAAAATTGTAAATAATTGCCCAAATAGGGCAAAACTATTTGAGTAATTCTATTAGTTATTTGAAGTTTGTCTAAAATTACATCCCATAGAATACTTTTAGTAAACGGATTGTGAATTTACGGATGGAATAATTATAATACTAACTTATTAAAACGATTAGCAACAATGTATAGTTATAATCATAAATTTTAATGCATTTTGGATTTTAATAAAGATTTCCATAAAGATTAAAGGTTTACATTAGCCCTGATACTGAAAGCGCGTTCAGCTTTAGCAAATTACTACGTATCTTATCATATACGTCTAGCCTTATTAAATAGAGTATCTTTTCGATGCGCTACTTTATAGAAAGTTCTAGTACGCTAAGTGCTTTTAAATTATTCAGAAATTACTTAAGATGAAATTGTGATAATTCCTGGGTGCAGACTAGCGCATTATGCATGTTAAGATATCGATAAAGGTGCAGTTTTCCGCTTCAAGGTTTAGTTCTTTCATAAATTGCAGTAAAATTAGCGTTTGGGGAAAACGGCTTATTATTCATTAATAAATAATAAAACATATTGACTTCATATGTCAGTATTTCTTATACAGGGTTCGGCAATAGTGCGTCGAGCATCTGTAGCTCCTAGAGTAAAAAACTTTTTTGTTTAAGTGCAAACCTGAAGTATGTACTAGGATGTATTTCAGGAAAATATTTTAACTTCTAGAGGGTGGAGGGTGGCTCAAAAAAGTGTGAGTGGATCAGGATGATTTTTTTAAAGGGAGCACCCAAACGGAGTATATTATGGCATTTCATTGGCTTCCTTTCATATCAGTTTCGATAGTTTCACAGATAATAAATAAAATATTTTTTTTCAGTCTTTTAAAAAAAATATTAAAAATACAAAAATTGTCCTGAAAACAAAACTATATTAAGTGTTTACTTTAGATGGTTTGCACTTACTTTGCTACAAATATGGTAATCGTTAATCATACAGGATGTACAACTACTATAGAAATAGCATTCATTTACAAGTTTCTTTAATGTATTAGGTTGCTATGCTGTAATTTTTGTGGTCCATCTGTTGTCCGTCCTTCCTGCCCATTGCCACTTGAGGGATTTGATTCTGTGGATGACATCTATTACCTGGGTCTTTGGTCGTATCCACTCTATTCTTTTACGGCCTTTTTTGGTTATTCCCAGCATAATTTCGTTCCACTGAACGTTGTGCTAATGTGTATGTAGCAATATGTCATTAAATTAAAAGAAAGGATTTTCATTTTGTATAAATCGTTTTAGAAAATACCCATTTTTAAATATAGTTATTTCACCAAACCATTTTACCCACCTCTGTTGTTCAGAATCTTGTTCTACTATTAGTGACTAAACAGCGAAGGATTAAAATATTTATTTATAAATCATTGATTTAACAATTAGTAACTGCAAATTAATTTAATGTTTAATTTTAAAGTCCAACATAATCCAGGTAAATAACGATAAAGGATTATATATACATTTATTAAAATTTTTACTCTACCAAACCTGAACTTTTTAAATTGCATAAATATACGGCGCTATTGAAATATGTAAATGCAAAAAAGTTCATAATTTTTAATATAATTATCAAGCTTAGACCAGAATGGCCTATTAAACAAAATGCAAACTTGAGTAAATTGCAAGCGCGAAATGAATTGCAGCGTTTTTTCATACAACCCATTTATTAAAAGTTTTTTAGAATTTAATTATACAAATCTAAATATTTTTAGGTTAAAAATAATTCAAGGTTTACTTTCTTTTTTGAAATAGTTCCACTTTTTGGTACTTCCTGTTTAGCGAGATATGAGTGTCAATTTGCTTATTTTCAATAGAACCGTCTAAACAGGGTGAGTCTTTTAAAGAAATGCAAATATTTTAGGGGTAGTATATTTCCACCCCAGAAACACGATTATGAGGTTCTTTTTGCAAAAAAAAATGAAAATTTGGAATTTTCTGCAAAAATTTTTGAAATTTTTTTAGATTTTAGTTAAAAAAAACATAGTTTATGGATAATATGGCAACATAGATAGTAGAAATCATAGATTTTCCTTCATTTAAGTAAGAACTATCTTCGCATTGTCACGGGATTTTTAACAGGACACTGTCCCCCAATGAACACTTCAATAGATTTAAGCTAATAAACAACGGCGAATGCAGATTCGGTGTGGAAAATGGGGAATCACCAAAATACCTCATCGCTGAGTGCGCTGAGATGACAAACATTCGTGCCATAAACTTTGATAGATGAAGAATAGCATTATTCGATGACATATGGTTTTTTAAAAGCCAGCATAAAAAAAATTAGAAGAGCAGAATAATCTGAACTTGAACTAGCATTGTACAACTGGTTTATACAACGAAATGATTATTAAAGTTATGGATTGCTAGATAAACTGAAGTTAAGGCCCGAAATACGTTTTTTTGACGATATGTCGCCAGAAATTGGTGGCCGGCCGTAGCGCAAGCAGTTAGCGTGTCGATCTGCGGTGCGAGAGATGCGATGGTACTGGGTTCGATCCTCAGCCAGAACGGTCGCTTTATTTATTTAAATAAAAATATTGATTTATCTAAATAGAGCGTCCAGCGAGCCGCCACCTCAAGAAAGGCAATGGCAAAACCACCTTGAGTATATTTGCCTTGTACAGCCTCTCAAATAGTGCCGTTCGGATTCGGCGATAAACTGTAGGTCCCGTGTACTCGTGAAACACTGATGACACACATCACAAGTACATGCGAGAGGTAGCCGACGCGACGTTCTGTATAGAGTATGGCATTGTAAGAAGAAGGCCAGAAATTTTACTGCTTTCCAGTGATGTTACCGCAGTGGTTCAGTGGCGTGCCGTATAGGGGGTATGGGGGGGGGCGATTGCCCCCTCCGCCCTTATCTCTGACTGAGTGACGCGCCCTAGTGAAATCGCAACCTCAACATAGCTCGCCCACCCCGCCCTTTTACCCACGCCACGCTACTGCAGTGGTTCCGTTTCAGTAAAAAATTGGATCTATTTGCAAACAACAAGCATACAATGCAGATGAGTTGATTAAAATGAAAAATAAGCTCGATGTTGAAAGATCAAACGATCCATTAACATTGATACTGTGCTGCAACGCAGACATGAATCAGTTCTTTGTGGGAAAACTAGTTTTAATCTATAATTTTAATTAATAAGCATTAAGCTTCATTCAGAACCTCCCAATTAGTGTTGGATAAATTAGTGTTTCAATTAACGTAGAAGTTTGTTCCTGTAATTTGAATGTAAAGTTTGATTCAGAACCTCACACTTTGTGGAATAAATTAGTGGTTTCAATTACACTTCATACTTTTTAGTTTACGATCATTCACAATGTCTAAAAAATTAATAGAACATATATAGCAACAGCTTGCGATAGTCAGTTGTATCCATAGGGAGAGCCTAATATTTAGCTTATAAAACAATCAACTTTTGATTTTTAACCACCATTTCTCTTAACGGATGCTAATCAAAGGCCAAAATGACATTCGTCGCAAATTTTGAAGTATAATTAGGGGAAAAGTTAAAAGTTTGGTAACATTTTCCACTAACTGAACATTCCTACCACTAACTTTATCTTTCTGAATGCTTAAGCTTCATTCAGAACCTCGCAATTAGTGGAATAAATTAGTGGTTTCAATTAGCGTAGAAGTTTGTTCCTTTAATTTCAATGTAAGCATTCAGAACGTCAAAATTAGTGGTAGTCTTTTTCAATTAGTAGAAAAAGTTAACAAACTCTTGATTTTTCCTCTAATTATACTTCAAAATTTGCGACGAATGTCATTTTGGCCTTTGATTATATTATCATCCGTCAAGACAAAATTTGGTTAGATATCAAAAATGTATTGTTTTATAAGCTAAATATTAAGCTTTCTCTATGGATACAACTGACTACTGAAAGCTGTTGCTAGGATATTCTATTAATTTTAATTGTATTTTTACACATTGCGAATGATCGTAAACTAAAAAGTATGAAGTGTAATTAAAACCACTAATTTATTCCACTAAGTTTGAGGTTCTGAATCAAGCTTTACATTCAAATTACAGGAACAAATTTCTACGCTAATTGAAACACTAATTTATCCACCACTATTTGGGAGGTTCTGAATGAAGCTTAATGCTTATTAATTAAAATTACCTATAGATTAAAACTAGTTTACCCACAAAAAACTGATTCATGTCTGCGTTGCAGCACAGTATCAATGTTAATGGATCTTTTGATCTTTCAACATCGAGCTTATATTTCATCTTGATGAACACTGCACTGTAAAATAAAAAGTATAAAGTGTAATTGAAACCACAAATTTATTCCACTAATTGCGAGGTTCTGAATGAAGCTTTATATTTGACAATTTTTGTTTTTATTTTTTAAAGTAATAAATTTAAGTGACTCCGGTGATCCGGGCAGCTCGATAATCCAATATATACTAATATTTCGATTACCGAATGCCACATTATTAACAAAAATGCCTCAACAAAAAAAATAATCGTCCCACAAAACACACAAGGAGGAACCATAATTCACCATGGCGCATCGGTTCATTTACGTACGTATATTTTTTGTGTCGTACGTTGTAATTGGGTTGTAAAAATAAACTGAACTATGACATAATCCATTAAAATTAATGTGAAGGCTCAACTAAGTCACGGTGACTCATCTGACACTAGAAGCACTGCCAATCAACGCCGCAAATTAAGCAGGAATCTACATACAAAGCGCTTCGAAAGATGCCCTCGAAATTTTAAACAATATTTTCGAGTAATCCCGCTTAAATTTGTTTAAATTATAATACATAATAGCGCTAGTTTAACATAAGCAGCGATGGATTTGATGTAATAATATTATCGTTGTTTTGATATTTGATCTATAAACATAAACTATATAAATCGGGTGATTTAGTTTTCTGCTGAGTAGCTTTTAAAATTACGTATTTAATTATCTGTCTAGCATTCTTTTCGATAACAATATTGTTTATGTGAAATAAATTATATAACAAAAAAAAACAGTGGCGGTTCGTGTGTTATAAGTAGGGAACCGGAACCAGAGCTATTTTTCGGAACCGGGAATCTCGGTACCGCGCGTCTTAGGATCCCGGTTCTTTCCCGGATATTTGGGTACTTTAGGTACTGACTAATTTTTGTTCAATGGTGGTGCAGTTCATCAATCAAAAAGCAAGGGACGGTTTTTTAAAGTAAAATGGATAAAAAATTGAGATGTTTAATTAAAATAATAAATAATATCAAATTATTAAGTAATCAGTCACGAAAAAAATAACATGAACACAAATAAAGAGAAAAGTATAGGTAACTTAAATTTCACATCAAACAACATAAACTAACTTAACTGAATTTGAGACAAAAGCCTTAAAATATTGAATTAAAAATGTAAATATACCTATATTAAAACATACACTGAAAAAAATATTGTTCATAATATTAATGAACATTGATTATTAACTGTTGTTTCATTGGGACAATGATTTTTTTCATTATATTAATGATTTGTTAATCATAGATAGATGCCTGATTTATTAATATTATGAATCTAATTTCATCAATATAATGAAAATCTGGTTATTAAATTAATGTAAAATTTTCATTAATACAAAGAACGAGTTCATTGTCTTAATGAATGCGTTCTTTGTTTTAATGCTGAAACTTTAATGAACACATATTCATTATATTAATGTACTAAATCATTGATTAATGAGTTGTACATTGTGACAATGAACAATGTTATTAATACAAGGAACACACTACATTATATTCATGTACGCGGTTATTAATATCAGGAATAAAATATTAGGACTTATATGGTGGCTATCTTGATAGGTTACTTTGGCACTTTAATAACGTCTGTGCGGTTGTGTTACTCAGTGAGGCTTTAGTTTCATTTGAGCGATAAGTGTTCTCTTCAATATTTTAAATATTTTAAATAAAAGTCCTTTCGTATTGTAGTTAATTTGTTGTGTTGTCAAATAAAATTCCGCTGTATGACATCTCTGGTGCGGGTATTCATTAAAACAGCGGTTTCCAAATATGTTTCAGAAGATAAAAAACAAAAAAAAGAAAAACATAGTAGGTAACAAGTCGAGGCATGAAACTGATTATGGCAAATTCCAATGTTCTTTTAATATTTGGCATTTTAGTTATTTTGATATACATACGTCGCTTTTAGAATCGGAACGAGATGCTGAGACCTGCCTTCAAGCCCTCAAATTCGACAATTTAACATTGGACTCACTTGATGCGACTTGAAAGGCTTGTTGCAAATTCGTCTAGACATTATCAAGTCTAACGATACAGCTAATATAATGAAGAAATGGTCTTTTTATAGAAATCCCTCAAGATATCGACTGGTAAATTAATTTTCTTATTATAATTTACCCTGAAATTAATAATAACATTACTATTCTCTTCGTCGATTCATTTTTTTTAACTTTTAACTTGTATATGCTAATATCAAGTTTGAATAAATTATTATTAGTTTATTGCACTTGTTTTCTATTGCCCTAATGGAAAAATTTACTGTGCTCGTAAGTAAGTCGGCACTATTGGTAATTTTGTTACCTTTGTAGCTAAGGGCTTGTTCAAATGGAAATCTGTTTACTTATAGTAGAATTATTGTAGGTAGTTAGCTGGGAAATGACCATCAATGACATTTCATATCAATGACAGCGATCTTTATTATCGATTATACAGTATAATAAGAGTTACTAATAGTATTGACTTTTAAATGTATAACTTCTGTTCTACAGGTTATGAAATTATTTCATTGTATTAATGATACGGTTCATTAATATAAGAATTTAGGTACATTATATTAATGAAATCTGTTCATTGTACCAATGAATGTGTTCTTGAAATTAATGAACACTGTTCATTGATTTAATGAACTTAAAGTTCATAGAGTTAATGAATTACTCAGCAATATTATACTAAATAATAAATTAACATATTTAAACTTCAATAATTGCTAATAAACATTATAAAAACTTCAAAATAACTTCAGAAGTAAGAACAGTAAGAGATAGCATCACTATTTATTTAGAAGAGTTTGATTTCGACCGCTAGAAAGTATCAAAAGTCTTTCGTACGTA
Organism: Sitophilus oryzae; assembly: GCF_002938485.1. Lineage (NCBI taxonomy): Eukaryota > Metazoa > Arthropoda > Insecta > Coleoptera > Curculionidae > Sitophilus > Sitophilus oryzae. The sequence continues at coordinate 1,418,731 of NW_022147508.1, forward strand.
ACAAAAAATATGTTTTTAATTATTATAACCGAGTCCCGAAAGTACCGAAAGAACCGGGAATTAATAATTGCGAGTCCCGGTTCTTTGATGTCTCAAAAGAACAGGGAATTCCCGGTTCTTTCGGTACTGGGATTTCCTGGTTCTGAAACTAATTATAAGCTACACCATGGAGCTTTCAATTATTAATATATTCTATAAATAAGTATCCATCAAAAACGTAGAGTGAAAAAAAATCTCGCAATGCAATTCGTCCACTACAAAAAGTTAAAGTTGTGAGATAATGTAAAACCAAGTCAGTTTATTTTATTTAGTTTTTATTAAAGCACCTATTCAACAATTTTGTTATAAATTGTTAGTATCAATACTATACACATCTTTATTTCTGTAATAATTATAATGACTGTGCAATTGTACGGTATGATATTCTACTAATTAAAATACCTACTTTATTCTTAAGTACACTGTTTATATTTACTTAGTAATCGAAAAGGTAGATTATTCTTTTATAATGATGGTGCCCTGCAATTGCTTCAATAGATACTAAACAAAATAAACTGACTTAAGCCCGGACTCCATTAAGCCACACGCCACGCTATCCCACGTGGGCCCACGTGAGCCCACGTGTTGCGACGTGGAAAAGCGTATACACATGAGATCTGGGGCAGACGTGTTATAGCGTGGGGTAGCGTTACGTGTGCTGACATGTTGCCTAGTGTGTACGCAATACATGTAATTAAATGGAAATCATACGCATCTTCATGACTTGGGGTGGCATGGCGTGGCGTGGCGTGTTGGCTAATGGGGTCTCGGCATTAGTTTTACATGAGATCTCATATCTCACAACTTTTTGTAGTGGATGAATTGCGCTGCTATACTTTTTTTACATTCTATGTGTTTGATGGGATCTATTTTTTTGTAGGTTTCAAAATAATATTAAAGAAGTTTGACTAGCGTTTGACTATAATTCAGAAACTTTGAATTATTGTCGTTACATTGATATTATTGATATGATTATTAAGAAATACAAAAACTTTTATAAAAATACTTATCGCTAATCCAATAAACATTTTATCTTTTAGGTAACAAGAATATAATAAATTCAAAGATACGAATTGAAACAATTAATGTTCTATGAATATTATCATTGAAATGACAACTTTTCCTAGAACATTTAAATTTTTTTTTTATCGAATCCTCTGCTAGATGCATTAAATGTAGTTATTACTTAGTGCTATTTTGAGATTTTCCGGTAAATACCATATCTATTATTAGTATTATAATTTTCTTAATAATTATTAATGGCATTAATTAATGAATAGTTTTAATTAGTAAGTACTTCTAGCTAGTCCCAGAAGCAGATAATTTAGATAATTAAATTCTAAATAATTTACAGATACGAATTCAAATAATTAACATTCTATAAAAATTATCACTGATATGACGACTTCCCCTTAGGATAACTTAAATAGGGTTTTTTATTGAGTCATCTCTATAGTTGCATTGAAAATACTATTACTACTACGTCATTACTACTTGTGGGATTCTCTGGGTTTCAGTAAATGTCAAAAGAATAAATGTTTTCAAATATATTACATATTGTAACGTAAGGTTCTAAAGACTGGTCAATAAAACAGCTATTGCAGGAAATATTATCTTTTTTATTTTCCACGCTGATGGTTGTAAGTATGGTTTAGTAAAAGTTCTACAAAAGTTCTAAAATAAATTATAATTAATAGGTAACCGAGTTAAGGGTTGTAATTAATTTCTTACCTAACACCAGCTTTATACCCCAAAATAATAATAATATAATATATTTGGTAACAAGTCGAAAACCAAAGGCTGTTAACACTTGCAACGGTATAAATAAAATGGCGATCACCCGAATTCCATTATTGCAAAAAAGCGAAATTTATAAATTGAACTACCTGGGCCATCTATATATTTGTTTATAAGAAACCTAATGTTTTAATATTATATTAAATTAATATATTATATTTAATATTTCCCACATATTTTATTAATTATGCTACAATACAAATTAAATATATTCATATATTTTATATTGCATATACAAGGTGGTGAAACCAAGAATGTGTGGTGATTGTATCTAAACGGTTACTTTTTTTGCAAACGGTTTATAGTTTTATAAGGCAAGTGTATATACAGAGTGTCTCAGATTTTAATCGGGAAAATTTAATAGACGATTGAACTTGCAAAAATAAAACAAAAAGTTCATATCAACTTGTAAGATTTAAAGCTTCCTTTTCGAGATACAGAGTACCATTAGAATACTAATTATAATATTAATTACCAATTAGAATTTATTTTTTTTGCAAGAAGTAAGCAAGATAGACAAAAAAGTCAGGAGACAAAAAATAATATTTTTAATTACAAAATCCAAAAATAATATTAAACTTCTAAAAAAGCAGTGGCGTGCCTATTTTTTCCTTTAAATAATTTAACAGTGATGCCCCACCGCCGCCCCTGGCTATTAAACCTAAATCTAATTACATCAAATTAAGTCCCACAGTAAGTATTATAAACGATTAAATAGTTTTTCAAATATCTCAATTTTTTTTTCTTTTTTAAGTAACTTTAACACCCTGTATCTCGAAAAGGAAGCTTTAAATCTTACAAGTTGATATGAACTTTTTGTTTTATTTTTCAAGTTCTATGGTCTATTAAATTAACCCGATTAAAATCTGAAACATCCTGTATAACCATTATACGGTGTGATTCAAAAAGTTCGTGTTAAATTAAACCTATTTTTTAAATGGAACACTCAGTATCTCAATCATTCTGATTTTTTTTTGAGGTTACGATCACAATGTCCAGTTTATGAATGGAAGCTTACCGACACTGAAAAAAGCCCTTAGGGCCATTACTTTAAATGTCGGTTGTCATATTTTGATCGCTGTTTAGTGCTAATCAGAGATATTACCTATATAAAATATATCTGATTAGCACTAAACAGCGGTTAAAATATAATCGACATTCAAAGTAATGGCCCTTAGTAGGACCATTATTTATCAAAATTTATAATACATGTGATGGTTATGGATCTTTCGAAAGAAAAAGTTTTTGTAAATACTTATTGCAATCTCCTTTTTATATACTGACCCGGTATATTTCTGGAAAAAGTCTAATAACTAATTTTATTTTTAGATTTGTGTTTCATTGACGAAGTATCTAGACATTCTTGCAGAAGCTACATACATATTAGTTGCTCCAGCCACACTGTGTATGCAACATTAAAGTTCATTTCGATTTCTTTGTAGTTATTATACCGTATGATCGAAAAAAAATGGCGTCCAGTTGGCTGGGAAATGACGATCGATGACATTTCCCATATAAATTTACATATAAAATGACAGCGAACTTCATTTCATAGCCATCGCTGACGCCGTTTTTTCTCGTTCATACGGTATCTATCGTTATCACCGGTACGACAAACGGACACCTTAAAATTTTGATGTATTTTAAAGTTTTATATATTGTGCTGTAGTGGACCATTTTGATGATCTTTTAAGCAGTTTGTAGCTAAATTATTTTACTTTTTAGTCTCTCTTTCTAAATTAAAAATGAAAGTTCTCATCTGTCAATTATACGAGGGAACACAAAATGTTGTTATTTTTGTGAAAGTTTGGAGCACCATGTGGAATATGTTAAAAGCAAGGAATTGAAAATAATTTTATCATCTAGGTGCACCTTATCGATAGTTTATTTTTTTGGTTCATCTCAATAGCTTTATTTTTTGGAGATATTCGCTTTTGAAGAAGACATTAAGATTTAATAATTTTTACATTAAAATCATGTTTTTGTTTTTGGTTCTAGTCAACAGATCTATGAAATAGTGTTTATGTAATGTCACTGTTATTGAAAAATCATATTATTATTGTCTGTTTGCTGTTGGACAGTTACTCTAGCAGATATGGTTTTCCAAGTCCAGAAGTTGTATCCGCTATACTTGTTTTAAATGAAGATGATCAAAAAAGAGATCAAAATTATGTCTGCTTTGGGACCACAACTTAGTACTGTTGACTAGGACCAAAAGTAAGGTTTTAATGTAAAAATTACGAAAAAAAAATTGCTTTTTTCTTCCAAAGCGATTATCTCCACCAAATATAAAGCAATTGACATGAACCAAAAAAAAATTATCGAGAAATGATGTACCTAGATGACAAAATGACTTTCAAATTCCTTGCTTTTTTAAAAGATACCACAGGGTGTTCCAAACTTTCACCAAAATAACAACATTTTGTGTTCCGTCCTATAATTGACCCTCGTATAATTTCCTCGTACAACTTCAATTGTAATTACAGTTGAGGGTTGGAACCTTTGGTGTTACACAGCAAAATAAAAACACTAAATCGCCACAATACACCAAAACACTGTAAGTGTAAAAGTAAAAGTGTTTTGGTGTATTGTGGCGATTTAGTGTTTTTATTTTGTTCAATTTTAATTTAAAAAGAAATACCAAAAAGTCAAATAATTTAGCTAGAAATTGCTTAATAGATAACACAATATATAAAACTTCAAAATACATCAAAATTTTAAGGTGCCTGTTTTTATACCTGTGAGTATTTGTGATTAATTCAAAATCGGGTTTTTCTTGATTCATATAATTCATAATAATTAGCAGATAATATTATATTAAAATATTTTAAGAAAAATACAAAGTAAGCTACATGAAACCACTTTACAGTGCATTTTAAAGATTTTCAACTGACCTACTAAAGTGAGTTTTAGTATCGTGAACTCTATACATATATGTGTATGTAGTTAACCATAATTGCACGTACCGCAACAATCTATTGGACAATTTGAAAAAAAACTTGTTTCATTCTACTTAGTTAAAAATAGCTTTTTATGGTATATCAATTTATTTTAGGTTAATTGAGACGAGAATCTGTTTATATTTTTATTATGTGCAATTACAAAGTGTATGGTAAATCTAATTTTTTTTAAGCTAATATTATTAGTAAACAAAAAAAATTCGTTCCAAAAATTATATCAAACATCAAGTGCTCAACTATTCTTTGTATTATTAAATATTAAGTTTGTATATTAGTATGACGATATGATTGATAACATACGTATTCTTTATCAATAATCAATACTTCTTGTGTGTTATCATTGATGCAAATATACAGAATGCAAATAGATACTTAAGTCCAATACCGGGTGCGTCTCAAAAGTGGCTAACCCCTATAACTTTTTTCAGATAAAAAAACGAGATTTGGTATGTTAGTATATGACATAAATTCGGATTTATTGACGTATTCAATTGTTTTTGGTCACTGCCTCTTTCGCCGGAAATTACTACAACTTTTGATTTTTAAATAACACCTTCGGTATATTTTTACTTTATTTCATAGAAAATGAGACTCTGAATAGAATGACATATCATATGTCAGAAGTCAGAAGTAACCAAAAACAGTTGAATACATCAATCAATCCTAATTTATGCCATATACTAACATACCAAATGTCGTTTTTTTATCTGAATACTTTTGAGACGCACCCGGTATAAATCCAAGTAACTCTTTTTTATCAATAATAAAAAATAATAACTAAGTAATATAATTATTGTTTTATATCATCACCATCATCATTTTCAGCTTATTCAACCATTTCTAATTATGGTGTAGTCTCCCTCACATATTTAAATACTCTCTTTGTAATTGGGTCCATTGTTGTCTTTTTTTTTCGGTGAGGGAGGGAAAAATCTTGCATAAGACACCCACAGTTGGGTAGTGCCCAATTTCGTGTAAAAAATACACGATTGCTGAAAATTGCTGTGCTCCAAAAGTAAGTGGATGGATTGTTTACAATTTTTGAATGGAAAATAACAACCTTATCGAATTTTTCTTATGTAAATATATTGTAAAAGATCCGATCTTTAAAATAAACAAAAAGTTTCAATATCTAAAGTGTTTCTTGATCTAAAGTTGAGTTTTTAAATTATCGCGATTACTGACGTTTTCTCGTTATAAAAAAAATGACACCCTAATGATCCTTATAATTCCATTTCAGATGCTCAGAAACATGCCTAATGATTTTATCTAGTTATCTTTTCGAAGAAAAGTCTTTTAAAAATAAGCGGTTTGCGATCGTGATTTTACTTTACTCGATAGGGAAAGGCGTAGCGGCAACGCCGCAACAGCACACCGTCGCATTTCTCTCACTCCGACTTAATAAGATCCCTATGCGATTTACTTCCACACATGTAAATGCCGACCCAAACGTGACAGTTGCCAGCACGGTATAGCATATACAGGATATTCAAAAGGCTACGGCTACTCACCTCTTAAAATAAAAAAATATAGCGAGGATATTCTATACCTTTGTGGCTTAAACTAAAGTTTTTAGTCAGTTTGCTGAAGATGCTAACATGATTAGCGAAACGCGTGTCCAGTATTAAAGTAAAGTGTTTTGGTTTTGGTGTATTGGTGTTGAATAAAGTCGTTTTTTATTTTGTATATGTTTTGAGTACTGAAAAGTACTAGTCAGAGGCGTTAATTGAGTTAAGTTTAGTCATTTTAACTAGTATTAGAAATATATTATAGGTATATATAATTGAAATACCACCAATGAGTCAGGAAATATTTCGACAGGCAGTATTTCGAGAGCAAATATATACTACAGACAGCAGTACATAAATATTTCAAAATCATAAGTAATTAAGAGATGTTAAATTGAAATTAAACGTGCATGAATATAAATTATTAAAAACTTTCAAAACCACCTATGCTCCTAATTTATGAATGTTAAAAATGTGATAGTTTTGGTAATTTGCGTCACACTTAAAACATGTTCGTCATCTATAACTTTCTATAAATAATTAAACCGGCTGAAGTAAATTAAAGTCGCTTGACGCAAAAAATGTGCGTTTTAGAAAAGTGAAATTGGAGTAATTACAAAAGAGTACTAGATACACTATGGTGAGCGGAATCCGATGACTTTACCTGGTTTTTATATATTTGTGTTTAATTATAAAAAAATTGTTTGTTTTACTGACAATAAGATAGTAGAAATTTGTATTTAATGAAATACCAATGACGTTGTTGATAAGGAATTTAATTAAAAGGTACCTAATAAATCGAATTATTTAATTAAATAAAATATTGATAGGAGTATTTATTTTTTTATTCGTTTATCAATGAAACTATTATAAACATATAAAGTATCATTATTATAATTATTAAAATGATTTTAGAATTATTGTATAGTAATTAAAATTAAAGTTGTATAGTTACTGTTGGTTAAATCATTTATAATTCAATACAATTGATAATTGTTTTAAATGTGTCACTTTTAATCAATAAAGTAAGCTAAAGCAACAAAGTAAGTAAACCAAGGATTTTAGCGTTGGTTGAAATAGTTATGAATACCGCTTACAATACCCTGTATTTTGTTCCTATTTTGCAATTAAATAATATCCTTAACAACAACGACCTTAATATCTTCTTACAGTGCCATACTCTATATAGAGCGTCGGCTACCTCTCGCATGTACTTGTGATGTGTGTCATCAGCGTTTCACAAGTACACGGGACCTACAGTTTATTGCCGAATGCGAACGGCACTATTTTAGAGGCTGTACAAGGCAAATATCATAGGGAAATATACTCACGGTGGTTTGGCCATTGCCTTCCTTGAGGTGGCGGCTCGTTGGTGGCTCTATTTAGATAAATAAATATTTTTATTTAAATAAATAAAGCGACCGAACTGGCTGGGGATCGAATCCGGTACCTTCCGCGCCGCAGATCGACACACTAACGCTGGAGTTGCGGCCGGCCACTCAATATCCTTAGATATATAGTCTGTCCAACGAGAAGATCCTTGACAGTGATAGATGTGTCTGTCATTTTAATTTCAAAGTAGTGTATTTTATTTTACAAAGAAATAAGTTGGTACAACTGGAACGCATTGCAGCTTCATTGCAGGATATATTTAAAATTTGATTGACAAGATGACAAGTGATTACTTCAAAATATTGTGAAAAAAACTGTATAAAACTGAAAAAATGTAATCGAGTTATTTTATTTAATAAAAACGGTATGTGTTAATACAAAACAAACAAGAACAAGACACTACATACCAAAAAAATATAAAAAAGAATATTATTTACTTTCAAGCTTTATGAAACTACCCGCATTTATGATTATATTTATCAATATAACTTATGTACAAAAACAAATTTGTAATATTCCACAGGAATAAATAAAACAACATAGGTAAATAAAACAAATTATTTTATTAATAATAACACCTACCAAATTTTATACCTTAAAGGTTGATTAATTAACTTTAATCTTAATTTTTTTAAACCAGTACCTTTTGACATTATTTTTCTGCAGTACTAAAATCCATTATTTACCTATCGTGTAATGTCGATATTTTACAGCTACTCCAGTTTTTAGTATGTGTTTAGTTTGATCCTTCTACCATATACGAGATGCACTTATCTACGACGAAATGGTATACAAACTTTATCGATGGCAACTTCATTGGTGTATAAAACTGGCCTGGGCAGCGAGTATAAACCATAAACTGTGCTCTAGGTCTACAGTTAATTTTCACTCGATTTTTCCTCCACTTGACTTCAAAAGACACAAAACACACGTAATAATACGAATCAACATGCATCATCTTCCAAAACGCAGGGTATTTAACAAAAGTCATAGATGAACAAACAAGTTTTTAATTAGTGTACTGTGGCAAAAGTTGACACAAAATTCTAACCTATAATTTGGCACGACTTTGACAAGCGTCAAAAATGACAAAAATCTAAAGGCGAGTTCATACGCATCGGCGTCCGTTTGTCGTTCATCGTTCCGTCAAACCAATAAAATTGAAATACGATCTGTCATCTTTAAATTAAACCAATAAAACTGGTTAAAAACAACAAGACACGACGCATGACGGATTTATATTTAAACCCATCCATAGATAACTTAAAAATTATTAGAAACTTTTTTTAGTAAAATAGATTGGTATGGGACGTCATCTGCTTTTCTTCTGTCATCGTCTGTCGAAATCTTACCTGAGAAAAAAACAGAGTATATCTAAATACTTTAAACAACCTTATAGTCCCTTTTTTTCGTCAATATTAACTGGTTGTCCTATGCTGGAAAATGTGCAGACCCTTGATAGGATGAGAACATAGTTCCTACGATTCTAGCCCTGCTTTGCCAAACAGAAAATGCCGCTTGCTATCGCAGAGTCTGTAGCACATACTTCCTTTATACAGATTATTGTATAAATGTATGTTTATATGGGGTATAAGGGGTAGTGATGCGTAACATACTGTGCATAACTAAGTCTACTGTGCTCAACTGTCAGCCTCACCTTCTGGCGGTATACCCTGTTTTAACAGACGAGGCATGTATGTTTAGATTGTTCAGGTAGCACCTGAGGTCCATATGTCCTGTGAAGAGACCTGTAGTAATCCGCACTTACATATGAGTATTCGTACTGAGCATTAGCAGTTCCTTTGTCGTTTTAGAATTAGGTCCTTGATGAATGAGGACCTATGATAAATTAGTATCTATGATAAAGGTGCTATGTGCGCACTCTTGTTTGTTTCTTCGTTCGACGGTCTGCTTTTTCCTGATCCAAAGTTTTACTGCACTATGCATTAAACATTTGCGTATTCCCGGTATACTGGCTCGATCTACACTAAAATAGCCAAGGATTCCTTGCCTTGCTAGTTCGTCGACTTTTTAGTTGCCTTGGATGCCGTTATGGCCTGGCACCCAGAATAATTCAATTCTGATATTTTCAGCTAGAGTTTCAACTTTATCCAGGCATTCCAAAACTACTCTCGAAAATACCTTTGGGCTCATGGTCTCACGTCTTAAGTGCCGCCTGACTATCTGAGCCTCCCTGATATTTTCTCTCGCGCATTGTAAAATGGAGAAAATTTCTCTCTGAAATACGGTTGAGTATTTCCCAGGGAAAAGGATAAGATTTCCCTTGGTCTTTCCCTAAATACTCCAGCCCTGTTCTATCTGCAGTCTTGCCCTTCCGTATTCCAGGTTGGTCCATCCTGAATGAATGTTGTATTCTGCGATTCCTTTTAATCACCTCGAATGGTTTGTGGGTGATAGTGATAAAGGGGTATCATTTAGTCCAATCTCATTTGGAGTAGAGGTCTCCCGATGGAATTCCCCATCTTGAGTGCCCTGTTTCTGTCCTATTTACCGGAAACAGTTCACTTTGTTGAGCCTGGTTCTGCCTGGATCATTATGTGAAGAGGAAGGTCTAGAAGTGTCTCCATTGATTCAGAGGACGTTGATTTCATCAACCTTATCCTCAGACAATACTTTGCTAATGCAAGCACAACAATGCGCATCCTTGTTAAAGTTGAGGATTATTGCTTGTTGCATTACCTGGTCATTTTTTACTAGGGACTTTAAAGTGACCAAAGATAATGCAACAAGCAATAATCCTCAACCTTAACAAGGTTGTGCATTGTTGTACTTGCATTAGCAAATTGAAAAACCTGATTTTATGGGGATATCTATACGTGACAAAGAATAAACAATTTTATTAAGATCTACTTCTCAATTCAAATATTTAAGAAGACTTTGAAATGACGCTAACAGAAATTATTAGGAACTAGAAATAAATCATGCTTTAAAGCTGTTCATAAATTAGCAATTCCGCATTCATTCCAATTCATGCATTATATCAAAATTTATATACAATGTGTTGCTGTAAATGTCCGAAATGCGGTAAAACCTAGGATTTACCAAAAGCAAGTGGTAGTAAAAACCAACCAACTCCACCAAATAACTACCTATATAACCAATGCATTAACACTCCCAAATAACCAGGCTAACCAATGCAGTAACACCCTCCAAATAACCAGGCTAACCAATGCATTAACACTCTTCAAATAACCAGGCTAACCTAATTAGTTAATGCTTTTGGTAAATCCTAGGTTTAGCGCGCTTATCCTAGGTTTTACCGCATTTCGGACATTTACAGTAGCATATGCAACAATAAATACATGAGAATATTTTTGTAGTTTTTAGTAGTCTTTAAGTCAAGGACTAAATATTATGCTTTTTTCATTTTACTTTGATATACAGGTTGTTATTTTGTTTATTACTCGCGGCAACAGCTTTATGGTCGAAATATGGCAACCTCGGCCCGCTCGTCGAGAGACGACGCGACGCCGACGTAGAAGTGTCTAGTTCTAGCAGTCAACTATTAAGCTTGACCAATCAGGTTGGTTAGCGTGGTTATTTGGAGTGTGTTAATTCATTTGTGTTTGTCAAAAACTCTAACGTGATTGGTCGGGCTTAACAGTTGCCTGCTACGGCTAGACACAAGTGCCGACGTGACGAGACGAGTCGGCAGCTTAGTTTGATACTCATTTGGAATGTAGGCAGTGTTGCCATTCTGTTCCCCAATAAGTAACCGTCCAGTTAACAATCTGTATATGTATATTTATATTAGGCTTATCCCGAGGGGTATCTCACTTGGGTAAAAAACATGCACAAAAAATGTACATGAACTGTCAAAATATAATTTTACTGCCAATGACTGCGAAGAAGTTATTATATGGAAGTTAATTATATGGGAAGCCTATGTCTACCATATAATTACAGTCGACTAATGCCAACGACTGCCATGTGTTTTACAAAACAACTAACTCATATAGGGGCACCTAACTGTAACGGTTTTAAAGTTCATAAATGAAAGTGTTGATAATCGTCATACATAATTAGTTTGCAATTTAATTTCGCATTTATGGAAACCGCTATATTTCAGAGACATAAATTTTAAGAAATCCCGCACCTGAAAAAATAATTTATCAACTAGATATCGGAAGCATCATTAAATTATTTGAGTGCAACCAATTTCTCTTATTTCTGAATTATCTTCAAAAAAGCAGTTTTTTTATTTGCAGAAATAACTTTATATTAAAAAATATCTATCTCTTCAAAAAAGTCCTTGAACAGTAATATTTAGATATTTTAAATAGTTTTTTTCTTTGTTCTTTGTATTTTTTTGCTTCCGACGACGCGAAGAAATATACTTCCCGAAACGTTAAGCATTTTTTTAGGCAAATTTGTTTATTAGTAAATCATTACCGACAAGTTGGTCTCCGTTGGATTAACGCCCCCAGCAGTGTTTACAAAAAATAACTATTTTATTTTGTAGATTTTCTCACACTACGTATGTGGCGAAATACCCCTCTTGGATTTTTAACTTTATATTAATTATAAACTTTTATTACATAATACATTTATAAAGAAATAGGTATGCCTACTGAGTACTGAGTGAAGCCCCATACTCACTATGCGCTGATTCGGTTCGTTAGTACTATACGTCGATGTTGTGCGCCAATGTGTCGATGCGATGTGTTGTGTGGTGGTTAGGTAGAATGTCGGTTTTTGAGCAAACCACCAAAAGAAATATCACAAACACAATGGACAAATTTCCAAACGAACTAACGAATGTCATCATCGAACCGCATCAGCAAATAGTGAGTATGGGGCTTATGCGTACATGGACGCACTGGCGAATCAAATCAATGCATCTGCGCATAGTGCGATGGGATTTGACAAGAGTACAGGAATAACAAGGCGACAACGAATAAATTAGTGACTTGGCTTTAAATATAGTTCATCAAATTTTCTATTATGCTATATACTTAGTACTTTTGAAACTGGTAATAATCTTGATCAGTTTAACCACATTTTTGCAACATTATTGAATTAAGATTGTATTGAAAATTTCCGTATTTTATTTTAGTCAAATTATTTTAGTTCCTTTATCAGTAAAACCGCATTCTTCCTGTAAAAATATATTTATGTCCGATATCCCAATTTTTTATCGTAAAGATGGAATTTTCTTGTGGTTTTATAAAGATATTTTCAGAGTAGCTCGGTGTTGAAAATGGTAAAAAATAAGATGTACTAAACAGCCTTCCGGAAGACATTAATAATCAATAATCACTGCAAAGATGGAAATTTGCGGTTGCAAAATGTATTTTTAGAATTTACTTAATCTGTCTTCCCTGGAAAATTTTTAAATTATATTAATTTTTTATGTTTATTTTTTATAGTAGAGACAGTAAAAATGTAATCATACACATCTAAATATTTATTCTATTAAAAATTAGAGGAGCTTGCTATTTCATCTTTAAAATTACAAATTATACATTCAAAATGGCAACGGCCCAGCTACATTAAAACACCGGTTTCCGATAAATCACCAAAGTTAAGAGATGTTAGACAGTGCGAGTGGATGGACGGATGACCACCTGGAAACTCCGTTGTGCTGTTATTCCATTGCAAGAGTGCAAAATCTATGAGATATCTCGTGAATAGGAGTCGATTTAGACACTTGCCAAGTCGGTAGGCCATTGACCATGATATGACCGAGGACCGCGGTTCGGATTCCGCGTAAACAAAGTAGGGCGTTAACTTACATACATACATACCTACATACTGCCATTACTCGCTGACGGGTATTTGACACGCATCAGAAGGTGGTCACGCTAGGCGTTTTCTTTCATGAGCTTTTCTGTGACTGAATAGCCCGATACGTGATGTTATCTGTCTACCGCACTCCGGACATTCAAAAATCTCATTGCTTTGTTGCCCCCTTACTTTTTGGTTGTCGCTGTTAACTGAGTTTACAATTCTTCTCCATTGAGTATTGAGTTCTATTGTGAGCTGTTTCTTCCCAGTCATTCTGTATTCCCAGTCATTCTGTTCTTCCCAGTCATTCTGTTCTTCATAGCCATCGCTGGGACCGTTTTTTTATCATATTGTACTTATATACTGCAACCAAAAGAATTTGCTATGTTATATCAAAATCTAATGAACCAACAATAACATTGGATAGGATATTATAGACCTTTCAATTTTTGTTCTATTTAAGAATGTCATGCGATCATAAAAAAACGTGTCACAGTGGCTCTTAAAATGATAATCTAATTCATTTATTAATTATTTATACAACATAATACAAAAAACTAGTCAAAATAAATGTTCAAATGAAAAACAGCAAAGAAAAATCAAACACGTTAATCATTTACAAGCAAATTAATTGAGAATTTTTTAAAATTATTATATATATCGGATAAGGATCGACAGGAATTAGGCTACTATGACACTTTTTTTTTCAGTTAGTGTATGTTTGCCCAGCTAATTAATCGTTTGAGTAAAAATTAAAATTATATTCAAATAGTTTCAGATATTTTAATTTACTATAGGAATTATAATATTATTTAATTTATAGGAAATGGTGCTTGAACATGCATAGTGTATTAATTATGTTTATTAATACTTATAGTTCTTACTAACCCAGATAGAATAATATATTTTTCAGGTTAGAAGTAATAAAATATCAATATATCCTTTTTATGTTTTAGGAAAAACAAAATCAGGGATTCTGAGAAACAGGGAAAACATATTTTTCTTCCAATTTTTCAGTTATATTCTTCGTAAACTCTATTTTTCTGACATAAAGTGTAATAGCTAGAGCAGGAAATTGAAAATGGTCTTTTTCTTATATCTGACCTTATTTTTATTAGTGTAAATTTGCAGTTATTTAGGGCCTCAAAAAATGGTACTTAAAGCGCACCGCATTCTTTTTTGTAATTGAAATTAGGTTATTAGACACAGTGTTGTAGGTATTACTAGTAGAATAAGAATATCAAGATTTTTTGAATTTGAAGAATTATTCAGTGATATTGAGATAATAACAAATAAAACTTATCACCTATAAGAAGTGTTAACTTTAGAGTAGATGTAGATATTATGAAAGATGTAGGTAGATTATGAAAGAGAACGTCACAAAAGTATTAATTTTTGCCACGTGATTGACAATATAAAGTCATTTTAACGCTTAATAGACCAGTCGACAAGTGGTTTTAGGTGGAAATAATTAGGGGCAAGCTGCAATAACACTTATTCTCTTTGTTTTGCTTTGTTGAATACTCTACTAAATTTGCAAGGTATATCGATCCCGGATTTGGCCGTCATATTGGAAAATCCTGTCAAATTATGACATTTTTATGTTTTTTTTTAAATAACTCGGTCTGGGTGCACTGTACAGAAAATTTGCAAGAGACAAATTCTCTACAAAAAAGGTCCTATTCACCGATTTCGTGCATGAACAGGTTAACGAGATACAGGCGCTTAAATACAAAGCATATATTTTCTAGTGGTTCATTTAATATGAGAAACTGATTCTATGTAAATTTGAATAATTTGCCAGTACGAATGTGTGTTTTTCTTGTGCTCGTTTCCACACCACCTGGCGGTAGAGCACTCGGCGCACTTTTTTTAAGGGGTTTCCCCTATAGGCCTAATCCACTTTCTTGCCGTTGCAAATGTTTTATTTTTATATCCATATGACATGATATGCTTTAAAAGTATGTATTTTCACCGTCTGCTTTTTTTTGACGTAGAAGGTTGATCATTGACTCATCAACATATTCTTCATCAAAGTTTTCATCTGGTTCTTGTTCAATTCTATGTCTTCGATATTTTCGTTGGTCATTAATTCTTCTAATCGAGAATCGATTTCTTCGTCGTCTCCTGGATCTTCTAGAATTATTTCAGAATTTGAACACGCTCTTCCCTAGCTTTTTACATATAAGATTTACATATAAGATTTTTACATATTTCACATTTCGTGGAAATGAAGAATACATTTTAAATTTCAATAACAGCTACCTAAACTGTAATTTACCCCGTATAATCTGATATTTAGTAAAAATAAACTTATTTTCTTTATTTTAAATGGAATACCCAGTATATTATTCCGATATTCAATGGAGAATTCATGTCTCTTCGAAATACTATTAAGGTTATCTACCCCTCAAACAAAGATTTTCCTAGATATTTTCATTTACATGATTTGATAATGTCTGACGTTACGTCAACATGTCAACGTAGCTGTCTAATTAGTCCAACTTTAACAACTAGTTATCATTTTCTGTCAGTTAAAACAAATAAAATTCTCAGAAATTTGCCGAAAATGCCAAAATAGGTATCCTAACATCAGAGAGAATTGATATGATTCTATTAGTTGAATAGAATACTCCTGATTTTATCTAGGTCCTATTTTATCTAACATATCTTTTTTTGGGGACACCCTGTATAATTCTCTATATTTTTATAAAATGCTTTCAGTTAACATGCTGCATATGCTGCCAAAATTTCATTTGGATATAAACTACCGTTCTCCTTGGAGCTTCCGAGGCGCAGGCGTATGAGAGTCGCCACCTTGTATAATTACATACAAGGTATGACTTTTAAATATTTTTATATTATTTGGAACATTTTAAATTGTCTAAACAATTATTTGTGGTTTTTGAAAAAATAGCATGTCCTATTCGGAGTAAAAATGACTTTTTGTGCCTCGGCTGTTATGGGCTGTATGTCGCAACGTGTGTCAAACGTACAGACTCGTCACAAAAGTGTCATTTTTATTCCTAATAAAACAATATACTATTGCTGATTCCGACTGAAAATTTTATTACTTTTCTATAATTTATTGGCGCCAGATAAGTTTATTATCTCAACTATTTTTTTATTAATGTCGATAAGATTTTTTACGATTAATAAAGATAAGTTACTTATACTCCAATGATTTATAAACAAAATATTTATATTTATACAATGATAAATAGCACATAAATAGTATAATATGCATATGTATGTGGCGAACTTTTCTGAATTCTGAATTTGTGATGAAGAATATGGAATATGAAAACTGTATTAAAAACAAATTTATGTAAAAGATTTTTAATTAATATTATAAAAGACAAATTATAAATTATATCAAATATTTTTCCGGTAAATATTTTTAGACATTTAAAAGGAGCCTCCATTTAAATATACAATAATAGTTTTTAATAAAGGTAGTCGTAATGTCACAAGTATACCCACAATGGCCACAATGCTAATTGACAATCTAACCCAATGGAAATTACTTTGAAATTAAACTGTAGTGGAGATAACAAGATGTCGATGTAAAGGGGGCGGTATCACATATCTCATTTTAGTTTATGTTTCCCTTATTTAAATTTCTTCGTTTGGAATTTATTTTTTTCAGTTTTATGTGTGTAATTTGACGTCGTATTTTATAATATTATAAATTATTATAAAGATGTTTCATGTATTAAACACTTTTTGTTATACTTAGATAGTGTTAGAATTTATTGAGGTAGGCTATATATTATTATACAAAAAATTGTGAGTACATATTGGTTATACATACTTATAACGCTAGAACACAGTTATAGTAAATACTAGCGGTGTACCAGCGACTTCGTTCGCGTCGAATTAATCATTTGTAATGGTGATGATAAAGCAAAGCAAGAATTTCCATTAACATACAAACTGAATAAAATTTTCTCACAGTTATGTCAGCATGAGAAAAAACAATATGGCGATATTATTATATAACTTGGTAATATTTGAGGGGTAGTTTCATCTTGTTGGAATTTGACTTTCGAAAAATCCGTTTGCCCAAAAATAAGCTTTTTACGTCAAGCAGTTTAAGCAGAATCGTGGTTAAGAAATTACCCAACTTTTTGGAACACCCTGTATGATTTTTTAAAAAAACTCAAAATATGTAAAAAAACAAATAAATTATGCTTGTCCAAGCGTTTTCCCGAAAGACTAACCGTTTTTTAAATAACAAATATTGTAATATTTGAGAGGCGTTTTCACCCACTTGGAATTTGAGGTTCAAGAAACCCCTCCTTATCGAACCTCTACACCCCACAGTCAATCCGTTTGCCAAAAATCAGCTTTAAACGTCACGCAGTTTAAGCAGAATCGTGATTACTCTATGGTCATATTTTATGAAACACCCTGTATAAATTTATAAAAAATCTTAAAATATGTAAAACAACAAAATAAAATATACGTGTTTAAGAGTTTTTCCGAAAAACTCACCGGTTTTTAAATAAAAAATATTTTAATATTTGAGGGATAGTTTCACCCATTTTTAGTTTTTAGTTAAAAAACATAATTTCTTGATAATATGGCAACATAGATATTAGATTAAATTTACAAGGAAAATCCAGAAAAGATCCAGTGGTTCTCAAATTTTTATCAAAAAATCATTTCAAAGATCTACCACCCCTTAAAATACTTGCACTTATTTCTGGGACACCCTGTATATATAAAATTAGAATATAGAAGATCTTTGAGCAAAGATTTTGGGAGTCTTTAATTTGCTCTATATTTCTGACCGAGAACTAATATGTTTACAATATTGGTTCCTCCCATGTTCCTCCATAAACCAAATTTAAATAAAAAAAAATATAATTACCTCTGTAGCTAGAGTTTGGTTAGCCCCTTTGGATAAAAGATATTTTATCACTCCATCGTGATTTTCCTGAGCTGCCATATAAAGAGGAGTGAATCCATTTTGTGATTGGACGTTCAAAAAAGCACCGTGTTGGACAAGTAAACGTACCACTTCTTCTTGGCCAGCTGGAAATAGACAGTTTTAGAATTCGAGTTTCGAAAAATCCCTTCTTATCGAACCTCTACACCCTAAAGTCAATCTGTTTTCCAAAAATCAGCTTTTTACGTCAAGCGCTTTAAGCAGGATTGTGATTAATCAATGACCAGATTTTTCAAAACACCCTGTATACATTTTTAAAAAAACTTAAAATATGTAAAAAACAAAATAAAAGATACGTGTTTAAGCGTTTTTTCGGAAACTTGACCGTTTTTTAAATGAAAAATATTGTAATATTTGAGGGGTGGTTTCACCCTCTTGGAACTGGAATTTCGAAAAATCCCTTCTTATCGAACCTCTACACCCTAGAATCAACCTGTATGCCAAAATTGAGCTTCTTACGTTGAGTGGTTTGAGCAGGATCGTGATTAATCAGTATGTCAGTCACTTAAGGATTTTATCAAGTATTAGTATAGATTTTACCGATTTTACGTTATACCATTTTTTTCATCATCATTATCATTCTCAGCTTATTCAATCATTTCCAATTAAGATTTAGTCTCCCTCACATAGGTACTCTCTTTGTAGTTAGGTCCATTGTTGGCTTTGCGGGCCCTATCCCTGCTAATTTCCTAATATCATGGTCCCATCTCAGGTTCGGTCTTCCTCTAGGTCTCTTAATTCCTCGTAGCAAAGATAATTCTTAACTATAATATTCTTTGCTCGTAGGTACCATGCTGTCATTTTTGTGACTTCATTTTTTGTTTATAAGTATATAAATTTCTCTTCTACTTGGCCTGATATTTTTGGTGCCATTACTATGAATGAAGGTTATCTATTTTAACGGATCATTTTTCTTCGGAAACCCAATTTCAAAAATGTCACTTTATTATATATCCACCCTGTTTATATTTAAAGAATATATTTTGCAGTTACAGTTTTCTTATTACACATAACTTGCAAATTATAGCTCAATATTTAACACCATACAGTACGAAGATGTTCCATTAAATATATTCTAATTTTAATATGCAGAGGCAAGTCATGATTCTATAATGATTATACGAGACCAGCCGAATATATTAATTCGTTTATCAAATCATGAACGGGTTCAGTGTTCTTATGTAGACAATAATGGCTCTAGATTAATATATAAATTGTATACTTTTATAGAAATAAAAGAGATAATATTTATAATTTGGCATCTTTTGTTTCTATAAAAGATACAATTTATACCGGGTGGTGTATCATCATTGGAAACATAGGAAATCCCATGCAAATTTTGAATTGTCCAAATATTGGCTCCCCTATTAATTTTATAGCTAAATTGTAAATACTTTTTTTAAGGTCTGTCTATGCTGAATACACATTAAATTTATTTTACCCATTTTAAACCTTTTAAAGCTATAAGCATAAACAAAATTTAAATAAAAGTAAACTTTTATTCTTTCGTACCATTATCGTAACTAATGTAGGAAAGCACAAAGTACGGCACTGTAAACATTTTCATTACCGCGTCGTATATCGGTATTTTAATCCCATAATTTTCTCTTAAAATCCAACTTAAAAGAAATAATGAGAAATGTTTAAAAAGGCGAAACAGAGGAGAATTCGCTCGTACGTGCATTCCTGAAATATTAAAAACCGCTTTTAACCGTATTAAAGATCTGTTGCTGTAAAGGGCCTATGTGGGATATAAAGTATTCTAGCTGGGAAAGCTCTCTAGCCTTTGAAAAGCTTTATGAGGCTGTAATGCCATAATGAAAAAAATATCAGTAATGTTTGTGTACACGGTGTCCTATAATATTCCATGGACATGGAATTACTTCGTAGTTGAAATAAAAATAAGGCCACTGGACACCACTGGATACCATTAATGAGATTTTGGTAACATATTACTTTCACAAAAATCAAGAAAAAGTACGGGAAGGGTGAAAACTACCCCTATATCTACATAAATTTTAGTAGAAATATTTTCCAAATCCGCCGACGGTGAGGACCGATTTTTTTTTGTAAAATGGTCCTTCTAGTATTTACTACATTTTTTGACTCTTGTAAAAAAACGCCATAGCGCATACTTTTTGAGGAAAAAAAAAATATTTACACAGTACAGAAAGAAACTACTTTAGATGTTCATTCAAACTACTTCAGATGTTTAGATGTATACTCAGAAACTACCTCATGTTCATACACTCATGGACAAAATTATCGAATATTTTAAATCTTCAAATTTTTTTACATGTATATAAATTTTAATGAATAATATGCAACAAACAAGAAAGAACAATGTATTTTAGACACTTTAAATAAGGAATATTAAATTATTATTGACAGTAAATCGTAAAAAAAATAATGTTAAATTTATGAAAATGAAGGATACTTAGTTTCAACTTAAATACTTCAGAAGTAAGTAAGTAAAACCTTTTGAATAGAAAAATAAGGAATAGTTAATAACGAGTATTCCCACCTCGAGCTCTAATTACTGCTTGCATCCTTCTCGGCATGCTACTAATTAAAGTTTGAATATATTCTGGAGGAATTGCATTCCACTCGTGTTGTATCGAAGCTCTCTTCTAGTGTATTTAGAACAGGATTTCTTTGTCGTATGGGACGTTTTAGCTCATCCCACAAATGATCCATGAGATTTAAGTCTGGGCTATATGGTGGCTAATCTAACCTTTGAATCTGGACTACCTCAAAATAATTAGTCACTATGCCAGCTGCATGTGGTCGAGCATTATCGTGCATAAATAGGAATCTGTCGTATCCAATGAGGCCTACATAGGCAAAACATGATCTTGGAGGATATTTTCAATATACCAGTCACTGGTCATTCGTCCAATAATTTCTATGAGTTCGGTGCGCCCCTCCCAATGAATGCCTCCCCAAACCATTATACCGCCACCTCCAAAACTAACAGTCTGTATAAGGTTGCAGCTTCTGTATCGTTCCCCGACTCTTCTATAGACATGATTTCGCCCATCTAGCTTCCATAATTGTATTCTACTCTCATCAGTGAATAGAATTTTTTTTCAGTCCTCGATATTCCACTGAATATGTGTTCTGGCAAATTGCAATCGACGAGTTTTGTGATTTTGGAGAAGACGTGGAACTTTGGCAGGTGGTCTTGGCTTTAAACCCACTTCCTTTAATCTCCTTTTAACCGTTCTCGAACTAACATTAACTTGTCTTACATTTAGTAATTCATTTTTGAGGTATGTGGATGTGTGCGATTTCGAGTAGAATTAAGTACCACAAAACGGTTATCAACTACCGATGTACACCTTTTGCGTCCTTGGCCGCGTCTTCTTACAGTCTCTTGATATATTTTTAAAACTTCTGATGCTGTAGACTGACCTCTTCTAAGACGCCGAGCGATTTCTGTTTGTCTATATCCTTCCTCAAACAAAGTTACAATTTGTGCCGCTTCAGCCTACCTCACTGCAATACCTAACTGGTGGCATATTTCTTTTAAATAGAGAAGAGAACAAATAAAGATCACTAACAAATTAAATTCACTACAAATATCTTAATTCAATATAATTCTTGATTTATGTAAGGAATTTTTAAATCTCTTGACTTTTATTTTGTCCATAACTTTTTGTTTTAAAAACACACGAGGAACGACACCCTATTTTTTTTAAACTGTTTAGGAAACGCACTGTACATGAGGATCAATCAGACAAAACCAGAAAAAATTACTTTTGGGTCAAAAATATCTTATTGATCGACTTTTATTTCATTTAGTGAGATAAATCCGTTGATGAACGTCAGTTTGAACCCATTTTTGTCAAATTCCATTTATAATCGACCCAAAGTCGAGCTTAATCAAGCAAAACGAGACAAATATCCCCAAAATAATTAAATAAACTTCCCCCCTGTTTCGAACAAAAAAGGAGATACGAAAAAATCAGTTTGTGAAGGGTGTTTTAATGGAATTCCTAGAATTTTGTACATTCAAACTGATCTACTTTCGGCTTTATTAAAAAAAAACATTTTATATTATAAAAATTAAATTTTACTTTTAAATCAAGCAAAAACAGCTATATCCAACTTGTAACTAGCAATAACTCCTATGTCAAATAAGAAAACAAAATATCTACAAGGTCTTTAACATCATATGTTTCAAGTAAAATGATGTTTTTCCGATGCTGAGACTTACGAAAAAAAAGCCAAGGAACAATCAAGTTTATACAAAACCGACTAGCAGACTAATTAAAGTCGGATGAGATTCTGGGAATGTTCTCAGATCTCACACCACCGGTTCAACTCCTGATACGCACCTACAACGTCCTGTTTCCGAATAGGGACGAATAGGATAAGCCGAGAAACGGTTTATTACATGTGGTTTTACACAGACGGATCCAAGAACAAAAAAGGCGTTGGAATTTATTGCAGCAGTCCAAAGATTGAGATACCACAGTTTTGGAGAACACGCCACAATTTTCCAAACTGAATTATATGCTATTGAAACATGAGTGCATCTGCTGGTAGAACGGAAGTACACCGAGAACGGAGAAAACAATAAAAATATTTTCAGATAGTTAAGCCGTGTTAAAAGCACTTGAAGCCACGAAAAGCAGATATATAACGATTCTTCATTATAGAAAACTAGTCAATTTATTAGGAAATAGGAACAAAGTGTCCCTAATATGGATACCGGGACATGTCGGCCTAGAGCATTCGTGGCTTCACAACCGACACTTAGCATTCCAAAAAATCTCACAGAAACAAGCTCCGTGAATAGGTTAGGGGTACATTTCGGGACTGGAATGAAAGTCCCGAAATGGAACATGCCTCATGAAAATTCTAGCAAGGTCATCCAAACGCAGAACAGGAGAACTCTTAAAGGCCGGCAGGAATGAAGCACGTACGCAGCAGTATGCACAGGCCACTGCCAGCTGAGATCACACCTGCAGAGGATGGGACTGGTGGAAGACATCGAATGAATGTATGGAAGAAACCACGCTAAACTTATCAGACCTAGGAGACATATCACACTCGGACATAATAGTCTAATTAAAGAGCTGGCTACATAAAAAACCTTATCATCGTTACATGGCTAATTTTTTGTATGAAGTATCCTTTTGTCTAGCCATTATGAAATAGTCATGTCTGCCAGTGCGATCCCGTGGCTTAAAGCGGGGGCGGCCAATCGAAAGGGTGAAATTTTGACACTAAAAATATTATAAGATACATGAGTTATAATTGCGAAAATAGCTTTTATTTATTATTAAGAAACGTGGAAAATTGTTGGCAGACATTTTTCCAATCGCTAAAATGCCGACAGACAACGCGAAAGAGGCATGAAATTTTAAAAATTATTAAAAAATGAAATTTGAAGAATGATAAAAATTATGGCATATTTGCATGCCGATTGGTGAAATGTCATATTTATTTATTTTAAAAGCCGTATGCAAAAGGGCAGACAAAAAGATCGTGGCTCAATCAGCTGCAGACAGTTATCAAAAGCGCGATATTACTCTACCGCTTTATTCAGGGAACGCTGGCCGCCTCATCCATTTAAGTATAGATAAATTATATAATATACGATTATATTATAAATATATTTTTTATTATTTCAATAACGATTTTTTTGTCTGCCCTTTTTAAATTAATTAACAATAAACATGACATTCCACCAACCGACATACATGTATGCGATGATTTTCTTTTGTCAAAATTCTATGCCTCTTTCGCGTTGTCTGCCGGCATTTCAGCCACGAGAAAAATGTCTGTCAACAATTTTACACGTTTCCTAATAATAAATAAAAGCTATTTGGCAATTATAACTCGTGTACCTTATAATATTTTCAGTGTCAAAATTTCACCCTTTCAATTGGCCGCCCCCGTTTTAAGCCCCGGGATCGCGCTGGCAGACATGACTATTTCACAATGACTACACAAAAGGATACTTCACACAAAAAATTAGCCATGTAGCGATGATAAGGTTTTTTATGTAGGCCAGCTCTCGGTCTATAACAGCCTGTGTTAAAGGATTGGGTCTTGAGGGTAAACTTTAATACTCTTTTTTTTTTCAAAGAGTTTGTAAAACTGAGCCACAATAGGCCCTCGCGACTGCAGTTGTGCGTCCCACCTGAAACCCACTCTTAATAAATAATACAAAAAATTATCAAGGTATTTTAAAAATCCATATCAAATTACGAAAAATACAAAATGTTTATCTTTTTCGCGAAAAAAACTCATAAACGCGTTCCTGGGATCGAAATATACCATGTTTAAAAATATTTGCACCTATTAAGATTTTCCCTGTATAGTTTAATCCTTGTTTATAAGGGTATTATATAAACATCTAGAGTATGTGTCCTTGTTCAAAATACAAAAGTATCAATGAGAGAATGAGTATCAAAACTCATCTTATTAATTTTTGGTAATTTTGAATAAAAATATCTACACTCTAGTATTGGCCGCCATGCACAATATTCAGTATAATTTTTGTGACATAACTCATTCTACCCTGTATAATTTGCATGTTAGTTTATTTGAGTCGTGCATTTGTTCTAAAACTAATCTTATCCACGCGTATATTGGTCAAAAAACTTCTCATATCAAAATTACCAAAAATGGATATGACGAGTTTTGATATACTGAACCCTTCAAATATAAATAATGATAAAAATGAATAAGATGGAATTAATTAGATATACAAATATGGAGATATAAGAAATATTGCTTGTGATATTGTAAGCGACATACCAGTATTTATTATAGGGTCATCGACTTATCAGTATATTGATATAATTCCCTTTTGTATGCTTTACATCAGATAACAAAATATTTGGATGTGCTTTGTATAACTAATTATCACATATAAATATAGGATTTTTAATGTTACCTCACTTCCTATTAATTTCGATAGTTCAAAGAACTAACGTTATTTTTATTTCGAGAAAAATAATATCTTAATCAAATATGCCACACAATAAAACAATTATTATAAATAACTATATAACAACTTCGTGAGAAAAATGAGGTTATCATCTTTTTATAGCACCTTTTTAATTATAGTGCATACCGTAAACATGTGTATAAATTGGCGACACCAGTCTTATCATCTGAAACAAAAAATATTAAACAGCTATGATTATGAATAGATAGAGATGATATAAAGTAGATAGAACTATAGGGATTAGCTGACAGATTGGTATTATATATTTAATGAATTTTCTATTGATAGTAGATCAAATTTACATTATATTGTGCAAGCAATGGTGATACTTAATATAAAAGTCTAATTAATATAGGGTTGGTGCATTTCAGTTGATTTCAACAAATTCCGACCGCAGCGCTTCAACGGCAAAAATCAGAAATTATCAGTACCTATTTCACGCCGCCACACAGTGCTTCGTCCCATGGACAAAAATCAAAAAATAAGTTAAAATTTACTAATATCTGAATATATAATTTTATGCTTATAGCAATGTTCAACCATCCTGTATATTATTTTTCATAAACAGCGTTTTTGTTAGCAAATATTTTCACTAAAAATAAATTTTGCGATTATTATCTCATCAGAGAAAAGAATAACATTCATAGTAGTTCTGTATATTACTTACCAACTCTGGTACGTACTTAATTGAAAGCCACTATGGATATTGTTAAACAAGGTATGTACTTTAAATTTATTTCTAAACAAGTTCGTGATTGTTTATTTTTTATTTATTTTTTAAGATGATTCTTAAATGGGTATAAAAATTTTACGTTTTCAAACTTCAAAAAGGCATTTAAAAAAAACATATCAAAACATATCGTATTTATTGAATATTTTTGTTGCCATATTCATACACTTTTAATTTTTGTATAGTTCACCTGCGTCTGCTTGCGACGAACTTTATTTTATAATACTTTTCAGATGGAGTAAAATTGATAAGCAATGCCGATCTGGCTAATACTTGGCTTGATCATAAGGACAAGAACTCCAAATTATTTGTATTTCAAAAAATATGTTCTTATTAGATATTGATGAACCTTCCAGTCAAATAAGACACCACTTGTGTCTGAAAAAGTCCACTATATTGGAGCGAAACGTCGCATAAAAAAAGTGTCCATCTTTCAATTGATTATAAAATCTCATACCCAAGAAAAGGAAAAAATAATATATGGATATGGTCTATTAAAGAGGTAACTATTAACATCCGAACCCCTCATACCGACAAAATGAACAGTAACAACGCGAAAAAGTAACATATTAGAAAATGATGTACAGAAATATCTTATATGTGAGGATACTTCAACTACCTGTGATTTGGATACTATAAATTTGGAAGATTCTGTCAGCAGTGATTCTCCTGAATCAGAGTAGTTACGATCTATGCATTTTGTTGTCCTAAAGTAAATTTATAGTATCTTAAGTTTTTTTTAATTAAATATAACATTAATGTTTCTTTTCATTAAAGAAAAACATTTTTATCTTATATTAGGCTTATTTTGTAGGAATCATGTTCTAATGTTATTTCAATTCTTTTTTATCACAGGAATTTATTTAATACTTACACCGTTTTCATACTATAACTTATTATTTGCTTAGATGGAACACAGCTCCAACATTATTATTATTTATAAGATTTTTTTTTCATAAACGTGGGACTAAGAACATCATCATTTAGTACAATGAGAGTACTCATCATTTGTCTCAAATAAACCTAGTTTGAATAAATTGCTTACAATAAAAGAGAAGTTTTTGATTTTTGTCCTCTAGAGCCATATGTTCGAAGCACTGTGCGCCATGTTGATCGCATTAAAAGAATACCTATTGAAATCGTGGTTTTGTCATAATATTTAAGTTTTTTGTTAGCGCAGTTATAACGCTGATTCGGCTAGTAAAAAATAAGTGAAAAAGAATTCGAACTAGGCGTCGTGTTGTGTTGTGACAATTTCAAATTCTAATGAAATGACCGAAAAAATGTTAACGCGCAAAGGAGAACGTAATTAGGGCGTTCCCGGATATTCAACTCTCCCGAAACATTTTAAAGCTTTATAGTTTCTCATACTGATTTGATCAAACGAAAAATGGATTCAAGCAGTTCGATGAAACAAGTGAGTAAACAAAGTCCCCATTACATAATCAAAAAATTTAATAGATATATACTATGAGAGGATAAAATATAATTTGCAATATTAATGGAATACTTTTTTTAATCAACTAAATGTTTTATGAACATCTTCTAAAATTATAATTCTTATGTACCTTAAAAAAATGTCGTTATAGCCATTATGCTACACTAGCAAAACCGGTGATTAAAACTATGCTCGCTACCGTAGTTGAACTGAACTAAAAAGTTTTTTTAACTCAAAAAGCTGCTGTTAAAACATAACAATTGGTTTTTATATATAAAAACCAGTTGTTATGTTTTAACAGCAGGATAACGGGACGTCGCACAGTGGTTTCGGCAATGGAAAAAAAAACAAAAAAGAGGGTGTTAAATCGGGTTTAAATTATCCCCTTACATCGAGTTAGTTCAAAGACAATATAATAATATTACTTTTTTAATTTAATTACTAGTTTTGAATTTACAGCACCTCCTTTTTGACAATTTTCTTAATATACGAAACGCGCAAAAATAAAGCGAAAACAAGTAATATTTTACAGCCCTTCTTTTAATTCCTAAAAATCGGTATTACCCAGGAACTGTTTGGTTTATCCATGGGCATTAAAAGTAAAAATCATTTTGCCAAAATATACCGTGCCTTTGGTGCAGTTTAGTTTGAATCTATTTCTAATAAAATTACTTTACTTCTTACTTTAATCAGACTAGAAAAAAAAAGCTTTACCGAGCTTTGGTCTCGGATTAATTTGACTAAAAAAAGCAACTGTTAAAGTAGTGATTCTATAAATTTTATCGCCAGATTCGGCCAAGTTTGTTAATTTAAAATAAAAGATAAACAGTGTGAAAAAAAATTAAAACTACTTTCTTCATTTTTACGGATGCCGAAAACCGATTTTAGATAAATTTTGATATAAAACTTTATCAGTATTGTTGTTGGATTTGTCTTATTAGCTGGATAATAAACATGTCGCAATTTGTGATACCATACAGTGTTGTGTGCGAGTTACTCTTTAACCGCGAGTACCCTTTAGAGCAAGGTTTAAGGGAACAGTATCCAGAATTACAAGGAGAGCGGTTGTTGCTGGTAACTGGAGCCATAAAAAAAAGATTTC
This sequence comes from Sitophilus oryzae, assembly GCF_002938485.1. Classification (NCBI taxonomy): domain Eukaryota; kingdom Metazoa; phylum Arthropoda; class Insecta; order Coleoptera; family Curculionidae; genus Sitophilus; species Sitophilus oryzae. Next base: position 1,447,366 of record NW_022147508.1, read on the forward strand.
AACCCAACTTTGCCAAAAAATTGAGAGAAGTGCATCATGTGAAACGAATTTTTTTTCGGAAGTATAGTGAGTGGTTCAGGGCGAGTTTTTGGTTAATTTTCCTGAATCTGATCATGAATCCGGAAACGAGTCATCCCTTAAGTCTGTCGGAGGTCGCCCAGAGAAACCTTTTGAAGATTTGTGTAAAAGAAGTAAGCAAAATAAAATAAAAAAACTTCGAGAGGATTTTTCGGATAAATTGATAATCGCAGCAGCAGAACAAATAAAAAAAGAAAAACAAGCTGATCCTATGAGGTATATTGACTCTAAAAAAGCCATGGGTTTAATTCTTGACGCATCTTTAACAAAATATAAATATGAAATATTAAGAAAATGTGTTAAGGAAGTAGGCTGTAATATTTTCTTATTATAACTTCTTCTATTTTTTAAACTTTTGAAGGAATTTTGAATTTGCCAGCCAGATTCTAAAACATTGTTTTATCGACTATCGAACCGTTCTTTGCAGTTTTTTTCAATTATTGGTCAGGACCCATAATACAGGGTAAAACAAAAATGCGCGCATTTTTAACAAAATTTTAAGTGAGCCTCATTTTGTGGGGGGATGGAGGAAATCCATTTTTTGTGGGTAGTTTGAAGGAGGTGTTTTATACCTCGGGACGTTTATGAGTTTTTTTGGCTATCGCTCTCCATTGCGATGTTTTCGATATTCTTATGATTGACGGTAGAGTTTTAATACCAATAATTTTATCTCATTGTGAAATGAAAATATCGTATTTTTAAGCATTATACATTTTAATGTACAATTAAATAAAGCAAACAAATAATTTTATAAAACTAAAAAGTGTTACAGTTATACAGGGCGTTAAAAATTTATCTAGCTGGTATATTTAAATTATATGAACAGGTTTTATTATGTATCTTGGCATAACAAAAGAAGCATTTAACACTTTTTCATTAACGATACAGTATAATAATTAGTTAATACGCATAATACTCAAAAATACAATATATTAATTTCATAATGAGATAAATTTATTAGAATTAAATCCTTACCGAAAATCATAAAAAAAGGAAAACATCGCAATGGAGAGCGATACCCCAAAAAAACTCAAAAACGTCCCGAGGTATAAAACAGCTCTTTTAAAATACCCACAAATAATGGAAATCCTCCATCCCCCACAAAATGGAGGTCACTTAAAATTTTGTAAAAAATGCACGCATTTTTGTTTTACCCTGTATTATGGGTATTGGCCAATAATTAAATAAACTGCAAAGAACGGTTCGACAGTCGATAAAAAAGCGTTTCAGAATCTGGCTAGCAATTCAAAATGCCTTCAATAGTTTAGAAAATACAAGAAGTTCAACTTGATGCAAAAATTTTCACTTTACGTTTCAATTGGTGCTCAGTTTACTTTTAAATAAATTTATTAAACCATGTTATTTGATGTATTTTATTAAGCTGAATAGAATAAAATTCGTCCCAATGCGATTGGATTAACGGTTTAGGAAATATAGGGTTTTTTTCGTTATATTATCAGTTTCACACCACTGTGCGTCGTTGCAGCCACCCTAAAACGTGTATACTACTGGATGTCTACCTACTCGTATTGAAACATAATATCACACAGGACAATATCCTACCACATTACCTTTAGTATAACATGACACTATAATACCCTTTTGAATTGAAACAAAAACCAATCTCTTGTATATAGTTCTTATCCGCCACCTTATATGATTTCCCCCAGACCGGAATACTGTTTCTATTGAATGCTCGCCCTTTTATTTCAACAGTTCGTTTTTCTTCTGTTTCAGTCCCTTTTGTCGACCAGTAATTACGGCAAAGAGTCGACGCACGCCATTAAGAAGGGCCTCCTATGGCAACAGAGAGACAAGCTATTCAGCAGATGGAAAGAGAGATATTTCATTTTGACGCGAGATTATCTCCATTGTTTCAGGAGGGCCTCCGGAGCCGATAGGTAAGATTGAAAAAGAAATGAAAGGTTGCGGAATGAATGGTAGAGCGAGAAAGAGAGGATTTTATTTTAATTATTGTTTCCTTTTGAAGGATTTCCGAGATGGGACAGTTTTTGTTCAAAGTGAAACTAGTCGATGTCGATAGAGTAGAATGGGAGAATAAGAAAACGTACAGTACTGTTGCGTTAGTGATAGGAAGGGATGGGAAGATTTACCTTAGGTGAGTACGTTATTAAAATTGAAGCTACAAAGTTATTACTTTGAATGTGGTGATTGATGATTTAGTATTGAAACTAAAAGAATTTTGAACTTGGGGGACGATTATCTTTATTTATTTTGCTTATCAACGTTTCGGTCAGAAGTATCATTGATTGTTATCAAGTGTGAAATAATCTCAGTTCTAAAACTACTGAGCTTATATACTAGAACCGAGCATGCACCTGTGAAGAAGTTTGGTGCAGTTAAGCATGAGGTTTTTTACTGAGAATACCAAGAAATTTCCGTACTTCTATTGCTAAAGATTTTATTATTGCTAGATATGAATACGGCCTCTTTAAATTCGCGTTTTTTCCAATAGTTTTTTTTTCACAACCCGGGCATCCAACCGGCATTTTATATTGTGGTGCTTGGACCACACATGATCTGCAATTCCCGGCTTCATTTTTCACCATCATTGTATATTTTTTTATGTTTGTCAAGTCGTACATATAGAGAACGTTTAGTCTTTCCAGTATACGACTCACCGCACTCGCGGAAGGTACCTGGTAAATGCACTCTTTGTCTTATTTTGTTTTTTTTAGGACACTTCTTAGAGTAGCCCCACACTAAAAAGCAGTTTTAATTTATATACTACGAGCCCTAACAACTATATGTTGGGATAAGGTCTTTTTTGCAATTAAAAATAGTAATTTGTTAAAACGACTCAATTTATTTTGTTTATTATTCTAAATTCAAACATTACAATATGATCTAGACAATTTTACTACATTTTTATAACTTTGCAAACAAATCACTTTTGATAATAGCTTATTTTGTCAAAATCAAGCCAAATTTGCTGACAACTATATATTGGAACAGCACAACAAGAAATTTGTTTAATACGGAGTTACATCACCTTTCGCCTTAACAACTGCCTGAACTCTTAATGGCATTGTATTTACCAAAGATTGGCACATTTGAGGAGAAAAATTATCCCAAATTTCCTGCAGTTTTGCCCACCAATCAAAAATTGTCCGTTGAGGGTGGTTCCTTAAATATTGCTTCATTTTATGCCACACAGTTTCTATAACATTGAGGTCCGGACTACTTGCAGGATGGGATAGAACTTTTATATTATTATTACTGAACCAATTTTTAGTTAATTTTGCTGAATGGCACAATGCTCCATCTTGTTGGAAAATATAGTTTTCGTTTGGAAACAATTCTTGAGCACTAGGCAAAAGTGAGGTCCCAAGTATATGTTGATATTTTTGGGCGTTAACAGTGCCATGTATAAAATTTAATTTGCCCAAACCTCTTGCTGACATGCAACCCCAAACCATAATCCCCTTAGGAAATTTAACAACCCTCTTTAAGCAATCTTTATGAAAGGCTTCTGCTTTATTTCGTATTATTCGTTTTCGATGATCTCCAACGCAAACATGTGCAACAAAAAATTAGATTTTGCCAAATTGTAGCGATTTTTCTTCTGAATTTCTGTCAGTAGCGGTTTTTCATTGGCCTAAATAAGAATTTGTATCAATCATCTTCAGGTAATTGATTATCCACACAAAATAAAGTTTACCTTGTAAAACCCCAGACCGCATTTATGGATATATTTTCGGCAACATTCTCTTGATATATTTAAACCAGTTACAGTATTCCATTTAACTGTTAATTCGCAAAGAGTACTTCTTCTCGCAGACTTGCAAATTTTTACTAAATTTCGTAAATCTCTTTGAGATACAAACTTTTGGCCTTCCCGAACTTTTACCTCTAACGTCTACATTGGCAGATTCACCGTATTTTTTTTATTATATTAAAGACCGTGGTTTTTGGAGTACTTAAATCATCAGAAATTTTTCGAATTGTTTTTCCCGTACTGTATTGATGAATGATAATTTCGCGTAGTTTTTGATTTGTAGCTTTTCCACGGACCATTACTTTGAATTAAATAATTAACAAAATTGAAAATTAAAATGACTTACAGTAAATCTCACTACTCAAAGTATCGAGTCACTTACAAGCTGTCAATGCTGAAGTAAACAGTTTGCGACATTTGTGACGTTTATAGCAAAGCCGTCTATGATGATATTAATTATTTAAAATACTTGTCCCAACATTTAGTTGTCAGCAAATTTGTCCTTTTATGAACAAAATCCGCTACTGTAAATATGGATTGATTTACAAATTCATAAAAATATTGTCAAGTTGTTTAGGATATATGGCTATGTTTATATTTAAAAAATTAAACATATATTTTTCAGTTATTTTGAAAAACCAGGGCAATAATTCCAAAATATGACCTTGTCCCAACATATAGTTGTTAGGGCTCGTACTACTGGATACTGGATACAAAGTTATTTACTATGGTCCATATCAAAATTACTAATTTTGATATGGTCCATTAATATCTCAGAAATTAGAGACAAGACAAGACAAGAGATACAAAATCGGTGTTGGGACGAAAGTTGCAATTATTATATAGTACAGGGTGTCTCATTATCATGAATTTTTGCAGTGTTTGTCTACGAGTAGAGGGACAAAGATGCGGTTTTTACATTACTGCTACTTTTTTTGAAACTAAATATCCTACACACCGATTTGTCTTAGCCCTCTAAGTTCTTGAAATTCAGGACGAATTTGGAATTGTCGTATTTATTATACTCGGTTATCTTGTAACTTAAAAAAATGGAAACTCAGTCCCATTGAGTTTTTCACGTAGAATTCAGTAGCGTAACCGGATGTATACTCTGTATAATATTGTTACGTATTCCGTGGGTCCACTATTTAAACTCACGATAAAATACTTAACGAATTTATTTATTTCACTCTGTACACACAACTTATACTATTTACAACACAATTTATGCAACTACTATTACTCTAACGGTATTTCGCGGTATTTTCAAACTTCAGACTTCAGACTATCTTCAGACTTGTCCAACTGTCAAAGCGCGGGCCTTATATACCCCCTGGCGATTGTTTCTAGATTTTTCTAAAGAATTCTATAATTTTCTTTTACTTTCTGGCGAATGCGCCAGGTTCCTCAATGCACGTTGCGATTATTTAGCAGTATGCAGTTATGCAACCAGTAATACACCTTGACAATATTTTTTTTGTTTCATTTCCCTTGTTATGAGCTTTCTAAAATTATAATAGACTCCCTACTTATTTTCATAAACAATGTAAAAATATGCATCATTCAACTTTTTACTTTTTAAAATAGGCGGCTGGTTTAAATTAGCTTAATCAAAACAATCAAATAAGTTATTCGACATCAAATTGCAGATATTGGCTATTCCACGCTAGTTTTTGTGTGTAAAATTATTGCACAAGCGCATCAAAAATATCTATAATTGACAGTCTGTTATCTAAAAGCTGCACAAGTTCATTTTCAGACAGTGGTAAAATATACAAGGTATCTAATTAAACAAAAACATAAATTTCAGTTATATTTTGAAAATGATAGCTCGCAGATAAAACTAGTTACGCTACTGGATTCTATGTGAAAAACTCTCTGGAAGGCAGTTTCCATCTTTTCGATAGGTAAGATATAAAGAAGGTCGAAAAATGCAATGTTTTCAAATTCGCTCTATATTTCAGATATTAAAAAGGCTAGGACAAATCTATGTAAAGCATCTCTGGTTTTATAAAAAAAAGTAGCAAAATTATGTGAAAACCGCATCTTTGTGCCTCTACTCATAAACGAGAAACTTCATAAAAAATACTAAAATGGGACAACCTGTACACCAATCACCTTCGAAATAGAGCATAAGACATATCCATTCGTTTCCGACTTGTATTTAAAAGAGAAAAAAATAATTTAGGTTATAAGAATGCGATACTATATGAAATGTAGTATATATTTTTTTTTATTATATCATATCATTTTATATCATACCATTGTACTCAGGAGACCGAGTTCTTTCAAAATCTGAAATAAAAAATGTAGGTCCATATTTAAAAAAAATTAAGTAGGCCTCTGTATCTCACAAATTATCAGCTAATTTGAAAATCTAAAAATACTATCAGATAGCCCTAACAGTAAGTGGCTATAAGAATGTGCAATTAGTATTTTAATTTTCTAACAAGTAACGACAGGAAAAAATAAAATTGATTTTCAAAAAATCCGTTTTTCGAAAAAAATCGGCAATCTTTGAAATTTTTAAAACTTTTTTGATGGCATCTTGGTGAACATCCCAAAGCGCAACTTTATCCCAATTTAACCATGTTCGTATCTATTACGGTTACCGAGATACAAATGCTTGTACCCCGAATTTGTAGCACCTTGTATAAGGTTTTTTTTTGCCTGCAGCCTAGATCACCGTGGATATAAATGCCCCCCATTCCGCCAGCTTAAAAACTTCAATCATAAGGTTGGTTACTCTCCGATCAATCAACCGTATGTACACCTCTATGATTAAAGTATACGCCGCGCCGGAAAATTTTTAAAAGAGACACGCTATACGTTGCTCTGGATAAGCTGATTATGGTTTTAAATAGAAGAAGTTGAGTTTACAAAACATATAGCAAAAATCAATTTTTTAAAGGAATGGCAAGATATAAATTTCAGAAATATTTATTTTGAACATATCCGGATAATACTAAATTAGAACAAAGAATATTGTGGCGCGAAAGATTGAAGGAAAAAGACACAAGGGTAGAACACCAGACCTGTATAGTATCCTTGTATATGTAAGAATATATAAACAAGGATAGTATTTAGGTGGACTAAAAAAATACTAATATCAATCACAAAATACACAAAGCAACTGAAACGATCAGCGATATCTCTTTGGGGATAGAAAACTGAACACACAGTTGTACTGAAAACTACTTTTTTTTTAAACAATGGTTTTTAATGCATAAATCGGAAATAAATCATGATACCAGTGTCTCGTTTGACAAGCAATGATCCATCATCATGTTGCAACCTTACTCTTTAAAAGCCGTTATTGTATCTGTGGTAGAGTTTCCTAAATACTTAATGTTGTCAACAAAATTGACACTATCTTGTAGAGCTATAACGGGGTGGTAAAACGATTCCTAAAAAGCATATATTCACGTAATTTTAGAATTTCATATTTTCATAGAATTTTTATTTTAGTTTTGAAACTATTTTTCTAGAAAAATTAATGCAAAATACGATTAAAAAAATAAGCAAATAGTTGGTATAACTCTCATATACTAAAATTGATTTATTAATCGGTTTTAGTATATAAGAGATATATCAACCATTCACTTAATTTTTTAATTTTCAAGAATTCAATGACGACATTGCTCATATTTATTAAGATTATAAATCAAATATTATTTAATTTTTTATTTTTGATTCTAGACTTAATAATATTTGATTTATAATCTTAATAAATATGTGCAATGTCATCAGTGAATTCTTATAAATTTAAAACAAATTATAAATTATTAAAACCATAGAATAATAAAAATAATAATCAAAGCAAAGGGTTTTTAAGTATTAATGTCAGAAAATACATTTGAGGCTACCAGCGCAAAAACGGCCTTCAAAAGCTTGTTTTGAGAAAACTTGGAATAAAATTTAGTGACAATAACGCTACTAGTTTAATTTTCGAACAGTATTTTGACATTTTGCTGCAAATATTTGCCTAAAAATCTAACGAACTAAAATTTAGAAATAAGTATATACATAATAAATGTTGATTACTAAAAAAAATGTGGATTAGGCCATTTTTCTTTGTGGATTTATTTGCAAAGTTAGTACGCCAATATTAATAACTGCATGAAAACTATTAATGAAGCAAGTTTTGTTGCTTAAGGGTCCATTTCATGAGTCCAAAAAAGTAGCAAAATAAGCGTTCGGCATTTAACGTTTTATGTAAATCTGGCTAGGTATTTTTACTCAAATGAAGAAGGTAATTAAAGATAAAGGATTATACTATATTCGTACTGTAGCACATTTTAGTCAACTTCTTTATTTTTAAGATTTTGATGGTTAAACATCGACAAAATATTCCTTATGTTTGGACTAAATTTTCTCGAAAATAAAGATATAATTTAAAATTCCGTTACAATACGGAAATAGGTTGAAGTTTTGTGATTACAGTTATATATAATTTTTATGGTGTTGTAACAAATTGCTCTCTATTTTATGGCAAATGCTGAAGCTCTGCAAACCTTAATCAAACCTTAATCCAAGCACGTGTATTTGGAATTTTGGGTGTGGCTTAACATGACAGGATTGGGCTAAACCTTAGGAAGATTTCTGAAATATAATATATACTAGCGTGTACCAGCGACTTCGTTCGCGTCGAATTAATTATTTGTAATGGTGATGATAAAGCAAAGCAAGAATTTCCATTAACATACAAACTGGATAAAATTTTCTCATATTTATATCAGCATGAGAAAAAACAATATGGCGATATTATTATATAACTTGATAATATTTAGGGGTAGGGGTTTGAGGGGTAGTTTCATCTCGTTGGAATTTGATTTTCGAAAAACCCGTTTGCCATAAATAAGCTTTCTACGTCAAGCAGTTTAAGCAGAATCGTGGTTAAGAAATTACCCAACTTTTTGTAACACCCTGTATGATTTTTTAAAAAATTTCAAAATATGTAAAAAAACCAAATAAATTATGCTTGTCCAAGCGTTTTCCCGAAAGACTAACCGTTTTTTAAATAACAAATATTGTAATATTTGAGGGGCGTTTCCACCCTCTTGGAATTTGAGATTCGAGAAACCCCTTCTTATCTAACCTGTACACCCCACAGTCAATCCGTTTGCCAAAAATCAGCTTTAAACGTCCAGCAGTTTAAGCAGAATCGTCATTACTCAATGGTCATATTTTATGAAACACCCTGTATAAATTTATAAGAAATCTTAAAATATGTAAAACTACAAAATAAATGTACGTGTTTAAGAGTTTTTCCGAAAAACTCACCGGTTTTTAAATAAAAAATATTTTACTATTTGAGGGATAGTTTCACCCCCTTAGAATTCGAGTTTCGAAAAATCCCGTCTTATCGAACCTTTACACCCTAAAGTCAATCTGTTTTCCAAAATTCAGCTTTTTATGTCAAGCGCTTTAAACAAGATCGTGATTAATCAATGACCAGATTTTTCGAAACACCCTGTATACATTTTTAAAAAATCTTAAAATATGTAAAAAAACAAAATAAAATATACGTGTTTAAGCGTTTTTTCGGAAACTTGGCCGTTTTTTATATAAAAATATTGTAATATTTGAGGGGTGGTTTCACCCTCTTGGAATTGGAATTTCGAAAATTCCCTTCTTATCGAACCTCTACACCCTAGAATCAACCTGTATGCCAAAATTGAGCTTCTTACGTTGAGTGATTTGAGCAGGATCGTGATTAATCAGTATGTCAGTCACTTAAGGATTTTATATATTAGTATAGATTTCCTTCAGCCACACACCCGCTTTACCCGACCCCTAAGAGCCACCCGAACAGGACAGCGTAATAAACTAAGAATAAACTCTTAAAACTTTTATATTTATTTAGATATAAAACGAATAATTAATAAAATAAATATCATTCAGCTCCAATTTGCGAGTTTATTATTGGATTAGGCCGGTTTTGCGCTGGTAGCTTCATTTAAATTTCTAATTTATATTTATAAATTTCAAAAAATGTTCATGTAGGTCTGCTGACGGACTAGAAGATTGGTTCGAACTGTTGGAAGAATGCATGTTGACCAGCAAGGAACGGAGAAGAGCCCTGAGGCACTCCCATGATGGCAAACCAAAAGACAATAACAATATCACGACATCATTGGATGAATGGCTGGCTGCTCGTCAGAAATTTCGTAAGTAATTATTTAAACTTTTGATTGGTATTTAAACGAAAATAATATTAAAAAAGTTTCAAAAAATTATACCCTCATTGGAATCCTCAAAAAATTGAATTACTATACGTTACAGTGAGGTATAAGGATTGCCGAATAAACTACTTTTTGAAATTATTCACCTAATTAATAATAAGCATATACAAAAATGTTTATACATAAGTATAATATGTATACACGGTGTTCCTTAATGACATGCTAATATTTAAGGAGGTGATTCTTGGATCTATTATAAGAAAAAAACTTCATATGAATATATGTCCTAAATTTCTTAACTTTGTAGATACAAGGTGGTAAAATTTTCTAAAAAAAACAAAAAAGACAAAAAAGAAACAAAAAAAGGATAACCATCACTTACTTATTTATCTGTAAAAGATGCTTTTCAAATTTTGATTTAAATGTGCAAAACGATATATTGTTTGATTGACTGATAATGGGATATTGGTTAAGCAGTTTAACTGATGTATATGAGAAGCAGCTCTGGGTTATGGCTTTATTAATTTTGGGTATTTGATAGTGCGTATTAAAACGAGTTTCGCGTGGATGAATATTGTCCCTACGTGTTAGTTTTTCGAACAAATATGAAGGGCTCTCAGATTTAATTAATTTATGCAGGAAGCAAGCAAAATTAAGTTTTTGTCGGTCCGATATATTTAGCCACTTTAGATCATGAAGTTTGTGGCTCACGTGATCACTACGTTTGAGGTTGTAAATAAAACGAAAGCAAGAGTTCTGAACTTTTTGCAATTTGAATTTGGTTGGAACATCCAAACAAGGTCCATATACAAAATTACAGTAATTCAAATGACTTAAGACAAGTCCTTCGTATAATTTTTTTTTAACCAAAAGTTCAGAACATCTTTGCTTTTATAGATGTTACGGAGATTAACATAAGCTTTTTGGAGAACTTTTGATACTTGAATACGAAATCGAAGTTTGCTTTCGCACACTACACCCAAATTTTTGTACTCGCCAACAATATGGATTCTTACACCATTTATTGACACGTTCCGAGCTGCCCAATTCTTGGCTGGTCCAAAGTATATAATAGCTGACTTAATATAATAGCTCTAATCTATGCACGCATAATGAGTATGATGTGGTTCGTCGATGCAGTTTGTAGATACGATTCGTTAGTTCGTTTGGAAATTTGTTCATTGTGTTCATGATATTTCTTTTGATGGTTCTTTGAGAACTTCGTCTCAAGGTATTTTTTTCTCTAACGTGAATTATGTATTTTCGGTCCCTTGTCCATTCGACTGTATGTTCCACTGTATGTAGCAAGATTTCCCGATAAACTTTTTTCCAAAATACTCTCTTTCTTTCCAGAAAAAAATCTCGTTCCTTGCAAATTTCTCTCGTTCCTTACTTTTTTACTCATCAATATTTCCCTGAAACTATAATTTACGTGATAATGTACCTAGAAAATAAAATATGTTAAGTGTTTATTTTGGTATTGTTTAACGTTTAGCAATGGAAAGAAAATAAACCTTGTATTTTTAAACTAGATTAATGCCAAATGTGTTATTTATGTCATACCTGTATGTCATGTTTATATATGTTTTGACACGGTATACTTAGAATATTGTTTGCTCTTATTAGAGAATAAACTATAATGTGTTTAGTATTTCAAATGTCATTAGTGGAGGTAGTTTTCCATGTATTGTTCGTTATGGTTCGTATTGGCCATATACAACGAAAAATATTGTATGAAAAACAGCTTCCAGTTGGTTTGGAAATGAACATCGATGACATTTCCCATATAATTTTACATATAAAATGACAGCGACTTCATTTTATAGCCATCGCCGACGCCATTTTTTTCGATCATACGGTATTATAACTACAGTATTTAGGGATTAGCATTTCGTGTTTTGAAACCCATATAGGACTATGATAACATCGATGATAACTAAAATTAAATATTAGTTTTACAATTACTTAATATTTAAAGGTTGGTTAGTTTTTTAAAATAAAAGACACTGTATTACAACTTGTAATCAATTGTACTTTATATAAGATTAATTAATACCGAAGTACTTGAATGAAAATACATGATCATGTTTTCTAATAATATGTTACACATATAAAACGAATTTAAAGAAAAAAATACTATATAATTAAATTAGTTAACATTAACGCTCAAATGGCTGATTTTTGTCAATGTTAAAAAATACTAAAAGATGCAACCTGGCATTTGCTTTTATTTCAAATTAACGTACCCATACTTATTTTTGAATTTTCATATAAAACATAGTGAAAATTTACCTTTAATTTCTGTGCATATAGTAATAATAGAAGAGTGCAAATTCTTTGCTTATTAAAGTAGGTATGTCTGTTGACAGTCTTTGTCATTTTAATAAAAAAATAATATTAATTAATAAAAAAAGTAAAGGTTTATGCAGGCCACTCACTAAAGAACATGTTGGGCAACATGTTAGTGAATGTAGTTTTCATCAACAAATTTCCTAGTGTATGTGTTGATTGGCCAACTTGCTACATGTTACTAAGCATGTTGACAATCTTATGGCTCAACATGTCCCCTGGTGAGTAGTCTACTTAAAAAATTCTTATAATAAATTACATTAGTTTTTTACTTGTCAAAAAAAGTTAAAGCCCACTTCGTTATACACGGTGAGTCTTAAATAAGTGCAAATATTTTCAGAGGTGGTACAGTAGTGGCCAAAATTATAGCAACTTTTAAAACTCAAATATAAAATTGCCTACAAAGTAATAGCAATTTTCCTGTTCACCCAAATAAAATGTTGAAGTCTAGATGTCTATTTTAAGGACATTAAGAGTTGATTAATTTAATAATAAAATAATATGTATATTCTTGTGGACAAAATTATAGCAACTTTTACAAATTAATTTGAAAATATTTTGAAATAAATAGAAAACACGAAAATAATTAATATTTCGTATATCCTTTCTGTCTGATGACCTCTTCATACCTTCTGGGCATAGATTGCAGCAAGTTGGTTATATAATGTTCATCTATTGCTTTCCAGGCATTCTGTAGTGCTTCAAAAAGTTGATCCAAGTTGCTTGTTGTAGTTTTGATCCCGGATTTTTGTGTCCACATATTTCCACATGTTTTCAATCGGGTTAAGATCTGGAGACTGTGAAGGTCAAGGTAATAAATCGATTATTTCATCTCTTAAATACTCGGTCACCAGTTTGGATTTGTGCTTGGGGTCATTATTTTGTTGAAAAATAGCACCTACATGCATTTTTTCTTCCAAATAAGGAATAATTTGATTTTGTAGAATGTCTTTATACAGAAACCGGTCCATTATTCCATTTATTCTGAAGAGTGGACCCATGCCGTAGAAAAACACCTCCAAATGGAACCGCCCAGCCCCCATGTTTCACAGTAGGTGAAATATATTTTCTATTCAGCCTTTCATAAGCAATTCCATCACTTCTGAATATATTGAACTTGGATGCATCGCTAAAAACTACTTTTTTCCATTGTTGATGTGTCCAGTTACAGTAATTTTTAGCAAACCCCAATCGGGCCTTCACATTTTTTTTGAGAGAAGTGTTTTTTTTGCCGGCCTGCGGTCAAATACTCCAGCATCAACTAATCTCCTAACAGTCCTTGAACTGAAATTTACATTGCCAGAATTGCTGATTTTGTTGACAATTTGTGTGGAAGTCATAAATGGATTTTTCTGAGCAATCCGCAAAATAGTTTTATCAACTCTTCTTGTTGTTTTTCTAGGCCTTCCTGTATTTTTTGTTCTTTTCGGCGATCCTGCTTCTTGCTATTTTTTCACAATACGTGATATAACGGACTTGTTTAATAACAAACTTTGGGCAAACCGAATTTATTTTTCGCCATTTACAAATCGTCGAATAATAATATCCCTAACTTCGGGAGACACAGTTTTACCACGATACATTTTTACCGATAAATATTACTTTATTACTGCGTTTTCATTTTGCCAAAATGTCTGAACCTGATTGAATATTATCTTTACAAAAAATAGTTGCTATATTTTTATCCAGCAAAAAATTTAAAATGTATTTCCATTTGACGATAGTGTGATGAAAAATTGTATACATAGTAAACAAATATTTGAGTGAAATACAATAATAACAAATTGTAAACTACTCGCCAATTTTAAGTTTTAAATAAAATTTTCAAGAATATTAAAAGTTGCTATAATTTTGGCCACTACTGTATATTTCGACCCCAGGAAAACGTATTTTTTCGCAAGAAATAGATATTGAAAATCGTGCATTTTCTTTTAAATTTACCTGTATATTTTTTGAAAACTTTTTAGAACTCACTGCTCACCGTAAATTTTCCCACGGTCTAATTTCTTAATCTGTGATATTACTTACCATGGTTACGGCTTTACTCTATATCTTTACTCTATTACGGCTTTACTCTATATCTATAGCACTAAAAGGAATACAAATACAAAAAAAAAATCCGGTGGCTCTCAAATTTTTTTCAAAAAAAGGCAATTTTTTTTCAATTTTCAAACTTGAATAACTCGGTTATTTTGGACTTATTTGAAAAACGGTAAAGAGAAAATATGTTTCTTTTATCGAGATCTATCAGCTCTAAAAATATTTGCACTTATTTAAGACTCAGCCTGTATAATGTTTGATCCTACAGTAGATTACAGTTGGATGTTGGAACCTTTGGTGTTACCACAGCAAAATAAAATTAAACACATTAGTTACGCAAAAATTAGTTCACCACAATACACCAAAATACATTACTTTTGCACTGGACGTGCATTTTGCTAACCATGTTAGCATCATCAGCAGACGATTAAAACTAAAAAAACGCTAAACTAAAAAAAATAGTTTTAGTCATCTGTGATCTGCTGATGATGCCAACATGGTTACCGAAACGCGTGTCCAGTGCAAAAATAAAGTGTTTTGCTTATTGTGGTGAACTAGTGTTTTATTTTGCTCCTACCATAGGTAGTAAAGTAAAGCCCGGTTGACCCGGTCCAAGTGTATTTTAACTAAGTACACACGCTGCTTCTGACGTATGAACAGTTATATCCAAGTTGATTTGGAAAGCTTCGTAACATTCAAGTAAGTAGGCCAAGTAAGTGTCTGCCAACTCACTTGGATGTCAATACAATTGGACCGTGTCAACTCGCCCTAAATGTAATCGCATCAAAAATAAATATCAAATATATTATAATATATATTCAAAATAAATCTTATAGACTTTCAATTTAAATCAATAAAAGATATATTATAATATAAGCTTGTTAAACATTACTGTTACTTATCAATTATTTCAATTTGTTTTATTAACGGCAAAGTTCATGTTATATGCGTTTGTTAACCTCTGCACCTCAAACTGGAGTTATAATAGTAAGGTATGAAATAATTAACACTGTTTAATAAATTGACCTTTCACTTTATTATTGTTGTTTCGAGAGTAAAAATAGATACCGATGAAAAATTAAAAACAAACTAAAAATCATAATTTTCAATACAATAATATAATATAAATAGTAAACATACTGTTCGAATCGAATATCTAATTGATATTATATGTCTATAAACTCTTATTTTGATTTACTTAAAATTATTTAAATTCATTTACACTCATATTATGTGTAAAAATGTTTAAAATATTTAAATTAAGATTTAAACGCTAAAGTTCGGGAATGGAACATACGGGCGGTCTGGGATAGCGCTATGCTATTTTTTATATATAAAAGATACTTCTTTTATCAGGAGCATTTATTCATAAATTATTTAAAGGATAAGAAAAATACCGAAATAAATTAAAAAACACAACATGTCATTACAAATATTATTACTTACTTCATAACCTTGATGAATATTTATAGGAGTAATATTTATAGCTTCAAGTTATTTTGTTGATCTTTGTTTGGAAACAAAGATGAATAATCAAATTTTATGCCAAATTTTTGTACATAATTTTATCTCCCACTTTAAGTATTTATTCCGAGTCGTAACATTTTTTCTAAATCTGACACCACCGTCATTTTAATCTTGAATATTTTAAGTACACGCTTCAAGTCTTGGGTCATTAGAGAGTCACTGGAGCATACCTCTACCAACCTAAGAAAATTATCGGAAATAATTTGTTTACTTCCGATACATAATCGCTAACGCGAGGTCTTAGACAACATATTTCTGCTGTACTACCATATTGCACTTGACAAGATGATGGTGTAAAGCGTCTAAGAAACTTTGTAGTCACATCTCCGAAAGGTACCCGGCTCCCCACAGTGCATTTATCCTGCTTTGTCACGTTGTAAGATAAAATATAGTTACTGGGGTCTCATAGACCGCACACGTTAGGACGTTAGCCGTTAATGGGGAAAATATCCGTACTCAAACTGTACTTAAGAATGCTTTTTTTGTTATTCTTATTGAGCTGTCGCTCATTACATTTTATAAATAAATTTAATTAAGCTTTATATATAAATCAGTTTAAAACGTTCTACGTCTTCCGATGCGATCTCTCCATGCCTGCCTGTCTTCTCCATGCACCGTCTCCGAGAGCTCTTTCCTCCATAAACGTGTCAATTCCTTCCTGCCAACTTCTTCTCGGTCTACCCGGTTTTCTGCTTCCTGCAGATTTCCAGTTTATGATTTGCTTTGGGATTTTTATTTCTGTCATTCTTTGGACATGCCCGTACCATATGAGTTGTCTGTTCTTTATCTCGTCCACTGTTGTATGTTTTATATGTTAACTTCCACAATCTCTCTTATGCATTCATTAGTTATTCGTTCGAGTCTTGATTTGCTTGCTGTTCTCCTCCAAAAGTCCATCTCTATAGCTTCCAGTGTTCGTTTTGTTGTTTCCTTAATTGGCCACACTTCACAGCTGTATGTTGTTATACTCTTGATGATGGTATTATATATGTTTTGTTCCTGTTGTTTATGCTTCTGTCCCACAGTATCCCATTTAAAACCACGATAACATTGCTTCTAAGTTCTAAGTCGATTTCGTTCTCTAATTGCTATATCCAACAGTCCATCATTTGTGATTTCCATACCCAAATATAATCCCTTCTAATATTAGGTCTTGTTGTTCTCCTCCGATAAACATATATATTCTGTTTTGTTAGTATTGATATCGAGACCCCATTTGTGATATTCTTCTATAAGCTACGTGTCATATAATTTATATCATCG
This sequence comes from Sitophilus oryzae, assembly GCF_002938485.1. Taxonomy (NCBI): domain Eukaryota; kingdom Metazoa; phylum Arthropoda; class Insecta; order Coleoptera; family Curculionidae; genus Sitophilus; species Sitophilus oryzae. Next base: position 1,464,547 of record NW_022147508.1, read on the forward strand.
TAATCTTAATTAAGCTTTAAATTCCCTAAAAATAAACTGCAGACGAGTGCACCAAACATACATTTCAAAGTTTTTCCCATTTCATTTTCAGCGATGGGACGACTGCTGACTGAGAGTGTACCTGCTTCTAATCAAGAAGTGACTCTCAGACGGAAAGATTGGTCATCCAGAGAAAACGATTGGGACCATTCCACTTTGGACAATCGCCTTTCACGTAAGTTATTGAAACAAACATTTACACCTATAGCTTAAAGTTGAACATTTATAAGAAATATACAAGTAGTCTAAAAAAGTTAAGGGTATGATCCCTCATATAATTTTAAGAAAAAAAGTTTTTATAAACATGGGGTCTAAAGTAATTCCTTTCCAATATACGGGGTGTTAATAATTTAAATAAAAATCGCATTTCTCGCTATCTGCTAATTCTCGCAAAAGCTTATTTCCGTTCAATATTTCAAGGTTTTCAGTTCAAATAGGACATATTATATTGCGAAAAAATCGATTTTTTTAAATTTTTAACACCCTATAAAACAGAAAATAGCCATCTTATCCGGTAGTCAAGCAGCACTAACAGCGATAAACTCAATAACCAGTAATTCGAAGTTGGTCAAAGAATGCCTAGAGAAGCTGAACAAATTAGGCAAAGAAAATAAAGTCTTCCTACTCTGGGTGCCAGCTCACCAAGGGATAGAAGGCAATGAAAAAGCAGACGATATAGCTAGAAAAGGAGCGAACTCTCCGTTAAATGGACAAAACCGTTCTGCTTTCCAAATGGAACTTAAAGCAGAACTCAAGAATTTGGAAGAATCCATCCGTAATCTGGAATGGGAATCCTTCAACGGTCTAAGACACTCCAAGAAATTTCTCAGAAATTACGACCGAGAGAAATCAAAGATTTTCCTTGATTGGAGTAGGAACAATCTTCGCATTGTCACGGAGTTTTTAACAGGACACTGAACTAACAACGAACAACTCAGTAGACTGAAGCTAAGAGACAACGGCGAATGTAGATTCTGTGGGGAAAATGGGGAGACACACAAAATTTTATGGCACTACAACCATTCGTGCCATACATTTGATGGAGAACTGGTCTCTGTGAAGCCGTCTCAGATACTGGCTTTCGTCAAAGCTTTAAAACTGTATGATGAGTTATAACTCGGTGTAACTCAAGAAAGGGGAGCACACAATAGATCGGTAAGGTCGCGGTGATTAACTCCCCTCCCAAACATTCTACAACACCCTGTAGATCAGAAAGGTAGTACTTTAGACCCCATGTTTATATGTGTTTTCTTAAAAACACATGGGGAATCGTACCCTGATTTTTTTAGATTACTTAGGAAACACTCTGTATATTAGATTTAATGAAATACCCAGTAACCAAAATACCGTATGATCGACAATAAACGGCGTCCAATTGGCTTGGAAATGGCGATCGATGATATTTGCCATATAATTTAACGTATAAAATGACAGCGATCTTCATTTCATAGCCATCGCTGATACCGTTTTTTTTCGATCATATTGCCATTACGTTGATTAAATTATTATTCTATTGTTTTGATTACCTAATTTAAACATATCGCCTAACTAAAAACCTCTGAAAATAAATATGGAGTGTGTTTTAGTTTTAGAAATCTCATAACAAAGCAAATAAAATAATAACATGCAGGGTGTCCCATTGCAAAAAAACATAAGTATGGGCACAAACTAATATAGTTAGTCTGTGGTATGGGTTATATTTCTAGAATAATAGCTTCCAGCGAAACACCACTGATTGCTATGTGAAAAACACTATGGGACTAATTTTTACCTTTTAGATGAGTTAGTTTTAAGTTAATTAAAATGCAACAGTTTCAAATTCGCCATGTATTTTACAACTAAGAGGGCTAGAACAGAACTGTGTGTAATATCTTTAGTTTTATATAAAAAAAAACTAGCATAATCATATGAAAACCGCATCTTTGTATCTCTAGTCATAAAACGCTAAACTCCGTAAAACAGACGAAACTGGGACACCCTGTAGTTGAAACTTTTTGAAGTTACTTTATAACTACCTAACTGGTTTTACGTAATAACTATATATAGCTATAATTTTACGTAATAATAAGCTCCATAATTATATTTATTTTCGAAAGTATCAAAAGGAAGTTCTGGCTAAAAGATCTCTAAGTAATTATTTATTAGGAATTCTGAAAGCGGCCCGAAGCAGTAACCGTGGTAAAAAGAGAAAATGGTATAAATTTGGAAGCAAGACGAATAGTAAGTGAAATTGAGGCTTGAAACTTGGGTTTCTAAGATGGAAGGAAAGGGCTTTGGGATAATAAATTGTGTTGTAATAAACTATATAGGGAATATGCTTTTTCTGTTTTCTATTCGTTGTGAGCGTACCAAATGAACAAGTTTGATGTTTTGTAAAAACTTTACAATGGTGTTGAGTTGAGAATTAGTTTACGCGATATAAAGCTTACGTTTATAATTATTATCCATAATATCAGAAAATACATATACAAACTTTCTTGAAAATACCACGTAAATCGAAACCGTGATATCGAAACAAAGTATTTGTTATATAAACTATACAGGGCGAGTCTTAAATAGGTGCAAATATTTTACTCGATATTTTAGGATGATATATTTCGACCCCAGAAATATGTCTCGGTTCACCTTAACATTCACAGTATAACTTCAGTAGTCCAGACAGACATCGTCCCAGCATACGCCCGGATTATCGATGTACCCGGATTACTAGAGCTACTTAAATTTATTTTAAAATTATTTTTTTTTGTAATTATTTTATTTTATTTCTTTTTTATTTAGGAAATGAAAACAAAAAAAATGAATGAAAAATTAAAACAAAAATTGTCAAAAATAACGTTTACCTATTAATCTAAATTATAGACAAATAGTTTCCCGTAAGAACCTGATTCCTCGCGGTAATAATTAAGATATTAATAACAGTGAACACACACACACACACAAGAGAGAGAGAGAGAGAGAGAGAGAGAGAGAGAGAGAATGATTCAGTGAATTCATGGTAATTATTAGATATTAGTACATCTGTTATTATGGTATTCTAGTATTTCCTCGACTTTAAAATAAACTAACTGTTTCTATCTTATTTTTTGTTAGAATGGGCATAATCAAGAGGGCTACTGATACCGTGTTGTAAAAATAAGGTAATTAATTTTACTGCTCTTTACTGTGTCTTTGCTATCAGCTAAAATAACATATATACTATCGTATTTAATTTTTTTGAAAAAACGCGCTTTGTTTGTTAAATTGTAAGAAAGCGCCCCCTAGCCGTTCCCCTAACGTTCAAAACCTTATTATTATTATTTTTATGGTTTAATATAGAGTAAGAAATGCTCTTTTAAACGAGCTTTTGTTTGTTGGATTCTGATTATCCAGTCCGGAGTTATTAACATTTAAATAAAGATAGATTTAACCTTCCCCCACCACTTTATTTTAGCAGATAGGGGAAAATGGTTCTAACAAAAAAAATCCAAAATTTACTGAAGATTATGAAGCTATTATTTATAGTACCCATTATCTAGTCAAAATTCTGTAAAAATTCTATTTTCTTATTTTCCATAGCAGTTGCGCCCTCTAGCGGCCGTTTTACAAACTTGGAAATAATATCCATCAATTTATCATAGCCCCTTTAGTTATAAATATTTTTTTCCGTAGGCGCTACGGCTAATACTTTCCGAGATACAGCCGAGAGCTATTCTTGTCTATTGTGGGACAAGGGTGGGACACAAGATTCCAACAGATAATATTCAAAAACTGACAGAAAATACAATTTACCTGCGATTTAAAATGATAGACACAAGTGTCACTGAGATGGACCCTCCCATTAGATACCTATACTATAGTTCAAGTTGATTATTCTTCTCTTCTAAATTGTTTTTATTTGCCTTTAAAACAACACGGTATTGATAATGGTATTCCTACCTGGCCTTCGAAATTATTTTGAGATAAAAGTCTTTATTTTATCCCTTTTGTTCATGCCAAACACTGCAGATTTTGAAACCATAATCTGTTCCGCAATTTGGCGATTTTATTCCAGAATCAAGATACTAAAATATTTTAGATTTTTCGGCGAGTGTAAGAATCATTTTATGTGCCCGTTTGATTAGAACTATTATGCTTTAACCGCTCTAGAATCCAATGCAGAAATATAAACTCAGTTCATAAACAAAAGGTAAACGTTTCTGCTTGTCCAGATTGGAAAATTCTGAGATTTCGCGTATTCGCGTATGATTTTTTGGCGCTCTGGTTTCAGTTTTTTTTCAAATGTTTTAAAATGTCGTGTCCGGATTACTAGAGTGCCCGTTTCTTAAGTGTGTCCGGACTATTGAAGTTATACTGTATCTAGTGTTAATGGCAATGACGTAAAAAATTAAGCAAAAAATATATTTTTAAAAAAATTAAAGTAAAATAACTGGGCTATTTTGGACTTATTTGAAAAAAGAGCAAGAGAAAATATATTTTCTTTTGAGATCTAACACTCCTGAAAATATTTCCACTTATTTAAGACTCATCCTGTATAGTAAATACATATTATCTATTATGGGGAATATTTAGACAGATTTACTCTGAATATTATACACATAATGTAACATCTATAAAAATATGTATGTATGAACATAAACAAATGTATAAATATATTATGATGCCAATGCCAAAGAGACCTCTTGATTAATATTCAAACTTCTTTCTTCGATATTTCTTCAATATGATCGTTCTTTCTTCTCTTCATAAATATTAACTCTTCTAGATAAATCGAAATATTTCGATTAGATGTAATGGATTTTTAATCCTATAATAATTATCTTTGTTTTGCTTATATACAGGGTGTTTCAAAACAAATGCGAAAAACTTCAGGGGGTGATTCCTTGTTCAAAATAAAGGGTAGTTTGCTTCATAAACGTTGGGTCAAAAGTCAACCATTAGGGAGATATTGCAGTACAAAGATGGCGGAAAAATAATGTTTTTATTTTTTATCTTGAAAACGAAAAGAGATAGACTTATAAAATTTTATGGAAGCATTACTGTTATGAAAACACACTTTCTGGTAATTTTTTCACTTTTTTAAAATGAGTGGAAGGGGTTGAAATAAACTACCCCTATCATTCTTGTTAACGAAATTTAAAGAAAAATCTTATCAAACACATGCAAAAAAATTAATTTGGATAGCTTAGTTTGTTTAGAAACTTTTTATCTCTTGTATTTTTTTGATAAAACTCACCGATTTGATATTAAAAAATAAAATGTAAAGCATTACATGTCGGGACAAAAAACATTTTCTGATAAAGAATCTAGTGGGCTGCTGTAATTTTTTTAGGAAAAAATCTAGTCGGCCGCTGTTACTTTTTAGGATGTTCCTAATATTATTTTATTAGACATTACTCTACTGCAATACGTTATTACCTAGATGATTATTATTATCGTTATTATCACTAGATTCTTAATCTAAAAATGTTTTTTGTCCTGACATGTAATGCTTTACATTTTATTTTTAATTTCCAATCGGTGAGTTTTATCAAAAAACACAAGAGGTAAAAAGTTTCTAAACAAACTAAACTATCCAAATTAAAGCATTTGCATGTGTTTGATAAGATTTTTCTTTAAATTTCGTTAACAAGAATGATAGGGGTAGTTTATTTCAACCCCTTCCACTCATTTTAAAAAAGTAAAAAAATTACCTGAAAGTGTGTTTTCATAACAGTAATGCTTCCATAAAATTTCATTAGTCTATCTCTTTTCGTTTTCAAGTTAAAAAATAAAAACATTATTTTTCCACCATCTTTGTACCGCGATATCTCCCTAATGGTTGACTTTTGACCCAAAGTTTATGAAGCAAACTACCCTTTATTTTGAACAAGGAATTACCCCCTAAAGTTTTTCGCATTTGTTTTGAAACACCGTGTATATAATCTTCCTTCGTCCCCAACGTACAAAAATGCTGGTATCCGTTTTATGTTTTTCTAAAATAAATATTGAACTTTTTCCTTACCTTAGGTTTCATCTTAAAAGGCAGTGTATATATTAAAAAGGGCTTTTTTAATCTACTCGGATTTAAAATTCAAATTCGAATTTGGGTCGTAGTTTTCCTGCAACGTCAGATGCATTTTTAATTCTACAGTAATCGTTTTAGCGATCTAAACAGTGGCGTAGCGAATATACCCTTAATTGTTAAATTGAAATTCTTTATATAGCCAAAATATTCATTGTAACAACACACATATGTTTTAAAGAATGAAATTTAGTATAGAAATTTTATTAGAAATAGTATTGGAATGAGGTTGTTTTTGAAAATTAACATTTTCAATTTTGTACGATTTATTGCAAAAAAATACTGTATTAATAATTATTTCTATTAAATTTATTTTAAATAGAAAAATAAAACACTAATTCACCACAATACACCAAAACTATACTAGTTTTATTCATCATTATCATCTGCTGATGATGCTAACATGGTTAGCGAAACGCAATTCCAGTGCACATGTAAAGCGTTTTGGTGTATTTTGGTTAGTAACGAACTAGTTCCAATGAACTGTTTCAAGCCCGGAACGAAAGGAATTAGTTCCCGGTTTCTCAAAAGACTAGTTTTTCCTATTCCGGGGACCGAGACTGTGATAGAGATATCGTAATATGCGACGGCTACAGATCGGCCAGCGCGATCATAGCCGGATGCTAGGCGTCGTTTAGTTAAAGATAGGAATGAGGAGTGTCAACCGTATGTTATCGGTCCCGGACCGAGAGGACTGAGAGGAACTAATTAAACAACTAGTTCACGGGAATCTATTCAGTCTGTAGATCCGAGATATAATTATTGGCCTGTTGCCGCGGCCGGCGTAATTACCATAGAAACTTGTCGTGGAGACTGTTTTTAATTTTTAGTTTGTTCTTTGAATATTTTATGGAAATGTTTCACTTTAGGTCACTAAAATTACTTTTTTTACTACTAAATGACTTTTTAGACAAAAACAAAAAGTTTGAAGTGAGAAAAAATGCAATTTTTTGTAAAATAAGAAAAAACATTACCTTCATATTTATCATTTGGCTTCACCTACACATGTGCCATTATTAAGTATTTTATTATTTGCTCCAATTCATTTGTGATATAGTTTTTTAAACTCTAATTTGAGTTTCTTTGTTAATTTTTTGTTTTTATCTCCAATAAAACTTATCTATTTTTTTAACATACGCAATTACACGTCCTGTTTTATTTCGTACGTTATAAAAATTATAAAGACCATACTGTGATTAGTTCTGACGTATAACGAAACCTATGAGCAAGCAACGTGGGTGTCAATGTTAGTCGGGAACTAATGTGTACTAAAGACCTAGTTCAAGGAACTATTTCTCTGGAGGAACTAGAACTAAGGAAGTAGTTCCTAATAAGGAACTGGAATTTCCACCTCCAATTGTGGTGAATTGGTGTTTTATTTTGCTGTTGTACCACCAAAGGTTCAAACTCTCAACTGTAATTATTTTAAATAGTCAGATTTTTAATTTGGCACTATGACAAAACAATGACGAAAAGAGTAAATCTGAACAAATATGAATTAGCATATTACATTTGAGGTTGGAATACTAATTTTTTAAATTATTTAAAATATATAACCGTACTCTTTTTGAATAGGTGCAAAATATATTTTTTCTTATATGAGGAATTAAATTGAGCAAAATTACATACATATATACAGAGCGACTCTTAAATACGTTCAAATATTTTTAGGGGTAGTACTTTTCGACCCCAGAAACAGCTCTATGAGTTTTTTTGGCGAAAAAAAAAATAAAATTTGTAATTTTTTAAAAAAAATGGATTTTTTAGTTTTCAGTTCAAAAACACAATTTCTTGATAATATAGCGACACCCATAGGTATAAAGAAAGAAAACCTAGAAAAGATCCAGTGGTTCTTGTTATGTTTGTTTTATCGAGATCTACCAGCCCCAAAAATATTTGCACATATTTAAGACTCACCCTGCCTTCTACATAACATATACAGGAATGCCACGGGATGCGTAAAACTTCACGCACTAACTAAGAAATACACAATAGAAAGAGGAATAAGACAAGGTGATACTATATCCCCTAAACTCTTCACTGCGGTGTTGGAGCATGCATTCAAACAACTGAACTGGCAGAATAAGGGCATAAATATAGACGGCGAATACCTACACCACCTTCGTTTCGCCGACGACGTAGTTATAACAACCGACAATTTAGGAGAGGCACAGGAAATGCTGGAAGAACTAAGGCAGGCGACAGCAAAGAGTGGGACTGTATATTAACTACCACAAAACACAGTTCATGACAAACTTGGTGGCCAGCGGAAACCTGGTGACAGACGAAGGAGACGAAATAGAGCAAACGCACAAATATAAATATCTCGGTCACGAGATACAGATTCAGAGACAACCAGACAAGCGAAGTCACACGACGCATAGGGGCTAGGATGGGTAGCTTTTGGCAAACTAAGAAACGCCCTTAGGGGAAACTGCCTATATGTCTGAAACGGAAAGTGTTCAACCAATGTGTGCTCCCGGTGATGATATACGGGGCGGAGACTCTGACTCTGACGAGGAAGTCAATAAACAAACTTCAAGTGGCACAGAGAGCAATGGAAAGATCGATGCTGGGAATCACTAGAAGAGACAAAGTGACGAATATAACAATAAGAAGCAGAACAAAGGTTGCCGACATTATCGAACTTATCACAAAATCTAAGTGGAGATGGGCGGGACATGTGGCTCGCACTAAAGACAACCGATGGACAAAACGAATCCTGGAATGGAGACCCAGAGAAGACAGGAGAAGCAGAGGAAGACCACCCACCAGATGGACGGACGACATCAAACGTGTGGCGGGAAACTGGATTAGCACCGCACAAGACAGAGGACAGTGGAAACACCTGGAGGAGGCCTATGTCCAGCAGTGGACGAAAATTGGCTGATATAGATAGATAGATAGATAGAAGACTCACCCTGTATAACAACTAGACTATTAATAAAAGTCAAAAGGAGACATATAATTCCTTCGACATATAATTCCTCGACATATAATTTGTCGACATCGTAATTTCCTCGACATATAATTTGTCGAGGAAGGGGTGCAAGGATACGCCACTGAATCTTAATTGCGGGAAATTTCTGCCCGTCTGGCTCTCGTTCACCGTTCACGAAATCATTTCGTTTAAACATAGAAAAGTATTTTCTATGTATACCCATTTTGTCGTGTTTGAAAAACTCTTTACTACCTAACATTGCCTTTGCCTCTACAGAGTGCCTCTCCATGAAACCCTTCTATTCGTAAATATAGCAAAAAAATCGTTTAGGAAATGTTTGAAACGCTGAAAACGTATTTTCAATTGACTGCAATACATACTTCCTGATATATTATAACTAGATAATAGATACTTTTTTTTTCGTGAAAAACATTACTGCAGTGCCAATCGAGTTACTGGCAAAATAACAATTTGGTTATATCTGGATAGCTTATAACTTATTGGATGCTAATATCACTAGAATCTCTGGTAACGTTATTTCCAGACTGACTACTTCAAATACCCACTTTTTCAGTAGGGACGTATATTGTAAATTAGCTTGAGTATTTCGAAAAGTTAAATATTTTAAGGGAGGGAATACGCAAATAGAAGGAATACCATAAGTACCATGTGAATATTAAGTTCAAAATCCACTCCAGCTAAAAAATAATAATTGCTTTGTAATTATTACAAAGAGTTTTTATTGTAGAGTATTATTACTCTTACTCTCTCTTATTGAGATTTTTAAAAGGTGTTAAATTTGTATCTGTTAAATTTTATGGATTTAAGTTTATTTTTCAAAGTTTTGATTTTATTAGTTATGTAGCATGCTTTTTAATTTATATGTTTTGTTTCGGCTTCTGTTATGGATTTGGCGGAGATTTTTAGTGTTTTGGCGGAGATTTTTTTAAATGTGACAGTCAAAGTATGCCGTACGATATTGTAATTTAAATAGTTTTTTTTATTAGTATATGAACCGTATGATCGAAAAAACGGCATCAGCGATGGCTATGAAATGAAGATCGTTTTCTTTTATATGTAAAATTTTATGGGGAATGTTATTTTCGATCACAGGGTATTATCCCTTTGTTAATAGTCGTTTTTTTTCAACTTCCAAATAATGCATTATATGAGTTAGGATTTAGTAACACAGAACACTCCAAACATATACCGGGTGGTGCATCAGCGTTGGAAACATAGGAAATCGCATGCAAATTTTGAACTGTTCAAATATTGGCTCCCCTATTGATTTTGCAGCAATGTCAAAAAAAAACGCTAATTCGCCACAATACATCAAAACAATTTTACTTTTGCACTGGACGCGCGTTTAGCTAACCATGTTAGCATCATCAGCAGATGATTAAAACAGTCAGATTTAATTAACTGCTGATGATGCAAACATGCTGAACGAAACGTTCAGTGCAAAAGTAAAATTATTGTTTTGGAGTATTGTGGTGAATTGGTGTTTTATTTTGCTGTTATAACACCAAAGGTTCGAACCCCCCAAATATAATGGTCTTAAGAAGGTTGTAATTTATTATTATTTAAAAATTACTTTTGAATGGTGTAGTTTAAAATTCGAGAAAAATATTTTTTGGAAATAGATTTCGTGTGTCTGGAAACGTTCTATCCTTTTTTAAACTTTCTATAGCTATATAGTGTTAATTTTTGACAAGTTTTATGTGAATTTTTAGTGAACAACGTCTAAATATTGACCGCGCCAAAATTATCATCGATTGTCATTCCTCAGCTGTCTTTGACGCCATTTTTTCCAACATACGGTATTTTTTACACTCTTTACATATCAAAATTAATCTTAGTAATAGTAACAATTTTCTAGAAATCTCAATTAGAACCCTAATTTTTTTAATAATAATAACAACTAAATTTTACAGTACTCACCGACATCGACATCAACACATACGACGACAGCACAATAGGAGCTCCATCTGTGACTTCTTACAGAATGAATCGCGACGTCATTTGTATTCAGCCCCCCTCACTGAGGGCTGCCGGATCCTTTCGTTCCAGGGACACTAGTCAACCACCGAAGAGATCTAATAATATACCGGACGCTCAGTGTCAGTATATAAAATTCAGAGGTAGGTACATACTTAATAATAACATAGCAAGAATTTATGTTAATTATAAAATATATAATTATAACATTATAAATCCTTATGTCTTTACTATTCATTATCATAAAAATTTGTAGAATGTAAAATGTATGGGAGGGTGGAAGTTAATCACCACGGCCTTACAGATCTATTGTGTCCCTCTTTCTTGAGCTATCACTCATTATACAGTCTCAGGGTTTTGACAAAAGTCAGTATTTGAGATGTTAGTTCTCCATCTCCGATATCAGCCGTACCAAAGTTTATGGCACAAATGGTTGTCGTCTCGGCGCACTCAGTGATGAGGTGTTCCCACATTTTCCCCACAGAATCTGTATTCGACGTTGTTTCTTAGCTTGAATCTACTGGGATGTTCATTGAGGGGACAGTGTTAAAAACCCCTTGACAATCCGAAGATTGTTGCTTAATTCAAGATGCTTTGATTTTTCTCCCTCGTAAGTTCTGAGAATTTTTTTCGAGTACCTAGACCGTTGCAAGATTCCCACTCCATGTTACGGATAGAGTCTTCCAGGTTCTTGGTTCCGCTTTAAGATGGTTTCCACTTGGGACGGTTCTGGTCCAGTTGGTAGAGCGGACATTCTATGGACCATGGAGTGGACACTCCACTAACTGGACCTGATTTTTTATTACCTTCTACTCCTTGGTGGGCTGGCACTCAGAGTAGGAAAACTTTATTTTCTTTGCATAATTTATTCAGCTTCTCTAAGCACTCTTTGACCAATTTTGATTTCATTGTTACTGAGTTGGTATCGGATAAGATGGCTATTTCTTGTTTCCGATAATTCCTACCTAAAGTCGGGCTCAGACGACTCGTGTGCTTGGCAAGTACACCAATGTTTGCATACTTGGCAAGTATACCAACTTTGTAACTAGCCATGGCAAGTATGGCAAACACGACGCGAAGAGATAAGATAAAATAAGTTGTACGCATCTTTACATAGCACAGATTTCTGCCTGAAGGATGCTGGAGTAGGTGCCTATTGCGTCGGAGTATTTAGTTTTCGCCAAATACTCTTATCCCTGTTCTTGTTTTGGTTTTGGAGTATCAGTATACCACGTTATGGTATGGTTTTTGGCTGCTGAGCAAACGATTCTCCCTTCCAATCCTTTTTATTTCCATTGTTCAATTCTACATTGAAGACTTCATCGGTAACCTGACATCAGAATCCTCCAAAACCCGGTCTAAGACACTCGAGAAAATTTCTCAGGACGACCGAGAAAAATCAAATATTTTCCTTGATTTAAGTAAGCATAATATTCGGATTGTATGGGATTTTTCACATGACACTGTCTCCCCAGCGAACATCTCAATAGATTGAAGCTAAGAAACAACGGCGAATGCAGATTCTGTGGGAAAAATGAGTTAACACAAGATCACCTCATCACTGAGTGCGCTGAGAGGACAACCATTCGTGCCATAAAGATTAGTATGACTGATATCGAAGATGGAAAACTAACCTCTGGAAAACCATATCAGATACTGGCTTTTGTCCAAGCTCTGGGACCGTATGATGAGCTATAACTCGTTATATCTGAAGAAAGGGGGACACAAAATAGATCTATAAGGTCGGCGTGATTAACCCCGCCCTCCTCCCATACATTCTACGGATAGGCCCACTCTTGGCCATGGTTTTGTGTAGTCTAGCTGCATAAGGAGTGGAAGTTTTTTAGATTTTTTTTTTGCAATAACAATCATAAAAAATTACTTTGATTTGTTCATTCTTTACATACTTGAAGTTAAATTCTACTTGTTAATAACTTCCATATGATGGTAATTCTTTATCTAACACCATATACCGGGTGAGTCTCAAAAGTGGCTCACCCCCTATAACTTTTTTATTTTTTCAGATAAAACAACGAGATTTGGTATGTTAGTATATAACATAAATTGGGGGATTGATTGACGTATTCAATTGTTTTCGGTCACTTCCGGTTTCACCGGAAATGACTACAACTTTTGATTTTTAAATGGCACTCTCGGTATTTTTTTACTTTTGAGAGATTTTATTAAAAATACGCTTTAAGCATTTTCTAACTGGCCAGGACAAGACACTAAAAACAGATATTTTTTATTTTTCCAAGGCTCCTTGATTAAGAATTAGTAATTTTAACAGCCGTAGCACTCTAGATTGAATTTTTTGAATTGAACTCTAATTGAAAATACAATTTTTTATTAAGCAAGAATGTCAAAAGTTGACATATATGTCATTCTATTCAGAATGTTATTATCTATCGAATAAAGTAAAAAAATACCGAGGGTGCCATTTAAAAATCAACAGTTGTTGATTTCCGGTGAAATACGAAATGACCAAAAATAATTGAATACGTCAATCAATCATAATTTATGTCATATACTATTGTACCAAATATAAAAATGTTATAGGGGTGAGACACATTTTTGACGCGCTCGTTATACGTAGATGTATACTATAAAGGATGACGGTTTTAAATGATGAACACTCCATTTTTTTATTATCTAATATATTTTTTCTTTCTTCTAGAGCGCTCTTACAGTGACATCCAACGTATTGAAAGAAAACCCTGGAGAGAAATGGGACTAACCAACGCTAAATAGAGCAAAGAAAACTGTGTTCAATGTGACTTGCTAGTCTAATTAGTAAACTGTTATTTTAAGGATGCATTATATTGCTCCTTATTTTGTAGGCTGTTAATATTAATTAGATTAATTATCTTTATTTTTAAACATTTTTTTTTATTTTGTCTACTAACGGAATTTTTTAAACTGGTATAAAATTGTATTTCTTCAAATATGTAATTAATTAGAATGTGGTAACTTCCTGTCGAAGTCAGTAACTCTTAACTGTTTTTATCAATGTACCCAAACTCTATTCCAAAGATACGTATGTAATGTATACTAACTTTTACTAGTTAATGTGTAATAGTAGTCTACTTATAAAAAAATACACTAGTCAGTAAAAAATATAACAAATGGATTTTCAAGACTTGATACTTTTAAGGGCAGATTTGTTCTGTTTTGCATTGACGTGAAACAAATTGAACCGAGACTTTTTAAACGTAAGTTTATATTTTTAATATTTTTTTTTAATGTAAAATTGCAATTTACCAATAAACGATTTTATAACCTTTATAAGTTTGCTTTCTTTAATCTCCTTGTTCAATACGATATTATTAAGTATAGAATAATAATTCAGCATTTAGTATTTTACTATTATATTGACTACAACTTTATAATCTACTAGCGTGTACCCGCGACTTCGTTCCCGTCGAATTAAAATCATTTTTAATGGTGATGATAAAGCAAAGCAAGAATTTCCATTAACATACAAACTGGACAAAATTTTCTTACATTTATGTCAGCATGAGAAAAACAATATGGCGATATTATTGTATAACTTGATAATATTTGAGGGGTAGTTTCATCTCGTTGGAATTCGACTTTTGAAAAATCCGTTTGCCAAAAATAAGCATTTTACGTCCAGCAGTTTAAGCAGAATCGTGGTTGTTAATCAACTACCCAACTTTTTGGAACACCCTGTATGATTTTTTAAAAAATTTAAAAATATGTAAAAAAATAAAATAAATTATGCGTGTCCAAGCGTTTTCCCGAAAGACTAACCGTTTTTTAAATAACAAATATTGTAATATTTGAGGGGCGTTTCCACCCTCTTGGAATTTGAGATTCGAGAAACCCCTATTGACCCACTACATCCCACAGTCAGTCCGTTTGCCAAAAATCAGCTTTAAACGTCAAGCAGTTTAAGCAGAATCGTGATTACTCAATGGTCATATTTTATGAAACACCCTGTATAAATTTTTAAAAAATCTTAAAATATGTAAAACAACAAAACAAAATATACGTGTTTAAGAGTTTTTATATTCTAATATTTGAAGGTTGGTTTCACCCCCTTAGAATTGAAGTTTCGAAGAATCCCTTCTTATCGAACCTCTAAACCCTACAGTCAATAGTTTTCCAAAAATTAGCTTTTTACGTCAAGCGCTTTAAGCAGGATCGTGATGATTAATCAATGACCAGATTTTTCGAAACACCCTGTATACATTTTTAAAAATCTTAAAATATGTAAAAAGAACAAAATAAAATATACGTGTTTAAGCGTTTTTTCGGAAACGACCGTTTTTTAAATAGAAATTATTGTAATATTTGAGGGGTTGTTTCACCCCCTTGGAACAAGAATTTCGAAAAATCCCTTCTTATTGAACCTCTACACCCCAGAATTAACCTGTATGCCAAAATTGAGCTTCTTACGTTGAGTGGTTGAGTAGGATTGTGATTAATCAGTGAGTCAGTCACTTAAGAATTTTATATATTAGTATAGATTTTAACTTAACAGAAAAGAAAGTAGGTTTGTAGGTAGTACAGTCACGTAGTCACTTGTCTATCAATTATGGATTGCCACTAAAGAATAGTATAAAAAAAATGTGTGTATATTTGAAGTATGTAGTATGTGTATATATTTGAAGAATGTGCGCATATTTGAAGTAAAACTTCTTAGCTCCGTCTGTCCGTCTGAAGACTCCATTCGGGTACCTACATCCACGTGCCGAGTTTGGTTCCAATCGACCCATAATTAAGAAAAATCCTGATGATTTCGTCCATTTAGAGGCCATCCTATAGCCCGTCCTCAATTATGCCGGAATCGACCCACATTTTTCTTCAATATTAAATCCTTAGTCCCACCCTGATGAAGATATAAACGAAACGTCGCGTCGTATCCAACTTTGCAGGATACCGTGTGCACCGTCGCGGTCGCTCACATAGTCTACTCACCAAATTTGGTCGCGTTCGGACGGTATCAACTTTTGACGTTTCTTACGTCAAAACTAACTCTCTCAGTAACAAGTAGTGTCATACACGGTCAAGTTGGCCTTAGTCCAATCTATCGACATACCAAATTTCATTTAAATCGGGCGATTTTTTTATTTGATTCGTTGATGATGAGGTTTCGTAGTGCACGAAACGTCGTCAAAATATCATGAAAAGATAGCCGCCTAGCTCACATAGGGCCAGAGTTACGACGCTCCAAAGACCCATTAAAGGTTGATTTTCACTATACCTTCCATATCAGCTCCCTTCCATTCTATATCCTTTCCTTCCATACATTTTTTTGGCGGAAGGACTGAAGCGTATCGGAAACAGCGTTATCAAGTTCTTACATTTGTACCAGCTCTGTTAAAATTTTGCTGATATTCATTTATTCTTTCACCTCTTAATTAAATCTATTACCTTTTTCAAAAGATTCAAATTTTTAAAATAAAACTTTCGTAATTATATAAATTGTACAATAAAAAGTATGGAACTGATACGGAACGGAAGCATTCGTATAGCGTGAATAGAAGAAGACACCTGTTCCATCTACCTAAAATATTAACAGCGTTACAGTGTTGCGGGTTATTTAACAATTTATAACAAATGCAGGTGCCCGGTGGCGCAGAGGTGCCTACAGCCTCTCGCCTACCAATCTCAAGGTAGTGGGTTCGAATCCTACACCCGACATTTCATCAGCCGACTATTTTTATTAAAATAAAAATAGTTTGGGTACCTAGGTCGACTCAGCCTTAAATGAGTTACTTGGGATTCACAATCCTGAGGTAATAATAGGCGGTTGAAGCGTAGTGCTCCACATTACCTTCCTTGTATACCGAACGGCTTTAGCATGGCAAGCTGTACCTTGCTACTCCCAAGGCGTTAAACGCTATATACGGGAGCTATTATTATATAACAAATGCTATTATTTATGCTAGCTATTGCTTTGTCATATTAAAATATTCCAAATAATACTTTTTGAATAAGCATCCGTCATATTTTTTTTGGGTTTGGCATCACATTTTGACTATTTACAAATTTTAGATTTAAGAAAATCTGTTCTAAAGCACACACAAAAAAAACAAAATTAATTTCTTAAGAAGTTTTATTAAGAACTTTGTACAATAAAAATTTGCACAACGCTTAACATGAAATAATTTAAACTGTTAATAAGTTAAAAAAGAACAATAATTGTTAAAGACGCATTAAATGCAAAAAAATCAGTACTTTAAAAAAATATACAAAAAATCCCTGGTAATTATTACCACATAGATTTAAACAATTTAAAGCTGAATACACAAAGCTGAACAAAAATAAGAAAATATTTTCTTTAGTTTTCTCCCTCATATGTGTGGCGAACAAAACACTATATATATATAAAAAACTAGAGATATACAAGATTTAATACATACGCAGCCACTTGAAACAAAACAATAAAAACACTATGAAACACGAAGGAACCCAAATTTGGGTTTAGATTACGAATTAATATTTTATATGAACAAAAAACGTCTCTTCAGTACTGGTCGGTCGTCGAACAAAAAAATGCCCCAACTAATGGCCATTTTGAAACAAAAACAAACATATTTACATTATATACAACTTAAAAAAATTAAAAAGAACCTTATATAAAACACAAAAAACCATTCCACATTTTGCTTTCAAAACATACAAAGATGGACAAGTATAAAACGACATAAAAAAGAGAGCATACATTTTTCTTATCGAATTCGAATCAGTCCCATCCTCGAAGATACCAGAGTCATAACCACCACCTTAAAGCCACCTAATGATCGACATTTTCCCTATTTTTTTAAGAGATAATCATAAATATAACACTTCTGTGTAATTATACACTTTACACAGGATATTTTGCCGAATATCACTTTAACTGATATATCAAATAGTACCGTATGATCGTAAAAAAGACGTCCAGTTGGCTTGGAAATGACGATCGATGGCATTTCCCATATAATTTTATATATTAAATGACACACAGCAATCTTCATTTCATAACTAACACTGACGCCGTTTTTTTTTCGATCATTTTTACAGTACAGACAGTATTAATGTCGATAGGTACCAGACGGCCAGAACAATTTCAAAACTACAGTACCTACAATTCGTTAAAGCAAAAATAATTTTCTATTTTACATCAAAAATTACAGTTGTAAAACGCAAATCTATTTCTTATGCTTATAAAAACGTGATACTGATTAGGCTCAAATATAAAGTGCATTAGTTAGTGCACAAACAGTGCATATACCTTTTTAATTTTTTTAATAATGTTTTATAACATTTTTCTATTACAAAGTTCTATCTCCTTAAGCATACAAGTAGTTTAAAAAGCATAACTAGCTAAACAACAGTGCTAAAATAAAATTTTTGAAAAACTGAATCGCTTGAGTAGCTGTTCCCAACTGTAGTTATATATCATACAATCAAAAAAACCTTGTTAGAGTTGGTTTGAGAATAAGAATTGTATAATTTTATATGTAAAACTATATGTTAATATCAATGGTCATTTCCAAACCAACGTTATTTTTTTTTGATCTTATGATCGGTACGGTATTTCCTTAGCACTTTTTTTTACACTGAGCGTGAAGATTAGTCATGATATATAAATTATTTTTATGCCCAGTGGCGGATACAGAGGGGCGCCATAGGGCCTTATCTCCTCTCCCCCCCCCTTTAATCTATGTGTTTATATTTTAATTTGGCTTAAAAATGGAGCCCTAAAAAGCATATTCTACATTACTTTTTATTTGGGTTCCCCCTAAAATAAATTCTTGTATCCGCCCTTGTTTATGCCTAATGAAACATTTTAGTAATAAGAAAATGTTACGATACAAATATTTTAAAAACTAATATTAATATCTACAAACATAGTCCCCCCAACTTTACCCCAAGTTACTTTATTTTTGATGTCAATCAATTTCATTAAAAGAATCACTTGTCATGAAATCACACTAATTTTTATATACTGGCCTAATCATTCTAAATCAATGGTCTGTATTTTAACGTGTAAGACAAAGATAGATACCTAACTTATAACCAGTAGATAGACAGACACACAAAGTAATTAAACATCAGCGAGTTAGAAATTAAAACTCAGTGAATGTACACCAACAAAATTAAATGTTATTTAAGCCTACCCTTAAGCGAATGGCTATATAAATTTGTTAAAAAATACACTGCGAATATTTTTCTTTTGACACAAAATCGAAATTTTTCAAAAACGATTAAAATGTAGAATACTGTCTAGAATACTAATTTAATAAGGTGATATTAATATAATTAGTATTAAACTCAATGGCCCCATTAACTTTAATACTGTTTCTGCCTTTCAGAATCTTTATAATGTATTTTTGTTTATATCAATTGAAGCATGCATTTTCGTTCAGGAGAGAACACCTCGTGTATGATAAAAAAAATTATGTTTACTCAGCTAAAATTATAGCTAAAAAAATAGTAAAAAATGTCGTTATTACGGCAATTTCAGGTGATTTGGAAGACCAACCTGCCCTTAATATTAATCACTCTATTTCATTTTATTGCTTATGATAGAACTACAATGCTACTTATACAAACATTATCTAAGACACAAATTTGTACTTATTCGTTAAAACAAAAATAAAAAAAAAACATTGTACAGATAGCTGGCAAATTATAACGGCTTGAGTAATTTTAATTATATGGATGCACATATGCAGATTGTCCAATTTTTGTCCGTTGAAAAAACTTAAAAATATAAAAAGATTCTTTAATATAGGTCGACAAACCAATACAGTTTAAAATGAATGGGATTCAAACAACTTAAAGAAGTTAAAAGTATTACTAAAAAATAAAACTGTTATTTCATGAACATCAACAGAAGTAAAATTTACATGCATCTGCATGTTTTAAAATACGGGGCAACAATGGGATTTTTATAAAGGTGCGTTCATACCGGCTGCGCCACTCCGCGGCGCGCCGTGCAAATCATTTTATTAACATATACTTTTGTGCAAGCTAAAAAAAATACGCTTCAAAAGTATATGTTAAAAAATGCTTTGCGCGGCGCAGCCGGTATGAACGCACCTTAATATTTAATTATTGATTAAGTTTGTGTACTAGAGAATGCCCAAAAATATAAAGACACATTGGGATATGTCATGTCATAACTATCAACTATCATAGCGGTAAATCAAAAATCATCTTTACATAAATATGCAAAAATTGGAGTTTATTGACAAAATATCGTTGTTCATAATTCGATTTGATATCTATGTATTAATAGTGTACAAATGTAAGTTTCATAAATGTACAAGGACTTTCAAATATCAACTTTGCTCATTTCCGAAGATTTTCTAAATATATTTTTTTGATAAAATGACATAAAACAATTTACATCCAACAGAAACAATTCCTAATACAGCATACAGTCTTTACTATTTTGTAATAATAGTTAACAATAAAAATATGTCAATTTTAGAGATAACAAACTTTACGTTACAATGACTTAGAGAAAGGAACTACTTAGTATTGCATTTTTTGTTTAGCATAGAGTATGGGATGGTATAGAGGTATTTTGAATGGCGTTTAGTTTAAATTTTCAATTTCCATAGACCATTGAAACAAACCGGCAGTTTGAAAATCAATATTTTTAGTTTTTTATAATTTATTGTGGAACAGTAAAACAGTAAGAGAGAAGTAAGAACAGTAAATACAATTCTGCATTAAAAATTATTATTAAATATAGGTTTGTCTTTGTTTTATGTTATTCATACTAAAAATATAATGTAAAATATATATATTATTTAAATAATCAATAAACTATTATCTCTGGAGACATAGACGTAGAATCAAATTCTTAACAGGTTTCCTTGTTGACATATTTCGATATGATGTTTCCTAACCCCACTTTTCGCATATGTGTAGAAGACTTTTCTTATTTGCCAGCATGACAGTTGTCGCTTGACAAGTATATCTAATTTATTTCTCTTGTGATTAGACATGTTGGAGAAATCCTGGCCTAAACAAAAACTCAACAATAAAAATCGCATTTGTTACAAACCCCCTGTTTTTATCTTAAAAGGTATAAGTTTATAGACCTATTTGTGTAGTAAACATATTATTTAATGCTATTGCATTAACTGTCCAAAGTGTTACTACAAATGGCAATTGGAACTCCCCCAATAGAGGAATTGGACTATTACGAAGTATCAAAATATAATAATTATTAAAAAAAAACAGAACTAAGACATTCCTTTTAAATCCAGAGTTCAAATAGCCTATTTTCTTTTGAATCTTTTTTTATTGAAATTCTTAATAAAACATAAAGTTATAGTTTTGCTTTTGCAATCTGCACAAAATCGTTAAAGACTGATTGTCAAATTTAAAGGAGTTTTAGGATATTACTATTATTTCAGTATATGAGGTGTTTTGGCCATATTACTTTATTAGGCAACAGCTGTTTTCTACACAAACATTATGGTTATAAAATTTTGTATCTTGAGATCCACATCCCTACACAAAACTTAAAACCAAATTCACATTTGCGTATAAATGAAAAATATCTCTAAATAATACGTCATAAGCCTATATTCAAAGTAATTCAGATTTAGAAAATACCTCATATACTCCAAAATATGAAAAATGTGAAATTCATAGGACTAAGATTTTAGAATACAAGGATGGTGTTTTACGATTATATAATATTAGAACAGTCTTCAAAAATTGAGAATCTAAAACTTAGGTCAGTTACGCTATATATTATATAACTCTACTATATAATAGTATATTTTGGAAAAAATTTAGACTTTAATGGATTTTCAGGGAATATACTGTAATGCCCTTCATTCCTACTCTTCTCGATTAGCCAACAAAACGCATTTCGTCGACATACGATCAGCAGACTTGTTTCTCAAAAACTTTATTAAAAACATTCACATTATTTGTAAAGTTTTATAATCTTAAGTTTGCTAAAAATAGTTTATAATTTTTTATACACCTAAAGGCACTAGATTCTTTTGTAAAAAATCTTATCACTGACACCAATATCACAACAAAAAATAAATATTCGAGAATACTTCTCATAGCTCACGTAAGTTTTTATTGTATTTCTTATTTCGGTTCACATCAAAGTCTAAATTTTTTGAACAATGCCATTTTGATTAATACGGAAGTATAGTAAAATAATCAAAACGGTATTTAGATGATAAAATAGGAAAATATCTATAGATCTTTCAAGATACCGAAGAATCTGTGGGTGCACATCGCAGTAGAACTTGCTTATCCAGATTCATTCGAGAAGCCAGCAGATAATTATCATCTCCAATTGGAGCTTCCCTACAAAACAAAAATAATTATATTCTAATAGTATAGAGAAATGAAACAAGTTCAGATTGGAAATTGATCCCATAAGAACGATGTAAATACTATTTAGCGCTGATCTTGGAGCGGACGCGATACAAAATTTTTGAGTTTCGGAACGTTCGGCTTTTTCGTAATTATGTCGTCAAATAGTTTGTTCATATTTATTGTTATTTCCTTTTAATTTTATGCATAAAATACTGTTTGTTGCATACGAAAAACTTTATTTTGTACAGGGTGGTCCAAACTGTATTCCGGAAACTTCGGCAGCATATACTGCAGATAAAAATAAGTAAAAAAGTTCATATAAATTATGTCCTAAAATGCTTAGTTTCGGAGATACAGGGTGTAGAAATTTCCTTTCTATTTTCTATATAAATTAAACATGGTTGACTAAATAGTTATAAGACTGAAATCTTAAATTTGAAATGTTTTTGTGCCAAAAGTTCAACAGAAACTGTTTTATCATCATTTTTTCGAAGAAAAATTTACACCAATTTTCATTCAAATATTGACGTTACTTCAGAAATAATTTGGAAAAAATTGAAATAAAAAAATCTCAGAAGCTAAGCATTTTAGGACAAACTTTTAACAAACTTTTTTACTTATTATTATCTGCAGAATATGCTGCCGAAGTTTCAGGAATACAGTTCGGACCACCCTGTATAAGGACATGTATGAAATACACAAAATATATTAAAAAACTGTAAAAACAGCAGTGTTTCCGATTTAACAATATTAATTCACGGTTAAAAAATATGACATCATTTTTTGGAAATGTTATGCAACGATAGTTTTTGCAGGTCCCAGTTCACACAGCTGTTTAGTTTTTTTTTAATGCCACTTTACCACAATGGGGTCCGTGCACGTGTCGGGTAAAACTTAAATATTTATGATTTCTAATACATCTTTGCCTAAAACATATACATATATGTAAAATCTGTTTGTACAAATTGCATCTGGAAAGTATTTAAATTAATTATTATTGAAATTCGCAATGTGGAGCCTGGCGCGAAAACGAGGCGTGACGTTAAAAATGTTAAAAATTTCGGCTCGCAGCGGACGCATTCCATTTAAATAAAGTATTCCCAATGACATATGACATCTAAATAAATAAATTTTCTAATTTATTCAGATTTTTTAAATTTATTTAGATATCATTGGGTGTTTCAGTTTATTAGAATCATGACAGAACTCATTATAATAAAGCCCAATCAGATAATTTACAGAAAGTAGATTCGACGATGATCACCCATTATTTTTCGCAGAATATTTTGTTTGCTTCTGCGAAAATTGGAGGAGGAAAAGTAAATAGGTAGGTAGGTACACGATTTATGTTTACAACTTGTCAACAAGTATAGTAATAAGAAAGTACCTTGAAAAAGAAGCATTTGGTTTGTGAATAATTATAACGCGTAAAATAATTATTTTATAAGTTAAATTTGAAATGACGTTTGTTTTGGTTTGGTTTGGTTCGTGCGTAAATCGAGCAGTGTTGCCAGAAATTTTAGAGCAAATTTCTTCAACGGAACCTTAAAAACCCTTCATATTCCTTCATCTTCACAAAACATTCCAGATCTTGTGAGAAATCAACAAATTTCGCGTATTTTACCTATTTTATAATTAAGATAATTTTTTTAAAAACTTTTTTCGGGTAATTCTTGAACACTGATGTATTTAATTACACTTTTTATTAAAAAAAACACGATTGCTGTGGTAGATACTCGACAGCAGTATTATAAAGTATGTCTCAAAAAATTAATTGCTTAAAATGACTGCCTTAATCGAAAATAATTAATCGTGCAGGACGCCATGATCAGCTGATTTACCTATTAGATAGATGTGGTCCATTTACCTATTAATTTCTTTCCAACATCAAGAACTTTGGTTTAGTTATGATATGTTTGTAATAAGACGTGTTGAAAGATACAAATCTATCAATTATTTTTTTGTAAAATGTTAAAATCTTTCGAATTGCAAACTTTTTGAATTGCTTTAAACTGAGGAATCTTTAATTAAACACCGTTGAAAAAATAGAATTGGAAAAACAATAAATATTCATACTACATATTTTAACAATTTTTATTATGCAAAACTGCCAGAAACGTTCATATTGTCTTCTTTTTGATAAAAATCCTTAATCCCTTTAATCGGCGAAATTTGACTGTAAAATCATTCAATTCCGGCAACACTGGTTCTGTCAGAGCTAACAAGCTGAAACACCTTATTTAAATGGAATGCGTCCGCCGCGAGCCGAAATTTTTAACATTTTATGATGTCAAACCTCGTCTTCGCGCCAGGCGAATTTCAATAATTAATTTAAGTACTGTCCAGATGGAATTTCTACAAACTGATTTGAAATCATAAAAATTTAAGTCATACCCGACATGTGCACGGGCCCCATTATGGGGTTTTTAATTATAAGTTTTGGCGGGAAGCCGAGGATTCCAATCTAAATATATTTTCTTTATCTATGTCTTATAGTTAACGTCAAAAAATGAAAGACTTACAAGCTGCCATATTTAGTGTTTCTATCTAAAGTTCGTTTATAAATTCGATGCTGGTACTCGATATTGAAAGCCACGTCTATAAGCTGCTTCATTACGTCGCAAACTGCATGATCTTGAAGTACAGGAATGTAGGCTTCTAGGTGCTGTATATGCGCGATGATTAGTGAGTGAACGCGCTGAAGATCCCTCTCCGGATCCAGAGTCATATGGTAATTGTTACTGTCTGTCTGGGATACTTGACTGCAGCCAGGAGCAAGTTCGTTGGGTGATTTGCAACTGTAAAAATATTTCTCTTTAAATAACGTCTGTATTTTTGTGAAGGATTTTTATAGGCTTGGTGCATTTCAGTTGATTTTTAAAATTTCGAAAGCAGCCCTCGGTACGGCAGAAATCAGAACTTTCCGGCTCTGTATTTCACGCAGACCAGGTTACCGTTCTTGTTGATTACATTGAAATAATATTAAAATCGTGACTTTGTCAGAATATTTAAGTATTTTAGTTTTTGCTAGTGGAGTTTTTGAAATTATAAAATTCTCAGGTACGAAGTGTGTGTGAAACGGGTAGTAAAAATTAAGCGAAAAAAGCCCAAACGGGCGACGCGTTATGTTGTACCAATTTCAAACAATAAAATTGACGAAAAAATGTCGACACGAAAAGTACAGCATAACTGCTTGGTTGTTTAGTGCAATAACTCTCAATACAACTTTCCCGGAACAACATTTTAGAACTTCTCAGCATTATCACACCAATTTGTTAAAAAGGAAAAACGGATTAAAGCAGTTTGAGAAAACAAATGAGTGAACAAAGTGTCCATTACATAATCAAAAAATTAAATTATCATATATAATTAGGATAAATTACAATTTAGTCAATATTAATAGTATACTTCTTTTTAATCAACTAGGGCTTAAATTGTTATGGACGTGTCCTAAAATTATAATTATGTACCATTAAAAATTTTCGTTAGTCCAGATCAGTCCAGATAGCCCCAGGTATATCGCAACTAGCAAAACCGGTGCATAAAAGTATGATCGCTACCGTAGTTAAGTTAGTTAAGCTTGAGTAATAAATTATAATATACGTAAGACCTTCTGAAGATATCAAAAAAGACTTATTTACAAATTGCACTTATTAATACTTTTCAAATATTATAACAATTTTTTTCGTGTATTTATTAAGCCTATTGTCTATAAAATGTCAAAGATAACTCGACACTGAAACAGAAAAATGAAAATAGTCTATGAGGTTTTTTCGCGAAAAAAATTTAAAATTTGAAATTTTTTGATTTTTTTTTGGAAACAATCTTTGTTAAAAAACATAATATCTTTAATGGTAGATTAAATTTACAAGAAAGAAAACCCAGAAAAGATCAAGTAGTTCTCAAATTTAAGCGAAAATTATTTTTTTTTATTTTCAAAGTAAAATATCTCGGTTATTTTCAACTTATTTGAAAAACGGTACAGAGAAAATATGTTTTTTTATTGAGATCTACCAGCCTTGAAAATATTTGCACTCACCCTGTATAAAGGCTAAGTGCCATGGCTATTAAATTGTATCGAAAAAAATTCTCAACAGGGACACTGCCCTTTCTTATACATTGGTTATATAAAAAAATGTTTATCTCAAAATAATGATTTTGACACTTAGCACATTATTTACTGCAATATGACTTTTTTAATTTGACACCATAAATGTTGCCAAAACAATATTTTTTTTTCTTGTGTACTTTAAATTTATTCAATATGTTTTCTTTTTATTAGTACTGAACAACCGTATGATCGAAAAAAAGGGAGTCAAAGACGGCTGGGGAAAACAATCAATGATAATTTTGGCGAGGTCATTTTTTCCATTTGTTGCTAAATTTCTGGCTATCTCTGTATAAATACGTCATTAAATTTTTAAAAAATCAGAATTTGGAAATCTAGAGAATCAAATTATCTTTTTTCACTTATAATAAGTTTGTCCAAAGAATATAATGTATCTTTGAATTAAAATGACAAACATCTATCGCTGTCAGACTCTCTTGTTGGACACACTACACTAATTATTGCTAAATGATAAATAATTGATATAATAAAAACATTTTTCTCAATTAATTATGTTTTTAGCTAAATTGCTACTTACCACATCCATTCGCCATTTATAAAAGCCGAGGGATGATACTTTTCTAATCTATTTGCATTCGTTTGGCAGATTTTTGTTAGCAGATCTACCCATTCCTTTTCTTCAACGCAATTCGCAGCTTGAACATAAAGAGCCCTTTCTGGTTGTACAATTTGAAACATGTTTTTCATCTTGAAAGATGTTTCTGCTAGCCGTTCAACAGCCAAAATGTTCGAAAGAGGTATCTCACATAACGCTTCTTTTCCTACAATAAGATTTCTTTTATGTACTGAAATTCAAAACGATGCTTATTTCTTTACCTCTGCTTTTTGAATAACTTAAATTATGAGTAGTTAGTTTAAAGTATCTTTGCTTGAAGTTTTTTCTGCCAAATCTTTTTCTTCCTTGAGCTCTCTTGATCATCAATCTGTAAAGATTATTAATATTATATTAGGTGTAAAAAATAAAGTTTGAGTAAGGATTTTACCTTTTAATTTCCCTAAGCAAATTGCAGCAAAAAAAGAATAAAATATTAGTACTCTAATAGGTATAATCCCTAGTGTTATAAAATTGTACCGTCAACGTAACGAAGCCACATTACTTGTACCATACGATAAAAAATGGCATCAAAAACCGCTGGGGAATGACAATCGATGATAATTTTGGCGAAGTCAAGCCCTAGATGCATTTACTTAGCCTGCACTCTTTATTTTTTAATAGCGCTTACTAGCAGTTGCTTTTAAAAAGGTTGTAATTTATTTTTATATTAAGTAAAATGATTTTTAAATGGTGTAGTTGAAAATACGAAAAAACATATTCTTTTTGGAAATATATTTGTGTGCCTGGGAACTTTCTAGGCTTTTTTAATCTTTCTTTATTTAGTGTCAAGTTTCATATCAGTTTAAGTTAAATTGACCTCACCAACATTATCATCGATTGTTATTCCCCAGCCGTATTTAAAGCCGGTTTTTTTCGATCATAGGGTATATTATAATAATAACCAGCCCTTAAATTTCAAGACTCTTATATTCCTGCATTTAATCATAAGTTTTTGAATGAAATAGTTTTGAACGTTTGGAAAGTTGTTTAAACAGATGAAAACTTATAATGCTATGTTACAGTAAAAGTCGGAAATTCAGTGATTGTTAACATTCGCCAGGAAATGCTAGTAATTACGCATTGGACCAGTGAACGTGGTATTTTAAAGAGATTTGTCGACTTTTCCTAGTAATTTCTAACATTCACTAGTGAAATTAACATTTACTAAAAGTTGCCAGTAAAAGTTATTCTATTGTACAGGGTAAGTGTGTTGAGGAAGAATGTTGGTGGAAGTTAGAACAAACAAAACTTTTAAGAATATTGGATAGCCTTAATATTCAAGCTGATCCACATATCTTAAAATTACAATTTACTTCTTTAGTTTATTTATTACAAATTATAGAAAATAATATAACCTTCTAAATATTAAAAGGGAAATCGTACTAAACATTTTAAAGTGTACAAAACAATTTAAAAAAAAAACATTCATAAACATAAGATTTCTTATTGGTACAAGGCTTTTTTAATAAAGTTCTTCATCCTGGACAAAATAAAGTATGCCCGAATTTTCTTCAACGAAAGTTAAGTCTTCAAACCCGCTACTTCAAGCATATCAAAACGTTTGATAAGTTCATAGTCACTAGGTTCCTTAATATCTTTTTATCTTGCATGCTTAACTTTTACTATGACTTCATTGTATGCCAAAAAATGAAAAACAAGCACTATTATATTGTTGCAAGTGCCTAGTTTACCTTAATTTTACCACAGAAATTTTCTTCCATAGGGAAAATACCGCACAGCACTTTTTACAACGATAACAAAACAATTATACATAACCACAAAAAACGAAGCGAATTTACGACAGATGTCTGTCAACGTTGCCAACGTTTAGCCCAATCTAATATTATCCTTATATGCTTAATTCAACTTATTTTTATTCATCCATATATTTTACAACATGTGGCAACCGCGCTAACTGAATTTTTCAAACTCACTGCTATCGTCGAGAGTCTAGGGAATGCTAGCATTCACTAGTAAAAGTTGGTTTCAAAAATAGCTATTAAACTTTTACTGGCGTAGTCTTAGTAAATCAGTGAATGTGAGCTTTTACTAGTAATTGTTAACAATCACCGATTTCCAACTTTTACTGTAGCTAATCTGATCTATGATCTACCCAGATCCTAGCGTACTTTGTACGCTAGGATCTGGGTCAAATATAACTTCGGCTTTTTAGTACTTAGTAGGAAGTCGACGTATCGACAATTAAACTACTCAAAACAATTATCGCATATTTTCTAAAAAGAATATTAATTGGAAAAATAACACACTTTGAATTCCCTAACTTACGATTTTAAATAGTATGGATACTGTGGAGGGGAATTCGATACAATAAGGCTACGCGCTAACCTGTAATTTTTAGTCGGCCGACTATTTAGTTGCAAAAGTGAAAACAATACATACTTATGAAGCCGATCGGCAGAGTATTTGATTGTATGTGAGCGCGGGTCCATAAGGATATATTCGTTACAAATATGCAACTAAATAGTCGGCCGATTAAAAATTGCCTGTCAGCGCATAGCCTAAGGCTACGTATTCAATGTAATCAAATAATGGGCCGATCGGCTCCATAAGAATGTATTGTTTTCACTTTTGTAACTAAATAGTCGGCCAACTAAAAATTATATGTCAATGCGTACCCTAATTATCCTAAAAAAACTCACAGGAGAAAGGCAGACAAATGCATGCTTCATTTAGAAATATGTAATAAATACTTTTATTCAAATATGCGATAATTGTTTTGAATAGTGTATTATATTGTCTTATTTGTCTTCCTCAGGATTTTATTTATCTCGTTATATTTATTTCCAATTTTCGGGATTCTAATGTTGTCTGAAATTCAAGGCACATTATTGGCTGCAACCAATTGAACGGTGTTTGTGCCATAATATGGTAGAATAAACAGAGAAAATGGTATAATATGCAACACAATTAAAGTTTTATGATAAAAATGGTTCTGAGACTTATAGAAACTTCCAGTGTAAGGATTTTCACATAATAGTTCTTTATCTGCCATCACACAAACCACACTTGTTATTAAAACATGTTTGCATCATACTATAGGATCGAAAAAAAATTACGGCGTCCAGTTGGCGGAGAAATGACCATCGATGACATTCCCCATATAATTTTACATACAAAATGTCAGCAATCTTCATTTCCAAGCCGCCTCTGACACCGTTTTTTTTTCGATGATATGACATAAGTAGGAAGTAACATCTTACCCTTCTTTCAGAGTCACAGGTTTGTCGTTCACAATAGTCTGCGGACTTGAAGTATTTGCCGAAATAATTTCCAGGAACTTTCTCATCGCAGTCTTGTGAGTATCCGTACAAAAAGCTTTGTACAAACAATCCATATACTCCTCTTTACACATTGGTTGCGTCGACCTACAGCTTACCTAGTATATACAAAAAATAAAGTTAGGTACTTTGAAATTTTCTATCTGCTTTAGTATTTGATTTAATTTTACTTTGATTTCTCTTCTTTTTGGTTTTAATTGACGAACCATAAGTCATATAAAATATTACTAAGAAAGAATTCTGAATTTATCAGAATCTATTATAGAAAAAAAAACTTAAATTACTCCGGAAACAACACAGTTTTCTATTGGTAATGTGAATTTACTATCAAGTAGTTTTTTGAATTATAACTGCAACAATATAATTAACTACATTTAATCAGAATAAACCCAAAAAAACTTACCAAATTTCCTAAAGACTGGATTGTCTTAGATATAAGAGTAAGCGTTCTATTGGTTTGGCAGTCAATAGCCTGAGTAGTCAGATCAAATAATCTAGGTCCCAAAATGGCAGGAGCAAAAAACCGTAGGAATATGAATCCTGATATCACTGAATATCTAAATTAACAAAAAAAATATATAGTAGGGCCAATCTGAATTATCAACTTAGAAATAGAATTTTTGTATTTCAAAGAAAATTGACATCACCATTTTATATGCTAATATTAAAGCCAGAAATCAGTCAATATTAACAATTACTAGTAACACTACGCCAGGAAAAGTTCTACAACAAATTTTGAAACAAGCTTTTACTACTGAATGTCATTCAAATTATTTTTTTATCTTTTTTTGTAGTAGCCCTTGGTGACTGAAAATTATTCTCAAAATTCCTATTAAAATTAATAAAAAACTCTGAATCGCCAAAAAGGTTGAAAACGAAGAAATCAAAACTCAGTTGTGCACCTTTGTGTAGTATTAGTAGGTATTTAAATTTTGGTGTTGCTGTTTTATGAGAATAGTAAACGTGGCCGAGTATTATATGTTATACCCTGCTGGCAAGCGAAACCTTGGGTCGGCGTTTACATGTATAGGAGTGAATCGGTATTGCAATCTAGTAAGTCGGAGAGAGCAAAAATACGAAGTCTTTATTGCATAACCACTTAATCTGACGCTAAATTCCATGTGCTTGGGAAAATATTTGCCTTCTGTCTTTATTCAATAGCTCTTATCTTATTTTTCTAAGCATGTTGACCATACTCTTCGTACAGATGAAAATCGGCACCCAAGACCAGAAATGTCAGCCCTAGTATATAAAGGTGGAAAAAGTTCGTATCCAACCAATCTCAGCGGGAATGTTTGGATAATGATTTCCTCATTAATCCCTCAAAAGTTCTATTCGGTACTAGTGGGGGAAAACCGCCATCTTGGATTTTTTCGTTTTTTTTTCTCAGTTTACATCTCAGTTTGTATACTTTTTTTTTCGAAAAATATAAGCATTAATGAGACGTTTTTCTTTAACCGGCATAAAGTCTACCTTTAAATTAGTTCCCTACCTATTACTGAGGACCCTGCACAACTCCATCTACTCAGGATATATTTGCAGTAATTATAAAGGTATAATAATAGCTCCCGTATATAGCGTTTAATGCCTGGGGAGTAGCAAGGTACAGCTTGCCATGCTAGAGCCGTTTGGTAGACAAGGAAGGTAATGTGGCTAGCACTATGCTTCAACTGCCTATTATTACCTCAAGATTGTGAATCCCAATTGCTCAATTAAGGCTGAGTCGACCTAGGCACCCAAACTATTTTGATTTTAATAAAAATAGTCGGCTGATGAAATGCCGGGTGTAGGATTCGAACCCACTACCTTGAGATTGGTATACGAGAGCCTGTACCTCTACGCCACCGGGCACCTTAATTAGGGTAACTTAATTATAAAGGTACAACGAATTATTGAGTAAGTGATAAGTTGTGTTTTTTAAATTCTAGAATGGATTGATAACAAATTACTCAAATTAGTTTCTTAGGAGTATGGGTGAAAAAAGGATCAAAAAGGAACTTCATATCTATCCTACTAAAATGCCTCCTGACCTACTAAAAATGTTTGTAATTGAAGACTGTAAGCTGTAAGCACTATTTTTGTAGAAATATGGGTCTCAAATGTTCTTCGAAGGTCAGTAGTCAGTGTTATGGAATCAGTTGCAAACATTCTGTTTTTTAGTTAAGGACGAAAATGACGTTCGTGATGACGTCATAGCAGATTTTATTTATTGTATGAGGATTGTATGTATGGCACATACATTTATTTGTTCTAAATAACCCTTATTTTTATATTTTTTTAATGCTTAAATTTATTCTTGGTTTATCTGTATTAATCATATACTATTAAAGTAAATATTATAGTTTTTACGGTTTCAAAAAGTGCAAAATATCTAACAAATACACTAAAAAATAGCTCTATCTCCGTTAATATTTACTTTAGAGGAAAACATATAAAAAATAATATATCTCAAATTCAATTCTCTACGTCTCTTAGCTCCTAAAAATGTCTCTTTAGTATGTTCCAATAAAATTATACAAACGGAGATATTTGATAAAAACGAAAAAATCTAAGATGGCAGCTGTTTTTTTTTCAAACTTGACCCACTGGGACCGAATGGGACTTTTAAGGGATTAATGAGGGGGTAATTATCTACATATTCTCGTTGAGATTGGTTGGTTACTAATTTTTTCCACCTCAACCTCCAGATTGACTGCGCTATATTGTTTTCTTGTAATTTTAAGATGAGTGGATCAGCTTAAATTAAACATGGAGGTGATGCAATGTTTTTATAAATTTTATTTGGTCCAACTTACACCAACACACTCCTTATTGTACAATATAATGACTTTTACTGATAATTTTTAGTAAATGTTACTCTGACTAACGAGTGTTAACAATAACTAGTAAAAGTAAACAAATTTATTTAAAATTCAATATTAAGTAGTCCAATGCGTAATTGTTATTATTTCCTAGTAATTGTTAACATTTATTGGATTTCTGACTTTTACTGTAACATTATAAAACAATAATTGATTGATAATACTCTGCAGATAATTAGAGTTGAGGGTTGGAACCTTTGGTATTACAACAGCAAAATCAAATACTAGTTCACCACAATACACCAAAATATTTTACTTTTTGTTGGACGCGCGTTTCGCTAACCATGTTAACCTCTTCAGCAGATGATTACAACTATTAGTTTTAATAGTACCTATTAATTATCTGTTGACGATGCCAGAGTAAAAGTAAAGTGTTTTGGTTTATTGAGGCGAATTAGTGTTTAATTCTGCTCTCTAGATATGCTATGAATTAGCGAACCAAACACTTTAACCAGAACATACGTGTAAAATTTTGAAGAAAAAATATTTACTCACCTCACTTCTTTATTATTTGGAAAATAAGTTATAGCGCACTCCTTAAGATTATGGAAGACCTGGCACATTAGAGCCGGACAATGGACAGCGCTCTGCGTAATATCGTCGAAAATCTTCTGAATGTAAAACTTTAAATTACTTAAGTTGGTTTGGATCGTATTCGGATCCTTGACTCGCGTCGGATCGATTTCGCACGGTTTCTTTTCGCTAAATATAAGTTCTAGGGTAGGCCGGAGGGTTTTGTGAAGGTACTGAAGTCCGATGAGCCGCATCGCCTCATCCATCATCTTAGAAACTAAGGTATTACCGCGGAAGATCGTCGTTGGATCCCTGAAACAGAATAAAAACCAGATTAATATAAAATATTTATAAATATTGTAGTAAAATATTATTATAACATTTTATGGTGACGTCATAACATGGACTATGAAGCTCATGTATACAGGGTTGTTCACCACATACGGATTATTCTAGCTAAACGATTAGATTTTTACAAATTGTAAGTTTTGGGTTCGTTGAAGGACTATTAGAGCTACAATTTAACAATATTTTTACAAGATACAGAGTGTCCCAAATATGTAAAAAATATTATAGTTTTATTTTTTTAAATGGAACACCCTGTATATTATTCTATTTTTAGATTCTACGATTGAAATAAAGGTAAATTTGATTTAGGTTTATCACATTTAAACCTTACCGTTTTTGAAATATTTTTAATTTTATGATATTGCAGTAAACATTTTAAGGCTTCATTTCTCCAAGGGTATCAAAGTTTTAACACTAAATATTTACTGAAGTTTATTTATTGATCAAATATTGTGTTGCAATAATAAACAAAATACTACCTTATAGAGAGTGTCTAAAAATGTATATTAACCAATGACATCGAAATAAATTAGACCCGGCGACTTACATTTTGGCGAAATCCATCATTGCCTTAGAAAATAGCATGTATGCCAAATTTCCACTTCGACCGCATTTAAAAGGAAATCTTACCTACGTATACGTACGGGGATAGCTAACCCACATTGTAAACCAGGAATTCCAAATATAGATTACGTCGTAGAATAATACTTTAAACCGATAATAATTAAAGGTAGCTTAGTATCACGAACTACTCCCAATCAGCATTAGCCGTTATTTAAATCTTCTGTAATTATAATTTTTAGATTTTAAGAAATTTAACATAAAACAATCGACAACGTCGCAACGCCAGCTGATACTGAAAACGTACGCATTTTACTATCTTTACTCCTAAATTCAGGCAGCCAACAAAACATCCAGTTCGAATTCGTTCATAAATTGCTTTACGGCGTTGCCAATGTGTTGTGGTTTTTCGAAATGTTTTATGAGGTGATTTCCAGATATTTTAGTGTTTTGTGGTATTATTTCTAGTGATTTTATTCAGAAACTATAAGACAATGGTGCGAACTTGCTTAATTTGCAAAAATAGAGACGATTTAAACCTAGAAGTTTGATTTCGAAGGTGAGTAAGGCTATGTTACATCAGTGCGGTGCCGAAAGGTAAAATAGGAAAAAATCTTTGGAAATATTAGTAAATCACACAGTTTTGGAATATCCCGTTATAAGTAATGAACCATTACATTAAGTTAGTTTCGTCACGTTTGGTTTTATTGAATATCTTGAACATAATATTTAAATATTATCAAAACCAAGTATACAAATGCGAATATTAATTTGTTGAAAAAATATATAAAAAAATTAAAGATGTCACAATTACGAAAAATGTTCAATAGTGATATACCATATGATCGAAAAAAAAACGGCGTATATGGGGAATGTCATCGATGTTCATTTCTAAGCCAACTGAACGCCTTTTTTTTCGAACATACTGATTGTTATTAGGATTTTTAGTTATTAAAGATGATTTTTAAGTGTAAAATCAAAATAGATTTATATAATGGATATTACATACTAAATACCGTATGATCGAAAAAAAAACGGCGTCAAAGACTGCTAGGAATATCAATCGAATATAATTTTGGCGAGGTCTATTTCTAGATGTCATTTATTAAAAATTGACATAAAATTTGTCAAAAACTAATACTGATTATAGAAAAATTATAAAAGGATAGAACATTTCCAGAAACACAAATCGATATCC
The DNA here is from genome assembly GCF_002938485.1 of Sitophilus oryzae. Classification (NCBI taxonomy): domain Eukaryota; kingdom Metazoa; phylum Arthropoda; class Insecta; order Coleoptera; family Curculionidae; genus Sitophilus; species Sitophilus oryzae. The sequence continues at coordinate 1,500,391 of NW_022147508.1, forward strand.
AAAAAAAATTTTCGAATTTATATTACACCATTTAAAAATCAAATACAACCTTAAGGCGTACTACTGCCAGTAAGTGTCATTAAAAAATAAACAAGAGTAGGGGTCATGACATATCACCTTGCCAAAATTATCACCGATTGTCATTTTTGACGCCGTTTTTTTTTGATAGTATAATTTTTGTAATAGAGGAATGTATTTTTTGTTTTGTTTATTAAGACTAAAAAAAATATATATAGTTTAAAAGATAAATGGCGTCTTTGTTTAATATGTTTTATTGAATAGGTAGTTAATTATTTATTCAGTACAAGGTCCCGATTATCCGCGAAGAAACTGATCCAGAAATAAGTAAATATTTTAGAAATTTTCTTTAGTTTAACAAAGATCTTTATTATTGTTGTTATAAATAGTAATATTTTTATACCTAATATTAAATTGCAATTTGTCACGACAGTTTTAAAATATTCTCATTTTTCACCGTTGCTTCAATCAAAATAATACCATTAATTCACATAAATGTTTTATAAAAGTCGTCTTCGGCTCGTATTCATTGAACGCTTGATGGATTATATTACTACTGGAGCAATTTACAGACATTACTATGGAAATGTGCATATCATAATTTCAATTAGTTATTTTCGTATAGAAGTGATTGGAGTATAGAAGTAGTCGTTTCAAAATTTGAAGAGCCATCTAGCACAACAATATATCGTATCCAAAAATCATATTTACGAGAATATAATATTAAATAATTATATATTACAATCAAAGTAACTACGCCACTGACACACATTCTCAAGATCTCTGAACAGCGTTGCCATTCTCTCGGGAATCCTTCATGACTGCGATCAGCCGGTCTTGTTCCCACTCGCATAGAACAAGAAACGAATGTCTGATTCTGATCTTTTTCTTTTTATGAATGAAATGCCGGGTCTACTTTATTTAGAGGTCATTGATATTAACCCTCCGGACGTCGCAGATACCTATTTTTCCCGATAATTCGAAACTTCTTACTTCTGGAAACATCAGATGTTGCGCCGCTTAGTATCTTCCTGTCTCTGCATATTTTATGAGAAGTGTAAGTTTGCACATCGTTTAGGGTAGTTAGTATCTTTTTATACTCATATGCGGAGTGTCAGTCCTCGCGCGACCGTTTGTGATACTATTGTTACATCAATAATTTTATAATGTCGAACAAGGTAAGTTATTTTACTAATTTGTTTTAATTGAAAATGAGCAAATTGTGATAAAAAAGTGAATAATCGCCTTTTTTATTAAATAAGTATTATTTTTTAGATGTACTCTCCAAGAAAGATTGCAACAGCTCATGCAAGACTTTGAACGAAGATGACGAATTAACTATTGAACATGACGATGAAAAGGAAGAACGAGAAATGGATATTATAGAAAGGCAAAACCCAAAATATATTCTGATACTAAAAAATAAATTTCAGATTCTGAAGCACTGAGTACAGTATAACCAGAGGATCGACACTACAGAAATGTGATTGTTTTTTTTGCGTGTTTTATGTTATAAATTTTACGTGTATGTTTGCTATTTGTAATGAAGCAAGTCAATAAATAATTGTTATTTTGATTATCTGAAATCTGATAGTTCAAACATGGATACGTGACGGCGATCGAAATATCTATTTTTTAAAAGACCTTTAAGGGAAATTAGAAAAACGAAATCTAGTATGTCTTTAGGTATTATTATTTATTTCTAATTATACCAAATTCGGAAAATTTCGAGGCAGTGCTTCCAGTTAACGGTATTAGGTGCGTTTAGTGACTCGAGTCGAAATAATAGACACATTTGGTGTTTTTATAAGAAACCAAAATAGATTTGAGGTCAGGACGGGCCACATCTTGAACCTGTCTACTAGAATAGTTTTAATTTTTATTGTATTATATTTAGGGACTTTTTTTGTTATTCAAGCGTGAATTAACAATTTTACTGTATTGATTCAATTGATGTTTTAAAATCCTATTGTCACTGTCAACCAGTTGTACCAAGTTCAAGTTCCAGTAGTACTGTGTAATGTAAAAAAATCGTGTACCTTGTCAGTTCTTAAAGGCTTTATTAGAGAGACAAAAAAATAAATACACCTCGAAAAACACTATTTATATTTTTTTATTACGAGTAAAATTGATACTTTTTAGCGTGGCTGTACGTTTGATAATTACAGGTGAGGCATAAAACGTACACTCTTACTCTGAATACAATTTTTTCAAACATGCTATTTTTTCAAATGAAGGGTCCAGGGAAAAAACATGATAATGTTTTTTCCCTGGACCCTTCATTTGAAAATATATATATAACAGGTGCTTGCCGTGTATTCTATATTTTTACTAGGCATACATTATAGGATTTAACAACTTATTAACCCTGCAGAATCTATACATTTTTTAGGCACCAGTTAGACCTACTATAATATTGTAAAATCTTAAAATTAAGAAATTGGCGCTTATCAAGTTTTTCCCCTGGGCTCTTCAATCTAACCACGTTCACAAATTATTTTTTAAACAATGTCAAACTTGGTCAAACGTCGCCTGTAATGTCAAATATACAGTTTCGCCAACAAAAAGTAAAGTAAATTATCAATTAATTAAATTATTCATTAATTAATTTAATTTAATTAATTAACTAAATTAAAGTATTAATTAATTAATTAACTTCAATTATTAATTAATTAAATTATTAATTAATTAAATAAAATTATTAATTAATTGAATAAAATTATTAATTAATTAGATTAAGTTGTTAATTAATTAAATTAAATTATTAATTAATTAAATTAATTTTAATTAATTCTACACAAGTAATATTTAAGATAAAAACCACTCGAAATTTGTTCATTCTTTTTAATTGACACACATATTTTCGAACACTGAAAGACAATGAAACAATAACCTTAAATTATAGTTTTGATCAATTGATCAATATTAGTTTTATAAGTGCAATATTAGTTTTCCATATTAAAGTTGGTAAAGAAATATTGTTTTATTGAAAAAAGTAGGGCTCTAGATCATTTTTTAGTCAATATCAAAAGGCACAATTAAAATTTGCAGTGAATGATGAAAAATTTGATTATAAACTATGTGCATAACTTTGACCGCGAATAACTTTTAAAGGGATGCTTTTATGGAAAAACCAAAGAGACCTTTTTTGTAGAGCGATTTTGTATTAGAATATGTCTTTGTCGTGAAGCTGTAGGTTCATTTGCTTTGGAGATCCCATGTTATTTAAATGGGAAAAAGTATCATGATTCCGGCACGGTTTAAATTAAAAATTAAGAGCTTGGTTACGTTGGATACTTTTTTTAAACCAAAAACTAAAACTTCAGAGGGCGGCAGCAAAAAAATCAACTTGGGAAATAACGGACACCCTAATATATAAGTGTCGAGCAACAAGGGGTATATTCGTTGAATTTGACACTTAATGTCAGTTTTAGATTATTTTTGTACTTTTGTGCTTAGGTGGAAAACTGATGCTTTACTTTAATACTTAGGTGTTAAAATTATATTAATGTGGTAATCACTTCGCAAAAATTAATACTTTTGTGACGTGAAATTTCTAGTTTTTAACAAGTCTATTTTAAAATCATTTATATTAATACTAACTCCAAAAAACTTTTATATATGATACTTTTCAATATTACACTACATTCTATATCTGTACGCATCTTTGTCGCATAATATATATTAAAATGAATTTTTAGCCGACCTCACTCCTTAATTTCACTCAAAATTAGTGATTTGGGTCATAAATGACCTAAATACAAAATATTTTCATGGTGTCTGTCTGTCTGTCCGTCTGGAACACGATAACTCAAAAACCGCTAAACCGATTTTAACCAAATTTGGCACAAAAATACTGTGGCATCCGAGAACCTGGCCATTAGTCTTTTGTGGGGGTGGGGGGTTGGTAAGGGGGTACGGGAGGTGGTTAAAAATTTTAAAAAATCGTAACTCCAAAATTACAGTAGCTAGCGAAACGCGGTTTTCAATTTAAGATTAGGAATAATATTTGCAACAAAATTTGTAATAACATCAAAATCAGTCAAAGTCGCAGTTTTTGAGATATTCCGTGTTTCCGTAGTCTGTTTTTGAGAAAATCCGTGTGGAGAACTCCAAACTCCCATCGGACGCGACCCCAGTTGGCGGATAGGGGAAATAATAGGGCACCAAAATTGGAAAAATTCCTTTACTTTGAAACTAAAAGAACTGCCTACCAACTTTTTATTAATATATTTTAGTATGGGCGGCTATACGTGCCTCCCGGCGCCAATTTTTTGTTATGTTTCCACATAAACTTTTTTCAATAATCAATAGGTAATATAGTTTTCCCATTCGTTCGTTTTTGACACACCTTGTATAATAAACATTACTTTTTTTGTAGATTTTAAAAGTTTGAATTACACAATTTCGCCAGTTTTGATTACGTTTGTATGCTTGATTTTCAACCGGAAACTGACTGGTTTTTCATTGATCAAATTTTTGATATTTAAGGCATTTCTAGGAATAATAGTGATTCGTCAAATCTGAATACTTCGCGCTAATCCTCCTGGGAATCTCTGTTAAAAAACGGTACATAATATTATAAACATGTTATAAACTAATTTTTAAATAGATATTAGGGATTTTTACTTACTTATCTTTTTGTCTAAAAATACTAAGACTTGATTTATGTAATATAACACTTTTAATAATCATTATCACATTTATCTGATCTGAGCTTAAATAAAAGTTAAACAAATTGACAAATAAAACGATCTAATTATCTGAAATTACTTCGATGATTATAAAATATACATATAATGTCTAATTAAATAAGATTGATGCAAATAAATTAAAATAGTGAATAAATGTCATATCTAAAAATAGTCGAATTATTTGGATACTTGACTAAATTTTAGGACTTCCGTTACAATAAAACCAGGTGGCCTATATTTTTCAAAGAATATTGATTCATTCTAGGCTGGGGTTTGTCGGTGCCGCAAATTTTCAGCTTCGATATAAGTTAAAAATAAAAATCAAGTAGGCGGAATTTCCTGTTGATCGTCATTTTAATCGCACCCCCTTCCATTTTATAAAACGATCGGTACTTAATATTTTAATCGGCAATACCTGCCTATTAAAGTCGTTTTTAGGTAAAGATAGCGGCACGCAATATTTTTAAATGAGATAACACCCAATACAAATTCATTTTACCATGGATTTTAAAATAGACGGTTAATTTACAGGGTGGTCCATTAGTGCGAGGAAGTCCAATATCGCTATTGTTGACAAATACATGGAAAAAAGTTTTATACAGAAGTTGTAGAACACTGCGACCTGTGAGACCTATTGTATTTGACCCCTTTCTATGTCTGCACCCATTCTGCTATCCGTGTACCCTGCGCCAACTTATGTAGGTCCTTGATAGGATGGGAGCATAGTTCCTCCGGTTCTTATAAAATTAGTCCTTATGCGGTGTTGTCATTCTATTTCTTATTTACTAAAATTTGGTTAAGAACACTATGTCCGAAAACTGGTTAAAAACTAGAGTGGCTTTATTAATACTTTTTAAAAATACGTTTTTTCCTAAGATTAAGGATGGCAGAATAAATCTGTGAAGAAAAATTTATATTATCCTATAGAGGGTATTTTAAAAACCCTATGACAATCAGAAGTTTGTTCTTGCTTAAATCAAGTATCGATCGTAGTAATATTACCGATTTATCTTTTATTTCGAGGCGCACTATACCGGTTACTCCTCAAAAGTGGCTCACCTCGATAACTTTTTATTTTTTCAGATAAAAAAAAACGAGATTTGGTATGTTAGTATACGACATAAATTAGGATTGATTGACGCATTCAATTCTTTTCGGCCACTTCCTGTTTCCCCGGAAATGACTACAACTTTTGATTTGTAAATTGCACCTTTGGTATTTTTTAATTTATTCGATAGAAAATGACACTCTGAATAGAATGACACATCATATGTCAACTTTTGACATTTTCGCTTAAAACAAAATTGTATTTTAAATCTTAATCTAGAGTGTGAATTATTAATCAAGAAGCCTTCAAAAATAGATTTGTTCATCTAATGTTTTCCGTGTTTTGTCCTGGCTGGTTAAAAGATGTCCAAATGGTATTTTTAATTATATCTCAATTTTTTTAATGAACGAGCGTGGCTTATTAGCATATTTGGAAAAAAGCATTTTTTTACGAATAATTTGATATCACACACTTGGTATTTCGAGTCAAATTGTCATTATGAACCGCATATTATAATTTCAAATAAACCATATTCGAAAATGTCAAAAGTTGACATATGATATGTCGTTATATTCAGAGTATCATTTTCTATCGAATATAGCAACAAAATACCGAGGGTGCCATTTAAAAATCAAAAGTTGTAGTCATTTCCGGTGAAACATGAAGTGACCGAAAACAATTGGATACGTCCATCAATCCTAATTATGTCATATACCAAATCTCGTTCTGTAATCTGAAAAAAAAAGTTATAGAGGTGAGCCACTTTTGAGACGCACTCGGTATGTAGACGAACCTTTATAGAAAAATATTTGTACAATTAGTTTTTTGGTGATTCTGAGTTTAAAACCAAACCATTTTTGAAAATTATTAATTTTGATTTTTTCTTGACAAAAATTTTACACTACCTTTGCCAATTACCACCCCGTATACCTATCGCATACTCAAAACTCGCGAATTTCGAGTATGCCATAAATTTCCAACTTCAAGTTTAAAATGCGAAATAAAGTAGGTGGAGTTTCCTGCTGATCCTCATTTAGATCACACCCTCCCTGTCGCTGTTGCAATGCGTTCTCCGCGTCGTCATTACGGATGCCTGTCGCGTGTCCCGCACCGGACATCAGACGACTGTTTCGGTATGCGCCTATTCATGTTTTTATTGTTGATTGTTGTGAAATATCGTGGTTAATACGCGACCGGCATAAGAAGTTAATTAATAAAAATGTTTCGAGGCTAAGCTTGGCGTTTCGGATATGCTTATAGATACAAATTACCAATAATATTGTAATAATTTCATTAATAAAATTTATATAAAAAAAATATACTGTCTATAATGAACTAGGAGTATATCTACGAAAGAGGGGGCTATCGCTACATATTATGGATAAAAAAAATATTTTAGAATAATAATCTAGTTGGCTGCATATACACATAGTTTTATATTATAATAATATTAAGCCTGGATCAGAGTACTCGTGTACTTGGCAAACATTTGTTATTGGCATACAGGGTCCGGCGTGAGTGCGTCCGGCATCTGTAGCTCCTATAATAAACAATTTAGAAATGTTGTATAAGTGCAAACCTAAAGCATGTAACGTATAGTATGTAATGTATAGTTTATTTTTTAGGATATTTCTTGTTATTTATTTATTTATTAATATCTCTGAAACTACCAAAACATATTTAATATCTTAGAATTATGTAAAGTGATCAGAAAGGAAACCAAAAATGCAATAATATACAGTGGAGTATTCTATTTAAAAAAAAATCATCCCGATCCACTAACACTTTTTTGAGCCACCCTGTAGAACTTAAAATATTTTCAAGTTTTTTAAACTAAAGTTTTTTATTCTAGCAGCTACATATGCCTGACGCACTATTGTCGGACCCTGTATATGAAAAAATCTTCTTTAAACATACTTTAGCTTTGCACTTATACAAAATTTCTAAGTTGTTTATTCTAGGAGCTACAGTGGCCGACGCGTTATTGCCGGACCCTGTATGCGAATAACAAATTTTGCCAAGTACATGGACGAGTCGTCGATTCCGGTTATTATACAATATGATCGAAAAAAAGATGGCGTCAGCGATGGCTATGAAATGAAGATTGCTGTCATTTTTTTATGTAAAATTATATGGGAAATGTTAATGTAATTATGTAAAATTATATGGACATTTATTACGATCATACGGTATTTATTTCTAAAAAACAAATTATAAAGATAAAATTGATTAACAAACGTGTTTCAAACTAATCTATCTTAAAGAGTTTCCATAAAGGATTTTGGAAATTCCGGACAAATGAACTCTGAAAACCGGTCAAAATCCGGACGTCGCAAAAAAGAAACTATAAATTTATTTATGAACTTTTATAGGACGCAAATACCCCCAATAAACAAAATATAAACCAAAAAAACATAAATTTTTCAGGTTAAGTAGAGTAAGTATAGCTCTAGCATCGTAGAGACTAAAATATTCAACACAGTAACTGAGAAATTAATTCAACTATAACTGTAAAATACTTTACTAAGTTAAATTGTTTTTGCGGTTAGGTTTTCCGGACGCTTTTCCAAAATCACAAATTAAAACAAAATTACAAATATAATGAGTTACATACTCTCGGAATTATTTATAATGAAAATGTTAAAACTTAAAACAACGATATAGCTTACATACTTATTTTTTTACAAGCTGCTTTAAGTGTTTCATCGTAAATTAATAAAATCAACAATTATTGCTCAATATAAAACTGTTTTGTAGTGTAAGCAAATAAAGTGCATTTTTAGCTAGAAAGCTATTAAGCGTGTGTAACAAAATGTATTATTAAAATTAATAAGTTAACCTGTTTAAATCACTTGTTTTAAACTCCGTTTTATAAATAGTGTAGATGCGTTCAAAATTACGAAGTAGGTTGAATAACGATAAGACGGCAGAACTTATTTCGATTTTTAGAGAACCTGATGGCACTCCTACCTCCTACGAATTGTAGTACAGTAGGATCAAGCGATTAAGTACCATATTTCTGTTATGAGAGTTTGGTACTTTTCTTCTATTTTATAATGAATTTAATGTTTTCTTTCTGGACAATATTAGATCGAAGTTATTACTTTGTTTTTATTCCTTTTGTATTAGTCTTTTTATTATAGTTGAAAGAAAAAGATCTTACTGATTTTTTTTATTGAAAAAGAGAACAACCACGCCAGAGTTTTAAAAAGTTTAAAACAAATATAAAACAATTAATAATGTAATGTTTAAAAACGTCACGTTTTTAAATATAATATTTAAAACATTACGAATCTAATTTTTTCGATAACTTCATAATAGAAAACAATTGCATTTGTTGCAAACTTCTAGGCGGTTAAAAAAACATCATCCTAAAAATTTACTTATATTGACCTAGAATATGATCTATGTGGTGATATACTGATACTTCCAAAACCAAAGCAGGAAAAAGGACAGGAATATTTGGCCGAAAACTAAATACTCCAAACCAATGGGCACCTACCACGGTATCCTTCAGATAGAAATCCACGCTGTCGAAAAATGCGTACAACTTATCTAAGTAAAGATTTCAGTTAACGTCTCCTTAATAACAACTTATCTTAGATAGAAACTATCGGAAACAAGAAATAACCATCTTATCCTTATCAGCCTTAAGATCAACTCAGTAACCATCAATTCGAAGGTGGTCAAAGAATGCCTAAAGAAGCTGAACAAATTACGCAAAGAAAATAGTCTTCCCACTTCGGTGCCAGCCCGGACAGAAGGTAATGAAAAAACAAAGATAGAAAAGAAGCAAACACTTCACTAACTGAACCAGAACTGTTCTGCTTCCCAAATGGAAACCAACTTAAAGCAGAACTCAAGAACCTGGAAGTAACAACAATTTTCAGATTATAACGAGGTTTTTAACAGGCCACTGGAATGAACACCTCAGTAGAGTAAAGCTAAAAAACAACGACAAATGCAGATTATATGGGGAAAATGAGAAAACACCAAAACACCTCATCACTGAGTGCGCCGAGACGGCAACCATTCGTATCATAAACTTTAGTACGACTGATATCGGAGATGGAGAACTGACCTCTGTAAAACAGTCTCAGATACTGGCTTTTGTCAAAGCCCTGAAACTGTATGATGACTTGTAGCCCTAGAAAGGAGGACACAATCGATGTGTAAGCTTGCGGTGATTAACAGCCCCCTCCCATACAACCTACAATTTAGAATATGATCTACCAAAGTACGCATGCTATTCCTAGTTAACCTAGTATAAACAGTGATGAAGGAGGTGAGCAAATACTCAATGTGGTATAATAAAGAAATTTGGGTATCTACCTGGTATATACCCAGAAGGTGTAGGGAATATATCCATTAGGGGATATTGTGGATATATGCCTGGTATATACCCAATATATTCCCATTCTAAAGCGCTTGCCCTTGTAAAATTCGCTTATTCATCTAACGATTATATTATAACGCTTATGATTCTACCTAAATTGAACTGCCGGCGCCGGCGCGGCGCGGCGTTGTGATTTATTTTTTGGATAGAATTAAGGCTATTGTGCAGTATTTGTGAGTTGGTTGAGAAGAATTTGTGTGATTCAGGTAAGCTTCCTACTCAATTATTTTTATTACTAAAATAAAATGCAATTTTACCTATTTTTGTTGCAAATAAGTGGTGTCTATTTTATTATCTATTTGACTATTATTTTTTCTATCTAGCCGATTTATGGATTTTCGGATACACAGATTTGCTTTTTAGTTTATTTGACAAAAATAACGAAACTAAAAACTGACTTTATAAAGACTAGGGGATGAAAATACTAAATTTCATAAATAATTGAGTAATATGTCGATTTATGGTTTTTCAGGTACACAGATTAGATTTCAATTCAAAAGAAGCTCACATTTTGACGTCATATGCCAAAACAAAAGAGCGTGGCTTTAAAGTCACCCCATTTTGCAGCTGGATTACTTGACCCATTAAATCAGGGTTCAAACCTCACCCCAGAGCAAGAAATTGATACAATGGAGTTTATTTATAAAGTAGCCACGGATATGAAGGTTGATTCTCTTGGATTATGACATATTTAGCGAATTACCGGTCAAGATACAAATTACGGACCAAAAACGTCTTATGGAGTTGCAGTCCCTCTACATTCTACATCTCCAATTTCTTGGTGGAAAGGACTGTGTGGAACAACATAAAAGTTGCTATAAGAATTTTAACTGCTCCAGTTTCGTCGGCAGAAACAGAAAGATAATTTAAAACATTTTCTTTCATTCATCATAAAAAAAAGAAACAAATTGACAACCGAAAGAGCTGGAAAGATTACATCCATATCTCACAATTGGAAAATAAATTTTCCAATAAAAAATATCGGATATTTACCCAAACTTCAATATACCCGGTGTTTGCCCATCTCTGAGTATAAATATAATGTAGATTCCCGAGTAGATTCCAATATAATATTTTTTAGAAAATAATGAGCATTAGTAATAGAATAGGTAGTTGGCCGCAGTCACTTGATGATGTGACAAACCGTTCAAAACAAAATCCTCGTCCAGATTAACAAACAGATGGTCGAGATCGAGAAATAATAATATAAACGTTGTCGTACGGTTTCCCATTAGACAGGAATTCCACTCCTGCTAAGTGTCGGCGTGATCCCACGCGTCCTGCCGCAGTGTGGGCAGCGGCTCCGTTTTAATACCAAAATTACCTTTTACATGTGACAACGCCCACGGCACAATAATAATAATAGCAGCAAAAATACGGGAAATAGTAAAAATACTGTAAAACTCGTTTACATCGTACGCGAAGGAGACGATTAAATAATAAGTGGCGGCACCGCTAATGTTTACTTAAATAGAGGAGTACTAGACATCCTTGGATTTTAAAAAGGCAAAAGAAATGTTGCCATGTTTCATAAAATAATGGATAACAAAAAAGACCATCAAATACTAAAATAAGAATCGTGTCAATGTAAAATGATATTTTTTTCTGGAAAAAATTATGATAACAACAGTTTCAGCTGAACATTTGAAGCAAACACGTTTTCAAATTTATTATTTCAATCTAATAGATGTTTAATTTTGGTCAATTATGAAATAATGAATTGATTATTTCGATACCAAATATCTTAAGGACGGCTGCTAGTATCGATTCTTACCAAGAGACCTGGGACCGAGGGGTGCCTCACTCGGATAAAAAATTTACATGTATTGCCAAAATACCGTACGATCGAAAAAAAAACGGCGTCTAGTTGGCTGGGAAATGACGATCGATGACATTTCCCATATAAATTTACATATAAAATGACAGCGATCTTCATTTCATAGCCAACGCTGACGCCGTTTTTTCTCGATCATACGGTATTATTTTACTGCCAAGCGAAAATGTATATACAGGGTGTTTCAAAACAAATGCGAAAAACTTCAGGGGGTGATTCCTTATTCAAAATAAAGGGTAGTTTGCTTCATAAACGTTGGGTCAAAAGTCAACCATTAGGGAGATATTGCGGTACAAAGATGGCGGAAAAATAATGTTTTTATTTTTTATCTTGAAAACGAAAAGAGATAGACTAATAAAATTTTATGGAAGCATTACTGTTATGAAAACACACTTTCTGTTAATTTTTTCACTTTTTTAAAATTAGTGGAAGGGGTTAAAATAAACTACCCCTATCATTCTTGTTAACGAAATTTAAAGAAAAATCTTATCAAACACATGCAAAAAAATTAATTTGGATAGTTTAGTTTGTTTAGAAACTTTTTTATCTCTTGTATTTTTTTGATAAAACTCACCGATTTGAAATTAAAAAATAAAATGTAAAGCATTACATGTCAGCACAAAAAACATTTTCTGATAAAGAATCTAGTGGGCTGCTGTAATTTTTTTAGGAAAAAATCTAGTCGGCCGCTGTTACTTTTTAGGATAGGATTTTCCTAATATTATTTTATTTGACATTACTCTACTGCAATACGTTATTATCTAGATGATTATTATTATCGTTATTATCACGAGATTCTTAATCTAAAAATGTTTTTTGTCCTGACATATAATGCTTTACATTTTATTTTTTAATTTCCAATCGGTGAGTTTTATCAAAAAAACACAAGAGGTAAAAAAGTTTCTAAATAAACTAAACTATCCAAATTAAAGCATTTGCATGTGTTTGATAAGATTTTTCTTTAAATTTCGTTAACAAGAATGATAGGGTAGTTTATTTCAACCCCTTCCACTCATTTTAAAAAGTAACAAAATTACCTGAAAGTGTGTTTTCATAACAGTAATGCTTCGATAAAATTTCATTAGTCTATCTCTTTTCGTTTTCAAGATAAAAAATAAAAACATTATTTTTCCGCCATCTTTGTACCGCGATATCTCCCTAATGGTTGACTTTTGACCCAACGTTTATAAAGCAAACTACCCTTTATTTTGAACAAGGAATCACCCCCTAAAGTTTTTCGCATTTGTTTTGAAACACCCTGTATAATTCGAACGGTTAAGCGGCGTTTATACGATGCAAATCTTGTTTGCCCAAATACTTGATTGCAAGTACTTGCAATTGAACATTTTAAAATTGTATGTTTACACTAGTCAAGTTATTGTGCAAGAACTATGGATACCACAGAGATTGTTAACGTGGTGCAAATATTTTATATCATACGTTAAGTGACGAATTGCGTATTTTGTTAGAAAAAAAGAAAAATCAAAAAGCAACCAAATAAAACCATGGATAAATCTAAAAATTATTAATTCCAAAACGCTTTCAGAGGTCTCTGATATTTTGATTTCTATAGTGTACACTAAGATGTACACTTCTGACGTTCTACAAACATTTGTGCTTTTTGTAAATTGTTAAAAACCTTGCATCGTGTAAACGCTGCTTTAAACACCCCTCGCCTGGGACACTATACATCTGGGCCCGAATTCTGTAACTTATATGAGAAAAATACTTTAAACTTTCTATGTGCTGTATGCCTATTGGCGGTAGACAAACAGAAGTATGTCCTTGTCCCTTGTGGACATACTGCTGTTTATTTGTCATTGCCAGATTAAGTGTTTTTTTTGTGTACAACTTATCTATTTTTTAATAATACTACTCAAAATAATGAATGGTACTACGACTGGGGATCTTGTCGTTGGGAATACAGACCGTGGTAGCAGAAAAAGAAAGAAATCTCACACTAAAAGTCAGCCAACATCATCATAACTAGATTTTTCGCATGTAGATGTACTATTTTTATGATTTTTAAGTACACTAGTTTTTCGGTAAGCTTCTTGTAAAAAGCGTAGCAGTTCTTTGTATGCCAAAATGGAATTTGTTTGAAAAAATGGATAAAATGCATCTAGAAAGTCAGCTCCTGAAATATTGTTCAAAACATCGAAAACGCTGAGAAGCGTCTTCAACATTTCCTTCATAAACTCAACAATAGGTTATGAAATTCACGTAACATTGACATTTTTCATAGTTTTATCCACATTTGACTATTAGATACCTAAGAAATTGTGATGCTGCCAATATGTGCTCAACGCGTATCCACAAAACAATTCGTATGGCATGAGAATACCAAAATCTAGTCTTAGCGTTCTGCTTAACGATTCTGCTTAACAACTTCACTAGTCACTTTGAAAGCGTAACGTTTTTCTGTCAAAGTTCCAGAATTCTGGATCATAAAGTCCCGGCGATTAATGTAATTCCCGTGATTACGTAAAAATGGCGAAAATACTTCTGTTTCCGTCCACTTCAAAACAATTAAGAAACTTGTAGATGGTGCCCCTTTCAAGTAGATGTCATACTAGCACTGAATTCGAACTTCTGATGTCAATTAACACCCAGGCACAAATTTTCATCCAAATATCGACGTTATTTCAGAAATTATTTAGAAAAAAAAACGAAATTAAACATGAACTTCTAAAACACTATCTCTTCAAAACGAAACAGTTTAGGAAATTAATTTATACAAACTTTTTAACTTATTTTATCTGCAGAATATGCTACCGAAGTTTCCCGATTACAATTCGGACCACCCTGTATATTTAGCCATAAAGTATGTGTTGTATTAACAGAAGAAAAAAAATATTTAAAACAACTTACGTGACACTGCTGATTTCCACAGCCGCCAGTGACTTTATCACCGGAACTACTTTGCCGCAGTCCAAGAAGATCCTCACCAATGGTTGTGCAATCTCCACCTTATTTATTATCTCTCCTAAAATATACACTGGCGTGGCTGTGATAGGCTAAAATCGAAAATAAATAACAGTTTATTACTAAAAATCAAAAAATTTCTATAAGGACTATTTACAGAACTAATAATTCTGTAACGTTCGGTACAGCTTTGGTTTAATGACATTTAATTACATTATAAAGCACTAAAAAGTAGAGATGAGCAAGAAATCGCAAACTGCGATTCAATCGAGCGAATCAATTCAGCGATTTTAAAATTGCAATTGCAACCTGCGATTGGCCCATAGAAAACTGCGATTGCGATGTCTTCTATTTGCAAGTTTCAATTTAGGCAACCTGCATTACTATAGCTGCGATTTGCGACTTTGTTGTGACTTTGCTGCGATTGTGATTTTGTAAACTGGGACCGTGATTTCTATCTGCGAGTTTGAATTTTTAGGAGTTGCGATTTGCGATATTGTTGCGAATGTAATTTTGTGGTCTATTGAAGCATTTTATAGTAAACTGTGATTGCATTTTCTCTCTGATATTATGTATGTATAGAGAAGATATTATTTTCCTAGGGCCACGATCATAATATACCAGGTGTTTCTCAAAAGTGTTTTACCCGAGGGTTCACCCCTATAATTTTTTTATTTTTTTTTCTGATAAAAAACGAGATTTGGTAGGCTATGACATAGTATATGACATAAATTAGGATTGATTGACGTATTCAATTGTTTTTAGTCATTTCCTGTTTCACCGTGACCTACAACTTTTGATTTTTAAATAACACCCTCGGTATTTTTTTTACTTTATTCGATAGAAAATTACACTCTGAATAGAATGGCATATCATATGGTAACTTTTGACATTTTCGCTTAAAAAAATCGTATTTTAAATTTCAATCTAGAATGTTATGGCTGTGTTAAAAACACTAATTTTAATCAAGATGCCTTGGAAAAATAAATTTGATCGTCTATTGTTTTTTGCGTCTTGTCCTGGTCAGTTAAAAGATGCCCAAATCGTATTTTTAATCACATCTCAATTTTTTCAAATGGAACGGAAAAAAAGTGTAAATTTTAATTTTTTTCGGTTAGTCATGAATTTGACATTTTCTAAAATATTTTGATTTGTTCTTAAATCCAAAAACTGATGCTTAAATATACTGATTGAGAAATCTATCTAAAGATCGATAGTATAATGTTTAATACTAAATTTTCAGATAATTCAATAAAAATTAAATAAAAAATTGGATAAAACAATGTCTAGTGCGTGGACGTAGTCGTTAATTGTCTTAACATTCACCCACTTTTTTTCACCAACGTTAATTTTTTAAATTAATTGATATTGGTTCAATATAACAATTTATCAAGGGTTTGAAGATATTCATATTCTTCACAAACTTGCTACATAGAAAAAAATCTAATAAACCATAAAAAAACTTGTTGAATTAACTAACTACATAAACCGTTATTAGAATGTATTATAACGAAACGATTCTACCCACGTGTGATTTATTTATTAAATCACCCACTTAAATATGTAACGTCTTTAGAATTGTCGGACGCAGACAAAGGAAAATTACATTTGATTTGAAAAATATATAGGAAACGCGCGATATAATTTTACAATACTTGAAACTAAATTACTTTGATTTAAAACAAAACCAGAGATTGGTTTGCAGAAATACAGGTACGATAGTCTTTTAGTACCATATTATACAAGACGGTACATGTTATTTCACTAGATTGCTAAAAATCTTGCTAAAAATGCTTTTGCGGATCAGAATCTAGCAGAGATTAGTTTTGTAGTTTATGTTTCCTTGTTACAGTCCGTATTAAATATTTTAATAGAATAAAGGTTTACTAGATAGGTCACATTGCCCTTTTATTGGAGCATCAACACAACGCTTTTTGACAGGACGTTTTCCGGTTGACACGATACAAATGTACCTGCATCACATCCACTGGCACGCTGCTTGGATGGTATCAAATGTTTTGAGCAGTGAGGCGCGCAGCGTCAAAGTGTACTTAATCCAAGGATCTTTGGCTTGGCTTTAAGTGTGCTTTAAGCCAAGTCAAAAGTGAGACGCGCGAAACATCCATAAAAGTTGTTTATATGGCGGCATCCGGTTGACTTGAACCAAGAAAACTTTACATAAGTCCAATTGGAAGGATTCGTAGCATTAAAGTAAGTTGGCAGTCAGCCTACTTACTTCTTTTAATTCTTCCTTCTTCATACTAGGCGAATCGCCGGTTTGGTTTCGTCGTCTCTACCGGTTAGACTGACAAGTTGTCGCTCCATCGTTTTCGTGGACGTCCTAAGCTTCTGCGACCTAGCGATGATTTGTCGCGTGCAACTCTCACTATCCTTATGTTGTCCATTCTGCTGATGCGCGTTCCATTCTTCCTTTCTACTGAAGTAACCCACTCATTTTCATTTTCCACCTTGCATGCTCTTACGCTTTCATTTCTCTCCCTATCCAAAAGCGTCTTTCCAGCTATTCTGCGTAGTACTCTCATTTCGGTTGTCTCTAGTAGTTGTTCAGTGTTCGCTGTATCAGGTCAAGTTTCTGCAGTGTATGTCATTATTGGTCGCACCGTTGCCTTGTAAATTCTTGCTTTAGTTTCCACCTCAATGTTTTTATTTCGCTATATTGTGTCACTCAGGCATCCTGCTATTCTGGTTGCCTTCGTTGTCCGTTCTCGCACCTCCGCCTCTACATCACCATATCCTGAGATTTCTATGCTTAGATACTTAAACTTCATTTCTTGCTGGATAACATTGCCCTCGACTTCCAGTTTGCATCTTACTTATTTAGATGTTAAAAAGCCTTCTAACTCGCCTTAGATAAAACAGTCCAGGGCAGGAATTTAGTAAGAACCAAATAAAAAGTAATGTAGAATATTCCAAAACACGAATGACTTCTATCAGGATTTACGACCTGAATTTTAAACTATTCATTATGATTCTTTAAGCTGTCATATTAAAAAAGCAACCAGAATTAAGAGAAACCATGAAAAAAAACAGTAGAAAATATCAATTCTCTTGAAATGCGTAGTAGAACGAACATAGAAATATAGCTTGAAGACATTGAGTAAAACTGCCCGAAAATACGTGTACCTGGGAGGATTGTAGATGAAATACAAAAAAAATACAGTACACAGTAGAAGCAATTGATATTTATCGAAGTAGTACACTAACCTATTGGTCATAGCACTGCCTCGAATATCGATCCTTCTCCGAGCGTTTATTTTGTCGACAAAAGTATTGTTTGTTATTTTAATAAATTTTAATATGGTGCATCTATGTAGCATTGTGTATCTTTTAGCCAGGCCACACACAGAAAGAGCAAAACAGTTTTAGTCACAACCATTTTTGACTAAATATGTTTTTATTCTCGCTTAGCCACAATGAGGCTGATCAACGTCGAGCGCTGGATCGTCGTTTTATTATAAAACATTTTTAGTTACAACGCGTTCTGTATCTGCTGCCGTCCGTATTTAATTGAATATTTTATTAGGAATCATTCATAACAACAATAGATTACCTGCATATGAGCGCTCTGCAATAGCAGATTCCTGAGCTGATCGTAAACGGCAGCAGGAAACACCCTGTCTTCGGTGTATTGGATCTGCAGTCGTAAGGAACCGAGACTGTTATCGCTGGACAGTCTGGTACCGGGCGGCGTCGAATTGGTCAACGATGGACGGTTTTTACTAGACCGGGGTTGTAGAAAGTACCTGAAACAAGGAAATGATTACTTTAAAACAGGATAAAATCACAGTATAAGATTTATGGCCCAATTTTATTCCATCCAGTAAAAAGAAGACTAATCTGTAGGATTTTTTCGTTTATTTAACTAAATTTTCTTTAACTTAGCTAATGATGAACATGAGAGACTGATACAACAAAAATTTTCTTCTGTTACTCATTACTAATTTTTTAAACCCCTTGCACATAATACCTAGAGAAAGTACCTCTAAAATTTACTTTTGCAAACTGTAATATTTTTTCTACAAGTGTTTAATATTAATATGAATGTAGAATGTATGGGAGGGGAGCTAATCACCGCGATCTCACAGCGTATCCCCCTTTCTTAAATTATAATGGGTTAATTACAGTACACAGTAATTATAATTTACTCATCATACAGTCAAAGGCTTTGATAAACGTCAGTATCTGAGATGGTTTCACAGAGGTTAGTTCTTCATCTTCGATATCAGTCGTACCAAACTTCATGGCAAGAATGGTTGTGGTCTCGGTGCACCCCGTGATGAGGTGTTCTGGTGTTTCCCCGTTTTCTCCACAGAACGTGAATTCGCCCTTGTTCCTTAGTTGTTCCTTCAATCTACTGAAGTGTTCGCTGAAGAGACAGTGTCCCGTTAGAAACCCTGCGACAATCCCAAGAAGATTGTAAGAACAATCTTAAATCAAGTAAAACTTTGATTTTTCTCGTAATTTCTGAGAAATATCTTTCAGTGTCTCAAACCGTTGGACGATTCCCATTCCAGGTTACGAATAGAGTGTCTCAGATTCTTTGGTTCTGCTTTAAGTTGGTTACCACTTGAGAAACAGAATGGTTCTGGCCTAGTTAGCGAAGTGTTCGCTCCTTTTCTAGCTAGATCGTTTGCTTTTTCATTGTTTTCTATCCCTTGATGGACCGCCACCCAGAGTAGGAGGATTTTATTATCTTTGCCTAATTTATTCAGCTTCTCTAGGCATTCTTTGACTAACTTCGAATTGATGGTTACTGAGATGATCGCTTTTAAGGCTGCTTGACTATCGGATAAGATTTTAAGTTATTTCTTGTTTCCGATAGTTCCTATATGAGTTGTACGCATCTTTCCATAGCCTAGATTTCTGAAGGACGATGGAGTAGATGCCTATTGGTTGGGAGTATTTAGTTTTCGACCTAAATACTCCTATCCCTGTCCCTGCTTTGGTTTTGAACGCATCAGTATACCACGTTATGATTTGGTCTTTCACCTGCTGAGCAAACCTTTCCCTCTTCCAATCCTTTTTATTGCTCAATACTACAGTGAGGTGTTAATCAAAGTTATTCTACATTCTTGGTATGTCATCCACTGGGACTTGGAGGAGTAAAATTTTCCTTTTGAGGGTGTTCGAAGCTGCTGAGCTGACAATTCTTCCAGTACTGTTTTCGTTAATGACCATTCTAATCATTATCGCATTGACATACCGACGACAATGTGCAGTGGTGTTAGGTCTAGAATGACCTCCATTGATGTACTTGGCCATGTTCCCATGGCTCCTTTGATGCAAAGTCGGGCCAGTCCCTGTACTTTGTACGGTTTTGCCTTGCTGTACGTTGTTCTAGTTTTGTATACCAAGTAACTGCTCCATAGGTAATCATGGGTCTTACTATCATAGTAATGAATGAATGTGTTTTTGCTGCGTACTTATATTAAATTATCTTAACGTAGATAATTTTTAATATAAGTACGTACCAAAAATCCATCTCAGTCACCCACAATCACCTGCAATCGTAATCAATCATTTGTATCGTATGCAATCATTTAAAATCATTATGCAATGACAATGCAATCCTCATCCTGCAATAACGAGAGCAATCACGTCGCAATTGCCGGATTGTGCTCAAAATCGCAGCAATAGCAGTAAATAATGAGGATTCTCGCAATACTGTACCGAAATTTTGAGAAGAAATTAACCCTTCGACAAGTTCATTCGTTCATTTTAGAATACTGCAATAATTAGAAAATATAACAAAAGCCTTGTTACTAATACATAGATCTGTGGTGTGAACACAAATGATCAATATCCAAATGCATAAGAAAAAAATGTCCAGCAGGAAACGATAAAAAAGGAATATAGCTCGAGGTTTATTTTTGGCCGGCTTAGCGACTGCTGCCGTTATTTTTCTTGATGCCGATTCGGGAATATAGGAGGATATCCGGATGTAATTAGTATGGAGTTTTTGCAGAAATAAAAAGATTAAGATGTCAGCGTCATACACCGAACGCATTTACTTACACAAATTAACTTAAAGCTAATACTTAAGCCTAACTATAGTCTGCTTCAGGAAAGACCATTGCATCACACAGAGTATTCAAATGAATTCAGAAGTGAACGCGTATGAATTAAGAAGTATCGGTAATAAATTCATTCTATCGTCCAGGCTTTGTTGAAAGAGATAAAGTCTGTCAAATAAGAGAATACATGACTATACAGGGTCCGAACTGTATTCCGGAAACTTCGGCAGCATATTCTGCAGATAAAAATAAGTAAAAAAGTTCGTATAAATGTATGTCCTAAAATGCTTAGTTTCTGAGATACAGGCTGTAGAAGTTTCAATTTTATTTCGATTTTTTCCAAATAATTTCTGAAGTACTTAACGTCAATATTTAGCTGAAAATTGGTGTCAGGAAGTTTTTTGACGTGAGAAATTTGATTTTGATGTCAATATGGCTCCTATTTGTAGAGGGCGCCACCAACATATTTTTCAACTGGTTTGAAGAGTAATAACTTTTCGCCCGTACTAAAACTATACTGAGTAAAAAAATATACATTTACGACGTTTTTTACTTAAAAAAGGTCTCTTGGTAAAAATTGCTACGAGTAAAAGTTCTTGAGATATTTGGAGTCGAAATTATAAAATTATCAATACCTGTCATCATTGACATAAATTAAACATGTTGACCTCGATGTTGACTAAATAGTTATAAGACTGAAATCATAAATTTGAAATGTTTTGTGCCAAAAGTTCAACAGAAACTGTTCTATCATCATTTTTTCGAAGAAAAACTTATGATTAATTTAAAAAAATAAAAAGTTTTTTCCCAAATTTATCATTTTAGTCAAGCAATTATCTACTCAACATGTTTATTTCTTTTTTTGACAATATTGTTTTTTGGTAATAATTCTGTCATTTATTGGCAATAAATGACATGCATTAAAACGGTTGCTCGTAGCGATTTTTACCAAGAGACATTTTTGACGTAAAAAATCACGGAAATGTATAGTTTTTCCCAGAGTAGTTTTATACAGGTACGGACGAAAAGTTATCGCTCTTCAAAATAGTTAAACCACATGTAGATGGCGCCCCCTATCAATAGGAGTCATATTGACATCAAAATCAAATTTCTTCTGTCAAAAAACTCCCAGATACCAATTTTCATCCAAATATTGACGTTACTACACAAATTATTTGGAAAACTTCGAAATAAAAATGAAACTTCTACACCCTGTATCTCAAAAACTAAGCATTTTAGGACATACATTTATAAGAACATTTTTTACTAATTTTTATCTGCGGAATATGCTGCCGAAATTTCCAGAATACAGTTCCGACCACCCTGTATAATAGCACAAGAGCGCAAACGCAGAAAAAAAAATCAATTTGCAGCTTTGTTTTGTTTACTTTTATTTTGAATATAGATTAGAGTTACTACCATAAAACATTCCCACCAAAAATACAACTTGACTATACCTAATATCTTAGTAAAACAACGATAAATGAAAATTGTAATACTAAAAACCAAAAACCTAATATATTTATATTATAATGATTTTTAAATCGTGTAGTTTAAAATTCCAGAACAAATATGGCTTTTTGAAATTAGACTGCCTGGAAACGTTCTATCTCTTTTTAATCTTTCTATAACTAGCGTTAATGTTTGACAAGTTTTATGTCAAAGGATTAGATTGACCTCGCTAAAATTAATATTATTATCATTCCTCAGCTGTCTTTGACACCGTTTTTTTTTCATCACACGTGTGACACGTTATTATCTGGGGTATTATTTAACTTTCAGTTCTTTATTGACGTTTTTGGTTTAATTAGTTCTTGCAAAGCAAACGGATGACATCTTAGAAAAGCTAAAGCAATCTCTTTCTATGAATAATAATACGTATTATTTCCTGTTTTAATTAAACGATTGTTAAGGACAATGTGGGAAATCCTACATCCGAAGCAATTATAGAAACCGCATCGCATAAATTTTACTGGTTTTCAGCTAACAGCTTCCCGTTGTAATTATCTACTTTCCTCACTTGCATCTTAATAGATCTCTTTTTTTCACCAACATAAACTGGTTATAAAATAAAAACTTTAGTTTGCTCTCTGCTTAAATTTAAGCAGACTTTTAGCATTCGCTAATAATAGTGAACTTTTTACTAATAAACAGTACCTACTTAAATGTTCACTTTTATTGTGCCATGAACTTTTGTAGGATGTAGAATGTTTAGGAGGGGAGTTAATCACCGCGACCTTACAGATCTACTGTATATATAGTAGTGTATGTTCCCCTCTCTTGAGTTGCAACGAGTTATAACTCATCATACAGTCTCAGGGCTTTAACAAAAAAGGCCAGCTCTCCATCCTCGACATCAGCCTTACCAAAGTTCATTGCACGAAGGGTCGTCGCCTCGGCGCACTCAGTGATAAGGTGTTCTGGTGTTTCCTCATTTTCCTCACAGAATCTGCATTCGTCGTTGTTTCTCAGCTTCAGCCTACTGAGGAGACAGTGTCCTGTTAGAAACCCCGTGACAATCCGAAGATTTTTACTTAAATCAAGGAAAACCTATGATTTTTCTCGGTCGTAAGTTCTGAAGAACTTTTTCGAGTGTCTTAGACCGTTGGACCGTTGGAGGACACCCATTAGGAATGAAGTCTTCCAGATTCTTCAGTTCTGCTTTCAGTTGGTTCCCGCTTGGAAAACGGGAGGGTTCTGGTTCAGTTAGTGGTGTTCGCTCCTTTTCTAGCTAGATCGTTTGCTTTTTCACTGCCTTCTATCCCTTGTTGTACAGGCACCCAGAGTAGGAGGAATTCATTTTCTTTGCCTAATTTGTTGAGCTTCTCTAGGCATTCTCTGACCAACTTCGAATTGATGGTTACTGCGTTACAGCCCCGATCGCGTTTAGTACTGCCAGTAAAAGTAATGAACTTTTACTGGCACAGTGTTCGCAAACCAGTGAATGTGTGCTTTTATTATCTACTAATTGTTACAAGTTAAATCCTGAACAGTAAGAATCAATTTTCAATGTAAAAAATATATTTATCAATATTTGAATAGGTCGGAGTTAGGGTTTCCAAACCGGGATCTCGGGATCCCGGTGTATGTTTAACCTCGATATCTCGATATTAAATCCCGGGATCCCAAAAATCTCGAAAAATGTAAATACTCAATTTAAAATGATTCAACTTTGTACACTTTAGTCTTTCAAAGATCATATTTTATTTATACTAATCAAAATATCAGCTCTGTTGATAATGAAACAGAACGTCAATACTTATAAGTTAATTTCCATGTTTGCTATTTTTTTGCTACAAGAATAGATTTTTTTAAATTAATACTAAATATGAATGTTACTTTGTTCTGTCAATTTTAATAAAGCTCTTTTTTCATTTTTTGTTTGATGTAGCTGTATTTTTAGTAAGTAT
Organism: Sitophilus oryzae; assembly: GCF_002938485.1. Taxonomy (NCBI): domain Eukaryota; kingdom Metazoa; phylum Arthropoda; class Insecta; order Coleoptera; family Curculionidae; genus Sitophilus; species Sitophilus oryzae. Next base: position 1,524,751 of record NW_022147508.1, read on the forward strand.
TTTTTTAGATTAAATTTCTCATTCTGACAGGCAAACCCGGGATCCCGATTCCAAAAATTGGAAACCCTAGTCCGAATAGTGTTAAATTATATAAGATGGAATAAATCACTTATTAAAAAATATACCTAACTCTGAATTTGGAGACACAGTAAATCCAATCGTAATACAATAAGTAAAATAGTATAATGTTTTATTAGGAGTAAAAATGACACTTTTTGTAACGTGGCTGTACGTTTGACGGACGAACGTTAGCGAGTCCGACATACAGCCGAGGTAAAAAAAAGTATTTTTTTCAAACGTCAGAGAAGTATTAATTTTTGCGACGTGATTGACAATATAAAGTCATTAACGCCTATGCATAAAAGTGAAGCATTTTTACGCCAAAAGTACGAAAATATATTATTAAACTGACATAAAGTGTCAAATTCAACGAGCGTAACCATAGTTTGTCGATATATAATTACAGACAAGGTATTACTTTTAAATATTTATATATTATTTGGAACGCTTGAAATTGTTTAAAAAAATGCAATTGTTTAAAAAGTTGCATGTAAAAAAATAGTATTTTCTATTTGGAGTAAAAATGACTTTCAAACGTACAGCTTCGTCGCAAAAAGTGTCATTTTTACTCCTAATAAAACAATATACTATTATTAATATATAGAAAAAACGTTCTAAAAATATACCCTAATAAATAGCGAGACCTGGTCATAAAACTCCCATAAATAATTCATGGCAATCCATTCATCGATGCTAGGCGCAACACGCCGGCACACACACACAGACCTAGAAAACCTTGAGAGCGACTCCTTCACCTACAAAATCCGGCGACCCGCAGGTAAATCAATCGATAGTAGTCCAATTAAAAGCCCATTCATTGTTTGACGACTAGCGTGGGTGCGTTTTCATTCCTACTTTTTTTCTCTACGTCAGAATATCATCGGATATATTCAAATAGAAACTTAGATCATCAATAAGATTAAGCTACTTTTAATATCTACTGTAGTCAAGTTGTATCTTTGGTGGAAAAGTTTTGAAATAGTTTCTAATTATTGCAGTAGTATGAACTTGTCGAACGGTTAACTTCTCAAAATTTGGGACACCGAATCCAAATCTGATGTTTGCGAACATAATTTCGAGATGGAACATTAAATGAAATGCATAAAAGCGTTTCACAAGTTTTACACTTTTTTGAGTTTTCTTGCCTAGAAAAAGGATGTGATCTATATTTGATACCAATTAAACTTTTAGTCACGTAATCGAGGACGCAATTTTTAAATTCATTGTTGCCAACCATGGACATATTTGGCGTCGGGCTGACTAACTGAAATTTAAATTTACCGCTGGGGTTTCAGGTGGTAGCTCTGCGACAAAAAATGTCAAATTGGAACAACGGGAAAGTGCTAGTAATGGCCCTTTATTGTTCCTTAAGTGCATTTAAGAAGGTGAGTTTTGTTGATGTAAATACAATAAACTGTTTATATATTTATAATTAATTTATTTTTGTTTCCTAAAATGTTTTGATTAAAAGAAAATATGTAAAAGTGGGCAACGTTGTGCCGCTCAAGATTATTGTGACTAAAGGTTTATTTGATATGGCTATATAAAAAAAGTCTCTCTATACAGTGTGTTGGACAACAGTAGCTCCTAGAACAAAAAAAAACTTAGGAATTTTGTTTAAATACAAGCCTAAAGTATATTTGGAGGTATATTTATTTCAGGAAAATATTTTAACTTCTACAGGGTGGCTCAAAAAAGTGAGTGTATCGGGATGATTTTTTTAAATGAAAAAGAAATTGAAATCTTAAAAGATAGAACAAAAAATTGTTCATCTTTTAAGAAACCTTTCCGGAGCTCACTAAAAAAATCATCAAATTTACTGCCGCCAGAAAAGCGTGCTCGTTGAAAACAACAAACTTTAATCTGTAGATCTAGACCACGATTGAGATCGAACTAGAAACATTCAAAATAAAAGTTGTAATCAAGGTAAATCAATTGATTATATTACACAGAAAAAATACCTCACAATATCCTTAATGTAACCAATGTATCGTGTAGGCTTAACAACATTCTTGAACATGATGTTAAATCATAAGCATAAACAAACCCACTGTACAAGAATTTTCCAAAGAAAATGATTAAGAAATTATTATCAACTAATCACAAGAGATGATAAGAAGTTTAGTAATTACTGTCGAAAAAAAGGTAAATGTTCACAATGAAATTGATACAATATTAATGATATTATATTATAAGTTATCGAAAATAAAGGCAAGGTGATAAGAATCAAAAACAGTTTAATTGCTATCAATTAGACAAAAAAATCAAGATGTGTAACGGCTTAAAATAAAATATACAATATTTTCTATGTAAGAATATACCTAACATAAAACGATAAATGTCAAATTAGTTGAAACCCCTTTAAAAATTTTTATAATTACCAAAGAAACTGTTTATTTTTAAACTATTTATGAATTAAGGCAAACCGATTAAATTTAATTCACTGTTAACTACAATTTGCGTGGGCGCTTTAATATTAAAATGTTTTCTTTTGCGTCAAATTATTCGCTAACAAATTTTGATGAGAATTTAATATTATGCTATGACGGCTACTTACGTCATCTTACTGCCCGTAAAGTCCGTACTTAATTATATAAAAACCAATGATTTAGTCATTGATAAAAACAAATAACAAATGCAATGCTCGTTATGTCAATTTAATATTTAATTTGGTCTAGCTATTTCATCATCATTTTCAGCTTATTCAACCACTTAATAAATAATAATAAAAAGAAATAATAAGAAACTTAGTAATTACTGCCGAAAAAAGGTAAATTTTCACAATGAAATTGATATATTAATGATATTATACATATTATAAGTTATCGAAAATAAAGGCAAGGTGACAAGAATCAAAAATATCCCTGCTAATTTCCTAATATCATGGTCCCACCTCAAGTTCGGTCTTCTTCTAGGTGTCATAATTCCTCGTGGGTACCATGCTGTAATTTTTGTAGTTCATCTGTTATCCGTTCTCCTTGCCAGGTGTCCTGCCCATTGCCATTTGAGGGATTTGACTGTGTGGATGACTATTACCTGGATCTTTTGTCGTATCCACTCTATTCTTTTACGGTCTTTCTTGGTTATTCCCAGCATCTTTCGGTCCATTGAACGTTGTGCGACCTGCAGTTTCCTTATAATGTCCGTTTTAAGTGTCCAGGTTCCGCATGCATAGGTCATGACTAGTAGTACACATTGGTCGATTGTTTTCTTCTTTAGATAGAGTGGCAGTCTAGATATGAATATGATTGAGTTTCTTCCATAATTCTTCTGTTGATTTCTGGTAGTAGAGATCCCGAGCTGTGTGTATTCTTCTACTAAGACTTCTCTAACTTATTTCCAGCGTTGTTATTTATTAGAATGTCTTTTCTTTCCACTAGTTCGTTGTACATTACTTACAGTTTTTGCTAAATTCGTTTTGAGACCCACTTTATTGCTGACTGTATTTAGTTCATTAATTTGTGCTTGTAGTTCTTCAGGACTATTGGCAATTAGGACTATGTCATCAGCATGGATATCATGGATAAGATTGCCCATCTATTTTTAATCATTTGTTGGTCCAGTCCAGTTGACGGAAGATTTCTTCTAATGTTGCTGTAAACAGCTTTGGGGATATCGCGTCTCCCTGTCATGTCGTACTCCTTTGCCAGTTGGGAACTCTGGCTAGACCCCCAGCTTGGGAAGCTGGGTGAATTAGAGTAACAAACTTTTCGATATCATGTCATCATTGTCATCTAACCGAACTTCTGACATGTTTAAAGGGCATTTTTGTAACTTATACCGATGGAAGTTCGCGTTTCTTGCGAATTGTTTGGTGCACCCTGTACAAGAATATAAACTTATAGAAAAATATTACAACTAAATAAATAAAATAGCATTCATATATTCACTTAAACAGGAAATAGCCATCTTATCCGATAGTTAGCAGTACGAAAAGCGACCAACTCTGTAACCATCAATTCGCAGTTGGTCAAAGAATGCCTAGAGAAGCTGAACAAATTAGGTAAAGAAAATAAAGTCCTCCTATTCTTAGTGCCCGCTCACCAAGGGATAGAAGGCAATGACAACGCAAACGATCTAGCTAGAAAAGGAGCGAACACTCCACTAAATGGACTAGAACCGTTCTGCTTTCTAGGTGGAAACCAGCTTAAAGAAGAACTAAAGAACCTGGAGGACTCCATCCGTAACCTGGAATGGGAATCCTCGGGACACTGTCTCCTCAACAAACACCTCAGCAGATTGAAGCTGAGAAACAACGGCGACTGCACTTTGTGGGGAAAATGGGGAAACACCAGAACACATTGTCACTGAGTGCGCCGAGACGACAACCGTTCATGCCAGAAACTTTGGTACGGCTGATGTCGAAGATGGAGAGCTGGCCTCTGTGGAGCTGCCTCAGATACTGGCTTTTGTCAAAGATATGATACTGTATGATGAGTTATAAGTTATAACCCGTTATAACTCAAGAAAGGGGAACACACAATAGATCTGTAAGGTCGCAGTGGTTAACCCCCTCCTAAATATTCTACATATACATTACATATACACTTTATTGAAAATTTCTACTATAAAAAATTAAAAATAAATATGCAAAAAAATAAGTAGTATTGAGAAAGCAATTGTCTTTATATTTTCCCACGGTACATCCAGTTCAAACTAAACGATCGCATTACTGTTTGGTAATACATAAACATATGCAGAATATCGTATGAAACGTTCTGTACATACTCACATTATTCCTAGAATTTCCAACTAGTCAGCAGACATTTTCATTCAGTAATTCGTTTATCGGAAAAGTACCGACGCAGATGGCAATAAACCTAGTGAGTAACAGCTTTGCGAGAAAAAATAGTTCCTTGTTTCTTTTTCATTATTACTTATTGCTATTGTATGATTTAATATGGAAAAAGCGTGGGCGATGAGATTGAAGTAAGTCCTACGCACACAAAATAGAACATAAGGTAGGTTTATTACTTACTCATTTATAATAAGTAAACATTTATGATATACATGTCTGCTAAAGACGATTTTAAGACAGAAAATTGGTAGGTACTCGGGTAGGTATAAAAATCATCTCATATAAAAGTAAAGAACTCTTAAATAATGAAAAAAATATAGCAAGTATATAAACGATCCTTCTGATCGCTGCCCTGACGAACATATTTTTGATAAATGTCATTGTTGCATATTTACTAGTAATTAACCCAGTTATTTAAAATTAATCAAAAATTTAACTAATAACAATAATTAGATGTTTATTTCTATGATACTAAGGCAAAACCCGACCATTTCCCATTTGATACAATTATTAGTCGGCCAATTATTTTGGTGTAGAACTAATATCTATACTAATATATAAAATCCTTAAGTGACTGACATACTCATTAATCACGATCCTGCTCAAACCACTCAACGTAAGAAGCTCAATTTTGGCATGCAGGTTGATTCTAGGGTGTAGAGGTTCGATAAGAAAGGATTTTTCGAAATTCCAGTTCCAAGAGGGTGAAACCACCCCTCACATATTACAATATTTTTTATTTAAAAAACGGTCAAGTTTCCGAAAAACGCTTAAACACGTATATTTTATTTTGTTTTTTTTTACATATTTTAAGATTTTCTAAAAATGTATACAGGGTGTTTCGAAAAATCTGGTCATTGATTAATCACGATCCTGCTTAAAGCGCTTGACGTAAAAAGCTGATTTTTGGAAAACAGATTGACTCTAGGGTGTAGAGGTTCGGTAAGAAGGGATTTTTCGAAACTCGAATTCTAAGGGGGCGAAACTATCCCTCAAATATTAAAATATTTTTTATTTATAAACCGGTGAGTTTTTCGGAAAACTCTTAAACATGTATATTTTATTTTGTTGTTTTACATATTTCAAGAATTTTTATAAATTCATACAGGGTGTTTCATAAAATATGACCATTGGGTAATCATGATTCTGCTTAAACTGCTTGACGTTTAAAGCTGATTTTTGGCAAACGGATTGACTGTGAGGTGTAGAGGTTTGATAAGGAGGGGTTTCTCGAATCTCAAATTCCAAGAGGGTAAAAACGCCCCTCAAATATTACAATATTTGTTATTTAAAAAACGGTTAGTCTTTCGGTAAAACGCTTGGACAAGCATAATTTATTTGGTTTTTTTACATATTTTGAAATTTTTTAAAAAATCATACAGGGTGTTCCAAAAAGTTGGGTAATTTCTTAACCACGATTCTGCTTAAACTGCTTGACATAAAAAGCTTATTTTTGACAAACGGATTTTTCGAAAGTCAAATTCCAACGAGATGAAACTACCCCTCAAATATTAACAAGTTATATAATAATATCGCCTTAGTATTGTTTTTTCTCATGCTGACATAAATGTGAGAAAATTTTATCCAGTTTGTATGTTAATGAAAATTCTTGCTTTGCTTTATTATCACCATTACAAATGATTAATTCGACGCGAACGAAGTCGCTGGTACACGCTAGTACTCTTATAAAGCTGCGCACACATGCGACTAAATAGTCGGCCGATCGGCTCCATAAGAAAAAAATTGAGAAAAAAATATAATATCTTCATTTTTGCAACAAAATAGTCGGTCGCCTATATTGCATGTGAGCGTAGCTTAAACAGATACTTGTAACTTGCAAGCAAGATTAGCGTTGTCGTTCTATCACGTCAATATGATCAGTGGAAGCTCTATTGGACTCCTGGGAGATCCTCCTCTGAAGACATCATCATCAAAGTCACCAGTCAGCATTGTCACTCAAAGGTTGTACGTTTACTAACCTCACGCTAAGTCTAACTTTACTTAAACGTTTCCTTACACTATGCCTCAGCGCTATTTTGGATTGAAAAGATGTTAAGAAAAAAGGTCTTAACTATAATTGAGACCCAAGTGTGTCATTAAAAATATTAAGGCATTTTTCGACAAAATGGGAAGCAAAAACACCTTAATGAAATATAGTTTCACCTTCGGATTCATCTTAAAGGCGGGATGACCGGATGACACAGTCAAAGTTATTTCGACCAAGTACACTTGGATGCTGCCATATAACTACTTATAATAATGATGCACGGGTCTCAGTTGCATTCCTTTTCATGTTTATGTGGTATAAAAAAACTACTTATTTGTTCAAAATTATCGTGTTAATTTATTGCAAATAGTATTTTCTCGACTATTGCATAAAATTTTAAAGAAAGAAATGCTGAATCATAAGTATAATTAAAAAATAAAAATTTTCGTCAAAGAATACATTTGCATTAAATTACTAAAAATACTACTTATTTATAGATTTTCTATGTAGAAAATGCCATCTAGTAAAATCTGTTAAAAAACTGCAAGACCTCGAAGTCTTGCAACAAGACCAAGACCTACAGTATGTCCCCGGATTGTCTTTACAAGAGGAAAAACTTTTTTATTAGTCTGACATTTTGAGAATAATCCATTCTTCATAAAAATTTTTGTTTGTTCCAAAATGGTTAATCCCGTTTATACTTTTTCAAATTTCCGTACCCTTTTAGAGAAAATTTAAAATAAACAAGAAAAACTTGAAAATATTGTTCAATTATTCCTAAAAATCAAAACCCGTTTCTATGGTAATATAACTTTGTTTTCATTCTTTGATAGATTGTTATTCATAGAATTTTAAATAAAGTAATATTTTTGTTGTTTTAAAATGTTAAAGAAGCACAAAGTGTATTTAGTTCAATGCCAACGAAAGGGTATGAACGTTATCGCTAAATATGATACTTTATAACAGCAAAGAATATGATGTTAATCAAAACTAATAACTATCTATCAAAAAATGAAATCAAATTGATATTACCATAGAAACGCCTTTTAATTTTTAGGACTTTTAGGAAAAAAATTTACCATATTTTCATATTTTTCTTAAATTTCTCTAAAACGGTATGGAAATTTGGAAAAGTCTCGGGAAAAGTATATAAACGCGATTAACCATTTTAGAACAAGCAAAAATTTTTATGAACAATGCATTTTTCTCAAAATGTCAATAATAAAAAACTGTAGACACCCAAAATCCCATTCAAATCGGAATAAGGGTTCTTAAAATATTTGAAATATTTCTTTTTTAAGTTTAATGCCCTCTAGCGGACAATCGAAGCAATTTTGTATAGAGGTAAGTAAATTGTGTCGAATGAACTTATTTTGATTCCAAAAATACGTACTAATCTCGGTACTAATTCTATGTCCAGGGAATCTTGGGACACCCTGTATACATTTAGAAAACAATAATGAAAAAGTGGTATGCGAATGTAGTTAACAAATAAAAATATAGACTGGACCCTGCAAGACCAAAACTACTTATTTACTGCAATACCAAGACCAAAGGAGTTATGGTCTGATTATTGCATTTGCTCATCATTTGATAGTTCATGTATAAACAAGAAACACCACAGTTACATTGTAACTGTGGTGTTCCATTTTTATACATTAATTTATATATTTCTGTTTTATTGTGCATTATTGTTTTATTTACCTACCAGTAGACACGTTTCTATACACTTGTGTGTTCTTAATTAAAATCAAGTTTATTTAAATCATTGCACCCTGCCGTTTACCCTGTACCACTTTTCACTGACGCTATTTTATTCAACTGAAGCCTCTATGCAGAAATCAGTGAAGAAATCCCTCCAGAAATCTTAAAATTTTTGCTTGGATTTAGCTACATGCTGTTCGGAAATAATATAGTTGCTATATTTTAGTCTGCTTTTCCAGTTCCCATTGAACTGTGACCTGTTCAGAAAATATTAAAAGAAAAAACGTAAATTAGTAATTTGTAGCACGGTCGACAGCCCACGGGGAATGCAAAAAATCGATTTCAACGCGCCTACAACATCTGAATGAGCATAGCAATAAAGGAAGACGCCAAAACAAAGCACAATGGTTCAATTACAATATACCCATTGTTGCTAGTTTAATGAAGATGTTAAATACAACTTGATATACATACATAGTATTGTCACAGCCTGTCTTTATCTAGTCTTCACGACCGCAATTTCCCCGGTTGTTAAATAAAACTAATTTGTTAATCAAATTTTATATTAACTATAATTTAATCGATTATTATTTATATTTATTATACACATAAACATAAATTGCATTTATTTCAGAGTTTTTTCCATTTGCCTCGAGATTTGGCACATGTGAAGGGCACTCGAGATTTGGCACATTTATACACATTGTAAAGTATGATAGAAAAAAAAGACGTCCAGTTGGCTTGGAAATTAACTGGGAAATGAGCATCGATGACATTTCCCATATACTTTTACACAGGGTTGGCAAATATCATGATATTTATAAAAAATATCAAATATCGGATATATATCAAGTTTTGATATTTATTTTTGTTTTTATTTTTTATGTGTAAAACTGCGTTTAGTACTCGAAAATTAACAGATATAGTAGACAGTATAGGTTAGTACCATAGAAAATTTTTTAGATACGGTAGTAAGTAGTTTCGAAAAATATAATAATATACAGGGTGTTCTATTTAAAATAACAAGGATACTACCACTTTTAGTATAAAACGGCAACTCTGTAATGCTGAAAGTAATTTAGATAGATGGAGCAGTTGCCTTTATGCAAAAATCCAAATTTTCAAAAAAATCCTATCACCGGTCCGCCATAAACGTCTGACGTGCCATGGCCGTGAATCATCCTGTATATCTGAGCGAGGCTGAGTAATAATGTCTGGCAGGTGAAAAATTGGATAAAAATTATTGAAACCATTGCCATTATTTTCGAAGTCCTAAAAATTTGTCAGATGATAGTTTATATTTTATAATTACAGCTGCAAATAGTTTAACAATGGCTCATGTGGAACATCCCGAAAGCCTTGCCAGACTCATACAACGCTCGTAAGGCACGCTAAATTCGGCATGTTCAATTATACAGATGATTGTTGTTATCCCTATATGGAAAATTTGCTATATTGAAAATCACGAATTTGCAGAGCCTGAAAAATTTTCGCATCTAAAAATAGGAAATGTACGATCTGGCTTGTGAGTCTAGCGAGGCTTTTATCATTGTAAATGACAGCCAGACGTGTATTCTCTATGAAATTATAGTATTATTTATCATGTGACAAAAATTTTGTAATTTTTTCACTTTCAAGATGCCGCCAGATTCATTTCGTAAATCTGCAAGACTTGCTTCTGATTTTAGTTTATAATAGTTTTCCAATGATACGTTAAATTTCAAGCATGGGAAAATAAAGGTTATTTATTTTAAAAATCTGTAAACTTTTTTCATCCTCAAATTTCAGCCAGACTGACTTTCCACCACTTGGGATGTGCCTGTCTGTTATTTCCAATAATAAAATGATTCACTTTAATAAATGTCAAATATTTATGACTGGAAAAATAAGTGGACTTTTTTTATTTTATTTATAAAACCCGAGATAAAACGCATCCGAAAATTTTAGCCAAACTCACAAATTGTCAATTTATATTACTTACCATCCGAAAAACTATTTTATATTCACCCACTAGGATATAGTGGGCTATAAGTATATTCATCCACTGGGAAAATAAGTACAAAAGAATTTCACTGCCTCCTGGACTATTAAGTTTAATGAAAAATGCGAGGAAAAATGATAAAAATAAAATACCCTGGAAAATACCTGTAAACAGAAAAGTTTAATCATCAAAATGACAATTTTCTAGATCACTGATTCAAACAGTAGGTAACATTTTTGCACTTTAAACGCGCGTTTGCGAATTTGAAATTAATTTCGATCTAAAATGTATACCAAAATTTTTGGGATAATTAAGTAGTTAGAAATAATATACTTTTAATCATATACACCCTTGTTAGTTATGCCTTTTGTTATCTATTAACATCAACAAAATAACCTTGGCTAACGTCGCCTATTGGAATGTTTCTCGGTATTTTTATTTCAAACTGGTTACTTAATCTGAAAGATGGTGCATGTCATATGGCTTTCACGCAACTTCCTGCTGGTATCGGATTTCCTATTGCCGTTCTCTACATCCAGTAAAAAAGGTTTTCGTTTGAAAACTACCAACCGCACGTCGGTTTTCTAAGAAACCGCTACTTTCCTGCGATGAGTACAAGGGAAAAAATCTGCGGTTCAAAAAAATGCTCCCAAGTCAAAAACTGCCGATGAATTTAGTTGTGTGGTGGTGTCACGTGTCACCTAAGCCAGCTACTCGCATGATGCAAATCTGCCTCCATAAATTGGTTAGTTGACTGTTCAGTCGATTCTCTGTTTTTATTTGCGTTAATAGTAATATTGCTTAACCATTTTAACAAATAAAGCGCTAATAACAATATGCTAAACCATTTTTTTGGTGGCTTAACAAAACCTTTATGTTATTTCACAAAAGATCGCCAAGACCAAAAAGAGCGAAACCAATGCAATAAGATCACGCTATAAGCAACAAAAATATAAAAAAGTCTTGGTCGGCGTGAGATTTGAACCACGGACCATTCGCTCACGAAGCGATAGCCTCAACCACGGAGCCACAGGTCCTCTTGCAAAATGCTTATAGGTAGGCATTACTTTCCGCCAATATGAACGACGTCACAATATCTATTAACGGCATTTTAGTAGGCTACCGTTTAACGGCTGTTTAAGTACATCGTTTTAAAAATATAGAGAGTTCTACAGGGTGTCACCAAAAAAAATACACATCAAAGTTGTGTTTTTTGTAATGGAAACCCTATATTAAAATTTGATTTTGGGATTCTAGGAGAAAAATTAAGGTGAGTTTTATTAGAGAAGTATATGGCTAAAATGTAAAGTTTTTGACTTATTTAACAATTTCTAAGAATAAAGAACAAACTTAAATTTTCAATAAATGCTACCTGAATTACCTATAATTATCCTAAATTATAATATTAATTTATCCGGTATAGAGTATTATGTAGTTAAAATAACTATTGTACTTTAAATCAAATTAAAATTTGACCCGAAAAGTTATACAGGGTGAGAGAAAATTAATATTGAATACTGATCACATTTAAAAGCAATTTACTCCTTTATTTTAAATAGAACACCTGGTATATTATTCCAATACTCAATGGAGAATTCATATACATATCTTCAAAATACTATTAAGGTTGCCTGCCCTTTAAACAACGATTTTTCTAGATATTTTCATTTTTATGATTTTACTTCAGTAGATCTTTATTATTTGATAAATCTAGGTGGCTGTGATATGCCTTATGTTAATTTTAATCAAAATTAATGCATGTAGAGTAAAATATTCAACGACAATAAAAAGATAAACGCTCGGATACCGAATCGGATACACGTTTAAAATATATTTTAATTATTACATAATTGAAACTAGATATAAACGTATAATTATGTAGGTAACAAAAATTAGTTAGATGAAATCAAATGCTCAAAATTATTCCCATTCCTGTTCGCGGCATAAAATATATACTCTTTGCATGTTAAGAGATATATATATTATGTGAAGTTCTACTTCGAAAAGCAGCCACAATTAATTCTTTCATGTTGTCAACATGTTGGTCGAGTTTTGAAAACACTGTCTTTTAACATATCCAGATAAAAAAAAGTCCAGACTAGATAAATCAAGAGCATTTAAATATTCTATTAATTAGTCAATGGCGTCAATGCACACTGCAGCCCCCAACTAATAGAATCATATCAATTTTCTCTGATATACCTAGGATACTAATACCGGCACTAAGACATATCACCAGCCACCTAGATAAAGATCTACTGTCACTAGATCATAAAAATAAAAATATCTAGAAAAATCTTTGTTTGAGGGGTAGGCAACCCACAGGGAATTCTCTATTGAATATCGGAATAATATACTGGATGTTACATTTAAAATAAACGAGTAACTTGCATTTAAATGTGACCAATGTTCAATATTAATTTTGTCGCACCCTGTATAACTTTTTGGGCCAAGTTTTAATTTAATTTAGAGCACAATGGTTGTTTTAACTACATATTAGACTATACCGGGTAAATTCCAGTTTAGGTAGCTTTTATTGATATTTAAAATTTGTTCTTCACTTTTAGAAAAAGTTAAATATGTCAACCAAACCAAAAAACACCTTACATTTTAGCCATATACTTCTCTAATGCAACTCGTCTTTATTTTTCTCCTAGAATCCAAAAATTAATTAATATATGTACATACATATAGGGTGTTCTATTACAAAAAACACAACTTTGATGTGTAACATTTTTTGTGATCCCCTATAGAATTCTCTATATTTTTAAAAAATGCTCTAAATCCACCTACATATTTATGCTTACAAAATTTCAGTTCAATACAAGCTGTAGTTCTCCTTGCAGCCTCCGCGTCGTATGAGAGGCGCCACCCTGTATGTTGGCGATCTTTTGTGAAATAACATAAAGGCACCAAAAAACCTACCCTTTTTTTTCATATCATAATCATCATACGGTAGATACCGTATAAACGAAAAAAAAACGGCGTGCAGTTGGCTTGAAATTGACAATCAATTACTTTCCCCATATAATTTTACATATAAAATGACAGCAATCTTCATTTCATAGTCATCGCTGACGCCGTTTTTTTTCATCGTATTTTATCTGTGTAGTGTTATAGAATGATAATATAAACTAGGATATTTAAAAATGCTGCAATATAAGGTATAGTGTTATAGAATTTTCTTTTGTCCTTTTAACATGTTTAAATACAGTTTAGGTAGGTTATGTCAATAGCTGTGATCTCTGATATTATTTGTAATACTAACATCTTACATACTATAAAAGCTTGACTAAAATCACAGCAATTTGTCCTATTTTATAAATATACTAGCTCAAATAAAAGTTAGTCTGTGAAGTGAGAAAATAAATTGCACTGTAGGCATACTAAACTATATTCTGGGCATTTTCAAAACATACAAAAACTTACCAAGCTTTTCGATGAGCAGCATTCTGCTGCTGATGGCCCCTGAGCTGCACTTTAACTTCTCCCAAAAACACATCATCACTCATTCCCGGGGTATCATGCCATATTGACACCAAGAGTTCACAAACTTCCGAATCACCATCACTATCTTCACATGAGTTAAATGAAAACTCCTCCTCAAACTGAGGATTAGTAGTTTTTTTACGCACCTTAGTTCTTTTTGAAAGACGTTTACCGTTTGTATATGTTACACAGACTAACGCGTAAGGATCACAAGCCCCATTCTTTAATGTTAAATCCAAGCACTCCGAAACTTTCACAAACAATTTTTTGGTGTTGGTTGAAAAACTCAAATTTTTGTTTCTTGCAAATATATGTTCAAACCGAATTTCAATATTCGCTTTTCCCTGCACTTCGCTATCCGCATCCACTGCTTTGATTGAAAACCAATGATCTTTATTATTGTAGGAAGCAAGGTGTTCTCTTCGAATAGCTACCTTGCCCAAAACTTTATCCTGTTTGTTGTTTTGTCGGTCTCTGTCAAAAACGTAGATGGAAATAAATCGGAAATCACGAGGCACATCAAACTGGAACTCCTCTCCAAAAAATGGGCTGTTGAAGGAAAAAAATAGGTTTAGTACCACTGTATTTAGTTAATTAGATATATGTAATAAAAAGGCTTAATTTATGTAGGTTATACGTTATACGTGCCTCAGAGATTGATGTACCGTGGATGTCCGGAATATTTCTTCCTGATCTAGAGATAGAGTACAGTAAACATCTCTTTGTGTGGAAGATCCATGGCTTCTTGTGGGTAAATTCTTGGCTTCGCCTTAAAAGACATTGGTATATGAAAATAAACTGTTATCAAATAACAAATTCATTAGTTTGATTCATAAAATCTTACCACCTGCAGTGAGCCAACCTCAAAATGTCAACAATGCTTAGCATCGCTATCGACAAAGGCCAGTCATTGGCGCATGGCTTTACTATTTATCTTTATGGATAAACTAATAAATGTACTAATAAAACAACACATTAACTTACCTATTTTAATTTTTAGCCGTTCGACTAATCTCACTTTGTATGTTTCGGCCGCCATGTTTGATTTTACTTCATGATCAAAAAAAAAATGAATGGATTTGACGTGAACAAATGAACGACCGACCGAGCAGAACGACGGCGCGACAGAGACAGAAAGAGCGGCAGCAAACCTACGCGTTTCTCGTTTTTACGGACTACGAAAAAGTTAAAAGGCTTGGCCACTTCCTATGTCGCAACTCTGCATTTTTTTCATCACGTTTCTTACCGTCCTTTTGTCGATTTGTCCGGTAACCGTGCCCGAAAAAATGAATAATATCCGTAATGGCAAGGGACAAACAAGGATCGGTTGTGTCGCGCGAGGGCGCGATCGAATTTAAAGGTTCGCATTTGTTTCATGAATGGAAGCGAAAATGGTGACGTATGCTTACGACACTCTGCATGTGGATATCATGGGCGGAGGTAGTGGGTGTTTAGTTAATATATTCTCTAATTTTAAAATTTACCATTTAGTCCTAAATCTTAAATTAGAGAAACGGAAATTACAAATAATTATTTTGATATTAAAATTCAACAAGAAAGTTGTGATATAATTTAATAAAGGGATTTATATAATAATTTATTACATATACCTATTCCTTTTGGGCTCAAAAATGATTGCAAAAATTGCGTCAAGTTGGGTTGAATGTTTCGATAAATGATATTCCTCATGCATATACCGTATAATAAAATAAAACGGTGTCAAAGACGGTTGGGGTATGACAATCATTGATAATTTTGGCAATGATAAAAGTCAACCTCTAGAAATTCTTTATTATAATTGACAAAGAACTTCAAACGTCAAAAATTAACACTAATTATACATAGAAAGATTAAAAAAAATCGAATTTTAAACTACAGCAGTTAAACATCATTTTAATTCAAAATGAAAATAAATGACAACCTCTTAAGTCCAGTTAGTTTATTAGTTTAAGTTAGCAGAAAGCGCAATTAAAAAATAAAGAAGAGTACGAGCCAAGTAAAAATGAAGTGTAGAACTGACATAGCCAAAATTATCATCGATTGTTATTTCGCAGGCGTCGTTGACGCCGTTTTTTTTTCGATCGTATGGTATAATTTTACATATAAAATGACAACGATTAATATTAGTAGAATAGTAGGTATAATTAACAGTTTTGTAAAAATCTTATTTTAAACTTCTATTGTTATTAAATAAAGTACTCTATGATTAAATAGGTTTTATGATTATAAGTAGGCTGTGAGTTTCACAGTTAACAAATGATTAATGTAACTCAAACTCAGTTTTCATTCATTTGAAGTCAGTCAGTCATTTTTACTTCGAATAGAATAGTCTATTTTTTACATAGCCACAAATAAGTTTTTAAACAATTTCCAACGTTCCAAATAATATAAAAATTATAAAAATATAAAAATATTTAAAAGTCATACTTTGTATGTAATTATATATCGAGAAACTATGGTTACGCTCATTAAATTTGAGGTCAGTTTAATAATATATTTTCGTACTTTTATGCTTAGGCGTCAAAGTGCTTTACTTTTATGCCGAGGCGTTAAAATGACTTTTTTATATTGTCAATCACGTCGCAAAAATTAATACCTTTGTGACGTTTGAAAAAAAAACAAATATATTAAAATAATTGAAGTTTACATTTATTACTTTATGTTAAATTCTTATACCTAGTTAAAAAAAGTGAAAACTTAAAAAGTGAAAATGGTAGAACAATAATCAAAAACGAAATAAGATTGTGGTTTATGCTCATAAAATTTAATTTACCCGTTTTACCATTTGGTTTTAAAAAGCACAGAAAACTAAATCAAAAATCTCTTATCCTTACATTAAAAAAAATATTCTGTTAAGCATTTTGTATAATACCGTATGATCGAAAAAAAACGGCATCTAGTTGGCTTGTAAATGAACATCGATGATATTCCCCATATAATTTTACATATTATAAATGACAACGATCATCATTTCTTAGCCATCGCTGACACCGTTTATTTCTGTATTAGAAAATAATTTGATTCTAACTAACATACATATATGTCAGTTTCACAAAATAATTATTTTTATTTATCTATTACCTACCTTAATTGTAGAGATACTTTAAAACATTAAATAAACCAGAAAATAGATGGCATAAAGAATTTCTAATCTAATGAAATGGCTAGTTTGCAATTTCATAGCGTTTTTTCATATCATTCAGTTTTAAGCATTTGGTCGAGAAGGACTAACATGTAGGGCTAAACGATGAATGTCTGTTAAACCTATCCAGATTAGTACAGTCATTTGGGAGTTTTACCTAGCAAGTGTATTGGGAGTTTTGAAAATGGGTAATTTTACAGATTTCGATTTGCCCTTCCCGAATTCTAACATCGTTACATCATATTACTGCAACTGGCGCAGCCATATAGGTAAATTTGCGCCCAAAATCAGTTTTTTGACAATATCTTTTTTTACACTCATTTTACGATAAAAACATTTATATACAAATAAATGAGACTAGAGGCAATTTCTTACAATTTATGTAACAAGCTCTTTTTATTTCAAGAAATCTATATTTGGGGGTACTAGGGCCACAAAATGATGTACTCTAAATGCGTTTTGGTCAAAAAAATCTTTTTTCTGAGCAAGGTAAAAGGTACTTTCTAACTTTGAGGTAGAGTAAGCGGCGCGTTTTTTGTTATCGTAGCCTTTCTGTATCCACCAGGTTCCCTGACATCCTCTTGGTATTTGTAAGGTTTGTTGCAATTTTTTTCTTTTTCTGGTTTGAGAATGTATATGTTTGGAGGCGTATATGGAGTCGTCAAATGAAGATCTACATCTCTTGTATATAAATGTTTTTATCGTAAAATAAAGAAAATAGATATTGCCAAAAAGTGCTTTTAAGCGCCACTTTTACAATATGGCAGCGCGAGCGGTAAGGATACGAGGTGGCAAAGTTAAAATTCCGAAAGAACATATCGAAATCTATAAACTTTTCGTGTAACCTTTGTTAGAATCAAATGACTGTACTATACCGGGTGGTGCATCGTCGTTGGAAACATCGGAAATTACATGCAAATTTGAAACTGTCCAAATATTGGTGTTCCTGCTAATTTTATAGTTAAGTTGTACATAGGTTTTTTAAAGGTCTGCCTATTCTGAATTCACATAAAAAATTTGTACAATTCTGGACAAGCCGATTTTAAGTAATTTAAGAAAAACTGCATCTATTTTTGAATTAAAACTGAACAAGTAACGATATAAAACCAGTCAAATGTCAACAGACCTTAAGTTGTCAATCTACGATTTTATCATTGTTAAATGTAATTTGTTGTGCTCTCTATACCACTATAGTACCTACCTTAGTGTCCCCGAAATGTATGTAATCCCGAAATGTTAATTTATATCTGGTTCGAATGGGACAAAAATCTAACGTTTAGAAAATACAATTTAACATTGACAAAATTATAGGATGAAAACTTAAGATATGTACGCATTTGCCAGGTTTTGCATTGCTACCTGTTTAGTTTTAATTCCCAAATAGATGCAGTTTTTCTTAAATTTCTTAAATTTTTTTTATGTGAATTCAGAATAGGCAGACCTTTAAAAAACCTATTTACAACTTGTAATTATTATAGGTGACTGCCATAAGACTGCCAATAACTGCCAGCGACTACCAAGAAAATGTACACGTAATTCCAATAGTGAGACACCCCTCGCAGACTTATAAAAACCTATTTACAACTTTACTGAAAAATTAACAGGAGAGCCCATATCCTGGACAGTTTTAAATTTGCATGCGATTTCCTATGTTTCCAACGACCATGCACCACCCGGTATATGTTTTATTAAAAATTAACATAAAAACGGTCAAAAATTAGTAATTAATTTAGTTTTTAGACAAAGATCTATTTTCTCGTTTCCATTTAAATACCACTTTTTGACATATTATTATGCCAATTTTTAATGCAATATATATGGCTCCTATGACTTCATTTTTTCGATGGATTAAAGTTTCGATACATATTATGGCTTAAAGATGCCAAAATAAAACTTCAATTTCATTTATTTTTTTTTCAATCGAACACGGGAATTAGGATATGTAATTTCCGATGTAATTGTATAATACATTCCATAACACTAATTTTATTAACTTAAAGTATCAACATAAAAAATATGTAAAATAATTTTCTCATAAAAAATCGCTCGGACGCTACTGCTAGACTATAGTCATCTATACGCATTCGCCAACCGCAATGAATGAACGAAAATCGGTGTGTTCATCCATTACTAAATTTTTAATAATTCTTTCCCATTCATGGATTTTATTATTGCACGAATGATATGATAGTGAAATGTTTACCGTAGTAGGAAATAAATCGTTGATAATAATATAGTGATGTTAGTGGCAGATTTCTTTACTCGTATAATAGGTAGCTAGGTAATACGGTAGTACTAGTTACAATACCTACTGTTTGACCAGCGGATCTGTAGCTACGGAAGGAATGCGAGAAAAAAAAATCGATATTGCCACGTTTATCTATAAAATTGCAAAATTGCCAGACATGAACTATAAATTTAATATATTTTTATTATATATAATGTGTTTAGCATATATTCTGACGTATATTACTAAGGAATTTTAACGTGTTCATATTGTTCGATGTTTTATTTAATAACTTATTTCTTTCTTCTATTCTGTAATCTTCCTATTATGAAAGTTGAAGATTTTCAACGATATCATTGGCAAACCGGCATCGCCGCGCATGGCCGCCTATTCATCGAACACATTGGCGAGTGTCACAGGATTTGTTAACACCGGTTGCCATGGCTTTTACGCCTTTCCTATTCGCTTGCTTTATCCCCAACTTCACGGTCTCTTCTGAAAAGAGTAGGAATATTGAATACTATTGAAATATCCAGTGGCGGTGTCATTTTTTTGATCATTATTACTTTATTTCATTATTTTATACCGGTTATCCTAAACTTTATTCCTATATTTTTAGTATATTTGATAGTTAAGTTGTGTTTTATTGTTTTGTTATCTTGTTATAATGTTTTTCGTTCGTAGTTTTTAATTATTAATATCAAGTTTGATCGTATATTTGTGTTTTAAAACGAATAAATTTGTTAAGGGTAAGACGCTACATAGTCAGACAAGAGAAATAATAGCTAATTTATATAGGTAAGTTAATAATAACGTGGATGAAATCTCATTTGGTGTATTTCCTTGTGTTCATAATAGGGTTTGCGATGAAGAAGCTACAGAGAGTTCGCTTGAGTTGCCGCTTAAACGTAAACTTGAGCGGATATTTCTTTATACCGGAGTTAGCGTATCGGCTATAAAAAAATTCACACAGAAGATAAAAAAAAGGCTGAAAACTAACCCCGATAAAATGATATCCTCTCTGGAAAGAAACGACCACGTGAGACTGCTGTCGAAAAGCTCAACGACTTTTTCGAAGTGGTCAGGAATTTGATAAATAGATTTTATCTCGAATTCAAACTCGTCCCCACAATTAGAAAGCTTTTGCAAAAATTGCAGGAAGAATCGAATTTTCCTTTTGCAGGGAAACGCTTAGGGGGTTATTAAAATCAAATGAATTTTTTTGGCGTAAATGTTAAAATAACAGATAAATATTAATGGAGCGGCCCATTATATTGCAGAGAGAGATATAAATATATATACGCGAAATTCGAAAATATAGCCAAGTATTATCTATTTGGATGTAACATATGGGTAGACAATGACCTAACCTTTAAAAACTGCTGGCGGAGCGATACCATATCTGGTGTAATAGGCAATATCAGATCTACTGATGAGTAAAATTATGTTTTGTTTGCGCTTCCAAAGTTAACTATTTTCAAGATTTTTTTTTGCTGGAAATAGTTATATCTAAAATTATGTATTATAGAAAAAAATATAGTTAGTACAGATATATAAATAAATATACCTCAAGACTCAGTCTTGATCATCTGCTGATGGCAGACATGGTTAGCGAAACGTGCGTCCAGTGTAAAATTAAAGTGTTTCGGTGTATTGTACTGATTTAGTGTTTTATTTTGCTGTAACACCAAAGGCTCCAACCCCAGCTGTAATTATTTTCTATTATATTAACAACACAATAATAAATGATTCAAAATATTTAAGGGAGCTTTTAATGCTTTTAGTGTTTATCTGCTAACTCAACAGTAACGATTCAACAGCATAAAGTTTTTTGAAAAAAATTATTAATCTGAGTATTATATTTATGATACACATTATTTTCATATAACACCGTACGCCCATGCCTATTTTATGAATGAAATTGGGCGTGTTTTGTTTACAACTGCGTTCCCCTGCCGATACCCCGTAGCTACAGATCCGTTGGTCACACTATACTACCGATACCGATAAGTAGGTATAATATTTGTAGGTATAATACTAGTTGATAGGGAAGTTTACACCAACAAATGATTTTTTGTCCCTATTCGACCGGAGAATTTTTGTTGAATATCCACAGGAAATTGATAATGTTAAGGCAAACAAACCAGATATGAACATCTTGATATGTTTGAGTTGTGTTGTTTACTTAATACCTTGTTTAAATACGTATTCAATATAATATGCCTTTATATAGAGTATGGTAGGTATGGGCATGGGCCCCGTCTATGGATGGATATTATATTAGAGTATATACCGGGTATTGCATCGTCTAGCGGGACATAAGAAATCCCATGTAAATTTTAATGGGGTCAATTATTGGCTTCCCTAATTATTTAAGAGAATAATTCTATTTAGGTTTATTGAAGAGCACTAAAACCCACATTCAAAAGAATAACTTTAGATATTTTTGATTAGCCCGTTAACGAGTTATCGCCGATTTCTTTTTAAATATTTCTCCTTTCTTATGGTCCTGTATTTACTTATGAGCACCAGTCAAGGTAAAAGATAACTGTCAAATGAAGTTGTCATTTCAGAAATTTATCTATTAACAAGGAACAAAGAAAACCAACACAGGTTTGTCGAAAGAAGGACGCAATATCCACATGAAGTAAATGTTTGGGCAGGGATATTCGGACACAATATTATCGGGCCATTATTTCTTACGCGAACTTTAAATGCAGAATATTATTTGGAACTACCCGAAAATCATATTTTACCTGCTTTACATGATGCCGCTAGGAAAAATCAGGAAGTTTGGTACCAAATGGATGGCTGCCCGGCACATAGTACCCTGGCTGTTCGGGAATATTTAGACAATAGTTTTAACGGAAACGTTATTGGCCTAAATCATACAGTAAATTGGCCAGCAAGGTCTCCTGATATTTCGCCAAATGATTTCATTCTCTGGGGCCATTTAAAAAACAGGATATACAAGGATAAAAAATACCAAAATCTAGACGAGTTAAAAAATGCTATTTCTGCCAAATGGAATAGAATTTCAGTTAACCAACTAGCGAATGTAAGAAGAGAATTTTATGATCGCCTGGGTTAGGTATTGTCTAGCAGTCGATGGAGGATGGAGGAATAGTTGAAGATCTTAAATCCTAAAGTTCTAACAATTTAATAGTACCTAAATTAATAAGTTATTTAATATTGTAATAATACTATAATTATTCTTGTAATTGCATGATTACTTTATTTTACTTTAATTCATATTAATTTGTATTTATAAATACATCTTTGAGATTTCCGATGTAGGAATGAGTTTTCAATAATAATAAAGCACTAAATAGGTAAATTTCTGAAATGACAGCTTCATTTGACAGCTATCTTTTATCTTGACTGGTGCTCAGGGGCGGATCGTGAATTTGTGGGGCCCTGAGCTGAAACTACTTAGGGGCCTACATAAGTACTCAACTAATAGCCATATGAAAAAACTGTTTCTATAATGATATATTATTATTCTTCTTCTTTACGTGCCGTCTCTTTCGTGGAGGTTGGCGATCACATTGGCAAATCTTCACGATTCTCGGCTTTCTTTATAAGTTCTTCAAAATTAGGTGAGTCCAGTTTCTGATGTTTCTCAACCAAGATAGTTTCTTCCTGCCGAGACCTCTCTTTCCTTCAATCTTACCCTTAACTATCAATTGTAAGACGTGGTATTTTTCATTTCTCAATATATGCCCTAAGTATGATGTTTTTCTTATTTTTATTATATTGAGCAATTCTCTTTTTCTGCCTATTCTGCTGTAGACTTCGGTATTTGTGATATGTGGATTTAAGTAACATAAATGTTACTTAAATCTACGCAAGTATTAGTTGTACAAAAGGCGACCTTATTGCTGTGGTAGCAATCTCTTCCAGGCAAACTTTGGGTGAGAGAGAAACCGAAATAGTGATATTTAATAAGAATATAAAAAAAACAATAAAACAATTTTATTTATTTACTTATTATGAATTAGTAAAAGAAATTGATAGGTTGTAGTCACAGAAATTGACAGTTATTTGGTCATCACATTCCAAGTCTTTTGATGGTCTTTTGTTAAATCACAATTTATGGAAAGAAGTGATAAATTATTTAGTCGATGGTTCGACATTGTTGTCCTATATTTATTTTCTACATAGGACATCTTGGAGAAGGAGCGTTCTGCTTCACAGCTAGTGATTGGCAATGTTAAAAAAATCTTTAAAATGGTATAGCAGTTAGGGAACATGTTAATAAGTTTATTTTCATACATGAGCATAAAAATGTCACTGCAAGAGGTGTAAGACTCAGACATAGATTGGAGTAAGTACGATTTTAATTGAATGCACTCATTCACTAAATGCTCGTCTACGTCATCGGGATAGTAATCAATAATATGACGTGCAATTTCCAAATCTATGTTTTCGATATTTTTGTCTTGCAAATCCATTAAAAATTTGAATTTTTTGCTATATGTCTCATAGACTTGTCTCCTTTTATTTAAATCCATAATCAGCTTATCCAACGCAACTTTTAACGTGTCTCTTTAAATCTTTCTGCGCCGTATACTGAGAATTCACCTGTAGACTTATCTGAAAATTTTGGGATAATGCGTCTCTTGTTTATGTAATTGTAGTCTATTATTACACTAGTACTTAATTTTTTAGCTTTTTCGTCGTATTCCTGTAACATTTGATCTGATTGATGTCGTATGTTGCTCACAAAGTCTTTTAAAGAAACAATTAACTTGTTGCCTTCACAAATGTCTAAACCAGGGCTCTGTATTTTTTTATTAACTAAATGAAATCTCTCCAAAACTTCTTCCCAAAAGATAATCAAAATTGCAGTCTCGAGTTTCGCCATTTTATTGAATAAATTTCGTGCCTCTTTCCGGAAATCAACTTTCTCAACCTCATTTTCGCTGAAACTTTTGAAAATTTTCATGATCATAATTATTTTTTAAGGCTTTGACAGCATCATAGTGGCAAGGCCATCTTGTCTGGCTTAAACTTTTAACCTGAATTTTAATTTTATTTCACGATTCAACAGTTCCCACCTATGATGGGTCTATTGCTTTTCGCGGGGCCTGGGGGCCCCTTGTAACCTCGGGGCCCTGGGCTGCAGCCCAAACAGCCCGTAGGTAGATCCGGCCCTGCTGGTGCTCCTAAGTAAATACAGGGCCATAAGAAAGGAGAAATATTTAAAAAGAAATCGGCGATAACTCGTAAACGGGCTAATCAAAAATATCTAAAGTTATTCTTTTGAATGTGGGTTTCAGTGCTCTTCAATAAACCTAAATAGAATTATTCTCTAAAATAATTAGAGAAGCCAATAATTGACCCCATTAAAATTTACATGGGATTTCCTATGTCCCGTACGACGATGCAACACCCGGTATGTATAAGTACCTATTTGATTGTAACTATTGCCGCATTTTTTATTTAAAAACTAGTCCAAGAAAATAGGCTTTTAAATACGAAGTTTTGGTAAAAAAGATATTTAAACTCGGTTTGGGATATAAAACTTATGTTATATAGTTAGTTATATAAACTATTAAAACTTGAGTTAAATATCTTTGGTTGAGACTAAACGCTGGTGCGTTTTGTTTGGTTTTGCCAACCGTGACTATATAAAACGTGGTCGTTCTGCCATATTCTTTCCAGCATCATGCAAATGTTTTAAGGACAATGCAGATTACACTAACATGTTATAAACGCCATTATTAAAATGTTTGATTTTTAGGAACGACCACAGAATTATACTATTTAATATTTGATCGTCTTTTTAGGACCAGCGTGAAATGTTAAGAAAACGCCTATTTTATAAAAATATTAGACACACATTAGACACTTCTGAAAAATTGTAAATAAAAAAATATCTATGTACCTATATATTTTTGAAGTAAAAAATTTTACAAAAATGATTTTAGAAGGAAACCTTTGTTATGTAAAGGTTTTCTTAATCTGATAAAAATAAAAAAAAATAATACTTATTAACAAGTAAAACTATAATTAATTTAATTAAATTTTAAGGTGGGTCAAAAAGTGGAATTTGTTTTGTGTATTTCGTCATTTCGTATTGTCGTATATTGTATTATTGATAGAATAATGAAAGAGAGTTATGGAAAGTAATATTATTAAGTCTAAAAAATATAGCTGAAATCCGGTATTGTAGAATCAATAAAAAATGATAACACTTTTATCTCTTGATTATTTAGATTTTTATTGAACTTATCCTGTTTTGTTTCCTGTTTACTGATCGAATGTACTCGACACTCCAAAAGTCTATATTTAAATATCAGTATAATGCGGTTGTTATAAAGAGACTGGAATTATTAATAGATATTTTTTACGAAATACCTATACAGGGTAAGTCTTAAATTGCAAATATTTTAAGGGCCGGTAGATCTCGATAAAAGAAACATATTTTCTCTTAACCGTTTTACAGTTTTTCAAGTCCAAAATAACCGAGTTATTTTACTTTGAAAACTTCCAAAAAAATTATTTGTTGCTTAAATTTTGAGAATCACTGGATCTTTTCTGGGTTTCCGTTCTTGTAAATTTATTCTATGTAAATTTTTTGCCATATTATCAAAAAATATGTTTTTTAACTAATAACTAAAAAAAAAATACAATTCTTTTTTCAAAAAATTCTAAATTTCCAAAAAAAACTAATAATCGTGTTTCTGGATTCGAAATATGCTACCCCTAAAAATATTTGCACTTATTTAAAACTCCACCCTTGTATATTAATATTTATATTATATCTCAAATAACATGAAAAGGGAGATATTATTAATATAACACGTTTATTAAAAATATTTATTTTATCTGGCCCTGGTATTCAGACCCTTTACTATTTTCTGGTAATTGAAGACGGGTTCTCACTTTTCAGTTTCGATGGCACAGTTTGACTGACCCAGTGATACTGAACAAATAATAAACGTGAAAACACATTTTCATAAACTTTCAAAAACGGCTAAACGACTATGATTACATTTATTTCTATTTATACCGAAACTTGCCGATAGCTCTTAGTCGAGTCGACCGGTCCGAGCCAATTCAGTGCGCGTCCTCCTTAAAGCGGGAAACCCATTATTAACGCTCGACTCGGTTCGGCACCGCACGATGTATGGTAAACCCAACGACTAAAAAGTAGGCAAATCTGCAAAAGATTTTTTTTTGTTGCAATGGAGAGTTCGTCAGAAGAAGAGTTGATAATAATAAATGCAATTTCAGTCTATGTAGAAAAGCAGGAAAAGAAAAAAATTATGGTATATTTAAAATTATAAATAATAATAATAATAATTATATAAATATTTTTTTACTCCATTTATTAAAAAATGCTGTAAAATTTTCCCCAAATTTTTAAAATGCCCCAAAAGAAATTTTATGAGCAGTAGAATGTTGAACGTAGAATGTTTAGGGGAGGGGAGTTAATCACCGCGACCTTACAGATCTATTGTGTTATCTTATAACTCATCATATCTACAGTCTCAGGGCTTTAATAAAAGCCAGTATCTGAGACGGCTCCACAGCGGCCAGCTCTCCATCCTCGACATCAGACGTACCAAAGTTCATGGCACGAATGGTCGTCGTCTCGGCGCACTCAGTGATAAGGTGTTCTGGTATTTCCCCATTTTCCCCACAGAATCTGCATTCGCCGTTGTTTCTCAGCTTCAGCCTACTGTGGTGTTCGTTGAGGAGACAGTGTCCTGTTAGAAACCCCGTGACAATCCGAAGATTGTTTTTACTTGAATCAAGGAAGATCTTTGATTTTTCTCTGATGACCTCTGATTCCAAAAAACTCAGCAATCCTTGAAATTTTTAAAACTTTTTTGATGGCATCTTGGTGAACATCCCACGGCGCAACTTTGTCCCAATAACTATCTTCGTATCTATTACGGTTTCCGAGATACAATGCTCGTACCTCGAAATTGTAGCACCCTGTATATGTACTTGATATGTGCTATACGTCGATACTAATTATGTGCCGTTTGTTGTAACATTTTAATACGTTTTTTTTTGTAATTAACTAGTATGATACCGATACCACCGCATACACTATAGGTGTAGTCAAAACATTTATCCAAAATATAAATATATCTTTAAGCAGCTATGTTAAGAAAAATTGTTTGGAAGTACGCTAACAATTAGGTCTCAGGTGTTATTAGTCCTTTTATTCTTTAGTCATTGGGTTAATCAATTCCTAGAGGGTTATAACAATAATTTTTCTTTTCATGCTTTCTTTACACTTTATTTATTTTTTCTTGGTTAATTCATTGGCAATAATCAGCTTCTTCATAATATTATTATACTTTTTTAATTGCAGTATGAAATATGACCAAATTCTCGACAGTTTGATGTCCTAGAAGAAACAATTCTTCTTGGGAAAGTGCGATAAAGAAACTTAATTGTGGGATTTTCTTTTTAACTGGAGAATTGTGTTTTTCTTTGTGTTCGTCCTATTAATAATTTTCCCATGACTGTCGTTTTCCCTTACGCATTACGAAAATTGCCGTTGTGGAGTTTATTATATCGGTCATTGTTGTGTGGGAAAGAAAAAATGGTTTTAAGGTCTACTACTAATTACAGACTAAAGCTATTCATTTTGATTTTGCGAATGGAACTAGTTATTATAAAGAGAAAATTTTCAATTTATGAATAAAGGAAAAATTGGTGTTTGGTTGAGCTTGAAAATTGTGCCTGCATTAGGTGTCATGTAATTTTGTAACCGCTATATAAATACTAAGTATCTTTTTCAACATTTTCCATAACCACATCTTTACTCTTATTTAGGATATCTTGACAAGTTCTATTTCGCTAATTATATGTATTTATGTTATACAATAATGATAGATTTTATGAGCAGATACCTTTTTGTATATTCTAATGCGCCTTTTTCAGAAATCTTATGTTCACAGATTGTGTTCCCCCAGAGGCAGGATAGGTGAGTCTTATACCGCAACCGCACATGCGGCATTTGGCGTTCTCCGAACGGGGCTTCGCCGATTTCCTATGTGTGTGGATGGGGAAGTCGGAGTTCGGCGACTCGATCGGCGACGGAAACGAGCGCTCGTCTCTATGTTGTTGCTATCAGAGCCCGCATGTTTGGATGGAAAGGCAAAGTCCGATCACTAGCGCTCGGTAGTTGACAAGCGCTCGGAGTTCGCTAAATGCCGAATGTGCGGTTCCGGCATTAAATAAGTGCAAATATAAGGCTGGTAGATCTCGATAAAAGAAACATACTTTCTCTTTGCCGTTTTTAAAAAAGCCCCAAAATAACCGACTTATTTTATCTTGAAAATACAAAAAGAAATGATTTTTTTCTTAAATTTTGGGAAGCGTTGGATCTTTTCTGTATTTTCTTTATTGTAAATTTATTCTACTATCTATGTTGCCATATTGTAAGGATATTATGTTTTTTCACTAAAAATTAAAAAAATCCAAATTTTTCACTTTAGCGTTTTTCAAATAGCTCCAAAATAACCGACTTATTCTATTTTGAAAATTTCCAAAAAAAAAATGATTTTTTGCTTACATTTTGAGAACCGTTGCCGTTGCATCTTTTCTGGGTTTTCTTTCTTGTAAATTTAATATACTACCTACCTATGTTGTCATATTATCAAGAAATTATGTTTTAAACGGTTTTATTTAGCTCGACCCGTACGGTATTTATTTATTTGTTTGTTTATTTGGGTCAAAATTAGAAATTGAAATTTAAGTACCTTCCTGTTGTCAGATTGATCTGAAATTTGGTACACACCTTTAATTCCGATGACAATACAATATAGTAATATCAATAACATTGTAAATCTAAGATGGCCGCCAGTACAAAATGGCGGATTTCATATTTTTCCACAACCCCCAATATGGGTATCAAATGAAAGGGCTACACTAGTAGAATACTGTGGTTATGACAAAATTTAAATTCCAAGATGGACGTCGTTACAAAATGGTGTATTAGGTGAGGGCATGAGTAGTCGTGTCCAGAACAGTTGTGTCCAAGATTATGTGACGTTAGAAGGACAGATAAAAAAAGTAGGTGATTAGATGTACCTACGTAGTTAGCGGTAGCTTTACCACCCAAGTTAAGGTAATAGGTTAAAACGTGCTGAGAACTGTATGGCATTAGGGTGGCTAAAAATGTAATGTCGCAAGCGTGTTCCCCTCAAGATTGGGCGCCTCTTGTTGTATATTATAGCCTTGCCCCTCTACTGGACCTCTGGGGGGGTCGACCGTTAAAATGTCCATTACTCGTGGGAACAACATGGAAACAATAAATAAAAAAACAAACAAAAATAAATTATCAGGTAAAAAACCATGTAATAATGATGCACTAAATGAATTAAATAGAATGAGGAATATTCGGTAGGCATTTCCGTTAAATACTAAAAACTAGAAAATAAAAAATCGGTAAAAAAACTTTTAAGTTAAACGGTTTTATCTTATGTGCACTGAAAACTAGAAAATAATAATAACAATTAGGTATTTTGAACTTCTAGTTCAGAAATATTTTAGTACTAGGCAGAATAGCTTTTAGGCATATTAGACTAAAATAAAACCGTGGGGCCCCTCTGAAATCCTACGTATGGCAAAGCCTATCTTTATATTTTGGTAGATCATGAGCTCGGCGTTCGCTGGTGAAGCCGCCACGGCTGGTTATTGATTGTCAAAATCTCCAGTTACGATTATAGTAAGTCGATGCAATCCACACTTAGTATAGAAGAAAGTATTACAACAATAGTTAATGGGCCCCACGTTTTTATTTTAGTCTAATATGCCTAAAAGCTCTTCTGCCTAGTACTAAAATATTTCTGAACTAGAAGTTCAAAATACCTAATTGTTATTATTATTTTCTAGTTTTCAGTGCACATAAGATAAAACCGTTTAACTTAAAAGTTTTTTTACCGATTTTTTTTTAACTAAAAGCATTAAGAGTTTTAAATTTTTTTCAAAAAATTCAAAATTTTCAATTTTTTTTCGCGCAAAAATCCTCATTATCCTGTTTCTGGGGTCGAAATATACTACCCCTAAAAATATTTGCACTTATTTAAGACTCACACTGTAATGGGGGGTTGGGGGGAGGCAAATACATGCATTACCACCTGTTCAAGGGGTATGAAGTTATGATCAGAGCTTTCTTAAACAATGTAATAGAGCAGTAAGAAACGATTTTTTTTTAATTTATACACCAAAAGAGTGAAATTAAGAGTGAAAATTTATATAAAAAATGTTGAAAATCAAGTATGCAGGTATTGTTGAAATTTCGTCCAGTAACGCAGCCATGGTCACTATAAAGGAAATCTTCAAAATTCATCCTCTAAAGAGAAAACAATTGGAGATGAATGTTAAAATGGATGAGTATTAAACTTTTAAGCCCGGGGCGTCATATTTTTTGCTGTTGTTAAAGTATCACATTTTCCGATAACTATTATCAATTATCACCCTAGCATTGAACTAAATAAATTTTGTGCTTCTTTAACATTTTAAAACAGCAACAAATATAACATTAATTAAAATTCTATCAATAACAATCTATCAAAGAATGAAATCGAAATTGTACACTCAGATGCAAAAAAAACGCAACGGAGAAATTTTTGGTCAAATTTAAAATGTTATAATTTTTTTTAGCCTTATTTTCATGAATTTTTTAGCAAAATGTATATAATTACATCAACTTGAATTCGAAAACTCAATTTTTTATAAACTTTAGTAGGTATTTGGCATGTTACTTTCCTTACAGGGTAAATCCAGGGTTTGTTTTTTTTCCTTAACTTTAAAACACCCCGTGCAATAATTTGGTGTGTAAATTATCGTAAAATATAATTTTCCGCTTAAAACCATGTCTTCTGAGCATTTTGTTTCTCAGATCATGTGCCTTGGCTAATTTTTAAGAGCAAAATGCAATTGCAATTTTTTCAATTATCATTAATTTTTGAAGTTATTCTTCAATATGACAAGGCAGCTTTGGTGATTTTTGTGAACTAGGTATATACTTAATCATGTTCTACGTTTGGGAAATGCTTGGCAGTAGGGTTAAGGTGGCTACACACACTACTGCTCGCTTGACAAGCATGCATGAACAATCTTTTTGTACAAGCAAACTGCAGCGTCTGTAGGGAAAATTTGCGCAAGAATTTTAATTGTACAAGCCGCTTGATGATTGATTGAATTTGAATCATGCAAGCTTGGACAAGCCATGCTTGCGCAAGCGAAACTTGTG
Organism: Sitophilus oryzae; assembly: GCF_002938485.1. Taxonomy (NCBI): domain Eukaryota; kingdom Metazoa; phylum Arthropoda; class Insecta; order Coleoptera; family Curculionidae; genus Sitophilus; species Sitophilus oryzae. The sequence continues at coordinate 1,556,368 of NW_022147508.1, forward strand.
TATTCAGCTTTTAAAAACAATTAGTTCAGTCCCTGATCGTAAATGACCTGTACGTCGGGTCGCCATCATGTCTAGCAATCTGAAAAGGAGCAATCGAGGATTATTAGAAGATTTTATTCACGCATACGAAAATCAGCCGTGTCTTTGGCGAATTAAATCACCAGAATATCATGATAGGGTGAAGAAGGATGCAGCATACAAAATTTTACTTAATTAGTACAGATTAATTGACAGCCAACCCGATAAGTATGCCGTTATTAAAAAGATAAATGCTTTCAGAATTCCTTCTTCTTTTTCGCGGACTTCCTTCTTCTTTTTCTTCGGACTTCCTTTTTCTTTTTCGCGGCATAAACTGAAGCTTGTTCAAGCCTGCATGTACCGTGTGGTGGCGAAGGTAAATTATGCATGGCTTGTACAAAAAGATTGTTCATGCATGCTTGTCAAGCTTGCAGTAGTGTGTGTAGCCACATTTAGAGGTCGCGAAGCGGTACCAGCTTGATTAAATGAACTTGGTTCTTAAAGAAGAATGGGATGCAATATGCTGCCTCAATGACAGTATGAACGGACGTATACAAGTATAGAGGCAGTTATAGCAGCCAAGGAAGGCAATATAAAGTATTAGGGTATTTTTTACCAATTTTTTTTCTGGTTGTATACTTGAGTATTACAGATGTTTTCTTTAATATCGTTAGTTCTGTTATCGTTATTTATTTTTATTAAAACCAGGACTGTCTCGTTAGCCTTTAACGTTTTTTTTTTAATTCAGTATGGATTATCCAATGCAGCATAATATGACGTTACGACAATAGTCACCAAAACCATCTCATCATATTAAAAAATTAAATTACATCAAATGGTAATTGAAAAAATTGCAAATTGATCGTGATCAGTTCATTTCGCTCTTAAAAAATAGCCAAGACATGTATTGATATGATCTGAGAAACAAAATGCTCAGGAGACATGGTTCTGACCGTAAACTTATATTTTAGTAAAATTTACACACAAATTTATTGCACAGGGTGTTTTAAAGTTAGGGTAAAAAACAACCCCTCGATTAATCCTGTATAATATGCCAAATACTAAAGTTTATAAAATACTGAGTTTACGAATTAAAGTTGATATAATTATATGTATACAGCTTAATAGCTTATATACAGCAAATAGGGCTAAAAATAACAAAAATATAACACTTAAAATTTGACCAAAAATTTCTCCGTTGCGTTTTTTTTGCATCTGAGTCTCTGAATGTATACCATAGAAACGCCTTTTAATTTTTAGGACTTTTCTAAAACTTTATAGAAATTTGGAAAACTATAAACGGGAATTTGCATTTTAGAACAAGCAAAAACTTTTATGAATTTTTCTAAAAAATGTTAATAAAGAAAAAGTTTTTCCAATCCAATCGGGGGACATACTGTCGAGTAGAATATATTTTTAGAAAGCTGATAATAAGACAAATAAAATAAAAAATAATAATATATAGGGTGCCCCATTTAAAAAAAACAGTTCGTCATGTTTCGAAAATGATGGAAAACTCGACTGAACTCAGTTTGCATAATTTCGAGGGAACCGAGATACGCGGGTAGGCAAAAATTTAAAACTTTAAAATGTAGCACAGTGATGTGAAAACAGCCATCTTTGTATCTCTATACTAATAAATAAGAAATCCCATAAAACACACGAAAATAGAATACTCTGTCTGTACAAGCACATAATAAGTCTTACCCTGTATAATATAAAAAGAGGTAATATGATATAATATGTTGATTTCAAAATTCCTTTAGTGTTGTTTTAATTATTATATTGGATGAGAAATCTGGATTGTCCTTGACCACGCGTCTAAGAAAGTTTGGGTATAATAAAAGTGTAAAAATAGAGAACAGTAAACTGTACTTCCTGTTGGAGTTTCTAAAATATCCTGCACAAACCTTGAACGATTTTAAAGATTTTTTGTGTAGATTAGGATATTTTACTACAATTTCACTCGGCGTTGAATCCAGAAAATAAAATAAACTATTAAGATTTTATTGACTATGAAGTTTCATAAATGTAATGAACTAATTAGATATGATAAGGTTTTAGAATACCATTTAAAAAACTATTAGCCGAAAAATTACAATTATATGTTTATGGTTATATTTTTTAGAAATAATGATCTATGTACCAAAACCATAATTAAATATAAAATAAGACTTGATACCGATATATATATATATTATAGCAACTATAATGACAACTAACGAACTTGGGTAGGTAACAAATTTTAGGAAAACCTTGTTAACACATCATTAATCAACAGAAGTTAAAACCAACAATGTATATATAATTATTACAATACAAATTGTAATCCTTAACGTGCCTTAACTGTCACTTTAATATAACCATATACAGTGCTTTTATTTTAACTATGAGAATAGGACTCGTGTGAGGTTGGCACCCTTTTTTTGGAAAATGAACTCAAAATTGGATGCTCTGAATAGATTTGCAATAGTTCTATAACTCTTGACAAGTTAGAAAGATAAACTATTTTTTTGGTTAATTTCGGGAGATATATGGCTCACTCCCTAGTCATGGTGGGGGGGGGGGCAGTCAACCCTAATGCACGTAGCACTCTTTTTTATTCTGAATCAGTTCTGATAGTAGAAATATATTCTAGAAGAAGAGTTCTATATAGTTCCTGACTATTGATTAAGATAGTTATATGTATTAACCAAGTTATACATATAAATAAAATTACAGTCTACGCAGTCAAAATCAAGTAATTATCGGCAAGTAAAAATAATTTAAAGAATAGTTTCTGAATAGCACACTCCAAAAGTTCTATAATATGACATAAAAATGGACTTTACTAGGCAAATATAATGTTGAAAAACAGATCTGATTAGAGTTTTGAATAGCACCCCAAAAGTTCTATAAGATGTGCTGATTAATTTTTTAAAAATATTAACAATTGAAAATTTTATTGACACCCGACACTATAGACAGACATAAAAATGGATTTTACGAGCAAAATACAATGTTGAAAACGTGTTCTGATTAGAGTTCTGAATAACACCCCAAAAGTTAAAAATATTAACAATTAAAAATGTCATTAACGCTCTACTGCTCGACCCTATTGATTTAAAAATCTTTTTAGAAATAACGAAGTTTTTATGTAAAATAAATATTTAAAATAGACCAGCAATTTTTGATACCCCTGTATACATTTGAGAAAGCAATACATTGTTTTAGTAAAGTTAATTTCTCTGGCTTCAAAGTCACCACAAGAATAAACTCTGAAAAGTAATGTACAGAGTGTTGACAAACTTTTTTATTAGAGCATGCATATTTAAATGTCTTTAAATATTTCAAAAACCAAAGCATCTAAACATATTAAACCCTTATAATAAATGCCTTATTTTATGCACAAGAATCCAAAAATGAAATAAAATACCGGGTGTGTTCCATAAGAAAAAATATAACTTTGGTATGGATCTTAGTTCTAACACATCCTGTACATTTCAAAATAATTTTAAATTATGCACATTGTTTCTCTACATATACCAATAAAAAATGTACATCTTTCCGTTTAATCAACCGAGGTGAATGAGGTGCGCCACCCTGTATAATAATGGTCGATCTTCTTTGGAAACTGCGTGATTTTTGTCCCAAAGCCACCTCCATACAGCCAGTCCAATACGGAAAGAACAAAGTAAAAGTTCGGCCGTACAATCCAGGCAACTGAATTTAGTCGCGAAAATTCTGAAATCCATGCGTCCCAATCTTCTGCTGTTTTTAGTTCAGCATAAATAATGCCACCTTAAACTAAAACTTCTTTTACACTGTATCGAAATTGATCCGGTAAAATATACGTCAAACCTTCAGATGTCATGGTAGATATCAATTAAAAATGCTAAAGTTTATTCAAACACATAAAAACAACGTCTGTCTAATGAAAACTACTTGAGAGAAGGTTCTGATCGAAAAATAATGTTTTAGGAAAAGTTACTAGCGAAATTAGTACACAGGGTGTTGAATATATGAATTAAAGTTGATAGATTTATATACAGTTTGCTAAATAAATCATAAAAATAGGGTTAGAAGTAAAAAAATATAACACTTTAAACTTGACGAAAAAATTTCCCGTTGCGTTTTTTTTTTCGCATCTGAGTGTATATTCATGGCTTAGTAATGTACTATCAGAGATTTTCTCACAATTCGCCATTTTCTGTAGTAATAGAATACATTACCTAGTGTAGAAATAAAGTTATATACTTAGACAAGGAAAGGAATAACCTATTGCAGCACTACCTATCAGTACCACTATAATAGCTAATTGTTTTACTGTGTCTATTGAGTATGCTTATTGTTATAAGGCTAAATTAAATTAGCTTTGCGTGTTAAAACATAATAGCGCTAATTTTGAAAACCAGAATAATATTTCAAGTACCTATTTTTATTTCGAGCCTAATTTTATCACATTTGCCCATAAGACTCTAGTAAGCACAATAATTATATTTAAAAATATAAAGCTAAAGAAGTAAAATCTAAAATAAATGTGCTAAAAGGGAGAGAATTTAAAAAAATTAATCCAATATTAACATTTTTCTGAATAGCCTCTTTAAATTTTTGTTTCCAAATCTTATGTAATTGATGATTTTAATAAAAAATGTATTTTTAGCAAAAAAAAAAGTTAGCATCATCAGCAGATGATTAAAACTAGTTAGCGAAACGCGCGTCCAGTGCAAAAGTAAAAGTGTTTTGGTGTATTGTGGTGAAATAGTGTTTTTTTGCTGTTGTAACACTCCAACCCCCATCTGTAATGTATTTTTACACTAAAATTTTATGTTTTTGTAATTGTCACCTGTTTCACCAGAAATGACTACAACTTTTGATTCATAAATGGACATATTGGCATTTTTTACTTTATTCGGTAAAAAAAGGACATTCTAAATAGAATGGCATATCATAATGTCAACTTTTGACATTTTCGCTAATAATATTTTAAATTTCAATCTACAGTATATCCCCGGATTGTCTTTACAAGAGGAAAACCTTTTTTATTATTGACGTTTTGAGAAAAATGCAGTCTTCATAGAAATTTTTGCTTGTTCTAAAATGGTTAATCCCGTTTATACTTTTTCCAATTTCCATACCGTTTCAGAGAAAATTAAAAAAAAATGAAAATATGTCTGAATTTTTTCTAAAAGTAAAAAGTCCTAAAAATAAAAAGGCGTTTCTATGGTAATTTGATTTCGATTTCATCCTTTGATAGGTTATTATTAATTTAATTTTATGCTTCTTTAACATTTTAAAACAGCAAAAAATATGACGTTAATTAAAATTTTGTCAACAACAATCTACGAAAGAATGGAAACATGAAAATATGAAAGTTTCCTAGAAATACTAAAAATCAAAACGCGTTTCAATGGTAATATAATTTCTTTTTCATTCTTTAATAGATTATTATTGACAGAATTTTAATCAACATCATATTTTTTGTTGTTTTAAAATGTTAAAGAAGCACAAAATTTATTTAGTTCAATGCTACGGAAAAGGTGATAATAGTTATTGGAAAATGTGATACGTTATCAACATCAAAAAAAATGACGTTAATCAAAATTAAACGATCTATTTAATAATGAAGTCGAAATTATATTACCATAGAAACGCCTTTTAGTTTTTGGACTTCATCAAACTTCATAAAACGGTATGGATTTGAAAAAGTATAAACGGGATTAACCATTTTAGAACAAGCAAAATTTTTTATGAAGAATGCATTTTTCTCAAAATGTTAATAAAAAAGATTTTCCTCTTGTAAAGACAATCCGGGTACATACTGTAGAATAAAATGTGGCTGCGTTAAAACCATTCATTTTTAATCAGGGAGCTTCGGAAAAATGTAATTATTGATTCTCTAATATTTTTCGTGTCTTCCTGGCCAGGTAAAAGATATCCAAATCGTATTTTTTAATCATAACTCATATTTTTTAAATGAAACGAGGGTCGCTCAATTATATTAGGAAAAGACATCTTTTTACGAATAATTTGGTACCACATACTTGGTTTTTCGAGTCAAATGGTCGCTATGTTTATTGGCATGGTACTCTAGATTGAATATTAAAATACTATTTTGTTTAACTAATAATGTCAAAAGTTGACATTATGAATGACTATTGAAAATACCATCTTCTATCAAATGAAGTAAAAAATACCGACGGTACGTACCATTAAGGAAAAAGTTGTAGTCATTTCTAGCGAAACAGGACCGAAACTAATTGAATACATATATCAACCCTGATTTATGGCATATACCTACTAACATACAAAATTTCATTTTTTTATCTAAAAAAATAAAAAATAAATAAAAAAATATAGGGGTGAACCAGTTTTGATAAACACCCGGTGATATATTATGATAACTTAAAATGTTTGACGGATTTCCCAACAATTCGAATGCCTAGATTAGAGTGAAGTGTCAGATTTCCCAACCAAAATCGTTGATAAATCTAGGATCCAATAAAAAATCTGCATAACTAAATGCAGACTGTTCATTGATGGGTGGCCGCGTATTGGTTGAAGATATGTAAATACCGTGGTAAATACAAATGTATGTAAATCAATATGATTATTTTTGGTAACAATGACTGGATTATTTTAATACCATACCGGAAAGAACTGTTTATATTTTGATACTGTGCGATTCATGTTTGTTTTTCTGTAGAGAGCACGATCTGGTGTCATATATCTGGTTCAGCATAGAAGAGATAAGCGTAAGTTTAACAAGCCAGGAGGTCAAAACCGTTGATTTATTATCTGGTCGCTAACTTTTTCATCACTATAATCATGCTAATTACAAATTAGTAGATGTGTACCTGTAAAATGGTGCTAGATTACAAAATATCTAATGTATCAGGGGTAAAAATTCTCGAAAATTAGATTTTTTTTTGACTTTTTATGAGTCACCAAAAATAACAAAGCAAGCAAATTTTCACCCCTAATTTCACACTGATGAATTGTCAAAAATCGCTTGTTAATACTTAATTATGTCTCTTAAAGAATCTTTATGTAAAATTTTATACTTCTAGACCAAATACAAATAATGTTCATTCAAACATTCACCGCTAATTTCAGCCTTTTAAGGATTAAATTTAAAAAAATATCGCTTCTTAGTTCTCCATATCACTTAAACAACCTTTGTGTAAAGTATCATACTCCTAGAAAATATTTATAAAAGTTTAATCTTCTTCTTCTTTCTCTGCTTATCCATTAATGGATGTTTGCGACCACACTTTCCATGGCTTCCCTATCTCTGGCTGTGTGGATCAACGTCTGTATGTTACTAATGCCTGTCCACTGTCTTATGTTCCGCAGCCATGACATTTTTTTCCATCCCAAACCTCTTCTGCCCTCGACTGGGGAAATTGGTAGTTATGGTTACGCATGACGTGACCCAAGTATGCAGTCTTTCTTTCTTTTATAGTGTTGAAGAGTTCACGTTCTCTATTAATACGTCTGAGCACATCCTCGTTTCTTATCTTGGTCGTCCATGGTATCTTGAGGATTATGCGGTATATCCACATTTCGAAAGCTTCCAGTCTGTTTATGGCACTTGCTTCTAGTGTACCTACAACTCTCCACGCCGTAGAGGAGTACCGACCAGACGTAGCATTCCACAAATCTCAATCGAAGCTCAAGGTCGAAATCGCTACAGGTGAAGACTTTTTTAAATTTCAGGAATGCGTTTAAATAAATAACAACCATTTAGTATATATTGCCATAGAAACGCCTATTGATTTTTAGGACTTCTTTTTCTTTTTCCAAAAATTTAAGCATATTTTCATGTTTTTTTAATTTTCTCTATAACGGTATGGAAATTTGGAAAAATATAAACGGCATTAAACCATTTTACGAGTATAACAAGCAAACATTTTTATGAAGAATGCATTTTTCTCAGTATATTAATAATAAAAAAGATTTTCCTCTTGTAAAGGCAATCCGGGGACATACTGATGTATACTTATTTTTATAAATAAGGTAAAAACATTATTATTTATGTTTTTTTTTTATCACAAATCAACCTAGTTTAAAAGAGTAATATTTATTTAATTTAATTTAACCAGATAATTTTGTTTTCCATCATATCTTCTGAATAAACAGACAAAATAAACTTGTGCCTAAAAAAACACCCCATCAATCAGAGTTATTGATATTTTTGATACATTTGTGCAATAGTTATACAGACAGTAAGTAGCGTGGACAGTGGCGTAGCTATCATAGGGCAGTTCGGTGCAAAACACCGGGGCCTCACAGGAACTTAGGGCCCCGCAGAACACTTTGGTTTTTTCTTTATTCAGGGGCTCCAAAAAATATCTTGCACCGAGGCCCCCAGTTGTCAAGGTACGCCACTGAGCGTGGAATAGTTAACCAAAATTTGACGTCGAATCCTATAAGACTCCTTTCTAAGTTTTTCAAAAAATGGGGTATTAATATCAATAAAACAAATTACCAAAAACGATATATTTACAGTCAGTCATATTTCTTATTAAAAAGTTAGATTTTTTTACCAAAACGAAAGATTTTCATTTCTTCATTATGGAAAGTTCAACCAACTTAAACCAAGTCTACTCAGTATTATATTCAATAAACTTTGGATAAACAATATCAGTTTAAACCTTTACAGAGCTACATTATGGCTTGAACACCTGTTCAAATGGAAAATTTTGAAAATATTTCTGGAAGATTTCTGTAAACGCCGTTCCCACTAAATCGTTGATCAGAGGTCTCAGTAGATAGAATCCTGGCTGCCAAGCGGTGTTGATTATTTTGTCCAAGACGTTTTCTAAAATAAAATAAAAATTATTATCAGCATCGAACAAATATTATGCAACTTAAAAATTAAATACAAAATTTGATTATACAGGGCGTTTCAATACAAAATGCGAAAAACTCCGGATGTTTCCCTGTTTGTTCAAAGTACACCTAAAGCCGTTTGTTTAAAACTTCCTATGATTGAAAAAGAGGCGTGAAAGACGGTTGGGGAATGACAATCGATGATAATTTTGGCGAGGTCAATGTTGTACTAACATGTACAGGGTGAGTCAATGATAAAGCCCATTATCTCATTTGTTTCGAGGTTTACAAAAAAATGTTAAATATTAAAGTTATAGGGAAGATTAAGATACACATTTTAAAATTATTATTGAGCATACAGGGTGCTTCAAAAAAGTATGGCGGATATAACATATTTTTTTTTAAATGTAATACCCTATTTTTTATTTTATTATTAACTTTTTTATACATTATGTTATATATCTAAAATTAATAGTTTTTGTAATATATGAATTTGTTTAAACAAATGTTAGATTTCAGTGTGGTAAAAATTGTCAGTAATGCCATTGTTTCTGAAGCTGGACTACCAAAATTTAGTAGGAAGGTTTTATAGAGATGAAGAAAAATATATCTGTAAAGATATTTTAGTTAAATGCTACAGGGTGTTCAAAATATATTTATGAATTTCAACTACTTAAAATTAAAAAATCTCAATTTTTTTAAATGGTAGAATTTTTAGTATTTACAGTTAGTATTTTTATTTTACATTTAGTCGGGGAATTTTATTATTGTTATTATGTAGTGTTGTATTTAAAAAAAACATATGTTATATCTGCCACACTTTTTTGAAGCACTCTGTATACTCTGTAATAATTATATAAAATATGTATCATAACTTCCGTATTTAACATTTTTTTGTAAACATCTAACAAATGAGATAATGGACTTTATCGTTGAGTCACCCTGTACATCAGTCGGTGGCATCAGTCGACTATAACTATATGGCAGACGTAGGCAATCTTCTTCGCAGTCATTGACAGTCGCTTGTCGCTTGGCACTCTTGGCAGTAAAATGATATTTTGGCAGTATTGCAGTCTGCAGTACATGTTTGGCAGTACATTTTTTACCCAAGTGAGACACCTCCCGGGTAGAACGTTTCCAGACATACAAATCTATTTCCAAAAAAAAAAATTGTCGAGTTTTATATTAAACCATTTAAACATAATATTTACCACGCAATACCTATTTACTCAATATAAAAATAAATTACAACGAGCAGTAAGGGCCATTAAAAAATAGTACGGGCCAAGTACTCGTAGATGACATTCAGGATTTGACCTCGCCAAAGTTGTCATCGATTGTCATTTCCCAGCCGTCTTTGACGCCGTTTTTTTTTCGATGCTAAATCATTTGATATTGTCTTTCATCGTTCAATCGCTTCATTTTTTGTCGATTTATTTGATAAAGTTTAAAATCTATTTAGATATAAAATATTTCCCCACAAAAGTTTATTTTTTTGGAAATCCCCATTTGCAAAATTTCTTGGAAATTTAAACGTATCATCTAGTTCTCTACTCTTTCTATAACTTCTTACAGCTTTTTTTATTACGTAATTTCCTGTCATCCAAAAATAAGATGCGTTATTGATTACTAACCATATTCAATGTAGTCTAGCGCATCCGCCATTTGTTTAACAAAAAGATATATGTATATTTCAAAATTTCACACAATAAATTAAATATTTAATAGACATTTGGATGTAACTAAAAGTGCTTAAAGATTATCCTAATATAAAAAAGATATTTCTCCAAATAACATTGAAAAGTAAAAGATGTTTTTTTGCTAAAAAACATAAAAAATAATTGCAGGTAACTAAAAAAGCATAAAGATTATCCTAATATAAAAAAGATCTTTCTCCAAATAACGTTGAAAAATAGGAAATGTTTTTGTTAAAAAACAAAAAATAACGGCACGCGGGGTTCCCAAGCGGTCACCCATCCAAGTACCAACCGCGCCCGACGTCGCTTAACTTCAGTGATCAAACGGGAACTGGTGCTCCGACGTGGTATGGCCGTTACATGTTACATTAGTATTATGGAATGTAGAGGTACTACTACACCACAGTACTACACTCCATAATTAGTATTTTACAGGGGTACCCTATGCAGTGCCTTCTATTAAAAGATCAGCCTACGGGCGGACTTTTGTTTACTTCATCAGCTGTACATACTTAGATATTGGGTTAGATTCCGTTTCATATTTTGTCGGTTGATTTTTGGTTTTAACTCTTTGATTTTTGGTATTATTTACTATTGTAGTGCAAAAAACTAATTATTTTGGTGTTGAAGTGACATAAACTACTACCAGATATATGGTCACTCTCGGTTTCGCATAAAAAAATAGAAATTTTAAAAATTACACGTTGTGCAAGTGATTTAACCTAAAAGTGCCCATACATTTTTTACTTATCGTGATTTTTGTGGATGTTTTTTAAGACTCTAACAATTCATCAATAAAGCTTAAGTGGAGTGTGTTATTGGTGCTATGCCTCATCTTTGTTGTGTTCCTGGTGGAAAGGATAGTTATTATACTAGGCAGCCTAAAGTGTCCGGAAGAGCAAGAAAAGTGGGTACGAGTTATAAATCAAGAGAATTTTATTGAAAATATCTTTAATAAATTTAAAAATAATATTCTCCCATGATGGTATTAATGAAAACTGGACAATTATGTTTATTTTATTCATATTGTGGAATCTCCACTCCAAGTGTTGCTGGTTCAGCTTCGATAGATTCAAACACGTAAGTAGGTATTATGAACTAGGGAAAAATAAAGAAATGTGTATTAGAGATCATGAAAAGATTATTATTTTGAGTTCAAATTTTAAAAAGATTTTTTGTAAAGACAAGACTGATACAGTTTAAAAGAAGAATGTGTTTTTGTTTGATAATATATAATGTATGTTAAGCATAACATATATTTGTTCAGTAATTTTTAATGAATAGTATTGATTATTTATAATACCAAATTAATATCAAATATTTAAGTGATGGCTGAATACAATATGAATAAAATAACAATAAAATTGGTATATTTGCATAATACAAAATTAAGTTTTAAGAATAAAGGTATTACTAAAAATACTAAGAAATTCATATTTCTTTGTTTTTAATTGGTCTAATGTTATTTACATTTTACGTAAGAATTATACCGTATCATCGAAAAAATCGGCGTCTAGTTGGCTTGGAAATGAACATCGATGACATTCCCTAAATAACTGTACGCATAAAATAATTAACTAGAATTTTACAATCTTGGAAAATTTGATATTCTTGAACCTTGATTCTAAATATTCTAAATTTTTGATTTTCTTGGAATTTAGGTTCGGGAAAAACGCTGATTGATTTTTTCATTTGGTTTTCATTATTTTTATTTGGTTTAAAAAAAACGGTTCGGCTAACATTATAGCCTCCATCAGTGTTGTGTCATATGAAAAAATAGTGTCGAATATAATCCAAAAATTGCATATAAAATATTCACACCACGCACATAATGTTTACTGCGTACTCCATAGTCAATGTAGATAATTTTAGTGTTAAGAATAATAATTTTAAAAAATATGTGGTCATCTTTTGATAAGTTTATATTAGTTTATTAATTGCAGTAAACATTATGAGGTGTGAATTATATTGTATATGTAATTTTTGGATTATATTCGACACTATTTTCTCATATGACACAACACTGTGAAAACTATAGTTAGCCGAAACGTTTTTTAAACCAAATAAAAATAATGAAAAACCTCAAATGAAAACTTAATCAACGTTTTCCCGAACCTAAAATCCCAAGAAAATCAAAATTTTAGAATAATTTAACATATAAAATGCCAGCGATCTTCATTTCATAGCCATCGCTGACGCCTTTTTAGATAATATTGTATTATTTGTAAATATAATTTTTCGAACATTGATACTTGCAAAATATACATATAAATTTTGTGAATGCAAATAATAATACATCACTATTAGTAGATATTAAATGTTTTTTGTTAAATTAGATCGATTTTCAAACCCCAAAATTTAAAATATATTTACATTTTACCCATTATCTTATGTACCTATACATTATTTGTACATTGTAAAACATTTGCTGCATTTGTATGGTTCATAGTTTATTTGCCAAAGTATTTATTACTATAAATAGGTATATATGTTGTAGTTATTAACTGTATATTATGTATATTTCATTTAAACTATATCATTTTTAAAATACAAACCAAAAATCTGAGGAATAATTATGTTTTCTATGTATTCTACAACATATTTATTAGTCCGTTATATCTAACTAGCGTGACGTCATAAATCTCGCCCGTAGGCTGATCTTTTAATAGAAGGCACTGCCCTATGATAAAAAAAGACAGTAAAAACACTAGCGTCTACGTCCCACTAGTCTCCGCAGGTACCCAACAATGTTGCCAAATAGTTGATCTTAATTTTCACTACATTTTATTCAAAGTGAAAACGTTAGTTAAATATTATATTTTAGGTCGGATTTACCCAATTCCTTAATTGCTATTCCTTAATTCTTATTTCTTATTCGCTAAATTATAAAAAGATAAAATACGTGTTATGCAGTTAGTTTGGTTATACAATGTCTTAATCCTTAATTCTTAACCACGGTTCGTAATTCTTTATTTTGAAAGTTCCGAACTTTTAACTTTTTAGCGATTACGAATTAGCGACTAAGGAAAACGTGTAGATGCGCATGCGTGAAATTTTGAAATGTTAATTTTTTGTGTATTTTGTGAACTGTTGTTCGTCCCATTCCAAGGAAGGCATGTCCAGTGTTGTTACAATAGGTACAATTGTACTATTTTGGGTACATTTGATAGTCAAGGAGTACATAGGTACAATTGCAAGAAAAAATGTACAATTCTTATGGTGGGTTCATACAGCCAAATAAAATAAAATAAGAATAAAATATAATAAAATAAGAAAGTTGGTTATATGTGATACCGTACATGCGTTAATACAGCCAAATAAAATAAGAAGTCTTTTATTTTCTTGTTTTATTTTATGTGAAAACGGCTTTGCGCACGCTTAATTCTAACCTACAAATATTTTCAGTTTGGATTTAATTTATTTTATAATTTCACATAAGTAAAATTTATAATATAGTAGGCAACGAATAAATAAATATACTATAAATAGTAAAATTACTATAAACAATCGTAAAAGTTAACTTTTATCCAGCTTCATCGTACTGCGCATGAGCAAATATATATTTCTTATTTTATTTTATTTGACTGTATGAACGCGCACAAATAAGAATTCCTTATTTCTTATTTTATTTTATGCTTATTTTAGTTTATTTGGCTGTATGAACCCACCTTTACTTCTCAAACCCAAACTTAAACCCACGTACATATTTTTAGACGAACGGTGATACGCGATGCGTGGATTTGAAATGCAGGTTGCTAGGAGCAGAGGCACAGAATTATACATCACTTGAAATGCTGTTCAAGCCGCACGGATGTCAAACGTAAGTTGTGACGTAAGTTTGATATCCGTGCGGTGAGTAGGAGGGGGGCTAATCACTGCGACCTTAGAGATCTATTGATCTGATGCCCTTGTTAAAGAATGGATCTGCAGGTTTGGTGTTCCCATGGAGCTTCATTCAGATCAGGGAAGAAACTTTGAGTCCAATCTGTTCCAAGGCGTCTGTGAAGTCCTGAACATCCGCAAGACCAGGACGACTGCTCTACATCCACAATCCGATGGGATGGTTGAACGCATGAACAGAACTATCAACCGTTATCTGGCCAAAGTAGTCTCTGACCACCAAAGAGACTGGGACAAATTTCTTCACCTGTTCCTGTTGGCCTACCGTTCATCCGTCCAAGAATCTACAGGGCAAACTCCAGCCAGCATCGTTATGGGACGGGAAGTGCGCCTACCCTGTGATCTGAAATTTGGTTGCCGACCGGGAGAAGAAGTCGCCGGAGAAGATTATGTCCACACACTACGTCAAAGGATGGACGACATTCATCAGAGAGTCCGCCTAAATATTCAAAGTGCTAGTGACCGAATGAAGGAACACTACGACATTCAAGCTGAGCATGGAGGATACCAACCAGGGAAGTTGGTGTGGCTATATAACCCGCAGAGACGTCGTGGGTTATCTCCGAAGCTACAATCCTCGTGGGAAGGGCCATACGAAGTCATGGATAGAATTAATGACGTCGTATACCGTATCAGAAAATTGCCAAAAGGAAAACCGAGGGTAGTCCATTTCAACCGTTTGAGCCCCTACCAAGGCGAAATAGAAGATCGTGCTGGGACCGTGAGAACCTGCAGCTTTGATCCCCCTGATTCGGAGATGTCCTTTGACGATTTCATGGCCCGATACAACAGCAGTGAGAAGGCTCGCTATGGTGTAACCAAAGAAGATCAACGAGACCTCTTTTCCGTGCCTCCTGATTATTCGCTCGCTCATTGTGTGGCTCGAGATTTGCGGATGTCCAGAGGAATCGCTGCGACGTTCAATGAGAAGTTTGGGCGTGTCGGAGAACTACGCCGACAGGATCCAGAGGTTGGAAGCGTCTTGAGGCTAACCGACAATGCACATGGTCAAGCAAGGCACATCTTCTACCTGGTCACCAAGGAATGGTCCCCGAGTAAGCCGACTTATCTCAATCTATGGAAGACCCTGATTGAACTGAGAGAAGCCCTGCTAAACAACAACATTGCACGATTAGCCATTCCGAAGCTGGCGTGTGGACTCGATGGTTTGAGTTGGCGTACAATCCGGAACATGATTGAAGTCTTGTTCAGATTTACGGGAATCGAGATCCTCGTTTGCTGCTACAACCCAAAGCTGAGATCGGGAGAGAAAACTGTAGACTGCTATTTCTACCAGACTTCGCAATGTACCAGGGGCCAGCTTTGCAAATACCTTCATTCACCGTGTACATCTCGGGACGAGCATGTGCCTAAGAAGGGGCAGTGTTGCGGACCCGTGTGAACTCGACCTAACCTAACTATATGTCCCGCCCTCAGATGACCTTAACATCGCATTAAAGAATAGACACGGTAATGATTCATTCGTTCGAGAGAATCGAGTCCCACTGGAATGGACTAGTACATACGAGAACATTCGAAAACCTTCTCTACGCACCTAACGATCTATGGACTATTCTAGTGTTCTTTACCTGTCGGTATAAAAGCCGGCGGCTGTGGCCTACAGGGGGCAGTTATAAATATACCAGTGCAGTTGGCGCGCTAAAATTCAAAATAAATTCTTAGTTATAAATCGTTTGTAAATAGTTCTATAAGTCTTTTATCGTTATTGTTTTTGTTAATTAGTGTTAAATAAATAGTGTTTAAATAAATTGTGACTTTCTATCCACACGAAACCGACGAAAAACGTAACAATATGGTGTATAATTCTGTGAGGGTGCATCCACATTATCCTACAAAAAGCGGATCGGCGGCGGCGTATCGGCGTATCGGCGTAACGACCTTGAATCGATTTCCAGCAATTCTATTGGCTGAAAAATTCATCTGTCAGAAATTTTATCTGTCAAACTCACCTGGCAAAAATTTCAGCCAATAGAATTGCAGGGAATCGATTCAAGGTCGTTAAGCCAATACGCCATTCCGCTGTTTTTAGGATAGTGTGGATGCATCCTACGTACCAAAACTTGGTAAAAAGGTAAATAGAGAGATCACATGACCCCACATTTTTGAACCAAAAATGTACAATCCCACTTAAAAAAGTACTATTTCGACACCATTTATAGTACAAAAATTTTTGCCCTTGTAACAACGCTGGGCATGTCTTGTATTAGAGTTCCAAAATTGCCTTCCATGTCCTTTCTTCTATTCATGGGGCGAACCCCAAATCGCCTACAACCTCGGTGGCGATTCACGAGAGTAGCGACACAACAAGCCATGGTTATAAACAAACCCGAAAGTGCTGCAATTTTTTGTATGGACTTCATTGCACACAATAACACAGCGAAATAAAAACGATTTGATTTGATCTACTAGTGTCAGTTTTAAGAATTAAGAAATATGTATTAAGACATTGGATAACTGTCTCTAAAAAAATAAGGGATAAAGAATTGTGTATTAAGAATTACAAATTAGAGACTAAGAAATAAGAATTAAGGAATAGCAATTAAGAAATTGGGTAAATCCGCCCTTACTTATAAAAATAAAGAATCTCCAAAGAATGCAAAGAAGATGTTTGAAAATGCTTTAATGTATAGTAACCTATCTAATAAATAATAAAAGTCCATGTAAAAACAATGTTGTTTTTTTTATAATAAAATTTACCTATTTTGGTTCAGATGGTTTAATATAAGTGTTCGACTTTTATCACTTAAAAAAATAATTAAAATCATTGGTAGGTTTATGACAAAAAAACTGTTATGTTTAACGTGAAGCCAAATAACTACACTATCTATTCATAAAATTTCATTTCCAAGCCACCACTAAAGAAAAGTTAATCAACAATTTAAACTCAGGTTTCTCTAAACTGTCAGACCGCTGGCATATTCACCCTATGTATGGTTGGACAGCAGGTGGATATGGCGCTCTTCCATGGCGTTTTTTATTTATTTCTTAGTTATGTAAAGGGTAGTTTAAATTAAAAATAAAAATCTTACCAACTAAAGGTCTACCACCAAGCAAATTGCTTATGTGCAACTGCAATCTTTTGCAGCTGTGAATATTACACGTAACCTTAATTGGAGCATTTCTCGAGTATCTTGCACCTAGGCCACGAATGGGCTTCCTGGAAACTGTCAAAGTTTGGCTGTAGTCAAACAGGGCCAAGTTCCACGAACCAGAGTTTTTTATTTTCTGTCCGAAGAAAGTACCATCCATTTCGTAGATACCATTAAGACGCTTATCCGGGAAATCTTGTGTGACCTGCACATGGTACTTGTCTGGATTCGTTCTGCAATCAAAATTTAGTTATATTATTACAAACAGTCTTTCAAAATCATGGCATACAAAATAATTAAGGATTTAGAACATATGAAATAGAAATACCGTTACTGCGATTATAAAATAAACTTGAAAAAAATAAACCTGTAAATATGAACTTTTTACTCATGCTTACAATGTCTCCAATGCTTATACGAGTATAGGACAAATTCGTTTGTTTAAACAGATTTCTCAGACTTTTAAATAATGACCAAACTATAGACCAAACTTCTATCTCAGGCGCTCTAACCAGGGCGTGTCTGGTTTGGTTTTGAGGTAGAGGACCTTCTTATTTACAGTGTTCTCGGTATTGTTTGGTTTTAGACTGTTGTCAATAAGTTGTCTCCATATCTCAATTATTCAGAAAAACATTTTATACTAAAATCTTCGGCGTGTATATTGTATATAGAACTGTATCATTCATATCAACTTTATCATTGATTATATTTTTCCGCTAGCGATTTGTGACAATATACCTCACGTTTTTAGCTCTTTTTTCTAGGATAAAAGTGTTAGCCTGATTAACACATTTATTAATTGGTCTATAATTAATTAATTAAAATAATTATAGTACTAATTAATAACTAATTTATTAATAGCATAATTTAAGTTAAACACTCGCGACGGGCAGTTCCTTTTGTAATAGATTATTGCTAATTTTTAAAGCAAATACTGTATAATAAAAAAGGCGATAGCGATGGGGAATGTCAACGGTCCTCATTTCCAAGCTAACTGGAAGCTTTTTTTTATCATACGGTACATAGGTACATATACTAGATTAATCATTTAAGGGAGGGGTCGGCAACCTTTTGCTATAAGAGAGCCGCAATTTTTTGAAGGAAATATAAGCGGGTTTTATTTGCTCATTCATCCAGAAAAAAAAAACATTATTCGGATCGACCAGTGCTCAGATACAAAAAGACTCACAAAATAGACATTTTTTTAAATAATATTTTTACAAATGCATATGCCAAAATATTTGGTGTTGGATGTTAATGCAATTTGTCGATTGGAAGGAGAACTTGAGTGACGTTACCCAATATGTAGGTATGTTAATAGCGGTAAATACTTACGAAAACTTGGTAATTTGTGATTGGGTCCATCCAGATTCTGTTACGTTTCTTAATATCAACTTGTAATTAAAAAATGGTCCACTTCTCTTTTGGTGCACTTGTGAAGCAAAAAATGGATCAAAAGAACCAACATGATAATCGGGCAATCCTTAAAAATAAGGAACACAAAAATTGTATATAGTATTTAGTAATATTTTCTTACAGTGTGTTAAACAATTATTTAAAATAAAGTTACAAAAATGTGGCTAAAACTTACCAGACTGAAAGAAAGGCCTCAAGTCATTAATTCCGTCTTTCACACAATTATCAAATGACGAAGAGCTGGTTTTGCAATTTTGGAAATGTTCCTCTATAAATAATAAATAGTGAAAATAAATTTAATCGACACCTTATATAAACGTTAAACTAATAAATAAAAAAGAAATTTTTGTTGCAGTAATACGCAATTCTTCTAATTAAAATAATTTAATTTATAAATATTTCCATGCAGAATGGTTATATTTTTAAAGTAATAGTTTTTATTTATTATGATAAATAAAAACATATCAGGGTCAGGTATTAATTTTAACTTCATTAACTTAATAGTATATATGACTGTTGTGTGGAAATCTTTCCCCCATAATGGAAGGGAATTATGAGATACAACAATGCATTTTGATGAATATAAGACGTGTAACAAATTTCATGAAGATATCCATAATAACATTAGATTTGTTATGAAAAGAATATTTTTAGAAAATCTTACCACCCTATATCTCGAAAGTTAAGATGTTGAAGACATACATTTATGTGAAGTTTTTTCTAAGAATAAGTCCAAAAATCGGGCCTCTTAAATATTAGGATGTCAAGAACAAACACCCTGTGTAATACGTAGGCAGATAAAAAAATTTGTTTTTTTTTTTATAATAAATCTAATGTTATTATACAGGGTGCTACAAATTCGAGGTACGAGCATTGGTATCTCGGTAACCGTGATACAAACATGGTTAAATTAGGGCAAAGTTGCGCTTTAGAATGTTCACCAAGATGCCATCAAAAAAGTTTTGAAAATTTCAAGGATTGCTGAGTTTTTTGGAAAAAACGGATTTTATTGAAAATCAATTTTATTTTTTCCTGTCGTTATTTTTTAGAAAATCAAAAAACTAATTATACATTCTCATAGCCACTTTATTAGGGCTATGATGGTATTTTTAGATTTTTAATTTAGCTTATAATTTGTGAGATACAGAGGCCAAATTATTTTTTTTAAATACGGACCTGCATTTTTTATTTCAGATTTTGAAAGATCTCAGTCTCCTGAGTACTTTTTTTTGTTTTGTTTCAGTTTTGGGTAAAACAATAAAAATAATTATTAATTGTTATTTAAAGTAATTTCAAATCCGACTCTATTATTTTAATTTATTTAATCCGATTATAATCAGCACAACAATATTGATCAACCCTAATTAACATTGAATAAAGAAAATCAATAAAAATTATTTTGGACATTTGAAATCAACACATTTCAACATTAAGAGTACAAAAACAATTAACGAGTAATCAAAAACAATCAAAGAGTACAAAATGCATACGGAAGTATAAGAAGATCTGTTCAAAGGGCTATAAAAAAGATTGAACGAAAAATAAATTTGTGCATTATGGAGTAATATGGTGGTAACCCTTTCGAACATGCAGAGCATTAGAAACTAGTTTGTAGAAGTTGATTTATTTATAATAACTACCATTAATATTACGCATATTATTAGATCGTACACTGGGATTTCAAATTCACAATAAAAAAAGTTAAAAATAATAGATATCTTTAAATTGCTGATCTGGATATTAATTATTTGAATCTTTCAAGACGTGATTTTCCTTATTCAATGTTAGTTAGCGCTGATCAATATTGTTGTGCTGAATATAATCAGATTAAATAAATTAAAAAACCAGAGTCGGAGTTGAAATTATTTTAAATAACAATTAAATAGTTTTTTAGTGTTAAGGTATCCAAAACAAAAAAAAAGTATCAAGTGTGGCATATCATTGTACTCAGGAGACCGAAGTCTTTCAAAACTTCAAATAAAAAATGCAGGTCCGTATTTAAAAAAATTACGTTGGCCTCTGTATCTCACAAATTATAAGCTAATTTGAAAATCTAAAAATACTGTCAGATAGCCCTAATAAAGTGGTTATGAGAACGTGCAATTAGTTTTTTGATTTTCTAAAAAGTAACGACAGGAAAAAATAAAATTGATTTTCAAAAAAATCCGTTTTTTCCATAAAACTCAGCAATCCTTGAAATTTTTAAAACTTTTTTGATGGCATCTTGGTGAACATGCCAAGGAGCAACTTTGCCCCAATTTAACCATCTTCGTATCTATTACGGTTTCCGAGATACCAATGCTCGTACCTCGAATTTGTAGCACCCTGTATAGATATCTTATACCGGGTGCGTCTCAAAAGTGGCTCACTCTTATAACTTTTTTATTTCTTCAGTTAAAAAAACGAGATTTGGTATGTTAGTATACGATATAAATTAGGATCGATTGACGTATTCAATTGTTTTCGATCACTTCCTGTGTCACCGGAAGGTATATCGATATCTGAAATTTGATACAAGTATCTTATATGCATCAAAATGCATTGTTGTATCTCTTAATTTCCATGCAGTCGATGAGGAAATGATTTCCATGCATTACTCCAGAATGCTTGTTTTTTTTCTGAAGATTTGAAACGTTTGAAACTTTGAAACGTTTGAAAAAACTTTGAAACGTTTATTTGATGCCAAAATTCCTTTTAGTCATATATTGGATTAGTTTTTAATATAATATGTATCAAATATACCGGGTGCGTCTCAAAAGTAACTTTTTTATTTTTTCAGATAAAAAAACGAGATTTGGTATGTAATTATATGACATAGGTAAATTAGGATTGAGTGGCGTATTCAACTGTTGTTGGTCACTTCCTGTTTTACCTGAAATGAATACAAATTTTGATTTTTAAATGACACCCTTGATATATTTTGCTTTATTCAATAGGAAATGACACTCTGAATAGAATGACTTATCACGTCATCTTTTTACATTTTCGCTTAAAAAAATCGTATTTTAAATTTCATTCTAGAGTGCCATGGCTGTGTTTAAACACTAATTTTTAGTCAAGGAGCCTTGGAAAAATAGTTTTGATCGTTTACTGTTTTTTGTGTCCTGTCCTGGCCGGTTAAAAGATTCCCGAATCGTATTTTTAATCATATCTCGATTTTTTTCAAATGGAATAAGGGTGGCTAGTCAGCATATTTAAAAAAAACATTTTTTTACTAATAATTTGATACCACACAATTGATATTTCGAGTCAAATTGTCGTAACGAACCGCACGTTACAACCAAACCATATGCGAAAATGTCAAAAGTTGGCATATGATATGTCATTCTATTCAGAGTGTCTTTTTGTATCGAATAAAGTAAAAAAATACCGAGGGTGTTATTTAAAAATTAAAACTTGTAGTTATTTCCGGTGAAACAGGGAGTGACCAAAATCAATTGAATACGTCAATCAAGCCTAATTTATGTCATGTACTAACATGATATATCAAATCTCGTTTTTTTTCTCTAAAAAAATAAAAAAGTTATAGGGGTGAACCACTTTTGAAAAACACCCTGTATAATTCCGGAGTAACATTTCTTTCTCAATTTTCGGGAAACTTCGAAAACTAATTCTGCAGATAAAAATAAGTAAAAAAGTTAGTATGAATTCATCTTTTAAAATGCTTCGTTTCAGAGGTACAGTGATGAAGTGGTGAACAAGTTTTTTTTTTCTCAAATAATTTCTGAACTACCATCGATATTAGATAGAAATTAATTAGTGTTTGTGTGTTTTTGACACCTAGATATTTATAACTATTTTGAAAAGTAATAATTTCTCGTCCGTACTTGTATTACACTACTGGGAAAAAAATACATTTTCCGCAAAAAGGTCTCTTGGTCAAAATCGCGACGAGCAACCTTTCTCAAGATATTTGGGATCAAAATATTCAATACATGTCATCATTGACAAAAAATAAATCTAGCTCACTATCTATAGTTACTTGACTGAAATAATAAATTCGGAAACGTAAACTTAAATTTAGAAAATCTATAATAAAACAATTTCTGTCAAACGTTGGTAACAAAATCATTTCCAAATTTATTATTTTATTCTAATAACTATCTAGTCAACATGTCTAATATTTTTGACAATGATGACTTGTTTTGATTATTTAGATTCCAAATATCTTGAGAACTGTTGCTCGTAGCGATTTTTACCGTTTTTACGTAAAAAATGGCGAAAATATATATTTTTTCATCAGTAGCGTAATAAAAGTACGGATAAATGTTATTACTCTTCAAAACAGTTAAAAAATAATGAAGTGGCGGTCCATACAAATAAGAGTCATATTAACATCGAAATCGAATTCCTCAAGTCAAAAAATACGCAGATACCAATATTTATCTAAATATAGACGTAAATTGAGAAATTATTTGGAAAAACCGAAATAAATAAAAAATTTCTACACCCTGTATCTCATAACGAAGCATTTTAGGATATTCATTTATAATAAACTTTTCAAGTTATTTTTATCTGCAGAATATGCAGCTAAGTTTGCAATACAATTCGGGGGACAACCCTAAGTTTAAGCTTTTGCTTAAACTTAGGTTAAACTTTGCTTAACTTTAGGTCAAAACTTAAAGTTTTGTTGTCACATGGTAAACTAGTGTATCATTGGGAATTTGACAATTATTGGATAATAATTATTCGTAATGACTATTTGTAAAAAAGGTAAAGTCATTCTCTTACGTCATTTGAAATTTCGGAAATCGAATTTTTATATTTATAGTTTAGATTAGTAAAAGTATCTCATTAAACAATATAATCCCGTCTAGCTGTTGTTTCCAGAATGCCTATTTTTTGTTTTCTTTTATTTGAGAGAAAATTTGTTTTCTATAATTTCTAGCTTTTCGTAAAAAAATCAATTTAGTTTAGGTTATAATTCAAATGTATGTGAATATACTCATATCATTCTATATAGGTATATTATTTTGCAAATCATTCCTTCAAAATGGAAAATTTGCAAAATATTTTATTATTAAAAATTAGATAAATTGAAAAAATATATTTTCTATGTTGTTCTACGTCCAAGTTAAATTATATATCGAATAATGCCTATTTATACAATTATAAATATATTTGATATGTCATTTCTAAAAAATATGTTTGTAAAAAAATACAAATTGATGCAAACGTAAACCGATTAAAAGAATTAAAAATTATTTTACAAAAATAAAAACAAAACAATTTTACCATTTAAATCTAATGAAAATTAACTTTTAAACTATCATGCAAAAATAAAATGTTACATGTAATTACTTAAATATATTTTGGCATAAAAATATTAATTAGAATTAGTGCAAAATGATACAGGGACGTATAAGAGTTACCGTTTCAAAAATTTTAAGCACTAAGAATATTGCGTTTGGGATCATTTTTAACTGTCTTATAAATGTTTTTATATATATAAAAAAATGTTTTTATATATTAACATATTTTATTTTTAAAATTTAAATATGTAGTAACAATCTCTTATAACTTTATAATTCTATGTATTGTATTGATTAATGTTATATGGTACATAGGTCGTAGTAAAAGTTGGCTTGGTTATGAAGATCGACGACATTAACCATACAAATTTATATGCAGAATGGCAGCAATCCTCATTTCCAATCCAATTCTGACGTCGTTATTTTTGTACGCATGGTATATTTTCGAGACAAACAGTAAATGATGTACCTATAGACATATACGTATTACTTTTTACAAATATACTCAGCCTAATCTCCAAAAAGTGAAGCCCAAACAGTGAAAGAACAATATGGAATTCTGCATAAGTCTATTTCACCAGGATATTCATTTAACTGAGCATGCCTCACCTGAAGAAGTTTTCATTGGTCGATGTTTTTAAAGGGAAGTGGTTGACTGACATTTCCCCTAACCTTCAATTTTATTTATATTTTTATTATTTGTAACACATTATCATGGAGTTGGAAAAATATCAAAAAATAGTTGGAAACAATAAACTAAACAAAATCACTCTTTTACGCGCACAAATAAAAAGTAATCCAAACAGAACTAAAACAACAATCAATCGGAGTTTGGCGCAATCGCAGTTCAATCCATATCCGGGTGAAATAGACTTATGCAGTTTTAATATGGAGCTGGGTTATGTTGTCTTTTTCTTACGGCACAGAAATTGCACACGGGGTTAAATAGGGAACCCTGAGTATATTTGTAAAAAGTAATACGTATATGCCCAGAGATCATACCAAATAAACCTTTAGTCACGTGATTAAGCTTGACCGGCACAGCCATGCCGACTTTTACATATTTTCCTGTAATTAAAACAAAATAAAATTTTCCTTTAAACAAAAACGAGTTAGCTCTAAATATATAAACAGTTATTATTTACATCAACATAATCCACCTCCTTAACAGAACATAACTTAAAGAACATAAAGAGCCATTACTACCGCTTTTCTCTTCCAAATATTTTAATAAGGTTGCGATGAGTTTTTTGCAATGGCTGTTGTTACATTTAAAAATCAAAAGTTGTAGTTATTTTCGGACTGAAACAGGAAGTGACCGAAAATAATTGAATACTTCAATCAATCCCCAGTTATGTTCTATACTAACACACCAAATTCCCATTTTTTATATGAAAAAATAAGAAAGTTATAGAGGGGAGCCACTATTGAAAAAAACACTCGGTATGCTAAGGAAAAAATATATTAAAAAAATGTAAAATAAACTGATTCAATAACTGGGTAAATGCTGATTAGCTACAGTTTTGAGAAAGCACCAAATGCGTTGCAAACTTGATCTTAGTAAAAATCGACTTACATAAAACCACCGATAAAACATAGCATCACAATTAGAGATACACAACACATAAAATTATTTTACGACTATGTCTTTAGGCTATAATTTAATACTTTATGTAATTGTAATAACTTATTTATTTAGTGACATAGACATGCATAAGTTTATAACGTTTAAACACCATCTGGCTTTATATCTTTTAAATTGCACTGTGCAAACACATTTTTAAACATTTAAATGACAAACATGATTTGCTCAATACGTTTTTGTAAATTATTTAGAACATTATTTAAGTATTATTAAATTGAAAATTGTTATTGGTCTTACCTAGATCTATTTGACTCTTAGCAATTGGCACTAAACTCAGTACGGAAATTACACAAATCCATTCAATCATTTTAATTTAAATTTTATTTGTTAACAACATACGCGAGGACCGACAAAAAAAATCGCTAGCATACTTGGCGTATCCCTAGCGTGCATGTGCTTATCTTAACCACCGCGACGTATTCGTGATTTCACTTTGCCATGAAACTGGTTACTTAATTCACATACGCCGTCTTCAACGTAACTACTGTCATCGAAAGAAAAAAAATGTTCGAAGTTGAGGGAAAAATAACGTTATTTGTCTATTAATGTTTTCGCGCCGATTGTAATTGGATGATAATTTAAAATCTGCTCTACATGGCCGTACGGTCGAACATCACTGGCGGCCGTTCACTTTCTAATATTTCTCTTCTTACTTAATAATATACATAATAGTTATGTGGCGAATGTTATAATCCGTTTAAAGAGATATTTAAAGAGATGGTGTCGTATTTGTATCGGAAATTTTTTCGTTTTCAATTTCACCTAAAGTCGAAATTTTATATTTCATATTTAATGGAAATTATTATAAAACTATGCATATATTCGATACCAATTAAACTTTTAGATACGTAATCGGGGGCGCGATTTTTAAATTCATTTTAGCCTACAATAGACATATCGTCGGCTTTATGACGAAAAGGTGTATCTCGATTTTGAGATATCAACTTCATGACATGCCCAATGGGTCATATTTTAACATAGCGAATTTGCGCATCTCAATATTGTACCTTTTTCATTTTATATTAGTTTAAAAATTTGCCCCATCTCAAATACTACAATTCTTCGTTCTGACGAAGAGACGTATGTTGAGATAGGGCTCTTTGTTATATCAATTATTGTTATACTACAAGAAAGATGGAATTTGAGATAGGTCCTTTTGTTTTAAGTTATGAAAATGCATGCGAGAGAAAATCACACCTAATTATTTTCTGACGGTTGCTTGGTACAAAATAAAACTTTATATGATGGCAGCAGCTCTCTTTTACAGTGTGATTTTAGAGTCTATTTTTTGCCAAAAACCATTGTTAGAATGAGCTAGACTCTACACATAGCTGTATCGGGTATGCAAAAGATTGTCCGAGAATAAACGGCCGAATAAAAGGAAAATATTGATCGAAAGCAAAACAACGAAACGAAAATTGCGAAATTAATTTCCAAAATCATAATTTCTCTAAGAACAGTTTAGCGAACCAAAAACTTACCCGAAAAATACAATAATTTTCATCTCATTATCATTGTCAGGCCATTGGCATTGTCATCCCTACCAATTTTTGGAAAATTTTATTTATTTTGCCTATCACCATTCAGCATAAACACGTAGAATGGAAGTCGAATTTGTTATCATTGAACAAGGAAAACAGAAACTGTTACTCCAAAGTTATTTGTATCAAAAAAAAAACGAATGAAGAAACATGTTTTGTTTTTGTTTAGTTTGGTTTTTATTATATGGACCGTGAGTTTAAATGCCCTGTATTAATGCCCTCAATTAACTAAAAAATTACTAAAAATATATTAGTTAAAAAAATGCATTTTTGTATAAAAAACAATATTATTAAAATAAGCTAGATAAGAGTATTTTAATTGATTATTGTCTTTGCTTCTGGCATGAAAATTGTCTTTGTTTTCAGTTGATCTAATCCAACGCGAATAAAAGTATTTAAAAATATTTGTTTCTGATTTTTTGGCGATTTTCAATTTTTTCTTGTATGTATGTATTGTATTTTCTTGTAAGTATTGTGTATATAATGTGAATATTGTCATCATTTTTTTTCTTACTAAGAATACTTCACCGTCATTTTTAAATTTATTTTACATGGGCGTATGTATACTATTTGTTCGGAAATAAATTTATTATTATTATAACAAAAAGGCCTATCTCTATTAAACAACTAAACATAAATTATTTATTAGAATTTACGCTCAATTTATCTTCAGAACGTTTGCTCAATGTCTCCGTTTAAGTGTTAATACAAAAACAAAATTAAAAAATTAAAGACTACATTTATTGACCAAATAAAGTAAGTGATTTTCTTTAAATTGCTCTCCTGAAAAGTAGCAAAAATCGAGATACGCCGGGCTGACTAACTGGAATTTAAATTTTCCACCGGGGATTTAAGTAGTAGCTCTGCTATAAAAAATGTGAAGTTGCCACATTTATCTATTTATTTTCTGACATTGTCATTCGTTTTGACACTTCAGTTTTGTATTACAAGTTTTTGGTTTAAATGAATTGTGTTGTGATAGTTTAAGCTTAAACATTTTTACTAGCAGACCTTGCAGTCGAACCATGTTTTTTAGAACTTCTTTTAGTGCAAAGTGTACAAGATAGCTTAATAGTTGGAAAAAACTCATCGCAATTTATTATGTCTCTTAAGCAGGGGCGCCGACTTTTATGAAACCTCGTGGGTGCTCATCAAATATGAGTAAATGTACCATATTTCCAGATTGTTACATTTGTCGTATTTATTACACTTTTTTACATATGTAACATACATAACAATATTAGAAAAATATCATATCAATTTGTCATTTTTACAATTTTATTGAGTATAATTTGAGTTATGCAGAAATAATTTTTTTTAGTACAGATACCAGTTTGTGAAAATATTAATTCTACCCATTACAATCGTGTAATTGCAGGCATTAAAACAACAGACATATACTGTAACTGTATTTTATAAAGAGATACAAAATAAACGAAACTAAAAGTTGCTGAGAAGAGCTGCTAGTGGAGGGATATCTGAGATTGGGAGGGGGACAGCTTAGGGTTTTTATATAAACAAATTTATACGTCAAGACTAAAAATTCTCAAAGATCATACATAACAAGCTTTCGCATCACATAGCACATTTCATATACATGACCAGCTAAATAGATTGACAGTGAGTTATCGTGGATATGAACACACATTCCTAATGTAGTTTACAATTCGCTTCCAATTTAGAATAAATATAATTAATATACAGGGAGAGTCTTAAATAAGTACAAATATTTTCAGGGCTGATAGATCTCGATAAAAGAAACACTTGTTTTCTCTTTATCGTTTTTCAAATAACCACAATTTATGGAAAGCACTTTTCATTAAAATGTTGTATCATCTAAGGTTGTATCCTATGTTATAGGGCTTGTTTCTCTCTGCAATTTCATGTCTCACAATGTACCGTTTGTATCGGGGAAGGAATCATAGTTTCATAGTTGTCGATTTTCGAAAGAAATCAGTACATGTATAGTATTTCGTATATTTTTCATTTTATTAATTTTATGGAAAGTACTTTTTATTAAAATGTTGTATCCTATGTTATAGGGCTTGTTTTTCTCTACAATTTCCTGTCTCACAATGTACCGTTTGTATCGGGGAAGGGATCATAGTTTCATAGTTGTCGATTTTTGAAAGAAATCAGTACATGTATAGTATTTCGTTTATTTTTCATTTTATTGATTTTATGGAAAGCACTTTTCATTAAAATGTTGTATCCTATGTTATAGGGCTTGTTTCTCTCTGCAATTTCCTGTCTCACAATGTACCGTTTGTATCGGGAAAGGGATCATAGTTTCATAGTTGTCGATTTTCGAAAGAAATCAGTACATGTATAGTATTTCGTATATTTTTCATTTTATTGATTTTATGGAAAGCACTTTTCATTAAAATGTTGTATCCTATGTTATAGGGCTTGTTTCTCTCTGCAATTTCCTGTCTCACAATGTACCGTTTGTATCGGGGAAGGGATCATAGTTTCATAGTTGTCGATTTTTGATATACTATGTATACTAAATATATACCGTAAAATGGGGTGAATAGAAACATAGTGGTGAATAGAAACAAAATTTCTGAAAAAAATCAAATCACGATTAAAAATATTCAGAGTAAAAAGTGTCGACATATCTAATTTTTCTATCATTGGTAATACACAATAAAATGTAAAAACTATATTTTTATCTGTGGCAGCACTGTTTCTGTCAATCAGCTGATCAATAAATGTGAGATCGATTGATCACCTATTTTGTATGGCGCGAAAACTTTATAAATAAAATATTTATTTTTAAAGTAATACATAAGCTGGTACATGTAAGTTGTCATATTATATGTATTGTTATTTATTGTTAAACCTACTTAAATATGTAATAATTTACTGTTTCTAATCACCTTGTTGGAAGTAGAATAGATAAAAACCTAAACACCAATGTGTGTTTCTATTCTCCCCAATAGCAGGTGAATAGAAACACAAATGTTATTTTTATTTAATATTTATATACATATTTTTCAAAAATCAAATTATATGTATATGCAAAGAACAAACAAAGACCCATGTTTTAAAATATTCGGGAAAATAATACCACATTTTTATCAACCGGTATATCGCTAATAGTCTACGAAACTGTTTCTATTCACCCCATTTTACGGTACTATGTATACTAAAAATTTTAACTAATCAATCTGCATCGATCCACACCCAAAAATCTTTCAATTCGGAATAAGTGAAAAATGCTCAATTTTGGCCGGGAAAATTTTTAGGAATTTTAAAAAATAAAAAAAATTAAGTTTTTTTATTTTAAAGCTTAATTTTTAGTATACATAGTTTGCCAAAAAAATACATACAGAGAGAGAAAAAAAAAATAAAAACCGATTTTTTCGCCACTTAGCTGCTAAATTAAAATCTACTTTAAATCAATAAATCTCTAAAACTACTGAACGAAAGTACATGATATCTATATCATTAAAAAGGGAATTGAAAGACATTTCACATGATGTATCACTCGGTCCCCATTCCATTTAAGAATTTGGGGATGGCGCCGCGCCGCCCCCGCCTTGGGGTTATAGGTGTGAAAGTAATTTTATGATATTTTCTTTTCCCCGTCGAAAACTAAATCGACGTGTCCGAGCGTTTTTCCAAATTTTAATTTTAAACGAGAAAAATTGGGGTGGAAAGTTTCCATTGGCCCACCCTGTATATTATTCATATTATATTATATATATTTTTTTTTTTTAATTTTTAAAGTTAAATAACTCGAATGCGAAACCTCTAGCGAGGGGATGGGGACTCAAACCTCACAATCTTTTCAAATTATTTATTTCAAAAAATAATTTTTGTTAAATGGGACAACATGTTTCGGTTAATAGTTACCTACTTTCCATACACAAAAACTAAAATAATCGTTAAACACAGTCAAACTAGGTAAATATTTTTGAGAAAAGTCATACAAAACAATGTCAAGTGATAAAATACAGTCACAAACAAAAAGTTAAAAATTATTACAATTATTTGATCACCGATATGCTATGGTATGTCAAGTTGAAATGCTAAATTACAATTACAAATGACAGGAATTAACAGTTTATACTTTATCCAATAACAAGAAGAGTGACAAAAACATGTTCTAAAGAAAAGGAGAAAATTCATAATAACTCGGTTATTTTTAATTTATTTTAAAAATGACGAAGATAAAATACCTTTCTTTTAACCAGATCTACCACCCCTTAAAATACTTGCACTTATTTCTGACACACCCTGTATAGCCCTGTATGTTCCAAATAAAAATAGTATTGATTGATATTAATGTAGACATTACTTCCATTTGTTCCGGAAGTAACAACAATTTCCATTGGAACTATGTATACTTTTATATGTCCGTATAGAACTTTCCCTTTGCAATAGTGTTACACATTTTTGTTTTTCTTCAAAACTACGCAAATTATTTAACCCAGAATATTAGCGTAGTTTTGAAGAAAAATAAAAATGTGTAAAACACCATTGAAAAGGGAAAGTTCTGTACCTGTGTTCCATACGGACATAATATAAAAATACACATATATGTAGTTCCAATTCAAATTCTCGTCCTAGGCTTACTTCCGGAATAACTGGAAGCAATATCTAGGTACATTAATATTAATTAATACTACTTTTATTTGGAATATACAATATACAGGGTGCTACAAATTCGAGGTACGAGCATTGGTATCTCGGTAACCGTAATAGATACGGACATGGTTAAATTGGGGCAAAGTTGTTGCTTTGTGATGTTCACCAAGATTCCATCAAAAAAGGTTTAAAAATTTGAAGAATTGCTGAGTTTTTGGGAAAAAACGGATTTTTTTTTAAAAATCAATTTTATTTTTTCCTGTCGTTACTTTTTAGGAAATCAAAAAACTAATTGCACATTCTCATTGCCACTTTATTAGGGCTATCTGATAGTATTTTTAGATTTTCAAATTAGCTGATAATTTGTGAGATACAGTGGCCAACTTAATTTTTTTAAATACGGACCTGCATTTTTTATTTCAGACTTTGAAAGAACTCGGTCTCCTGAGTACAATGATATGCCACACTTAATATTTTTTTTGTTTCGGACATTTGAACATAATTTATTTAAACTAATTTCAAGTCCGGCTCTGTTTTTTTTTAAGATTTAATGTATTCATCGTTACAATATTGATAAGCTTTCAAACTTAACAATGACGTGGGGTAAAATATTGAAAATCAAATGCAATAACTAAAGGGGCATTACTTTGCGTCATTTGTAAAAGTGAAATTAATACATTTCAACATTTACAATAAAGAGTACAAAATGCATTTGGAACTATAACAAGAAATTATGTTCAAATAGCTATAAATAAGATTGAACAAAAAATAAATTTGCGCATTAGGGAGGGTAGTAACCCTTTCGAACATGTAGAGTATTCGAAACTAGTTTATAGAAGATCTTTTATTTATAATAACTACGATTAATATTATGAATATTATTAGATCGTACACTGAGATCCCAAATTCACAATAAAAAAAGTTAAAAATTATTTCTGACCTGGATATTATTTATTTGAATTTTTGAATTGGCTCGATTTTCCTTATACGATGTTAATTAGCGCTGATCTGTATTGTTGCGATGAATATAATCATATTAAATAATTTTAAAAAAACAGAGTCGTACTTGAAATTATTTTAAATAATAATTAAATAGTTTTTTTGTTGTTAAGGTACTCAAAACTAAAAAAAAAGTATCAAGTGTGGCACATCATTATACTCAGGAGACCAAGTTCTTTCAAAACCTGAAATAAAAAATGCAGGTCCGTTGAAAAAAATTAAGTTGGCCTATGTATCTCACAAATTATCAGCTAATTTGAAAATCTAAAAATACCATCAGATAGCCTTAATAAAGTGGCTATGAGAATGTGTATTTAGTTTTTTGATTTTCTAAAAAGCAACGACAGGAAAAAATAAAATTGATTTTCCAAAAAATCTGTTTTTTTTCCAAAAAACTCAGAAATCCTTGAAAATTTTAAAACTTTTTTGATGGCATCTTGGTGAACATCTCAAGGCGCAACTTTGCCCCAATTTAACCATGTTCGTATCTATTACAGTTACCGAGATACCAATGCTCGTATCTCTAATTGGTAGTACCCTGTATAATGTTAGTATTTTGTTTATAAAATATTGTGTTTGCGTGGTATTTATTAAAGCACTTTTGGAATGGTTAAATTATTAAATATCTTCATATCTAACAATAAAATAAATCATAGTTACAAAACAAACAGATATAAAAAAAAATAAATCAGTTTTAAAAGGATAAAAAAATAATTATTGTTATTTTAACGTATAAGGTTTATCGTTATTTTTTCATAAATAAAAATAATAAGATTTAGATACAAATAAGAGACAGATGACGTGACACAATCATGGAAAGAAATAGCAAATGTCCTAAAAACCATCTCACAGACTGTTCTAGGATATATGTAGATCTGACAATACAAAACAAAAGTGGATCACCAGTGAAATTCTGCTACCCATAGATGAACGTAGAAAAACCAAAAATAACAAGGACAAGTACAGGATTGCGAAAAAGGAATGGCTCAAAAAAGAGTGCAGGAAAATAGAACAACTACAACACAAACATGATGATTTTAATCTTCATAAAAAACTTAAAGAAACCGCTGGGGTGTACAAAAAACGGAGCCTAGGTATAACAATCAACGAGAATAATCAGATAGTTCTAAATGATAACGAAAAACGCCAAATATGGGAGGAGTATGTAGAAAAACTCTTTAATGATAACAGACCGGACAAAGAACCCACAGTCGAAAATAATCTAACTAGACCTTTTATTACGAAAGAAGAGATTGAAAAGGCTATACAACTTGGGAAGAATAATAAAGCAGCTGGGCCGGATGAGATCCCATCAAAAATACTCAAACTTCTGGACGAGAGAGGCATTGAAGTTGTATCCAAGTTGTTTAACCGAATATATGACACTGGTCACTATCCGGAGCAATGGTTATCTTCAACTTTTATCCCTATACCAAAGAAGATCAGCGCACAAAAATTTGAAGAACACAGACTCATCAGTCTCATGAGTCATTCTCTAGAATATTCCTGAGAATAATACATCGGAGTTTGTACGGAAGGTGTGAGGAAGCCATGATTGACTCACAGTTTGGATTTAGACAGGAGTTAGGCACCAGGGAAGCACTGGCCGCGACGCAGATATTAGTACAGAACTGCTACGACCAGCGAAATAACGCATGTCTATGTTTTATAGATTACAGAAAAGCTTTCGATAGGGTTCAACATCATAAACTTAAACAGTTTCTCAGGAGATTGGATTTAGACCAGACAGACATCCGATGTATCGAAACCCTATACTGGCACCAATCAGCACGGGTAAAATTAGCGAACGGCCTAACCAACCAAATTTGTATTCGCAGAGGAGTAAGGCAGGGGTGTATACTATCGCCGCTCTTGTTCAATATATACTCAGAGGCCATCTTTAAGGAGTCGCTAGACAAGGAGATTGGAATTAAAGTCAATGGAGTCTGGATAAATAACATACGATATGCAGTTCTGGTTGCGGAAAACATGGATGATTTAAAACAATTGGTTAGTATGGTAGGAGAATGTAGTCTGAAATTTATAAAAGTCTTCATCTGTAGCGATTTGGACCTTGAGCTTCGATTGAGATTTGTGGAATGCTACGTCTGGTCGGTACTCCTCTACGGCGTGGAGAGTTGTAGGTACACTAGAAGCAAGTGCCATAAACAGACTGGAAGCTTTCGAAATGTGGATATACCGCATAATCCTCAAGATACCATGGACGGCCAAGATAAGAAACGAGGATGTGCTCAGACTTAAGATGTGCTCAGATGTGCTCAGTATTAATAGAGAACGTGAAATCTTCGACACTATAAAAAAAAAGAAAGACTGCATACCTGGGTCACGTCATGCGTAACCATAAACACCAATTTCTCCTGTTGATTATATTATCGAGGGCAAGATCGAGGGCAGAAGAGGTTTGGGACGGAAAAAATGTCGTGGTTGCGGAACATAAGACAGTGGACAGGCATTAGTAACATACAGACGTTGATCTACACAGCCAGAGATAGGAAAGTCATGGAAAGTGTGGTCGCAAACATCCATTAATGGATAAGGAAGAAGAAGAGACAGGGTGCGCGAAAAAGTACGAAATTAATGGAAAAATATTACTGAGTTATCGAAAAAAAACTGCGTGGCAACAAAAAATCTCATTGACATATGCCATCTGACAATTGTTTAGGCTCTGCACTGAGAGACAATTTTTAGTCGGCCGATTATTTAGTTGCAGATTTGCAACTAATGTATTCTTATGGAATCGCGCTCACATGTAATCAAATAGTCGGTGAATGCGGTTCCATAAGAATACAATGGTTACAAATCTGCAACTAAATAATCAGCCGACTAAAAATTCTTCTTAATACTAGTATACTCAAAAAGTGGATTTATGCAATGAAATATAAAGAATAGTTGAATCAGACTTTACGTATATCAAAAAGTATTGAGAGGATTTTAAAAGTGGAGTCTTCGCCTAATATAATTTTGTAGGGAAACGGGAAATCGATAAAGTTTATATGAAAAAGCTTTTATATTTCAAAATCTAATCACCTCTAGCCTCCCTAAATAATTAGACACTTATTCATTTACATCCTGTAAGTATACAGCTATTACTATTGTAGTCTGTCCAACGACAAAATCCTTGACAGTGATAAATGTGTCTGTCATTTTAATTTCAAAGTAGTTTATTTTATTTTACAACGAAATAAGTTGGTACATTTGGAACGTATAATTAATATATTTAAATTTTGAGTGACAAGTGATTACTTCAAAATATTATGAAAAAAAATGTATAGTATTGTGGCTAATACAACTCTCTGGCCATAGTCTCTGGCAAACTGTGTTTCTGGAGGTCTCTGGGCACCGAATATTAACTGTAAACTATGGTCTGGGTCAACACTTAACTTTCCCTCGAGTTTTCCTCCACTTAATTTTAAAAAACACTAAACACAAGTAACAATACAGTCCAAAATGCAAAATGCAAAATATTTATCATTTCTGTTCGACATAATTTGACAAAAAATTATAACCTATAATTTGGCAAGAGTTTGACAACTCCCAAAAATCTTAAGTAGAGTTCATACGCATCGGAGTCCGTTTGTCGTTCATCGTTGCGTCAAACCAATAATATTGAAATATGATCTGTCGTTTTTGAAATAAACCAATAAAACTGGTTAAAAACAACAAGAGACGACGCATGACGTATTTATTTATAAACCCATCCATAGTTAACTTAAAAAATATTAGAAACTTTTTTTAGTGAAATAAATAGATTGGTATGGAAGTCATCTGCTTTTTTTTCTGCCATTGTCTGTCGAAATCTTACCTGAGAAAAAAAAACAGAGTATATTTTATTTAACCTTGATATTATAGATCAACTAGGTATTCCGCCATTTAGATTTTTTTTCGCGAAAAAAATAGGTTTATAAAATAAGATTTCAAGTGAAACGATTCGGTTCCTGTTCAATGCATCCGATAGTAAGGAATATCTCGGATACTTTTGTTATTCTTTCAACTAAAACTAGTTTTGTTGTAAAGAAAATGGACTTCCGTGAAATTATCTCTCGGTCTAGAACTCTTATTTATTTAAATTAGATACTATATAAATACCATTTCTTTTTCTCAAATGAAATAGAAATACAGTTATATTATAAATTAAAGTAATTAATCTTACCAACTGATATTTTGATCGTAATTTTATTTTATAGGTCGTATACCAATACGGTAATTCAGGCACCAAGCTGAATTATTTTGCTCCCAAAAAATGGCAATTGTTTTTGGTAACTTCCTGTTTCACCGGAAATAACTACAACTTTTAGCAACAATAGTACCCTCGGTATTTTTTTACTTTATTTGATAGAAAATAACACTCTGGATAGAATGACATGTCATATGTCAGCTTTTGACATTTTCTCATATGGTTTATTTGAAATTGTAACATGTGATTCATAACGACACTTCGACTCGAAATACCAAGTGTGTGGTACCAAATTATTTGTAAAAAAAATGATTTTTCCAAATATGCTAATGGGCCACTCTCGTTCCATTTGAAAAAATTGAGATATGATTAAAAATATGATTTGGGCATCTTTTAGCCGGCCAGAACAAGACACTAAATACATAAGACGATCAAATATATTTTTCTAAGGCTCTTTGATTAAAAATTAGTTTTTAGCACAGACATTTGTTGGCATTCTATATTGAAATTTAAAATACCATGTTTTTAAAGCGAATATGTCAAAAGTTGACATATGCTATGTGATTCTATTCAGAGTGTCATTTTTTATCGAATAAAGTAAAAAAAAAATAGTGAAAATTAAACTATTTAAAAATTAAAAATTGTAGTAATTTTCGGTGAAACAGAAAGTGACCTAAAAGAATTGACAATCAATCCTAATTTATGTCATATACTCACATACCAAATCTCGTTTTTTTTATCTGAAAAAATAAAAAGTTACAGGTGTGAGCCATTTTTGAGATGCACCCGGTATACTACCAACACAGCTACCAACATTGCCTAATCTGCAGAAGGTTTCTGAATTTGGCGTAATTAGTTTACTTTCTGTAATGGATAAAATAATTGAAACTGTAGTGTGTGATCAGTTGCGTCAACTAGTAGGTACATTGGACCGTCTGGATTCCGTGCTGGTTATTCCTGTGAGTCACCTCTTCAAAATGTGTGTTCAACATGGAAAAATCGCATAAACGACAATACAATTATGTTAAGTGTATTTGTGGACTTACGGCGAGCATTGGAAACGATTGGTCGTGGTGTAGGAATTGAGAAATTACTGACATATATGGAGTGACACTTAATGTCCTGAAATGGATAAAGTAATTAATCAGGATAAAGTAAATATCAGTGATTACACCATAAAAAAGGAGACCATCAGGGTTGTGCCTACCAAAGGGTACAAGTAAAGTACAAGTACACCAGGGCGCAAAGCTCGAAGGACGCTAGATCAAATTATATGGAATAATTATAATATACAGAAGTAAAAAAGATATTATCCAGATTTCAGGGGCGGATACAGTAATGTATTTTAGGGGGGGGGGGGGGGAAAAAAGTAATGTAGAATATGCTTTTTAAGCCAAAAGCCTGATATTTAACACAATTTATAGGTTTTAGGGAGGGCCCGGACCCTATGCCCCCCCTCTGTATCCGCCACTGATCCAGATTATTAAATATTAAAAATTAATTTATTATGTAGCAACCAGGTGATGTTGGAGCACAGTCTTCGAGTATGTTTATTATAATCTAAACTCTGTCTTTCCTAATATGGTAATTATAATAAGAATAATATTGATTCTACCGTTAACAATGGCGAGTGGAGAAAGATCATTTTCAACTTAAAAATTTATTGAAACTATTTGGTATGCTAGTAAATGACATAAATTAGGATTGATTGACGTATTCACTTGTTTTTGGTCACTTCCACTTTCACCGGAAATGACTACAACTTTTGATTTTTAAATGGCACCCTCGGTATTTTTTTACTTTGTTCGATAGAAAATGACATTCTGAATAGAATGATATATCATATATGTCAACTTTTGACATTCTTCAGTTACGAAAAATTGTATTTAATTTTTATGAAAATACTTTAGTACAAACTACTAAAAATCAATTATTAATTCAATTGACATAATGGCAATTAAGAAGAACAGTAAATCTTTATCAAAAATCAATTCTATGAAGGTTAATTAACTTATTTTTTTTGTTTGCGAAGGTGAGAAGTATTTTATATTTTAAAAAGCAAGGATTCTCATCGGACCACACAGGTTAAAAAAAGTAGGGATGGGCCTAATAGATGTTACCTATCGATATGTTATCGCAATTTACCTATCGATAACTACGATTCATCGATAAATATCGATATATAAATAACTATCGATAACTCGATATATAGATAACTGTCTATAACTATCGAATAGCCGATAGTTATCGGTTTATTGATATACCTATTGCTATTCGATATATCGAGATAGTTATTTATATATCGGAACAAATATATCCCTAATCGTAGCAACCCTGGTAACATACCTTATTTTCTTTGGATAAAAATATTATTTTATATAAGAATTTTGACATATTCTATATTCATAAAACTATGTATATATTACGGTTAAGGTCCAATGTCCGGTTAATGTCGACATTACCCGGCTAATCTCGAGAATGACACACAACAAAACAACCAAATACATACATTAACCTGTTAATGTCGACATTAACCGGACATCGGACTTTAACCGTAAAATATATAATATTCAAGTTTTTATAAAAGGTAAATTAAATTATACCCACAAAAATAAATTTCGATATATCAATATATCGATAAGTATCGATATATCGAGAGGTACCGATATATCGATACCTATAATGTATCTTCTATCAGTCGATATGTTTTTGTTTATATGTTTCTCATTATTTAATTACGTTGACCATGCTCATTCGACTAGGTAAGGGCATTATTTTAAATCTCATCAACAAAATTAATTTACTAAGTTCGCAAAATTATAATTTCTTTTACTGATTTGTGAGGTTCTTGTTCTTTTGATATGCCCATGTTTGGTGGCTGTACTGGCTTCCAGAGTTTAAACTGTTTCGTCCTTTTATTTACTTGTGTCCAACTAAGTAGTAAATCCAAGAAATACAAAAAATATAGAAATGTAAGATACAACAAAAGATATAACAAATATATACAACGACTCAAATTAAAAAAGGACACATCATACATTTAAAAAAAGATAGTCAAACAATCAACATAATAGGAACAAAATTTGTACAGAAAATAGACAGACATGTAGCGGTTATATACAGGACATTCAATACTTGGAACACTCCAGGGTTTGCTATTTCCCTCCACCAGATCACAATGACACAAATTACTTATAACAGATGCGAAAGAAAGCGACTGCATCGGAAGCCGCTTAGCAAACCCCACACGCCTATTGAGTGGTGTAAATACACCAGTCGTTTAGTCCGGAAACCTATGCTGTGTCGTATTCGCTTGATGGAATGACATAGTGCGTGGTTATATGTTTCTTTTTAAAAACGGGTGTAGGATTTTTGTTGAACTTTTGAACTGTTATTTCTAAGTTTTGGTAATTCGTATATATTATTTAAAATGGGATACAAATGTGTTTATTTATAAGGAAAAAAAAGTATATTATAGTATAAAAAATTAATTTATTTAACAAAATTTAATTAAAAATGTGACAAAATAGTACCTTTCTATTGGTTCTATCGGACTTTTTTCGACTATATAAATCTTTATTTGTAAACTTTAATACATCAAATATTTTCAATCTAATAAATCATTTAATGATGTAAATAAGAGGAAATTTCTCACATGGGTGGTCAAATTCTATAGTTTTCATTATATCAAACAGCCTCTGAGAAATGTTTTCAACTCAAAATGCCTTTAATTATGTTTGACTACATCAATTAAAAGGGTCTTCAAATACATCAATGTGATATTTGTCTAAAATTTGCAAAAGAATCCGAATCTCTGGATAACTCGAAATTATTTACCCATTTAAAGCCTTTGATCATGAAAGTGGAAAAATTTGTTCATTTTATTTACTGGAAATGGAAAAATTATTTATATTAAATTTTGATGAGTTTTGCACTGAAGAAAACATTCAGAGGCTGTTTGATATAATGAAAACTATAGAATTTGACCCATGGGTGGTCAAAAAAAGTGGTGAGAAATTTCCTCTTATTTACATCATTAAATTAGTTATTAGATTGAAAATATTTTATGCATTAAAGTTTACAAAAAATAAAGATTTATATAGTCGAAAATAGTCCGATAGAACCAATAGAAAAGTAACTATTTTGTCACATCTTTAATTAAATTTTGTTAAATAAATTAATTTTTTATACTATAAATATCTTTTTTTTTCCTAATCTCCTACGAACTGATATAATATGACGAGCAATCTATTAAATTACTGTAAGATTACATGCCTCGATAACATATTGGTGCAGATTATTTTCACCCAAACAAATAATAACCCAAACTATACATTGATGCGGATTGTATATGAACTCTTTCTGAAGGTCACAGAAACCTGAACGCGTAATTCGGTGTTCTTTCACATCTGTTGCAGTTAATTTGTGACACTGATTACATATATTGGGAAGATTTGAAACCATTCACACCAGCCATGCCTGTTCCGCACCAGGTGGTAGGTTCTCTTTTGGCATTACCGCAAATTCATTTGGAGTTGTTACGTTGCTGACCACAACTCTAGTCTGTTCGCGGATGTCAAGTGGCTGGATTTCATGTTTTCTGCATTTCAACCTGGGTCCAGCGGCTGTCTTTCTTATCTTCTGGAAACTTGTCTCTTTATTCCGCTGAAGAAGTGTAACTGTTGGGCCGATGAGGGTTTTAGGCATCCGGTGATTAGACGGCATGATTGGTTCAGCATCGGCCCTATATCTTTTTGGCATGGCAGGAGCGTACCCAAACTGGTACGGCGTATTCGGCAACAGAATAGCACAGTGCACTATTTCGTCCTGCCTCACTGCTTTTCTCCGTTCATCCCTACTGAAATAACGTCTTTACCTTTTTTATGTTATATTTTAATTTACATTCCTCGTACTTATTTTATTATTTTGAGTTTTGTAAGTTAATTTATTTTTATTTTGTTTATGGGGTCGCAATTTAACAAACTAAACAAAGACACTTTGTATCTTTGTTTAGTTTGTTAAATTGCTACATACACACTTTTATTAATAATTTTGGTCTAATAAAAAAATTAAATTTGATATATCGATAGGTATCGATAGGTATTGAAATATCAATATATCGATAAATGTGTTGATGTATCGATAGGTGTCGATATATTGATAGGTAACGATATATCGATATGTATCGATAATATTAGTGCTGCATATTGTTATTAGATGCATCGGAAAAAATCCCATCCCTAGTTACAAGCGCTATAAGCGAGCGTATCTCTTTAAACTGACC
The DNA here is from genome assembly GCF_002938485.1 of Sitophilus oryzae. NCBI lineage: Eukaryota > Metazoa > Arthropoda > Insecta > Coleoptera > Curculionidae > Sitophilus > Sitophilus oryzae. The sequence continues at coordinate 1,598,835 of NW_022147508.1, forward strand.
GCCGATGCGGTACTAACTTTTCGCATCAGGGAATAAGTCGACGGACGGTTCTCCAATTTATCGAACGCCAGAGAAAGTCAACATTCGCGATACTTACTCTCAATTTCGTTTGTTAGTCACTTGCATCGCCATACGCAACATGTTCCTTGTAATCACGGTGGTTTCTACATTAGTGGGTGCACTCGTGAAAGGACAGGAAACTATCAGTGCAGATAACCCTCGTAAGTCAATATATAGTAGTAATAATATTAATAACAATTTAAAGTAGCATTAGAAATTGGGGGGAGCATTGGTTTTCCCGATGGTGTATTTCCATTATAACATTTTTTTTGTCCAAGAGAAAGTAAACATTTCTAGTTTTTTAAAAAGTTTATTTTTAAATTTTGATATCTCAGTAAAGCATCGGTTCATACAAAACGGTGCCGTAAAAGAGCGGCGGTAATGTTGGCAGTGAATATTATTGTAAAGTAACATTAAATACATAAAATACTGTCGCTTTTTTCTTTGAGTCAGATGATTTCAAATATAAAACGCTAAAATTCGCGTTGTTGCAATATCTCAACGTACTGAGCGGCGGCTTGATATAATACGGTGCCGTATTTTTTTTGTGCTAAACGCTTTGGAGGAACCCACCCCGAAGTCCATACACACTTTTTTGCAGCGTAGGTCGCTGTTAACTGCCGCTCTTTTGCGGTACCGCTTTGTAAGAAACCAATGCTTAACTAAAATTATGGTTTATGATGTTGCTATAAGACTATAAAAATAGAACAACGAGCTTTTCAACGATGTACTACACAAGGTAGGTTCGTTTGTGGTTGCTATCCTCTAAAGGATGAGGCCGGGTGAGTCAAGATACTCAATTTTATCTATGGAGTGTAGAGGTAAGGACCATTAAATACGGCTTTTGCGCCTAAATATGCAATATTTTTTTGCATTAAAACGTGGTCATAAAAAAGGGAAGACTTCAGATGGCGCTGCTGTAGCAAAAACCTAAAATTTAAAATTTGCGCCGAAAATGTTTACTAAAGGAAATGGTTCAAAAGAGATAAATATATGACGTGAAGGCGCGGATTTCAAAAAAATACAAATTTTATTTTCATAGCACATAAAATAAATTATCGATTTTTATTCAGCAGCAATATACTGGGCCTCTAATGTATAAAAATAATTGTTTTATATTCTAAAAAATAAAAACAAAGCTTTTTGAGTAATGTTTGGTTATGTTATTTTTATTCTTTTAGATTTATGCGTTATGTGTGGTTATTTGAGGAACTCTTTTTCTTCCCATTGTTGTGACCCATAAGGGATATTTCTCCTCTCTCTACTCTTCATAATTCTATCACACGATCAAAAAAAAAGTGGCTTCAAAGACGGCTGTGGAATGACAATCGATAATAATTTGGGCGAGGTCAAGCCCTAGGCGTCATTTATTTAGCCTGTAGTCCTATTTGTTTTTTAATGAGAAGGTTCTTCTTTATTTTTTTTTTAATATGATTGAAATTTGTTTTTATATTTAGTAAAAATGGTTTTAAATAGTGTAGTTTATTTGAGAATAATAATTTTATGGAAATAGATCTGTGTGTCTTGAGACGTTCTATCCTTTTTTAACCTTTCTATAATTAATGTTAGTTTATGTCAATTTTTAGTAAATGACGTCTAGAGATTCACCGCGCCAAATTATTATCGATTTTTGTACCTCAACATTTTTGACACCGTTTTTGCCTATTATACGATATTTCTCCCCCATTGGGGGTGTATTCATCTTGATATGATTATTCGTATTTAAGATTTTCCTGTACTCTAAGCGAAATTTCAAATAGTCAATAAGAAATTATTAGATCTATACAAAACCCCCAATAATGACAATTAGATTTCGTATCTACATAAACTTACTATAATGAAAAATAAGAATTACTAAAATTATTAAAACTAAAAATAATTTAAACATTTCTTTATTAAAAAATACAAATATTCACAATACAAATCATTCACAATAACTTTTTATATTTGCTATTTAACCCTATAGACAGGGGCGGGTACAGGAATTTTTATTTTAGTGGAGGGGGGGGGGGCAAATAAAAAGTAATGTAGAATATGCTTTTTAGGCGCCATGCAACTTTTTTTAAATAAAGTTAACTATAGGATTATTCACGGCGGTCTAATCTACCATTAGACGTTTCTGGAAACCGCTAAACGGATTTTTTGGAAAATTTGGATTTTTACATAAAACACCTACCCATTTCTCTAAATTATTTTCCGCATGTTATTTATATTATTTATATATGCTGCATCATTTAAAAAGTGGTAGCATCTTCGTTATTTTAAATGTAACACCCGGTATATTAATTAATACATTTTTGGAAAATGGGCTTCGTATCTCATAATTTTTCTATTATACTAACCAATAATTTCTGAAATAAAAAGTAAAACATTGGTAAAATCATGAAATGAGCATTTTTGTTGTTTGAGTGTTGAAATTTGGGATATAAGTAAAGGAAAGTCGATATATTTGATCTGTCCAAAAAACAACCAGTCCAAAGAAAAACCAATTGTAAATCACAGAGGGAGATAAAATAGCTATTTATGTAACTAGTACCTAAAATGATGTTTTTTAGGACGAATCATTACTGTTTGCGGACGAGGCGTTAGCCGAGTCCGAAATAGTAGATGAGTCCTAAAAAACATAATTTAGGTACGTGTTACATACACTATTTTTTGTCATACGCTTTTTACAGTTTTTTAGAACGCATATTTGCAAATTTTCCATATTTGAAATTATAATGTTTGAAAAAGTTGGCTTATAAATTCATATCTTAGTAACGAGTTTGTTTATTTCATCGCATTTTGACATGTCATTCGAAATTTGTCACAAAATCACACAAATTCATCAACAATTTTAAAATGTTCCAAAATCCCGAACATATTGCTAATAAGGCCAAAGAAATCGTGTTGGATTTACTTCCTGTGAAGTCTCGTGCCATTTACCAGAAAGAATATGATGTTTTTAATGAATGGAAAGACAAAATGGCGTATTCGTTGTAAATGAAGATGTATTGCTAAATTATTTCCACGAAAAAGTAAGTACCTAGGTACCTATTTAAAAGAGGCTTTTAAATTAAAATATTCTTAAATTACAGTCACAAACATTCAAACCATCGTCAATTTGGTCGAAATATTCCATGCTGAGAGCAGTGTTAAGTGTTAAAGAAGATATTTATATTGACAAATTTCCAAAACTTATTGCTTTTTTTGAAGAGGAATTCGGTTGGTTACGAGCCTAAAAAGTCTAAGGTTTTGTCCATAAAAGAGATCGGTGATTTTTGGCCACGGCTAGTGATGAAACTTATTTACTTACTAAGGTAAGTTTGCGATAATGATTTTTAAAATATATAGATGGTTTCTTATTCCATTGTATTTGATTTTTAGGTAGCTCTTGTCATTGGCCTTTGTGGAGCATGTAGAAGAGAAGAATTGTACTCTCTACGAGTGCAAGACATCATAGAAAAAGACAACAGCTGCCTTTTAGTTACCCTTGCGGATACAAAAACTAATATCAAAAGAGTGTTTCCGGTGGTGAACAGAAGGGAACGTTGTCAATCCAGTTGAGTTGTATAGAAAATATGCTTGTCTTAGGCCAAAATGTACCACATGATTATGTCTTGTTTGTGACTGTAATTTAAGAATATTTTAATTTAAAAGCCTCTTTTAAATAGGTACCTAGGTACTTACTTTAAACAAATAACTTAGCTTTTGATATTGTTAGTATTTAATAATTTAATTATAAATATATGTATAATTTTATGTGATTTTGTGACAAATTTCGAATGACAAAATAAAACAACCAAATAACGAATTTAGACATTTTAGTCCATAAAGGTTGCCATGACGACCTTTACGGCCTAGGCCGAAAAAGAAACATTTTACGGACTGAAATGAGTCCGTAAAATAGCTGTTTTTGGGAGCGTATGACAAAATAGCTATTTATGTAACTAGTACCTAAAATGATGTTTTTAGGACGAATCATTACTGTTTGCGGACGAGGCGTTAGCCGAGTCAAATAGTAGATGAGTCCTAAAAAACATAATTAAGGTACGTGTTACATACACTATTTTGTCATACGCTTTTTACAGTTTTTTAGAACGCATATTTGCAAATTTTCCATATTTGAAATTATAATGTTTGAAAAAGTTGGCTTATAAATTCATATCTTAGTAACGAGTTTGTTTATTTCATCGCATTTTGACATGTCATTCGAAATTTGTCACAAAATCACACAAATTCATCAACAATTTAGACATTTTAGTCCATAAAGGTTGCCATGACGACCTTTACGGCCTAGGCCGAAAAAGAAACATTTTACGGACTGAAATGAGTCCGTAAAATAGCTGTTTTTGGGAGCGTATGACAAAAAATATATTTATTTTCATTAATTATAAAATAACTATTTTTTTATTTTAAATTCAATCTTATGTATATTACTTAAGAATTCTAAACACGAATAAAATTGCTTTTTAACGATATATCTTGTTCCTATACCAAGACCTTTTGGTTTCTTCATTAAAGTCACTTAAGAGATAATCCTATTATAATTGAATCGTTTAAAGGAAATCGTTACCATGACAATTATTCAACTTTCTAAGTATTTGCCAAATTTCTAAAATTACCAAGGTAACAAAATTCTTGAAATAAAACTATATTAATAAAATTATTAATTTTTAAATAGCTCTACTGAAAAAACCGGAAGACACTGAAGGAACCAGAATGTTTAGGTATAGAAACATGATTTATTGTTGAAAACCTATTTTATTAGGGTTTTGACTTTTTAAATATCATGTAGGGTTGAATTTAGAATAACACAGATTTCAACAATATTATAACAAACGGAAATATTTTTTATGTCTTTATTTTATATCCAATCGGTTGAATTAGACAGAACGAATATATCAACTTTCTTTCGATATGCCGAATTCATGATTTAACAACCAATGCTTATTTAAGATCATATTTTTGTCAATGTTACACATGTTTTATTTTTTATCCCAAATCTATGAGAGATAGGTATAGGACAGTACAATAGAAGTTTTGAAAAAATGTAATAATATACCGGATGTTCCATTTAAAATAACAAAGATGCTACTACTTTTAATACGAAATGGCAACACTGTAATGCTGAAATCATTTGGTGTAAAAATCTAAATTTTCAAAAAAATCCTATAACGGGTTCTCCAAAAACATCTAACTTACCTTCGCCGTGAATCACCCTGTATATAGTATATACCTTTGATCAAAGCGTTTTCTGATCAATAGAACTTTGACAATGACAATTAAAATCACTCTGATTTAATTTGTCGAAACAAATGTTTAGTGTCATCATGCAAACGACATTTAGCAACATTTAGCAGAATTTTTCTTTTATTGTATTATAAAATAAAGTACATGCCATTATTATTTGCATTTTACTTTAGTTTGGTTTCTACAGAATTCCTGCTTTTTATAATTATAATTTACAATTAAGAGAAATGTCCTTAAAATTAAGAAATTACTACAAACTATATCAGCTTTAGAACTGCCAGAACAAACAGCTATCATTCATGCCATTTTCTGTACACAAAATACCTAGTAAGGGTTAAGGGTTGATTGAGTCCAACGTAAGCAGATGCAGCAGCCAGTTCGGGTTCTGATAGACTGATAAATTCTGATAGATCATTACATAATAGCTGTATTCTGTTTCTTATTTTGGTTATGGTTTCTTGTCCTCTTTCTATGTTATGTCTAAAACTTTTATTATTAGGGAACACGGTTCCTGAAAAATATTCGTCAATTTTTTTTGTATTTTTTGCAAGCTGTCAGCAAATCACAATCTTCTCTGACTCGTTGCACCATTGCCTATTACCCAGAACCGCACATTTGCCAAACTGTCGCACAAACATAATATAATGTGTTCTGTGGTTTCTTATTCTTCTTCAGATTAACACAACCTGCACATGGCTTCGTCCGTCAAGACCATTAGCTATAGATGCCTATTCAGCTTACAAAGCCCTGTTAGTAGACCCACTACAACTTTGACTGTCTTTTTGTCTTTGCTTATTAGGTCTGCCGAATTTTGGCGAATGTTCTACTATGAACTTTTTCCCTTCTCTCTGCCCTGATGAATTTCTCCACCATTCTAGAGATTTTCCACCCATCGTCTTTGGAGGATTCGGGGCCTATAAATCGCATTGATGTGCCTTGTTTGGGTACTTCATCTGCCTTTTCGTTACCCATGTGACCCTCGTGCCCTGATGCCCAGGCTGTAACATTGCTACGCTCACCCAAAATATTTAGAGCACACACACAATCCCTCCCTAGTCTAAAAACTATTTTACACTATACCTTAGATTCATTTCCAGAGAAACAGGAAGTTAAATTCTATTTTTAAGGATTTTTTTTGGGGTTTTACTTCCTGAATTATTTTTTTCAAGTTTTCACTATATTCTGAATTGATGTTTATAGTTTTTCAATAAAAAGAATAGGATAGTGCTTTCTGTAACATTTTGTATCACTTAGTTAATCAATCTTTTAATTTAGATTACTTTAGTAAACCTATTTGCAGATGAACATCGATGACATTCCCCATATAGTTTTACATATAAAATGACATCGATCTTCACTGACGCCGTTTTTTTTTCGATCATATTGTATAATTCTATTAGCAGGTTTATCGTGATATCTGATTGTATCGTTATATTATGTCAGAACCTCGTACAATGCCTCCTAATAGACTTTCGCCCAGAATAAACAAAAAATGTTTGGTGAAAGCGGATGCACTTTCGATACCACAGATTCCAAAATAAAAATTCTATAAATTTTGTGTAATTTTATGTGTATACCAATTAAAAAATAAATTATAGGCACTATTTTATTTAAACGTTTATTCCCGCAATAATGAAGCAATGCAATCCAATTGCAAAATTGCAGATACGCATGCATGTAGCTATATTATATTTTCGTGTTTTAAACACCTTTAAGCAAAGAATTATGTAAGAAGAATATTTTGTAATCATGTAATTGAAGTGCATGGCTTCTTTATCTACCGGGTGTAGAGAGTCTTGTAATAAATGAATTAATGATATATTATAATTAGTTTCACATCAATTATAAACATAAAATGTCCCTCTTATTTTAAGGCAATTGATAAATGGATTAACATTACAATTAAATACAAATAGTATAAAATATAATAAGGGTTACTTACCCAAGTAGCATTTTCACGACTTGCGACCACATGTTTACTAAACACAACGTTGGATTAGTTACAAAAAATAGTTAGCTCCCTACCTTAGGTATTAAAATAAATTTAAACGTTTTTATAACGTTGTGCCGACGTTGGACTAGTACTACAGCAAAGTAGAAGCTTCTGCGACGTCGGATAAACGTTGTCTTGTAACCATTTTTGCGTAAGTGATCTTTAGGTGATTCGGACAACGTAGTTACAACGTTGGACAATATAGTATATAGAGTTTTCCGACGTCAGTCTCAAGACCTATTCCAACGTTATGCAAACGTCGTCTGTTTTACTAATTTCAACGTTGTTTAGATTTCCTTATTCTTACGTTGGTAGGACGTCGAGTCACTACCTTTTTGCAACTGTTTTTGTTTTTATAAAAAAAAACTTAATTAAAATGGGACATAAGAAAGGTACATATAAAACTAAATTTAAATATACATCGACATATATTACCGATACTTATCCACTCCCTCGTTTATTTAGATTATAGAGGGCGGCACAAGCTAGACTCTAGGATGACTAAATGAGGCAATCTTGCGACTAGTATACTACCTGTTAAGGCCGAACTGCGACTTTATTAGTCCAGTATGCGACTACTCGAACTACTCCATCTCAATCTCCAAAACAACAAAGTGAAAGCCGCCATGTTGTTAAATAAGAAAATGTTTCGTTCCTGAAATATCAATTCCTGCTTTTTGAATACATTAACTTGAAATATTTGACCCTAAAAAACACGCGGAAACAATTTTTTCGACTGCGAATAAATTATTCTCATTTTACTAAAAAAAAAGGCCCATTAGTATTTTTCAAAGTAGGAACAATACATTTATCAATAAAGTTGTTTGCGTTTAACTTTTTTGCCTTGGGTAACGAGTTACAGAGTCGGTTAAAGTGTTTCAATAATTATGATCTTCAAACATCCTCCACACTTAAATACTTTTGTTTTGTTTTCCTTCACTGCCATCTGACATATGTCTCTCACTAAATCATAAAAATAATATTTTTACTATAATTATCCCAATTTAGGATAAAACGCGACTTAGACCGCCATATTAGTTTTGTATTTCTGTGAATTAGGATTTTAAACAACGTTGCAGTTTGTACTAAATTAGGCTTCTAGCCAACGTCGGTATCCAACGTCGTTTCGACCCAAAAATTATTCTCCAAACTAGTGCAGACTAGGGTTGGCACGAGGTTGTACCGACGTCGCGTCCCGACGTTTGGTCGCGTGACACAACGTTGTCCCGACGTCCAAATGCTGCTTGGGTACTGTATATAATTATTGACCTTTTTTTATTGAATTAATAGTTTGATCTTTATAGATATTTACACTTAGTTAATATAACAGAGACAATGAATGACAAATTATTAAAGACATTTATAAAGCTTAAAAATCTTGCAGCGCTCCATTGAGTTGACAGTGTCTTTTGCCACTTTATGGCCACTTTAATGATAACGGAAATTTCCAAGATTGTTTCTTTCATCATTACCATTATACAGCCACTCGCGTCCACTGTTGGACATAGGCCTCCTTTAATCTCTGCCACTCCTCACAATATCTCGCAGCAATCATCCAATTTGTCACAATTTTTTTAATATCGTCGGGCCAGCGCAGCATGTAGGTGGACGACCAGTGTCTTGCCTGAGCTACGATAAGTGTCTTGCCTGGGCCTCCATTCAATAATTCTCCTAGTTCACCGATTATTGGTTCTTCTTGCCAGATGTCCGGTCCAACTCTATATCAAGTGAGTGATTCTTTCCACCATATATAGCAACCCAATCATACTGCGTATGTTTATTAAGTATTTTATCTTTAAGAGATTGCCTGAGCCTCCATTCAATAATTCTCCTAGTTCACCGATTATTGGTTCTTCTTGCCAGATGTCCGGTCCAACTCTATATCAAGTGAGTGATTCTTTCCACCGTATATAGCAACCCAATCATACTGCGTATGCTTATTAGGTATCTTATATTTAAGAGATAGATCTAACATGGCTCGTTCGTTGCGTTACTCTTATTTTATTCGCACTATTTTTGGTTGAGGTTGGAGTTTCAGAATCATATGTCAGTATTGGTAGAATATACCGGTAGAATTATACACCTTCCGCTTGAGATACACTGGGATGTCAGACCGGAATACATGTCTAGTCAATTTGCCAAAGGTAGTCCAAATTAAGTCTATTCTTTTACCAATCTCGCAAGTTTGATTGTCTCTGCCAATGCGTATTTCGTGTCCTAGGTTCTTGTAGGAACTTACTTGTTCAATATAGTCTCTCCCCCAATATACACACCATCGCTCACTACCATGTTTGGCATTCAATCAAGCTCAGTCTTTGACTATTTATTTTAGACCCACACCAACAGATGCTGTGTTAAGTCTCTCGAGCATATCTTTTGCTTCGGCAACACAGTCTGCTATTAATACGATATCATCGGTAAATCTTAGATGATTTAGTTTTTTACCATCAATGTTTACACCCTTATCTCCAAAGTCAATTCGCAATATTCTAACAATGTAATGACTAATTTTGGTTATATAACATCACCTTGTTGCTCGTGTTGGACTCCCTCTCAATTTTAAAATCTGCTGTTTTCGTGGAGTCTGACACATGCTTTTGCATTGATGTATATGCGTCTGATGATTTTTCTGACACACAGACTCTTCCCAAACAAACATAGTTACTTCTTCAGTCTGCAGATTATGGACCCCAAGTAGGGTCCATAATTGCCGTTTGTAGTAAGTGATGCCGGTTGAAATTACTGGGGTAGGTAACGTTTTCATGAGATCAAACTCAGAAACAGTAGTGTCGCTCGTAACTGGAATTTGAGAATCCTGGGCCATGGCGTCTTTCAGTTGAGAAGCTTTCCTGAGATGGAGTTCTTTTTGGAGTTTTAAGTTCTTCATATTTTTTTTGTCTGGTTCATTTTCCTGTACTTTTAGCTCGCTTTGGAAGGAGTCACATTTCTTACAAGAATCAACGACTGGCGCGTGAAAATATAAGTCAAATTTTGTATTTAAAATACTCGTCAGACAAAGAATTGTTCGTTGATTTTTTATATTCATCAGAAAGAATACGAATATTTAAGTCTGAAGCTAGGCATTTTCTTTCAGTTTTGTGTCTCGAATAATGTGAAATGTAAGACGGTTTTTTTTTCAATGAAGTAGTCAGTAGAATATTATGTATATGTCGGACTATCCCACTAATTAGGATTTTGTTTAATGCTAAAGTGGACCAAGCACATAGTCCTCTATGGCAAACAGTTAATTGTTATTTTATTACATGTGGACCAACCTGTTTTGTGGCGACATCTGTTTTAGAGTAAATAAAGCGCGGATGGTCCGTTTTGGCAACCAGTATTATGCATTTTTATGTCCAGTTTTGTGATTATCTCAATATGGACAATTTTGTGGGATGGTCCGCTTTGGTTCTCAACGCCTCAATTATAAACTATTGATAGTGGCGTAATACCAAATTAAAATTAGTAGAAACAGTTGAAACTGTTTCTACTAATTTTAATTTGGTAATTTACTCAAACTATTAACTTTTTCACTAATTATACTTCAAAATTTTGGAGAAATATCATTTTGACCTTTGATTATCTTCCGTCAAGAGAAATTGTGGTTAGAAATCAAAAGTTGATTGTTTTATAAGCTAAATATTAGGCTTTCTCTATGGATACAACTGACTAACCTAAGCTGTTGCTAGTATATCCTATTATTTTGAATTGTGTTATTTTAAACATTGTGAATAATCGTAAATTAGAAAGTATAAAGTGTAATTGAAACCACTAATTTATTCCCTTTTTATTCCACTAATTGTGAGGTTCTGAATGAAGCTATACTCTGTCGAATTCATAATTCCTCTACCCCCCCTTTTATTCCCTAGTTCTTACTCTTAAATGTTGCCACCTATTTTTAACTATATTATCTACAGTTCTACAGTATGTCCACGGATTGTCTTTACAAGAGGAAAAACTTATTTATTATTGACATTTTTAGAAAAATGCATTCTTCATAAACATTTTTGCTTGTTCTGAAATGGTAATTCCCGTTTATACTTTTCAAAATGTCCATTCTTTTTTAGAGAAAATTAAGAAATACATGAAAATATGATTGAATTTCTTCCAAGTTCTAAAAATCAAAAGGTGTTTCTATGATAGATGGTTATTATTAATTTTGATTAACCTCATATTCTTTCCTGTTGTTAAAGTATCACATTTTCCGATAACTATCATCACCCTTTCCGTAGCATTGAACTAAATAAATGTTGTGCTTCTTTAACATTCTAAAACAACAAAAATTACGACGTTATTTAAAATTCTATGAATAACAATCTATCAAATAATAAAAACGAAGTTATATTACCATACAAGCGCGTTTTGATTTTTAGATTTTTAACCGTCTTTTTATGTTTTGGTGCCGTACCGCCGACACATGAACGCATTAAACAAGTTGCAACAGAGACACCTTAGACAACTCTTAAGAATCTGGTGGTTCCATCATGTCTCAAACGTATCGATTCTTGAAAAAGCTAACTGTGAGAGTATTGAAGTCATGGTTACAAAATCCCGCTTAAGATGGGCTGGTGACGTATGCAGAATGCAAGAAAACCGCATACCAAAATCTCTGCTTTACGGTGAGCTTGTTGACGGTAAGAGGAGGCCGGGTGGACAACTGAAAAGGTACAAGGACATTTTCGACGAAAACTTAAAGGGGCTTAACATGCAGAATGAGTGGGAAAAAGCAGCTCATAATAGAACTCAATGGAGAAGAGTTGTAAACTCAGTTAACAGCGACAACCAAAAAATAAAGAGGCAACATCGGCAACGAAGCAATGAGATTTTTGAATGTCCGGAGTGGGGTAGGTAGATAACATCACGTATCGGGCTTTTCAGTCACAGAAAAGCTCATGAAAGAAAACGCCTTGCGTGACCATCTTCTTTATGTGTGTCTAATACTCGTCTGCGAGTAACGGCTGTACGTATGTATGTATGTATGTTTTTCTTAATTTTCTCGGGAACGGTGTGAAAATTTAGAAAAGTATAAACGGGATTAACCTTTCAGAACAAGCTTAAATTTTCATGAAGAAGCATTTTTCCCAAAATGTCAATAATGAAAAAGTTTTTTTCCTCTTGTAAAGACAATCCGGGGACACATACTGTATATTATACATACTGTATATAGTACATTTAGCATATGTTTTGCTAAACTATTTTATTTCTATGTATTTAGCTGCTTATGTGAAACAATGCTACGAAGACGATCCAAAGCTCACACAGTGTCTGATAGGAGCCTTGCATCACTTGCAACCGTATTTAGCCACCGGTATCAAAGAAGTGGAACTGCCATCCGTGGAACCATTCTTGATGGACGAGCTGTCCCTTTCGTTGACGGGTGGTCCTAATGGATACAAGATCTCACTAAAAGACATGAACATATATGGAGCAAGCAATTTTACTATGTCTATGTTAAAGTACGTATTGAAGATTGAAGTGTTTTAGTTAAATGATCATTATATTATCAGTAATTTATTTTAGGTTGTCCGAAAATGGTAGACCATTTGAAGCAAAAATAAATATACCTTCTTTGAGAATTAATGCCAGATACCAGAGCAGTGGTATATTAATTATTTTACCAGCTAGTGGAAATGGAACTTTCTTAGGACAATTCGGTAAAGATGAATCTATATATTTTCAAAATGAATTATAAAACAATGCTAAATTTGACCTGAATAGTATAATATCCAAATTCGGTGGGTGATTCTACAGGTAAAAATAAAACAAAAAGTTCCTATCAACATATGCCCTAAAATGCTTCCCAAAGAAATTACAGCCTTCGAAAGGTTAAATAAAAATAAGATATTTTGCTCGATATTTTGTTTATTTTTAAGAACATTGGTAAACCGTTTTTCTTGAAATTTGGTACTTACAGACATTTTAATACCAAAGTGAAGGGCGATAGTGTAAAATTCCGTAACAGCCCTGAAAGGGTACTTTCCATTAATGTAGAGAGTATTACTCGCTGTACTTCGTTTATCCTTATAGATACAGTAATTTCAACAAATGAAAATTAAAGCTGGGACTTTTTTTATGTAAAAAGATACTTTTCGTTTAATTCGAATGGTTTTCAAGATATTTGCGTTTAAAGGTTCCGATGCACCTATCTTAGCATTAGCGAAACCGCGATTAATTTATTTAAAATTTCTTTACATTTTATCATTTCACTAATACTAAAATCGATGCATCGTAAACTAAACGAAGAACACCTTTTTTACGTAATAAAATTCTAGCTTTTTATATCATCTGTTGAAATTACTGTATCTATACGACTAAAAAAGTACCACTAGTAGTACTCTCTATCCTAATGGAAAGTATCCTTTCAGGGCTGTTACGGAATTTTTCACAATCGCCATTTTGTAGTAGATACCATTTTGATTTCTTTGTTATTTATCACGGCCTACTAATAAGAAAATCATATAAAATCTTAAATATTGCAGTAAATGGTGATATATATTTTTGAGAAGCTCATAGCAAGATGGATCATAGGATTTATAAATATACAGGGTGTTCCATTTGAAAAAAAAAACTTTAGTTCATTAGTATTTTTTCGTAGAAAAACAGACTACGCCACTGTATGCTACGTTACGAAAAGTTCTACAAAAATCAGTTTTCACCTTCTCAATATCATCCACAATAATGGAAATAAGGAGGCTGTCCCAAATTGCAAAATTTTAGAAAAGACCCTGTAGCTTAGAAACGAAGAAGGCTACGAAAATTTTGTTTACAGCATCTTCCGTTTGACAAAAAAAGTGGGACAGGTTTGTGCAAACCACATACTCCTATCTTTACTAATAACGGAGATACCGTATGATTTCAACAAAAATGGGACACCCTGTTCATATGAACTTTTTTTTTATTTTTATATAGTAGTATCACCCAGCGAAGAAACATAGTTACTTTATCTTTTGACACCCTGTATATGCAAAGTCAACATTTGGCCAACAAAGAAAACATTTTAAAATTATGATCTATATCTTTTGAACCCCCCATAATTCTTGAAAAACGTCTATTTTTGGCCAATGAAAAAGAAATCTACAATATCTCTTTATTGTTTAATAAAATTATATAAGGATTCTTGCCACTTAACTGCTAATATAGAAATTTAATTCTACGCTGTGTTTGTCATAATGCGGATCAACCTGCTCTCACTACCGGTTTCGGAGCCCTACTCCATCATCAGGTGAGCTTGGGAGATCCACAAAATGACAACCACAGCGCAGAGATAGTTAATTCCGACTTGTTGGAAAGTATCGGTTAGATATTAAGTCCCGAACGGGAGATAGCGGCCTGCGTGCAATGGTAGTACTTTCGTACCACCGAGGCGCAACTATCGATAGTAAAAGGATGGTAAAAGGCTTTTTTTTCAGGCAAGCCAAATTATAAAATATAGAAAACAAATTTCTTGCAGTAGAGGTATATAATAAAATTATATTAATATCTAACCGATACTTTCCGACAAGTCGGAATTAACTATCTCTGCGCTGTGGTTGTCATTTTGTGGATCTCCCAAGCTCACCTGATAATGGAGTAGGGCTCCGAAACCGGTAGTGAGAGCAGGTTGATCCGCATTATGACAAACACAGCGTAGAATTGAATTTCTATATTAGCAGTTAAGTGGCAAGAATCCTTATATAATTTTATTATATACCTCTACTGCAAGAAATTTGTTTTCTATATTTTATTGTTTAATATATAATATTAATTTCATGATAAAAATTTTAATGGGTTCTTCAATTTCAGATAATTTGGATTGCATGTTGAAAGGAAAGACAAGCGTAAATGAAATTCAGGGAAGACAATATCTTCACATAGATGCTCTTCATGTTGACCTTACAGTCAAGAAAATGAGGATGATGGTTAAAAATATTTTTAGGAATAATAGCATTTTAAGTAAGTGAATGCACATTTACTAACCTAACCTCACCACGATAAACCTAAACGTTGGGTGCCATTGGGATTGTGGCAAATTATAAATTAATCACCCTCGGTATATTTATAAGTATGAATAGTTATTAAAAAAGAAATAATAAAATAATATAACAAATAACAATGTAAGCAGACTAAGATGGCAAAAGATCTAATTGTTACGAGTAAAAATCGAGATGGTAATTTACTGATCAACCGGTGGAATAAAAAATGCTCATACACTGATAGAAAAAATCCTAATCTTTGAAGCAATTAAGGGCAGTGCCGGTCATAGCCAATTTGGAGCTTATATATAAAAGCGCGCCTGGCGCCTTGCGCGCCACTCATTGCATGGGGCCCCTAGGCTGGCTGGGCCCCTAGGCCCGGACCTTGCAGGCCTAGGCGGAAATCCGGCCCTGACTAAGGGTACAAACTTAGTGGGGCGTGTAGCACTTACACGCCGTTTAAGTGCGTTTAACGCCGTTTTTGCGTGAGCATCGCATCGTCGAAAAGTCTTAGACCGTTGGGGAACACCGAGGGGTGTCTCGTGTCTCACTGTTGGAATTACATGTACATTTTCTTGGCAGTCGCTGGCAGTCTTATGGCAGTCACCTATAATAATTACATGGCAGTCAGAGGCAGTCTTCTTCATAGTCATTGGCAGTCGCTTAGCATTGGAAGGATATTTTGGCAGTACGTGTACATTTTTTACCCGAGTGAGACACCCCTCGGGGGACACCCATTCCTGGTTCCGGATGGAGTTTTCAAGATTCTTTAGTTCCGCTTTCAGTTGGTTCCCGCTTGGAAAACAGAGCGGTTCTGGTCCAGTTAGTGGAGTGTTCGCTTCTTTTCTAAGGATAAAGATCATTTGCTTTTTTATTGCCTTCTATCCCTTGGTGAGCAGGCACTAAGAGTCGGAGGACTTTATTTTCTCTGCCTAATTTGTTGAGCTTCTCTAGGCATTCTTTGACTAACTTTGAATTGATGGTAACTGAGGTAATCGCGTGTAGTGCTGCTTGACTATCGGATAAGATGGCTATTTCCTGTTTTTGATAGTTCCTATCTAAGATAAATTGTACGCATCTTTTGATAGCGTAAATTTCTGCTTGAAGGATTTCGGCCCAAATATCCTATCCTTGTCCCAGCTTTGGATTGGGAAGCGTCAATATACCAAGTTATGGTATGGTATGGTCTTTTACATACTGAGCAAACGTTTCTTCCTTCCAATCTTTTTTATTACTCAATACTACAGTGAGGTGTTTCTCGAAGTTGTACCTAAATTCTTGGTATTTTCAATATCAATAGTTCGTCCAATGGGACTATCACAAGTCCATATATAAAATTATATCAACTTGTATAACTGACTCATTGGTTCATCGACCTCAGAAGGATACTTGCTCTCTCTTGACTATTCCATATGTAAAAGGAATGTCATAAAAGATCAGGCAAATAGCCAGAAAGTATAACATTAAAACTGTCTAGTCGGGATCGACTCTAAGAAGCGTCCTAACACAAACAAGTCCGGAATTATTGAAACATGAGAAAGAGTGCATCAACCAGGTACCTTCTTAATGCGGTGAGTCGTATATTGAAGAGACTAAACGTGCTCTAAATGTACGACTTAAAGTCAGGTATTGCGGACCATGTTTGGTCAAAACAGTACAATATAAAGTGGTCGGAAGCTCGGGTTGTCCACAGAAAACCTCATTGAAAAAAACCGTAAATTTAAAGAAGCCGTTTTTATAGCAAGCAATAATAAACTTTTTAGCAATCCTAGTACCGAAATAGCTACGATATGGCAACCACTGATAAAACGTTCCAATGCAGGCATTCGAAGTGGACAACCTCACGGTTGACTACACCCAACTTTTTCACGGGTGAATGAGAATAGTAGTATAAAAGCTGGGCAGTTTTAAGAATTAGTTTAGTTTACACTAGTGATCCTTCTGATCACAACGTTGTGTTAATCAAAATAAATAAAGACAATGGTCCGAAATTATTATATTTTCAATACTGAATGATTGACTGACACTGAATGTGTCAAGAAATTTTATTAGTATAATATTAAATTCAAATAATATTATAACTATTATATTGCAACAAAGCTGTTTGATCAAATATATCTATTATTAAAACATTAATACATTTAATTTTTTGATTTTCAGCTGAAGCCATTAACTTATTTCTGAGAGAAAACGGTCATGAAGTGTTCAAGGTGATGTTGCCGCAATTACGAAAAAAACTTGCTGGACTTTTTATGGGGATATCTAACAAACTACTGATGCATGTGCCTTTAGATGTATTTTACCTACAAAAAGCAAAAGAACTTTCTTAAAACTATATCTAGTTCAATAATTAATAATATGTTTGCATTCTAATATTATATTAGGTATTTATTTTGTAAATAGTTATAGCATGATAGTGAGCAATTTTATAATTTTTTATACAATTATTACAATAAAATATTCTTTTATATATTTTTATGGTTTATAATTTAGAATAAAGCTGGAAGTAGATCTTTTCCGGAAACCTACATTTGATATATTTCAATATTGTATAACACTTATCACAGATCGCCAGTATGAATTTCATGCTTTATTTAAGAATAGGGGTTTATCTATTTCTTTATTTAAGCAAACGTTAGTAATAGAGTTTAGATATTTTCAGTCATTTTAAAATACATTATTAAATCATTTTAAAATAGATATCATTTTTATACAGGGCGTTTCAATATTCCGTATACATAGAACTACTACGTATTTTTCGAATGAAAATAAGTTCATTGGACAAAATTTACCTCAATACAAAAGTGTTTCGTTTGTTCGTTAGATACAATCAAACTTTAAAAAAATAAACACATTTTTTAAGATATTCTAAGAGAATTCTATTCTTTAAGACATTCTAATTTGAATGGGAGAAGGGGTGGCTATATTTTGTTAACCGCTTTAACATTTGACTTTTCTGTATGTATGTATATGTATGACACTTACAAAAATTAAGAAAAAGTACCGGATGGCAAAAGATCTAAATTGTTACGAGTAAAAATAGAGGTGGTAATGACCAACCGATGAATAAAAAAATTACTGACTAACCGATAAATAAAAAAAAATGCTCACATAAAGATGGTGATATAAATATACTGATAGAAAAAATACTAATCTTTGAAGCAACTGACAGGAATATTTAAAACTTTATTTTATCGGGCAAGTACCGGATGGGTGAAACGTGCAACTACCCTCTACTCTACAAACATTTTAATTTACTATACCTATTGAATTTTTTTCGTAAAATGGCCCTTCTGGTAATTACAAAATTTTTGTTTGTTGTAAAAAATGCCACCACGTATATTTTTTGAGAGAAAAAAATGTTTTTCCGAAGCTGACTTACAACAAATATATCTTGCTACACCAAGTTATACCGGGTGTGTCTCAATAATGGATCACCCCTATAACTTCTTTATTTTTTCAGACAAAAAAAAAACAGAGTTGGTATGTAAGTATATGACATAAATTAGGATTGATTAGCGCATTCAATTCCTTTTGGCCACTTTCTGTTTCACCGAAAATAACAACCATATTTGGAAAAGGCATTTTTTTAAGAATAATTTAATACCACACACTTGATATTTCGAGTCAATTTGTCGTTATAAATCGCATGTTGCAATTTCAAATAAACCATATTCGAAAATGTCAAAAGTTGACATATGATATGTCAATTCTATTTAGAGTGTCATTTTCTATGGAATAAAGTAACAAATTACCGAGGGTGTCATTTAAAAATCAAAAGTTATAGTAATTTCCGATGAAACAGGAAGTGACGGAAAACAATTGAATACGTCAATCAATCCTAATTTATGTTATATATCATACCAAATCAAGTGTCATATCAAATCCCGATTTCTCTCGAGTAGTTCTATGTCTACGCAATATTTTTTTTTGAAAAAGACATCCACCAGAGATGTTTTATACACCCTGCTACAGCCCGAAACCACCGTTAGGTATTACTTCAAGCTATCCAGTGGCACTTGGCATTCCTCGTTTATCTAATATTTTCGTTTTTATAATATTTTCTATCATTATCATAACAGTATTCCAGTTATTTTCCTCCGAAATATTCTTTCCACATTGAATTTGAGCAATATGACGAAACTGTGTCCATCTTGTGCAATAACATATTGCATGGTCTCGTGTGTCTCCTAGTCCGCAGTACCAACATGAATCATTGACAGATTTTACCATTTTGAAAAGATATGGCGCCTTTGGTGTCTATCCCGGTTATAAAAAGATTTAAAGAAATTTACCTCTCCAAATTTTTCACGAAATATTGGTACACCCTGTATATACATCACAATAAAATAATTTTTTATACCATATAAAAATATCGTGTCACCATACTCCTCCGAACCGGTTTGATCGATTTTAATGAAATTTTATATGTATATTCAGTAGGTCTGAGAATAGGGGTTTATCTATTTTTTACACGCCTAAGTGATAAGGATTAGACACAAAAACAATAAAAAAAATAGACAAGAGATTTGTTCTCCAAAATAAAGCAAATTACGTGTAAGTTTTCTCCAAGAACATGTGCAATTCACGATGCTGACACCCAGCTTTTGACAGAAATTAAGAAAGTAATCGAAAGATGGAGGAAATACTGGCGAAGAGTTGTTTACCGACGCGACCGATACCTTTACCAACCATCCAAAACACGATTAAGAACCATCAGAACCAGACATCCTACTTTCTAAAGTAGAAGTAGCTATTCGAAATCTCGGCCTACAAAAATCTCCAGGTATCGACAAAATAACAGCAGAATAACCAGTATATATAATATAACCAGTATGAGTCCCACGGGTGTAAGATTACTACACGAACTTTATCAAACTATTTGGCACACAGGACATTGGCCAAGTGGCTGGTGCACTTCCGTAATCATCCCGCTGCACAAAAAAGGCTCTACAAAAGATTGCAATAAATAACAGTTTTCAATGCTGTACCAGTGGGCATGATACCGTATTAAAAAAGGTAAATGTATCAGACAATTATTGTTACTTTAATTATTGTTACAGGGAGTTTGTTTACGTTCTTGCCGTCGTAGCCTTCGAGAAACAGTGACTTTTTAATACAACCACCCAGTACCTGTCTGTAATACTGCCGTGTTAATGAAGAACCCCTTATCTGATGGGTTAAAAGAGTTAAAATCTTGTTTCTTAATATTTGTAAATAAAGCACTTTTATATAATATAACCGTCGGATTTACACTTGATAGTATATTTCATTACACTCAATTAATAAATCTAATGAATATGATTATACTTAGAGTAGGGGAACACAATCAGGCTTTGTCCAAATCCGGTACCGAAATAGTTTTATACGTGTTTTTTGATTTGCATATTATCATGAACCTATTTTTCTGTATCGGTACCTAAATCGGTCTTTCGGTACCGGTACCAAAACCGGTATACCGGTTTTTTAAAAGACTGTACCGATACCGGAATATTTCAAAAGTACCGCTCCTGGTACTGGTATACCGGAGGAAGGAACATGCCTACAAACAATGTCCATGTCTCAGAAGCATAAAGCATAACCGGAAAGACAAGATTATTTACAAGGTTGATTTTTTTCGATTATGTTACTGTTCAACCAAACTTTCGTGAGCCGCGTCATAGCATTACGGCCCAGTTGAATTCTGTGGCGTATTTCCACTTCGCCAACTGCCGGTATTAGACATAAGTGCACCTAAATAAATAAATTGTTGCACAACTTCGCAGCGGTCTATGTTTGTGAAGTTTTTGTTTTCGCCTTAGTCTTTTTGTAACTGATGCGAAGGCCGAACTCTCTACTGGCAGTTTCCAATCTTGTTAGAATTGTCTTCAGTTCTAGCTGGTTTGCGGTTACCAATACCGTGTCATCAACAAAACGTAGGTATGATATTCTGTAGCCATTCAATGATACATCTCCTGTCCATTGCTATAAATTGTTGCATATTGCTGATTACACTACTCTCTCATGGCAGCAAAATTATGCTATACATACACAAGCAAAGGCTATCAAACTATGTATCTTGGCAACTTGCACCCGAACAAGTCGGCTTTGTGAATAGAAAGGAACTCGAAAGCAAATACTAAACCTTCGCCAGCTAATATATCGAGTATTTATGCTTTGTTATGACGGAAATGCCTTCGATAACGTATGCTGGGAAAATTTATGGAGTAAAATGTCTAAAATCGGAGTACCACAACATCTTGTAGATATATTAAAAGGTCTATACAATAACAACCAAGCAGTTGTGAAGTTGGATGGAAGTATTTCCGATATTTCTCAAATAAGAAAAGGAGTACGTCATGGCTGCGCGTTGTCCCCGATACTGTTTAACATTTAAAGCGAATACATTATGAGGATTGTGCTAGAGGAATGAACAGGAGATGTATCATTGAATGGCTACAGAATATCAAACCTACGTTTTGCTGATGACACGCTATTGGTAACCGCAAACCAGCTAGAACTGAAGACAATTCTAGCAAGATTGGAAACTGCCAGTAGAGAGTTCGGCCTTCGCATAATTACAAAAAGACTAAGGCGAAAACAACAACTTCACAAACATAGACCGCTGCGAAGTTGTGCAACAATTTATTTATTTAGGTGCACTTATATCTAATACCGGCAGTTGGCGAAATGGAAATACTCCACAGAATTCAACTGGGCCGTAATGCTATGACGCGGCTCACGAAAGTTTGGTTGAACAGTCACATAATCGACAAAAATCAACCTTGTAAATAATCTTGTCTTTCCGGTTATGCTTTATGCTTCTGAGACATGGACATTGTTTGTAGGCATGTTCGGTCCTCTGGTATACCGGTACCAGGAGCGGTACTTTTGAAATATTCTGGTACCTATCGGTATAGTCTTTTAAAAAACCGGTATACCGGTTGTGGTACCGGTACCGGAAGACCGATTTAGGTACCGATACAGAAAAATAGGTTCATGATAATATGCAAATCAAAAAACATGTATAAAACGATTTCGGTACCGGATTTTGTACAAAGCCTGATTGTGTTCCTCTACTCTAAGTATAATCATATTCATTAGATTTATTAATTGAGTGTAATGAAATATACTATCAAGTGTAAATCCGACGGTTATATTATATAAAAGTGTTTTATTTACAAATTTTATGAAACAATATTTTAACTCTTTTAACCCATCAGATAAGGGGTTGTTCGTTAACACGGCAGTATTACAGACAGGTACTGGGTGGTTGTATTAAAAAGTCACGGCTTTTCGAAGGCTACGAAGGCAAAAACGTAAACAAACCCTCTGTAACAATAATTAAAGTAACAATAATTGTCTGATACATTTACCTTTTTTAATACGGTATGATGCCTACTGGTACATCATTCAAAACTGTTATTTCGATCTTTCCGATATTCCCGTTCATCCGGTATTCCGGTCCTACCGGTATTTCGGACCAACCTGTCTTCCGGTATACCGGTTCAGTATCGGTCCCACAGACCTAATTGTTGGGACCGATATACCGGTTGTAGAACCGGTACAGTTACCACCAAGACATTCCAGCACGCATCCTTTTCTTCTTCGGTCACGTCAACAGGAGCGGGCATTTGGAGAGACTTGTAGTGCAGGGAAGACCTGCAGGATCCTGTCGCCGAAGAAGATCGCCAACCCGGTGGGTGGACATGGTTGGAAAACTTATGAATACCAACCTGGAGGGTGCCATTCGAAGAACAGAGAACAGGGAAAATTGGGAATGGGCTGTGCGTGCGGCCGTCAGGTCCTTAGAGCCAAAACCTACGTACGGACTTAGGATTCAGTAGGTATGAGAATACGTTGTTATCTATTTTTTATACCCCTAAGTGATAAGGGTGTCTCACCCCACTTTTTTTATTTTTTCGACAATTTTTTTAATTTTTTTATGATGTGGCATTAAAATATGCATACAACTATAAACTTTTACCCTTCTACTATAAACTCCTATTTTTAATAGCGACATTAGTAATTCAATAAATTTTAACCCCGGTGAATAAAAATTACTGTTTTCCCATAAAATATATTTATAATATGGCAAAACAACGTTTATTATATTTATATTCAGTGCTTTTTGTTTTTATTTTAACTGTGAACATAGGCGTCAATCGTTGTAATTTGTAAATCACTCCCCTGTTGTCAGCCCACAACCAACCTGTTATCATACACTGATGAAATACCGACAGGCAATACTGTTTTTTCGCCAAAAAATTAATAGACATGAAATAAAATTCAAAATTTTTTTTTTCATCGAAATTTAGAATTTTTGGTAATTTTTTGAGCCAGAACTATTTTTAGCTAAACAAAAAAAATGTTTTAAAACCAAAAATATTATGTCTTGTGTGAGTATTGGTTGCATATTGTTGCATTGATTGCATGTGAATATTGGTTGCACTGAAATCCAATGTATTAACTGTTCCACTTTAAAAATGAACATACTTAGCAAAACAGCATTGCACTGTGATAAAATAAAAGCACGGTATATAGCAAAACAACGTTTGCCGGGTCAGCTAGTGTCATATAACATTTTTTACATTTCATTGTTGGCATATATATTTTTCAAATACTTTTTAAACTTACATTTAAACAATACGAATTCTAAGAACTTTTGTGGTATCAAAGTCGAATTATAAGAAAGCAAACATTGTTAACAATAGTGTTTGTTTATTTTTAGTTCTATATATAAATCGGTAGGATATTATCCCTTAAAACGTTTGTATTTTTAACATACTAATTAAATCTGAAATGTTTCCGTATAAGAATCATAAAAATCACATCAATATCCAAACTTGTCGAAGACCAAATGTGTGCTGCATTCTAATTGAAATTGCAATACAATATTTCGAATTTATTGGACTATAGTTTTAGCACAACATGCTTTATTTAAAAAACTATGCAAACTGTCCGCTTTATTTAAAAAACTGTAAAACGGACTTTCTGCGCGGACGAGGGCGGTCCCCTCCATCTGAAAGCTTTGTAATTCTCATCTCTTAAAATGAGAATTCAAAAAATCACTTTATTTGATCAATTCAGAGAATATTTTTTTGTGTAATTTACAATGTACTACTTAGAAATGCTATAAGGGAATTTCCGGCTGTTATTTAATTGTTTGTATTGTTTTATTGGCAATTTTAGGTCTTTACTTTTTATTTTATACAGGGTGGCCCATCGAAAACGTTCCGCAAGGCATAACAGCCAGAGTATTTTTTTTTTCGAAAAATCCAAAAACACGTCAATTTTGTTTGTGAGGGGGACAACTTTTGCCCCAAAAATGATTGCAAAATCTTCAACCCTTTAAGCGGGGGTGTCATCCCCCAACTTTTTTCAAATGGGAAGGGGGGTTAAGTGGCTTCGCAATGAAAAGGGCTTTCTATTCTCTATATTTCACCGCTTCGTTTTTAAAAATCGGTCGAGTCATTTTGAAAATATGAAAGACTGAAATTTGAAAAGTACTTTTTTGCAAAAAACACATAAATTGAATTAATTAAAAAAAAATTATCTTATTAATGAAGAAAATGCTGAAAATGTTGCCCGTCAACCTCCATACAGTAATACAAATTATTTTCAACCCGTTCTAGAACATTCTGAAGAACTGGCGGGGTCACTTCGCAACAAACATCAATAATTCGTCTTCGCAGGTCTTCTAATGAGGCTGGTGGAGTGCTATACACTTTACTTTTTATGTGTCCCCATAGAAAAAAGTTTAAAGGAGTCAAGTCGGGCGACCGGGGAGGCCACTCAATTGCACCCCTTCGTCCTATCCACCGAACGGGAAAGTTATTGTTTAAATAATTACGCACATTTTGATAGTAATGTGGAGGTGCACCGTCTTGTTGAAATATTAGTTCCGCTTTAACGTACCCAGGATTGTTCTCTATGATGTCAGTTAGGGCTGGGTCGATGGTATTTTCCAGTAAATCCAAGTATCTACATATCACCTGTTAGATTTTCAGGAAGAAAAAAAGGACTCACAATAGAATTTCTAAAAATACCAGCCCACACGTTCAATTTCTTAGGGTTTTGTGTGTGCACCTCGTGAAAAACCCTGTGGTTGTCTTCAGCCCAGTACCGACAGTTGTGCCGATTAACTACACATTTCAAAAAGAAAGTACACTCTACCTAACCCGATCGTTCATCCTTGTGGCAAGTGAAAAAATGCGTAAACATCTAGAAATAATAAGAAAAAACAGCAAATTGGCCGAAGGAATTTATCCTTATCATTTACTCTGATAAATGTTTAAATAAACTTTTCAAATTTCAATTTCGGGTTTAGAAGTGCCTAAATGTGATAGGAAGATAAATATTACATATTCTTGTTTGATTAGTAATTTGCTATAACTTTTCTATATAACTATTTCCGCGGAAATTTATCATAAGGGCGGTGTAATAGAAAATCTTCAATATTTTCCATAGTATTCTATAGTATTCTCATAAAGTTTTTCATAGTATTCTCAACTTTTTTGCATACTTTCGGTTTGGTTTCGTTTGGTTGTAGTTGGTTTTGTTGTAGTGGGTTTATTTGTTTTGGTTGTTTTTTTAGGGTTTAGTTTGGTTTAGTCGTCGTTTTTATGCTTTATTGACAATTTTTTTTTAATTTTCGCATTTATTGACCATAGCGATATTAAGTTGATAAGAATAGATATTATTCATTGATCTGTGTCAAAGGTCGGGAAGAAGAACACTGCATAGTGGTGAAACAAGGCATTCCCGCGGATTTTCATTTTTGTATCGGTGCTTAAAAATAAGTCTACAATATAAAATAATATAATTTTTTTATTTATCTCATTTCGTTACTTCTAAACCGTATTCAAAAAAATGGCAACAGAGCATTTCCGCGGAATTTTATTTTCGTATTAGTATTTACAAAGACGTCTAAAATATGAAATAATATTAATTTTTCATGTATGTCATTTCGTTACTTTTAAACCGCATTCAAAAAATGGTGACGCATTTCCGCGGCAAATTTTTTTCAGTAATATACTCCCTGAGGTACCTAAATGGCAAAAGAAAGTTTTTTTCTTTTTTAACAGATTTCGGCTAAACGAAACTTGACCCAAAATTGTCCCCCTCACAAACAAAATTGACGTGTTTTTGAATTTTCTGAAAAAAAAAATTACCCTGGCCGTTATGCCTTGTGGAACGTTTTCGATGGGCCACCCTGTATAATGGGTATTATGTTTGTTAATAATATTTATAAGTGATTAATTATTTAGTCAATTTTTTCAGTGTTTTATTTGCTTTCTTTACCCTCTCTTAACAATTCCATTAAATTACTTACATGACATTTTTTAACATATATTAGGAGAATTAATTGGGAATAATATACTATAATATATAATTATTGGAATAATATAATAGCAATAGTGCATCGGGCCTCTGTATCTCCTAGAATAAAAAACTTGGGAATTTTGTTTAAATGCAAACCTAACAACAAAGTATGTACAAGGATGTATTTCAGGAAAAATTTTAACTTCTATAGAGTGGTTTAAAAAAGTGTGAGTGGATAGGGATTTTTTTTAAATTGATCACCCTGTAATTCAGAGGTCACTTTATACAATCCTAACATATGAGTAAATATATGTATTTTGATAGTTTCGTGATTTAGTAATTTATATTTTAATTGAAGCTTTATTAGAGCTATAAAATATATTAAAAATGTAAACCCTTCTTTTTAAACATTTCATCTTTTTCACTTTCTAAATCAAATTCTAAGACTTTGACACCGTGAACAGAAATGTAGTCAAAATTTTGATAAATAATATCTTACACGAAATTAGCCAACCAACCAATTTGTGACAAAAAATTACATTTTATTACGATATATATTTACACATAAATATTCTGTACAGTTTTATTATGCAAACCTTAAATTATTTGAATGTATTAAAGAATTTGTGTATATGAAGATAAATGAACAGAAAAAACACAATAACTCAACAAATTACACAAGAAATTTGATTTTTCTTGTATCATTCATAATAATATAAAAATATGAGATTATGACGAAAAATTATATCTTATAAATTTATTACATTTGAATATTTCAATTATAGTAGTAGTAGTTTACATGCCTAATTATAATTTTCTAAATTGTAAGCTTTAAAATATCTTTAATTGTACAGGCTCCAAGAAGAACGGTAGTTTATATTGAAGTGAAATTTTGTTAGCGTATGTAAGTTAATTCATAGCACTTTTTAAAAATATAGAGACTTCTACAGGGTGTCCCCAAAATAGGTTACACATCAAAGTTGTGTTTTTTGTAATGGAACACCCTATATATTACATGATTTTCGGATTTTAGAAAAAAAATAAAGGTGAGTTTTATTAAAGAAGCATATACATAAAATGTAAGGATTTTGACATATTTCACGTTTTGTGAAAATGAAGAATAAATATTAAGTTTCAATAACAGCTATCTAAATTGTAATATACTCTGTATAGCCTGATATTTAAATACAATAACCACTGCATATTAAACCAAAACCAAATTTTACCCGAAAAGTTATACAGGGTTAGACAAAACTAATATTGAACGGTGAATTTTAACAGCAAGTTACTCCTTTATTTTAAATGGAACACCCAGTATATTATTCCGGTGTTCAATGGAGAATTCATAGGTCTTCAAGATATTATTAAGGTTGCTTACCCTTCAACACAATTTCTAAGATTTTTTTTTGTTTTAAAACCTTACATTTCAGCATATACTTTCCTAATAAAACTCACCTTTATTTTTCTCCTAGAATCCAAAAATCAGTTAATATATAGGGTGTTTATTAAAAAAAAACACATCTTTGATGTGTAACTTCTTTTGGGGACGTCCTGTAGAAGTCTCTATATTTTTAAAAAGTGCTCTGAATATGCTTACAAATATGCCCTGTACAGGGTGGGTCAAATTCGACGCTTTTAAATGGAAACACCCTTTTCTATAGGAGATAGACAAAATATAATATTGGTGTCTGGAGCTCAATTTTTCTCAAAAACATGATGGTGAAAACCGCATATCGATATCTGTAACCGTTTCGGAGTTACGGGGTGTTTTTCAAAAATATGCATTTTTAACAAATCGCTGTAACTTTTTTGCTATGGAAAATTTTGTATTTTTATGAAAACATTTCCAATGCACCTTTTTACGTAGAATTTAATGGTTTAAGTATAGTTTTTTTAAAATTAATAATTTAAGAATTATCAACAGAAAATTTGATTTTTTATGTGGGACGCCCTGTATATTTTTAATTTGTTGAAAAGAATTCAAAATTACCTTTCTAAAAATATAACACACTTGATATTTTGCTCGATTCCTCTTCGAGATATAGAGTATATCAAAATTCGCCCTTTTTAAATAAGTAGGCTTTGAACGGCACCGGCTGTAATGCAAAAAAATTCTAGCTGTGAGCATCAATTAAAACGAAAATAATATTTGCTATGGGAGATGCAGAATTTTATAAAAATTTAAGATATATTTAACCAACATCAACACATTTAAACTATATCTAATAACAATAAAAATAAATAGCAAACCAGGACATAAGATTTTGCTACAGGTGTTCGACATATCGACTGTCTTCTGTTATGGACACACGGGGCAGTTTTTGAACATTTCTCGCGGAATTTATTAACTCAGTGGAGGTGAAAGATACCCTCCCATAACTGCTAAGTATTTCTAATTCTTGTCTAGATTATACGGAAGAATAAGGAACCTTTATTCTTCCGCAAATATATCCATAGGATTAGATCCATGGGCACTAAGTCAGGCGGCCTCGACGGCCAACGGCTGGGATCTTGGTTAGCTATTCAATTATTCTTGAAATTGGCTGCAAAAATTTGGTGATAACTTCAGCGTTCAGAGGCGGTGAGTCGTCTTGCTGGAAAAATATTTTTCCGAGTTCCATTAAGGGCATATCATCAATAAGGGGTCCAAAGCCTACTAGTTAAAAGTGGCGAATTTTTAAAAATTCTGTATTTCGAAGGGGATTATAACAAAATATCAAGTGTGCTATATTTTTGGAAAGGTAATTTTAAATTCTTTTCAGTTAATTAAAAATATAGAGGGTGTCCCAAATAAAAATTATTTTCTGTTGATAACTCTTAAATTATTAATTTTTAAAAAAATTATACTTAAACCATTAAATTCTACGTAAAAAGGTGCTTTAGAAATGTTTTCATATAAATACAAAATTTTCCATAGCAAAAAAGTTACAGCGATTTGTTAAAAATGCACATTTTTGAAAAACACCCCGTAACTCCGAAACGGTAACAGATATTGATGTGCGGTTTTTACCATCATGTTTTTGGTGAAAATTGAGCTCCAGACACCCATATTAATTTTCGTCTATCTCCTATAGAAAAGGGTGTTTCCATTTAAAAGCGTCGAATTTGTCCCACCCTGTACATATGCTCACAAAATATCATTTCAATACAAACAAAGTCGTTCCCATTTGAGCCTCCGCGTCGTATGAGAGGCGCCACCTCGTATTATTAAAATATTTTTCTGAATATATAACAAATCTATTTTCATAGCATAGATAAACTGCTCTATTTAAATTTAATAATTGAGATTTAATGTTCAAATAATGACAGTTGAAACAATTTAAACCTCTCCTAAACTTCAAACAAAATTCCCATTCTTTTTTCATTAATTTGTTTAAGAACAAGAATAGTATAAAAAATGCTTCATTACAATGAAATCGAGGCATATTAAAATTTAATTACTTATTTGAACTAATATTCATAGTTCGTATTTCCCCCAATCGTTAACGATAAAAAATGTCAACGCGAAAACTTCGCGCATATACAAGAGATTCGTTTTAAAGGACCACACAGTTCAATTAGACCCCACAATTAATTGATCTATTCTATAAGAACTAAGCATATCTACAGAAGTATTTTAGTGTATTTTTAAAGACCGGTTAGTTAAGATTATATAGTTAAGATACAGTATGGCTTACAGATTAGTTATCAGTTTAATTTGGTTTGGTGGTTTATGTTTATCTGCAAGGGTGAAGAAATTTCGTGAGTATTATTTTTTCTTCACTTAAAATCATAATTATTTTGAAAAACTAGGGATACATTAAAACATACAATTAATAGTAACTAATACTATCAGAACATGTGAAAACCACCCCTCAAATATTGCAATATTTTTTATATAAAAAACGCTCAAGTTTCCGAAAAAACGCGTAAACACGTATATTTTATTTTCTTTTTTTACATATTTTAAGATTTTTTAAAAACGTATACGGGGTGTTTCGAAAAATCTGGTCATTGATTAATCACGATCCTGCTTAAACTCCTTGACGTAAAAAGCTGATTTTTGGAAACGGATTAACTTTAGGGTGTAGATGTTCGATAAGAAGGGATTTTTCGAAACTTGAATTCTAAGGGGGTGGAACCACCCCTCAAATATTAGAATATTTTTTATTTATAAACCGGTGAGTTTTTCGGAAAAACTCTTAAACACGTATATTTTATTTTGTTATTTTACATATTTTAAGATTTTTTAAAAATTTATACAGGGTGTTTCATCAAATATGACCATTGAGTAATCACGGTTCTGCTTAAACTGTCTTGCTTTGCTTTATCATCACCATTACAAATGATTAATTCGACGCGAACGAAGTCGCGGGTACACGCTAGTACTAATTATAAAAAGATTAAAAAAAGGATAGAATTTCCAGATACATAAAGCTATCTATTTACTCTAAAAAAAAGAGTTTTTTGGAAATAGATTTGTGTGTCTGGAAACAATCTATCCTTTTTTAATCTCCCTAACATTAGAGATAATTTTTGACAAGTTTTATGCCAATTTATAGTAAGTTACTAGTAGAGAATGGCCTCGACAAAATTATTATTCATTGTCATTCCCTAGACGTTTTTTTCGATCAAACGGTACTTGTTTACATATATCCAGAAATATTTGCTCAATTCAACTTTCCCACTTTTAGTAGACCTAGTCATCCAGATTAGGGGTAAAAGCCTTCTTCTTAAACCTAACACAAACAGATCTGAAAGACCTCTCCTAACAAGACCTCTCGTAAAAAAATTGAGAACTAAATGTCAATCTGAGCAAATTAGTTCTGATCATTTAAAAGTAAAAGAAGCTACATTTATGAAGCCCTAGTCACATTTAGATAAATGTTAACGGCATCGGCGCATCGAAATATCTATGTGTGATTCTGCGATCACGGTTTTCCATTTATGCCTGTGGGTTGCTTCCCTCATCCAGAGAATATCCTTCTGATTTTTTATGCCATCTCTTCATGTCGTGTGCGGTTTGTCCGTTCGTATAGGTTTCCTTTCCAATAGTAGTTTTGCCCATCTGTTCTTCGGTCTACATGTCTGGCCGTACTACATGTCTATTTTACTTCAAGTGCTTTATCAATAACATCCGTTAATTTGGTCTATTTCTATTTGATCTCAGTCAGTAGTAATTCCGTCATCTTTTCAGGTATTTTTTTGGATTGTTTTTGCGGCCAGAACTACTTAAAGGAAGGTAAACCTAAGTAAATATTATAGAAGCTTGTTTATTTAGGAGTAACTGGGGAAATGTGTTCTTTTCCTAATGTTTAATGTGTCCTAATGTCTAATGTGTAATGTAAACACTGTATAACTGATTTTAATCCGATTAGCTAAAACCTGCTACAATTTCTGACTAAGGTGATAAACACTGTGCCAGTCAAACATTACTTGGTTTGTATAAACTTGGAGTGTATAAACTAAGGACTGTATAAGAGCAAACTAAAACTATAAATAGAACATCAATTACGTTTATAGATGGGCCTAGAATCGGAAAAAGTAGGTGTAAAGATGCAGAGACAAATTGTAAGTTCACAAAATTGCTTGGCCAAAGCTCTACAATATTTTATCCCGAGTTCCATCCTTTTATCTCTAGAGATCTTTGTTATTAACAATTTATCAGTATACTCTCATGTGGGAACGAATTCCAGTTCAGAGTTATAAAGGTTACAGAAATATAATATTTAACTGCCAATATAATTTTAATACACCCAAGGTGAGTTCACATCAAGGCTATCATTAACGCAATTAGACCAATTATTATAATAAATCATTCATTTTATCAATGCGAATAATTGTATCAAATCTAGATGATCCATTAAGCAACAACTGCCCACTCACTGAATAAAGTACATCGAATTTGGAGTATTAAAGATGTGAGTAGCATAGGTATAATGTAGTTACTCTTTTCTTTATGGACACTAACCTTCCACTAGCATAACCTAAAAGTTCTGAAGATTATATCCGTAATGTGGAAAAAGACCTACTGAAAAAAAACCCTCAGCAAAATATAAGCAAAAATATTACAAAAAATGTATTTTTGAAAAATATTATATAAAAAATATACAAATTTTAATGGAAAAATCCTTGCAAGCCTCCTCACTTGCACAATTGCATAATACTGCTAAGCTGCTAAGATATCATTTACCTATGAAAATGCGACGGAAATAACGAAACGAAGTATACCCTTGTTGCGATTGTGTGGCACAATTTTGCAACAGAACCTTGCACTTTTAAAGGATGAATTAGTGCCTTTTGAGCCTCTAATAAATATAAGCATTATAAGAGGCTTGGAGCCAATATTATATCTATCGATAAAAGCAGTTTAAAATCACTAGAGGCTCCTAGAGTAAACGAGTTCGTTACATCTATATCTAAGAGGAACTAAACATCCGACGATCTTTAAGGCTATCGGCAGTAATGTTCTACAAGCAGAAGTTTACGCCATAAAGAAAGCGGTCAGTTGTATACGAGAGAAGATCGCTGATAAACCAATAGGGATATGTTTAACCAACAGGGGATATGGTACTCTAACAACTTGGGCGCTTTAAAAGGCATCTCCAAAAAATCAGTGAGATCGAAAATTGTGATGGACTGCTGAGAAGCACTGTCCTGGCTGCGTCAAGGCGGGGCTATTCTGTGTTGGGTGCCAGGCCACAGCAATGTGGTGGACCGGCAATCAAGAAGCAGACAGACTCGCCAAAGAGGGGACCAGGGCAGATGGAGACGCACCACTTGTGACGATCAACATACTCAATGAAGCTATAGGAACTACCATCAAAGCCAAGCATGCAAGAGATGTGGCAACACCGTGAGGCTGTGCTACCGCTCGAAGACTATTGCTACTGGTAGATAGCAAAATGACAAAACAACTTCTAGAGCACAAAAAGAACCTAGTACGCATAATTGTCGGTGTCATCACTGGAAACTGCCCCACGGGGGTAAACCTCGTGAGATGAAAGATTTACAACGACGACTATTGCAGAGAATGCAGAGAGGAAGAAGGAACCATAGAGCACCAGCTCTGCTACTGTCCGTTCTGGTACTCAAGGACTAGAAGAAGCAGCAGAAGCCAACGTCAGCGACATCGGGAACTTTGCAAAGAGCTGGAAGTGCTTTAATGCAAAGAAAGAATGAGAGGAAGGTTTGGTACAACAATAACAGATAACAGGGGTATGGCAAGGGGCTCAAGGCCCCCGAGTGAAGGATCAAACATGATCTCAAACCCCAGTAAACCTAAACTAACCTATATCTAAATCTACATATATGTATGTTATAAAACAAACAAAAACTGAATTTATTTTAGTTTACGAAAAATTTGAGGAAAGGGTTACTCCAAGTTAATTAAATTTGGAGCAGTGTTTTATTGTTTTGTCCATAGCAATATCGAAATGACTATCATCGTCGTTTCCTAAAGACGTGTATTTGGTCTTTTTCATATTTTTTACCACTCCAAATTCTTCCCACTCTTTCTCGAGCAGCCTCAACATGTAGCTGACCATCATCTCAGTCTCTTTTTATTAAAACTTGATGACCGGCGAAGAGAATTGTATAGAGTATAGAGTATAGAGTATAGAGTATAGAGTATAGAGTATAGAGTATAGAGTATAGAGTATAGAGTATAGAGTATAGAGTATAGAGTATAGAGTATAGAGTATAGAGTATAGAGTATAGAGTATAGAGTATAGAGTATAGAGTATAGAGTATAGAGTATAGAGTATAGAGCATAGAGCATAGAGCATAGAATATAGAGCATAGCTCCGATTAGCAGATCCATGCCACCACTTGATTCATAATTATCTATCATATTTTATAAAGTTCTAGCAGAAATTTTTTTGTATTTTCTGATGTTCAGAAAGTAGCGGAATGAAGACATACATAAATTTGTTGGATGAAATAAAAAATAAAATTCAATTTCTGAGTAAATATAGTTTGCTATAGTTGAATTGGTCGATCGTCTAAATTATATCAGTTTGCTAAGACGATATGTATTCGATAATATTTGTCAGTTATTTGTTCGTAATAGCAATTTAAACATTGTTTTTAAAATTGGTTATACTATTTATTTACATAGTAAATGTCTATAAATACCATATCTTAAGGTAACCATATTTGAGAAAAATATTTTTCAAGAACAAATTTTCCCAAAACAACCTATGAAAAATATTAACGTCATTGTTAAAATTTCTTATATCAATATTTATTCGCTCCAAAAATTGACAAAAGCAAGACCATAAACATATTATCATGCATTACAATCAATGTCAATGTTAAACTATTGCCTAAACGTACACATCGTGCCATAGCAAACACTTTGTCATACCGATATGTATGATTAACAGTTTGTTCATAACATGACCCTTGATTAAAATATAGTCATGTAATAGAATAAATTGAGTAATTCGGATATGGGTATAATAATAATTAATTTTTATAATTGCTCAACACCGTAGAGTACTATTGTGAATACTAATCGGCGCTAAAACCAGGGCAAGTAAAAACAAAACAAAGGCTGTAATGGTGATTCAGAAATAAATAAATGCTCCCACATGTAAACTAAATTCTTGGCATTTCTTCACAATTATGCTTTTTAAAATTCGAAGAAGAGATAAAAGGAAATTTGGTCATTACTAAGAAAGTTCATATAGAATAAATAAAGTTTGTATTATAGCATAATGGAGCTAATACTTTGACTATGGGTAATTCAAATTCGACCCCACGATATTGGTATCTCGAAAACAATGGAAAATACAAGGAAGGGCAAAAAATGGGGCAAACTTGTGTTTTAATATGCTTCATAACAGCTGCAACAAGTCAGGTTTAAAAAGACTTAAGTCTTAAGACATTTCTAAAATCAAAATGATTTAAATCTTAAGTCAAATTCAACATAAAGTACAAATGATTTAAGTCTTTGACTTAAATCAGTTTATTTCAAGTCAAGTCATTTTCGTCAAGACTTAAATCAATATAATGTTATTAAAGTCGTTTTTATGACTTAAGTCTATATTTTTGACTTAAACCATGTTGATCTGCAAGTTAAGTCAGTCAAATAAATAAATAAATAATAAATAAATCTTTATTGACTACGTATTTATACAATGTATAATTGTAGCAGGTCAGAGTAAATAACAAACAGATAAGAATTCATAAAAATACTAAAAGTTAGAAAAAAAAACAATACACGGAGGCAAAGTGTGTTACATTAAATACAAGACAAACAACAATTTAAGAATTTTTGTACAAATAAATCAAATTAAATCTAAGTTCCCATCTACCTGCTCTATAAACTCATCCACGATATAAATTCCAGATTTCTCTAAAAATGTCTTAAGCTTATATTTAAATTTATTAAAACATAGAGTTTTTAATTCCATTGGAAGACGGTTGTATAAATCAATGCGTAGAGAGTTTCTAGCTGATTTATCCAGTCTATAGAAATTGGTTCGTATTAGATTGGCAGATCTTGTTCCATAATTATGACAGTCAGAGTTAACTGTCAGATAAGATTTAGTTTTATGAACTTCCAAAAGTTGATTTAATATATACAGAGCAGGCAGTGTAAGTATATTCAGTCTAATAAAGTGCGGCTTACATGTATCTCGATAGCCAACACCACATAATATTCTAATTACCCTTTTTTGCAACCGAAATATTTGAATAGAATTTGTCGAGTTCCCCCACAAAGCCACTTCATAGGACATATGGGAATGAAACAAGGCATAGTACGAATTCAACAAAGACTCCTGGCAGATTAACGCTTTAAGTTTACGCATCAAGTATACCACCGACGAAAGTCTGCGTTTAAGATTTTCAATATATGGTACCCAACTGAGTGTACTATCCAGTGTAATACCCAATAGTTTAGCACTATTCATTTCTATATCCTTAGACCATCTGGAGGAAAAAAATATGTTTTGCGTTTTATCGCGATTCAGTTTCAAGCAATTATGCGTGAACCAAGTCTCCGCACGTTTCATCAACCTTTCGCTTTCAGTCACTAGCAGATCCATGTTTTTATTTCTACAAGACATTGAACTGTCATCTGCAAACGCTCGACACTTATTTGGTATAAGATAATTAAAAAGGTCATTAATATAAATAATAAAGAGCAGTGGTCCCAGTACAGATCCCTGTGGCACACCACTCTCCATCAAACCTACTTCAGAAACCGCATTGCCAAAGTCCACGCACTGTCTACGCCCGTCGAGATATGACTTAAGCAATTGCAGACAACACCTCTAACACCATATCTGTACAACTTGTCAATCAGGATCGCATGCGATACACAGTCGAACGCCTTAGTGAGATCGCATAGCATTAGATTTACCAGCTCTCCCCTTTCAAAGCCCTCGACTATGTCCGACACAACCCTACCAACAGCCTGAACCGCAGATCGCCCCTCCCGGAAGCCGAACTGTGAAAAGTCGATCAAATCGTTTCTCTCGAAAAAATCCATTAATCTAACTTTAATAATTTTTTCAAATATTTTGCCAAAAACGGGAACAATCGATATGGGGCGATAGTCCGACACTGAATCTTCGTCTCCTTTTTTAAAAATTGGAACCACTCTAGATAATTTAAAAAGATTGGGAAAATTGCCCTTTTCAACACAAATGTTAAAAAGATGAACCATAGGCTGGATAATTTCATTTGAAATGCTTTTCGAAATATTGCTACTTATATCATAAATATCATAATATGAAGCCGAATCTTTCAGCGCATTAACAGCATTCCATATTGTTCATTCCGTCTATTGGCAAAAAAACAAAAGTGCTGTTGTTCATTAATATATTTCCAATCAATTCGTTCTGAATATTTTGATCAATGGACAATTCGCTTACAATTTTAGATGCTATTTCCAGAAAATACTCGTTGAATTCCCCAGCTTTTATATCAGAGTTGTTTCTCGATCTTGCCTGATGATTTCTCTCGAGGTTGATAATTTTCCAGGCACTTTTTGCTTTCGATTTTGATGAATTTACATAATTACTGTAGGCATTCTTTTTTGCGATAATGATCGACTTTTTATAATCTCCCCGCAGTAACCGGTAGTAGGCGCTATACTCTACACTATTTAATCCGTCAGCAATGCATTTTACAACTTGCATTTGCCTTCTTTTTTCTTTGAGCTCACTATTATACCAGGGAACAGGAGGATTATTATTCCTATTCCTAACCGTTTTCAAGGGTAAGTGTTTATTTATTAAAATTTGAACATTTATTACTAAAAATTTTGACAAAAACTCAATGTCATTCGAGTTAAAATAGTCTGCCCAGTCTAAATCTAACAATTTCCGCTTTATGCAACTCAAAGCCCTGGCTGTTAAACTTCTTACCTTAAAAATTTGAGGAGCCGGACTCACCTCTGCAATATTCAGATTTATGTATATACCATGATGGTCAGATAGACATGAATTCATTACTCCGGTAACAAAATCAGTATATTATCGCTAATTAATATGTTGTCTATACATGACGCAGATATTTCGGTTATTCGTGTATTTGACTTAAATCAATATTATTACCCTCAATTCAAGACAACCAGAATTCAATTTAAGTACCTTTTTTAAATGTTAGTATTAATTTTCTTGTATTACTAATTAGCGATTTTCTTATCAGGTATCATTATTAATTTATTGTAGGTACAGATGAGAATAAAACCACTTAAAACAAAATGATTTATTTACAGAGTAACTAATATCATTAATAATAAAAAAATAAACATAAAGAACATAAAACACAACTTATATTAAATTAAATTTTGTGGTACTTTTTACAGGATGACCCATTTTTGCGTGTTTTACAGGGTTTCTCGTTTATGAGCAGAAGTACGAAGACGCGGTTTTCACATTACTATGCTACTTTTTTATGAAACTAAAAATGGTACACTCATATTTTTTGTCCTCGCACTCTTAGTTCCTGAAATATAGGGCGAAATTGAAATCGTTGCATTTTTCGACTCTCCTCATATCTCGGACATTATAACTTATCGAAAAGGTGAAAATCGAGCTCCATAGAGATTTCCAAGTAAAATTCAGTGGCGCAACTAAAACCAAGACACGAAGAGGGTCGAAAAATACAACATTTTAAAATTCGCCTTGTATTTCAGGAACTAAGAAGACCAGGTGTGTGAAAACGAAATGCTGTTGTTAAAATTTATCATAAAAATATATAAAAATCTGACGTAAGCCTTTTATAAAACTTTAAGGCTAAAATTTTTTTGATGACTTAAGTCTTTTATAAAAAGACTTAAATCAGTTTCTATTTCGGAATAAAGGTTTAAATCACAAATCTTGAAAAAAAAGACTTAAAATAAAGACTTAAATCCGATTTTAAAAATGATGAATAGCTTTTGAAAAATGACTTAAAATCAAATGACTTCAGTCATTAAAATGATTTAAATAAAAAAAGACTTAAGTTTTCTGTGAGCTTGCAGCTCTGCTTCATAATATGCCGATTCGAGAAAAACCGTAAATTGAAGATTTTTATTTTGTTATTTGACGAGGTATCTCAAAATTAGAAGCACATTTTCATTGCCAATTTTTTCCAACTACACAACAGTGTTATCAGATTTGTCATCCGATGTTTCGTCTTTTGACCACCATCATCAACTTTATGTTTTCTTATAGGCACCTTATTCGATTTTTACACGCCTAATTAATTCATTGCGATTGTAACGGTGTACAACAAGTTATGCATAGTGGCTTTTAAACGCCAATAATTTTTAATAATTTGGAAAAATTAGGTGAACATTTAGTAAAGGTTTGCGCTTCTTAAAAACCAACGGAGATACATGGAAACTCGAATAGATAGGTATAATAGTAGATAATCCCTTAATTTAAGCTAAAATAA
Source organism: Sitophilus oryzae (assembly GCF_002938485.1). Classification (NCBI taxonomy): domain Eukaryota; kingdom Metazoa; phylum Arthropoda; class Insecta; order Coleoptera; family Curculionidae; genus Sitophilus; species Sitophilus oryzae. The sequence goes on from NW_022147508.1 coordinate 1,638,252, forward strand.
GTAAGTGTTCAAACTGGTGGTTCTTTTTCCTGAATACATAATCGTGTCGGTTGATTTAAATTATTGATATTCTAGTTATATCCCTTTATCTAATAACTCGAAACAGCGTTATAATATTTCTAACATCTAACACTATTTGATAATCTTGCTGCCAATGCACTTTATTTTCCAAGGTGCTCCACAAAAATTTGTCCAAAACGGTAAGGTCAGGAGATCAGGCTTACCATTTGACAGGTCTTTTATTTCCCAATAAGCTATGTTGGAATTTTTGGTTTAATAAGGCAGTAACTGCTCCACTGTTATGTGGAGGAGCCTCGTCGTGTTGGAATTGGTACATATTAAACATGGATTGGGGATTAACATACAAATTCATTGGGAAGAAGTAGTTCACAATAGAACTCAATGGAGAAGAATTGTAAACTCAGTTAACAGCGACAACCAAAAAGTAAAGAGGCAACAAAGCAATGAAATTTTTGAATGTCCGGAGTGCGGTAGGCAAATAACATCACGTATCGGGCTTTTCAGTCACAGAAAAGCTCATAAAAGAAAACACCTTGTAGAATGTAGAATGTTTAGGAGGGGAGTTAATCACCGCGACCTTATAGATCTATTGTGTGTTCCCCTTTCTTGAGTTATAACGAGTTATAACTCATCATACAGTCTCAGGGCTTTAAGAAAAGCCAGTATCTGAGAAGGCTCCACAGAGGCCAGCTCTCTATCCTCGACATCAGACGTACCAAGGTTCATGGCACGAATGGTCGTCGTCTCGGCGCACTCAGTGATAAGGTGTTCTGGTGTTTCCCCATTTTCCCCACAAAATCTGCATTCGCCGTTGTTTCTCAGTTTCAGCCTACTGAGGTGTTCGTTGAGGAGACAGTGTCCTGTTAGAAACCCCGTGACAATCCGAAGATTGTTTTTACTTAAATCAAGGAAAACCTTTGATTTTTCTCGGTCATAAGTTCTAAGGAACTTTTTCGAGTGTCTTAGACCGTTGGAGGACACCCATTCCAAGTTACGGATGGAGTCTTCCAGATTCTTCAGTTCCGCTTTCAGTTGGTTCCCGTTTGGAAAACAGAACGGTTCTGGTCCAGTTAGTGGAGTGTTCGCTCCTTTTCTAGATAGATCATTTGCTTTTTCATTGCCTTCTATTCCTTGGTGAGCAGGCACCCAGAGTAGGAGGACTTTATTTTCTTTGCCTAATTTGTTGTGCTTCTCAAGGCATTCTTTAACCAACTTCGAATTGATGGTTACTGAGTTGATCGCGTGACTATCGGATAGGATGGCAATTTCCTGTTTTCGATAGTTCCTATCTAAGATAAATTGTACGCATCTTTCGATAGCGCAAATTTCTGCCTGAAGGATACTGGGGTAGGTGCCCATTGGTTCGGAATATTCAGTTTTCGGCCCAAATACTCCTATCCCTGTCCCTGCTTTGGTTTTGGAAGCATCCGTATACCAGGGCCATGTAAGTGAAATATTAAAAATGGTTCCAGCAAAAGTTTCCCAATTATGACGGATGATGGCGCTGATCGTCAAAATATTTGGACAGGGATTTTGCTTACCGACAATACGACGTGAGCTACGACCGGACCAGGACCAATCAGAATGATCAGTCTTTCTTGGACATTTGCCGCGGAAGTGTGTGTTAATTTCTGTTGTGATAAGTGTGGTTGTGTTTGCAGTTTGATTTTTCGGTTTTGATATTATGTTAAAATTAATTTTGAAGTATTGTATCACTTGTTTTTATGTAATAGTACTTTTTTTAGTTCTATGATCTGATATATTATGATTTGTTAATGTTTGTTTAACAATGTTATACCAAAGAGGTTATACTTAATATACTTATCAATTTGCATAGCCTAACTTTTTTATCAATAAACTTTGTAGATTTTCAGATTATTTAATTCCTTTTGTTTCCGTTTGTAATTTTATTTTTAAGACATATTATGTGATTGTTTCACATAATATGTTTTAAAAATAAAATTGCAAATGGCGAATAAAAATAATTAAAATAAAAAAGTGTATTATACAATTCCCCCCGGCCCCGCACCCCTTTGGCTAACCTATAATGTCAGCTATATCGAGAGATGGCGTTACGAAAATGGAACCGAATTTATTACAAGGAACTTGGGCTTCTTTTTCGTTAGTATATTCTGTGCCGTATACCACATGATGGTATGGTAACAATAGAACTCAATGGAGAAGAATTGTAAACTCAGTTAACAGCGACAACCAAAAAGTAAAGAGGCAACAAAGCAATGAAATTGTTGAATGCGGTAGGCAAATAACATCACGTATCGGGCTTTTCAGTCACAGAAAAGCTCATGAAAGAAAACCCCTTGCGTGACCATCTTTTGATGCGTGTCGAATACTCGTCAGCGAGTAATGGCAGTATGTATGTATGTATGTACATATTAAAATGTGCCAGAGGTAAATCGTCAAAGTATTCTCAATATTAGGTTCTCAAAAACAGCAGATGTGTTTTGCTCCAGTTAAATGTTTATTGAGGAAATGAGGTCCTAATAATAATCAATCACCGTTAATGCTAGCCCACACATCGAGAAACGAACTTGAGGTTTAACTTCCCTAAAGTGCCTGGGATTATATGCGCTTCAAATAGTTCTATTATTACTATTGGACATGCCACAGTTTGTAAAAGTACTTTCATTACTATTATTAAATATAGTAAACAATATAGTAAACAAGCGGGAAACTTAGTAGTCTTATTTGCGAGCCAATTGAAATATTCGAGGCTTCTCACGGAGAATCTTCCTTCCTGTCTGCGGAGTATTAACCTTGTTTTTGCTTTATTTTTGTCAAATGTGTAATAAAGTTCTCACATGTCGCGCATTTCTTTCAAACATCCAAAGCCGCTTATTGATAAAATGTTTTTTACAAATTATTGACGTTTGAAAGCGTTATAGCCTTTAAAATTGTCAAAATTGCAATGAATTTATCTATTCAGATGTATAAAAATCTAATATGACACCTATGAGAAAACATAAAGTTGATGATACCTCAGGAAAAAATTAAATCAGAAGACGAAATATCGGATGACAGATGGAAAAACATGGCAATGAAAATGTGGTTTTAATTTTGGGTTATCTTGTCAAATAACCTCAGGAAAAAATTAAATCGAAATCTTTAATTTTCGGTTTTACTGGAATATCACCAGAACTACTCGGAATTTTAATTGTTTCTAAACGGCATATTATTCCGCATATTAATGCAAAATTTTATCCTAATGTAATCATCTTCGCATCTCCTATAGTTTCCTAGATTCCAATGGTGGGGGTCGAATTTCAATTACTCTGAATACGATCGTGTTTTGTCAATTTTAAATGTTTTATGTTATAGTTTAATGTTTTATTTATAATATACAGAATGTTCCATTTAAAATAATAAAGATGATATCGCTTATAAGTATGAAGGGAACACTGTAACGCTGAAAAAAAAACACATGAAACAGGCGCCTTTATGCAAAAATCCAATTTAAAAAAAATAATATCACTTGTTCTTCATAAACATTTAACTTACCATGGCCGTGAATCACCCTGTATATAGGTTACTTTTGTGGAAAACAAACACTGGGTGCTATAAGTGTCATTCTTTTACATTTACAAGAAGAATTTTTTGGCGAAATCTAATTCTGCATGTACGTTTCAATTGACTTTTTTAAGTAAATTATTCTAATTGTAATTAATATACACCAGCTAAGTAAATAATATCAATTACAATTTTTAGCAACATATGTAGATAAATGCCATCAAGACGATACAGATTTTACAAAATGTATGTTGAAAGCGATCCAAAATGTCAAGCCTCATCTCAAATCAGGCATTCCGGAGTTTAGATTGCCTAAAATGGACCCGCTGATCCTTCCAGAAGTTGGTTTGGATGCGGGTGCTGGATTCATAGCAAAATTTGAGGTATAGCAAAATAATTTCATCATTTTTTATATTAATTTTCTATAATAAATTTATTTTTAGAATGTAGAGATCTATGATGCAGATAAATTTACAATAAGAAAATTCGATATCGACCTGGACGAAGATAAGATCAAATTCGATATGTCCTTCCCTCACATTAGAATTAAAGCGCATTATTCTATTTTTGGAAAAGTGCTGTTCTTTAATTTGGATGGTTCAGGTCCTGCAGATGGAAATATAAGTAAGATCATCCTGATTGCTTGAGACAAAAACAGTTTTGCTCTTTGTGTATGCATCCAGCCTAAATTTGGAGAAACAAAAAAAAAAACGCAAACATTTTCAAAGTAAAACAACTCGCCTACTTTGGACTTTTACAATTTCTTTTATCGATATCTGCCAGCCCAGGAAATATTTGCACACAGACACTCGTCAGTAAATCATTATGATGACTGAGGAATCGCCGCAAAAAAATACTTAAACGACTTTTTATTTAGCGTTTCTTTTTAATTTCTATTCAGCCTTAAAAACGTCAACTTACATCAGAAGTAATACCGTATGATCAAAAAAAAAGCGTGCAATTGGCTTGGAAATGATGCTTGCTAATGGATCCATCACTTCTACTGACAAGAACATCCAGAAACGGCAGACAGTTTTTCTCTTTCTCAATCGTGAATCTGATCGAGTTCTTTCGTGAATTAAGATGATTAAGAACGGAATCCAACTGTTTATCGGTTCCGTTCCAGTTGCTTTATATAGAAAACCAACATCGTCGAACCATTCTGCAGTAACCTAAATAGGTATAGTTAAAACACTATGTCATAGAGCAATAAGTATATGCAGTGACCAAGAATCTCTGAATTCGGAACTAAATAATATTAAAACCGATTTGCTTCAGAATGGTTACTCTGCAAAATCCTTAGACAATATTATATCCATTTGCAGGTCCGTTTTATTGGTACGCCAGCCTGAGGAGGATGCTCTCTCTCTCTCTCTCTCTTGACGATTTCATATGTGAAAGGAACATCGGAGAAAATCAGGCGAATAGCTAGGCATTATAAAATTAAAACTGTTTTTAAGTCTGGGACTACTCGAAAGAAGTGTCCGCTCCCAACAAAAACAAAAGCTGATTCATCAAACCAAGAGAAAGAGTGCATCTCCCAGGTACCTTGCGAGTGTGGTGAGTCGTATATTGGAGAGCAAAATGTCCTCTAGATGTACTTGACGAACATAAAAAACATACGCAAAGAGGTGAAACAATGAAGTCGGGCATTACAGATCATGTGTGGTCCAAGCACCATAAGATAAAATGGTCGGAAGCACGGGTTGCCCACAAGGAACCCCATTGGAAAAAGCGCAAATTTAAAGAGGCCGTATTCATTTCAATAAACAATAAAACAATAAACATCTTTAGCAATCCAAGTATGGAAATTTCAACAAAATGGCAACCACTCTTAAAACGCTCCAATGCAGGTTTTCTTGGTGAAAAACCTGATGCTTTACTGAACCCACCAAATTCAAGGGCTCGGCTCTAGTATAAGTTCTGTATAAGCTCAGTAGTTTTAGGATTTACTTTAGTTCAAACTTGATAACGGTCAGTGATACTACTGACCGAAACGTTGTGAAAGGAAAATAAATTGAGACAACGGAATTTCGAAACTCTTTTAGTTTTAACTTAAAAATGATGGCATTTAGTTCTTTCCGTGGATAAAAAGTTATAAATTTATTTTTCTGCCTAAGGATTGGTTTGAACTAAATTGAGATAAAAAATAGCATTAATTCAGCAAATAAATTAACACAAAATCAAGACCCGGTTCGATATAAAGATAAAACACCTAATATTTAATTCATGTTTATAAATAGATACCCATGACTAGATCGTTGGAAATGGTTAAACGCAAGTATTTTTTAAAATTCATAGCCAACTATAATTTCCATTTGAAAAAAATATTCCTGACAAAAAGAGAAAGTATAGAAAGAAACTGACTACACCACTGGATTGTGTTTAAAAAAATGTCCGAAGAATATTTTTACAGAATTTTTAAAATGGTCTAAAATTCAAAAAGACCCCATATCTCAGTTGGCAGTGAAAATATCTTCAGGCGGTTTATCACTTTAAAGATGTTTTAAAAATCGAGTCTCGAAATGACATACCTATTGTTCTATCTAGTCAGGAAATAGGTTTTCTCTGTTAAAACAGACCAATTTCGACCACCCATTAACTAAGTTTTTGTGGTAAAAATGAGTTATCTAGCCTAGAGACATAATTTATAATTCAAATGTCTAATAATTTATATTAGAGTATAATTATGTGAAGTAACTATTGTAAAAGTTTAGAAATAAAAAGATTTGAAATAATATTTTCTTCTTTGCAGCAAATTGTCGTGTGATGGCAACCGTAAATGGCGAACGATACGTTAACCAAGACAAACAGTACCTGAAACTCACAGATATCGCCATCGAGGGAATGGATTTTGGAAAACCGAACTTCCAGTTTTACAATTTGTTTAAAAACAATCCCGAACTTACTGAGCAAACCAATCGCATATTAAATGATAACATGGAGGAACTACTTAATGACCTAAGACCAAATGTGGAACAGACCATCGGAAAAACCGTTTTGGAATTTATAGGAAGGGTATTTACGCGTTTCTCTATCGAAGAACTATTCCCTAAATAAAACGGTATCGCAAAGGGTATTTGCCCAGGGGTTAAATTAATAAATAAAGGCAATCTCGATAGCCTTTGACAATAGTTGAGCAATTATATTGTTTATATAGTAGTGCTTGTGGCATATTATTTATTTTTGTAAAGTACTTATTAGTATCTAAGAATATTATTGTTGTATTTTTTAATAAAGTGTAATTAGATAACGGTCTATACGATTTTTTTGTACAAGTGTAAAAAGTATACTCGATCACATTTTCTGAAGTTAACACTAAAACACAAAAGTGTTCTGTTTGCAGTTACATATTATGAAATTATCCATTTTGGAAATTGATAAATCTCTATACCTATCTAATACCTATACCGGGTAAAGTGGCTCACCCCTATAACTTTTTTATTTTTTCAGATGAAAAAACGAGATTTGGTATGTTAGTATATATGACATAAATTAGGATTGATTGACGTATTCAATTGTTTTTGGTCACTTCCTGTTTCACCGGAAAGAACTACAACATACCGATTTTTAAATAACACCCTCGGTATTTTTTTACTTTATTCGATAGAAAATGGCACTCTGAATAGAATGACATATCATATGTCAACTTTTGACATTTTCGCTTTAAAAAAAATCTTATTTTAAATTTCAATCTAAACATGGTTTTGTTAAAACACTATTTTTTATTCGATGTACTTAAACAGCCGTTAAACGGTAGCCTACTAAAATACCGTTAATAGATATTGTGACGTCGCACATAGGAGTATTTATGGCAAAAATGCGTGCAAAATTATTTTATTATTTTTTTCGGTCTAAAATACGTTTATTTAATTAAAAATATCATTCTAAAATACAACATTTTATATTTAAAAAAAATACTAATGAACTCCGTGCTATATACAGGGGGTTCCACTAACGTCTCCAAAAAAAAATGTGGATGGATCAAAGAAGAAAAAATTATAAATGTGATATAGTAGTTTACGGTTAAAGATAGAATACAGGTACGTACAAAAAGTAATAAACGAAGAAAAAGAAAAGTAATAACGAAACAATATGCGAAATGAAGTTTTTTGCAATATGGTATACTCTGAATAAAACAAAGGAAACTTAATTATTTCAAAGGAATTAGTTATAGTGTTGGCATAGTCTTGGCCTTCCATATATAGGTAACGTGTTGTCCACAAGTCAGCACACAAACTAACAATTCCAGAAAAAAAACTATCAAAAACATAACCTTCCAAAACAGAGAAAAATTGGCAGAATTCTGACTACCATACCAGGTGGAGTGTGACACGGTGAGATGTTTGGTATCTGTCATTTGTTAAACCTGTTTCTATGCTAAGAAAATAACACAAATCAAAACGTTCACGGCCTACTTGATATTATCGACTTTTGCGCGAATTTATGATATAAATATACTCCTATGTGCGTCGTTCATTTCGGCGGAAAGTAATGCCTAGCTATAAGCATTTTGCAAGTGCCGGTTGCTGAGGCTGTCGCTTCGTGAGCAAATGGTCCGAGGTTCAAATCTCACGCTGACCAAAACTTTTTTATATTTTTTTTTCTTTTTTGGTGGATTGGTTTAGTTATTTGGCGGGTTGGTTAGCGTGGTTATTTGGAGGGTGGTTATTCATTGGTTAGTTGGTTATTTGGTGAGGTTGGTTGGTTTTTACGAATTTATATTTGTTTTTTATATTTTTTTTATCAGTGCCGTTGTTAGTTGCGTTGGTTAAGTTGGTTATTTGGTGGGGTGGATAGCGTTGGTTAGTCCTTATAAAATTCCTATATTTCATAAAGCCGCCAAGTGCGTCACGTCAACGACGTCATACCTATTAACGGCATTTTAGTAAACTACCGTTTAACGGCAGTTTAAGTACAGCCTTTTTTATTCAAGGAGCCATGGAAAAATAGATTTGATCGTCTAATGTTTTTCCTGTCTTGTCCCTGCCCGGTTAAAAGATGCACAAATCCCATTTTTAATCATATCTCAATTTTTTCAAATGGAACGATTTTGACTCATTAGCATATTTGGAAAAAAGCATGTTTTACCAATAATTTTGGTATAAATATTTTTCAACTCCACCGACGACAAATTTTCCTTTCGTGAAATGGTCCCTCTAGTATTTAGTACATTTTTTGTCTCTTTTAAAAAAACGCCACATCGCATAATTTTGGTGAAAAAAAAATTTCGAGAATTTATTTTTCCAATGCAGACCTTTGAATAAGAAGACTAAGGAAGGAGCATATCAAAAATCTTAGGTACACCGCGATGGACCTCAAATATGGCCGACTTAAATTCCGGTTTATCAGTGTCGTTCTAATTTTATTTAAAAAATGTAAAACTATGATGTAGGGTAGACGTGGGGTAGACTCAATAATTTGTTGTTTTATTTTACGTTGTGAATAAATGTTGGTAGTTATTAAAATTGTTATAAAAATATATAATTCTAATAAAAATAGATAAGTTATAATAAGTATTTATTAACACAAACATCCGATACGCTACTGAAGCAGGTAAGTCAAATTAACGTATCTAAATTCTTTGACATCTAATCTTTGACAAGTAATAAATAAAAGCTAAAATGCAAGAAAAATATATAATTTAGTTAATTTAAGTGAATTTCATAAATGATAGGATTTACTACACGTATGTATATTATATAGTCACTTACTAGCGAAAAGTTGTTCCATTATTTCACTCAATTTTTGCCGAGATCTACCGCACGCTACACAACCAACTATTTTAGAGTATTTTTCGATAAATCGCGATAGTGTCACTGTTAATTTAAGTTCTGCCACAATTTCCATCTAGATTTACTACCTTTATACAACTATCAGTAGTAGAATAAATAATAAATAACAAAAAATAAGCTCCATAAAGACTGACAAATCCACAAAATTTCAAATCAAATTCAAATGTGTCAAATGAATCGTCAAACAGAACTGTCAAGGATCCCCACCCTAGAGAGCTTTTATGGTGCCTTTTCCGCCCACCATGCATGAATACATGGATAGCATATGCTCCTTCTTTAGTCTTCTTATTCAAAGATGCAGACCTACAAAATATACAGGGAATTCCAATACTCCGTCGATACATATTACAATACACACATATTTTTTGGATCAAAATAAGTTAATTGCACATAATTTACCTTTATACGAAAGTGTTTCGTTTGTCCATTAGAGGGCATCAATTAATAATACATATGTATGTATACCCTATTGTTGAATGTTAATTAATTTAAAAATCGTTAATTTTTGTAAGCTTTTTATGAAGCTTGTTGTCAAATAATATCACTTGTGATACTAACATAAAATTCTATATTTCCGCCAACTAGATTATTAGAGCAAAAGAGATTTTATGCGTCACCATAGCGTGATGCGACAAAAAAAATTGGAAGTGAGCTTTGGAAAAATTTTTTTTTCCTGAATAAGTATGCACGGTAGCGTTTTTTTTACATGATACAAAAAATATAGTAAATACTAGAGGGACCATTTTACGAAAAGAAAATCGGCAGTTGGTGGAGTTAGAAAATATTTATACTAAAATTTATGTAGGGGTAGGTGTAGTTTTCACCTTTCCCGTACTTTTTCTTGATTTTTGTAAAAGTCAAATATTTTAGCACTTAGAAAAACATAGACACTCAAAATCTCCTTTAAATAGGAATAACGGTTCTTAAAATATCTGATGAAAAAATGTGTTCATTTTTTTAAAGTTTGATGCCCTCTAGCGGACAAACGAAGCACTTTTGTATAGAGCTAAATTGTGTCCAATGAACTTATTTTGATTCCAAAAATACGTAGTAGTTCTATGCCCACGGAATATTGGGACACCCTCTATACCTATATACGAGTATATTTAATAATACCACAGACTAACCTAAATTAGTTTGTGATAATACCCATATTCATTTTTCTATATTCTATATATGATTCGTTTCTATTTATATTGATTGTTTGACGATGTTTTTTTTTAAATGTATGATGTACCTTGTTTTAATTTGTCGTTTTATATTTTTTATTTGTATCTTTTTTGTATTTCTCGGATTTTTTATACTGAGTTGTACACGAGTAAATAAATAAATCTAAACTTAAGATTCTAAAGGATTTAGTCTGGTAAACTTTTAATAATATATACGGTGTACTAGAAGAGTATAGAAAGGGTTAATCAAGAGTTTTAAAGTTTGTATAATATTCATAATATTTTATAGCATCATTTAATCTGTATTTTATTACGATAGTTTTTAAACTTTATAGGCAAATGTGATAATTCTCATTTTTTGTTTAATCCTCTCTGTTTTAAGTGTTTGCAAATCTCAAAATACTTAAAAATTTGACTCATATTTTTATTTCAAAAATTACTAAATTAAAAAATAATATTTTTGTTATTATACAGGATATAAATGATCATAAGGAATATTCAAAGCAATATGTTTAAGCAAAAGGTCTTCCATAATTCTTGTTATTGTTTCTTCTACCACTGGTTTCAGCTCGCTGAAAAGTTCGTTTATATTGTCGCTGATAGCTTTATTTGTAACTGCATCTGAAAGAAATATTATAATTTAGTACATTATGCACGTATAAATAATCACAATAATGTTATTATTAAGTACAGAGTGTACTATTTTCGTGTGTTTTATAGGGTTCGTCATTTATGAATAAAGGTACAAAGATGCGAACTTCACATGCTACACACAGATGTAGTGTTTTCTGAAATAAAAACCAAATTTAAAAATGTCGCACTTTTCCGACTCCCTTCGTATCTCTGTTATCTTATAACTTATCGATAGTATGAAATCTGAATTCCGTAGAGTTTTTTAGGTAAAATCCAGTGGCGTGACTAATTTTTTACTGGGAGCCCCCCTGTCTTCTATAGTGTTATCTTAATAAACTGCATTAAAAATAAACTTGTGCAGCTTTTAGTAACATGCTGTTAATCAGAGTTATTGATATTTCTGATGAACTTGTTCAATAATTCTAGAATAATTTTACACACAGAAACTAACGTGGAATAGCCATTAACCAAAAATCGACGCCGAATAATTTAAACTATCCGACTATGTTAAAAAGGTATATAACGCATTTTTACCTTGTTTATTTGAATAAATATAGACCATATTATATTTTTAGAAAGATAATAAGGCAAATAAAATAAAAAATAATATGAAGGGCACCCAATTTAAAAAAAAATAAGTTTGAGTCATACTTCAGGAATGGCAGTTCCCAGCGAAAATCTAGTTACGCCACTGAATTTTACATGAAAAACTCATGAGACACAGTTTTCATCTTTTTGGTAATATCGGAGATACAAAGGGGGTCAAAAAATGCAACATTTTCACATTCGTCCTATAGTTCAGGAACTAAAACCACCAGGGCAGAGACAGGGGAAAAGATTCATTGTAGAACATTCGCCAAAATTCGCGGTAGATTTGATAACAAGGACAGAAAGACAGTCAAGCTGTAGTAGGTCTACTAACAGGGCATTGTAGACTAAATAGGCATCTAAAACTGATGGGACTGACATACGAAGCTATGTGTACGCTCTACTAATCTGAAGAAGAAACGTCGGAACACATTTTATGTCGATGTGACAGCCTGGCAAATGTGTGGTTCTCGGCAGGGGCGGGAAAGTGAAATAGCAAAAGCGGTTCCACCGTTTCCACGGAAATCTCAAATAAAATAGTTTCAGCCCTAGCCACTAGGTGGTAGTGCAATTAATTTTTAGGTTAAGAAGTTGCTACTAGTTATTGCCAGATGGCGTTAAATCAGGATTTTTTTAGTTTCCATAGTTTCCAACGGCCATTGTCATATTATTGTCAAATTCTTAAAAAATATTGTCGTTGTCATAGCGCCAATCATAATATTATCAAATAAATTATTATCATAGATGATTATCAAAATGTTTTTCAAACTAAAATTTGTTATATGTGTTTTAATTAGACAATTCCTTTTGTTTGTGGCCCTAAAAATATAATGTAAGTCTTTTATTTTTGCCATCATTTAAGTACCTACTTATATTTACTCCATTTACAAAACTTTGGGCGTATTACGTTGGTCTTATTTTATTATAATAAACGATGTTTAAATATTTGACTTATAAATAAAAACTTTAAATAATAAATAATATTCACATGTTTGGCTATCACAACGATACTTGTTATTAGTATTGTTGAATTTGTGTAAAAAATAAGATTTAATAATCAAATTTAATTATTTTAGAGTAAAATTCAATAAATACGCTCATTTAAAAAGCCCGCGCTTCGATCGATTTAAAACAAGCCCTACTCAATAGATGGCGCCACTTATGTAGGACAATTTTTCAGTATGGCAGAGTCCATTCTTTTTCTAGCTAGGTATATTCTTTGGTTCTCGGTAATAGGCAATGATAGGCCATTTCCAGGGAGCTACATGGAGGGTTCAGTTTCTAAGTTGCTAAACTTTGTGAAAAGGATAGGACTGGAGAATTTAATCTAAGGATCAGAAGAAGACCACAATAGATCTGAGAAGGTAGCAGTGGATCATGCCGAAAGCCACCTCTAAGAATCTAATATAATCTAATCAGGAACTAAAAGGGCTAGGAAAAATCTTTGTATAATATCTTTAGTTTTATAAAAAAATTCCTCATTATCATTTTCAGCTTATTCAACCATTTCCAATTATGGTTTGGCCCCCCTCACATACTATCTTTGTAGTTGCATTTGCAATTTGCAATGTTGCATTGTCACAAGCATTGTTGTCTATTATTGGCTATGCGGGCTCAAGTTATCCTTACTATTTTCCTAATATCATGTTCCATCTCAGATTCAGTGTTCTTCTGGGTCTCTTAATTTCTTGTAGGTACCATGGTGTAATTTTTGTGGTCTATCTGCTGTCCGTTCTTGTTGCCAGGTATCCTGCCCATTTCTATTTCAGGGATTTGACTCTGTGGATGACATCTATTATCTGGGTCTTTTGTCGTATCCACTCCATTCTTTTACGGTCTCTCTTGGTTATTCCCAGCATACTTCATTCCATTGAGCGTTGTGCAACCTGCAGTACGTTTCCTTATGATGTCCGTTTTAAGTGTCCAAGTTTCGCATGCATAGGTCATATCGAAGATAACACACATTGGTCGAATGTTTTCTTCTATAGATAGAGTGACATTCTAAATTTGAATATGATTGAGTTTCTTCCATAAGCACTCCATACTAACTTAATTCTTCTGTTGATTTCTGGTAGTAGAGATCGCGAGCTGTGTATTATTTGTCCTTGTCATAATTCATTCTCTATTTTGTTTAAATCCATAGCACCTATAATAGCCATTTCTTGTCATAGCCTGAGCTATTCTTTGTAAGTTACAATATTTAAAAAAAATGTAAAGAAACCTCTTAGCTCAGCTAGTATTAACTCATGCAAGAAAACGCTTAGTAACTGAACTTACTTAACTCAGGATTTCCGTCAAACAAACCATCTAAATGTGCCATAGGACCGCTAACTTCCATAGTACTGTTTGTAAAATGAGGAATTATATGGTTTTCTCCATTTATTTTTCCTTCGTGGCATTTTTGGTACATCTTAACTTCGCACGAATCTGGAAAGAAATATTAGTTAGATCATATCATTGAATTATGCTTTGGTTTGGCGAAATATTTTAACATAATACAATGATATGAGAAAGTGTTAATCTCATTAATACTTTTATAAACCATAAACCATAAGTTTTGTACATGACCAAATAAATTTTAAATCATGTATTTACCAATTATTACTTCTTTCGTTATTTTGTCTATCATCATTTCTAGGTTATTTAACTATTTCCAGCAATTCCGTTTGCTTAATCCGCAAGCACATAATATCTACTATTCCCGAAGGCCATCTCACAACTATCCACTTAAGAATGCGGAGCACGATCTTTATCTGCCAACCCCGAGCTCAGAACTAGTCAAGGCACAGCAGACTGTACAAGTGACTGTACAAGTGTACAATGCCAAAAAAAATTACAATCGTCTGCCTTTGAATAGTCGCTTTCATTCTTTCCCGCATTTCGCAAAGCTCTGAAATCATACTTACTGGAGAGAACTCTATATGCGGTAAACGACTTTTTTGTTGATATTTAATCATGAACAATTTTGATTTTAAAATTTTGATCATCTCACACACTGGTCAAAAGTCGAGTATTTAATATTTTATAACTCTTAAAACTATATGCATTTACAATTTTCCTGTTGTAAAATTTTATTGATACGCCTTTTTTGTGTTCTGCAATGTCCATGTATTAAAAATATATATTCTATTTGTAATTTTAATGACTTAAATTTTTTTGAATTGTATGATTTGTATTGTATATTTTTTATTATTTGTATATTTTTTGTGCTTTTGTTTCTTTTGTAAATGCTTTGTAGATGAAGCTATTTTGGCTTTTTGCACAATAAAGCGTTATTTATTATTATTATTTATAATTATGGTGTAGCTTTCCATATATATTTAGATAATGACCTTGTAATATGGGCCAATTGTTGTCTATTGTTGCTATTATAATTAGTGGAATTGTGCTGGATGTAAACCATTATGGTAAGACCCATGATTACCTATAGAGCAGTTGCTTGGCGCACAAAATTAGAGACAAGAGATAGAGGAAAAAGAGAAGACACAGCAAGGCAAAACCTGTGTCTATTTATTAGAATGTCTTTTCTATAGGAAATAGTTTCTGAGGGCTTACGACCAAGAAAAATCAAATATCTTCCTGGATTTAAGTAAGAACAATCTTCGGATTGTCACGGGGTTTTTAACAGGACACTGTCTCTTCAATGAACACCACAGTAGATTGAAACTAAGAAGAAACGGCGAACGCAGATTCTGTGGGGAAAATGGGGAAACACCAGAACACCTCATCAGCAACGGCCTAGCTACGTTAAAACACCGGTTCCCATTAGAACACCGAAGTTAAGCGACGTAAGGCGATACTGGTGGATGGACGGGTGACCGGTTCAAAACTCTGTATCGTGCTGTTGTTCAAGGGAAAAGTGTAAAATCTATTGATACACACTGCTAATTCACGCCGGTTCGAGGCCGGATGAGATCGAATATTTCGTGAGTAAGAGTTGATTTAGACATTTCCTAAGTCGGTAGGCCTTTGACCATGATATGGCCGAGGACCACGGTTCGGATTCCGCGTAAACAAATTAGGCCCCTCCAGATTATCCCTGGCAAAGGAGATCTTAACTGAAATCTTTACTTTACTTTTTAGAACACCTCATCACTGAGTGCGCCGGGACGACAACCATTCGTGCCATGAACTTTTCTACGACTGATATTGAAGATGGAGAACTAAGTAGAGGTAGATGGCCGATTCTGCATCAGTGGAGGGTGGAGGTGATGGAGGTGGAGGAGGAGCAAATCAGCTAAGAACATGTAAAATAGGTTAATAAACAAGAATAAACAGGTTTGATCCGCTCTGAACAACTTTTAAACTGCTTTGAACGGCTTTTTAGCGTAAAACAACAGACCTGTTCAGTTTTTGTTCAAACCCGTTCAAAGCAGTTCAAAAGCTGTTCAGAGCGGATCAAACCTGTTTATTCTTGTTTATTAACCTATTTTACATGTTCTTAGCTGATTTGCTCCTCCTCCACCTCCATCACCTCCACCCTCCACTGATGCAGAATCGGCCATCTACCTCTACTGAACTACCCTCTGTAAAACCGTCCCAGATACTGGATTTTCTCAAAGTCCTGGGGCTGTATGAAGAGTTATAGCTCAAGAAAGGGGGACATAATAGATTTGTAAGGTCGCAGTGATTAACCCCCCTCCCACTCATTCTAAATTCTAAAAAATTGGTGCATTACCTTATTTTTTGTTAAATTCATTTTAAGTTTTACTTTATTGCTGGTTGTCTACAATTTGCATTAAATATTAATAGCTATGCGTTTATTAATTTATATACAGATTGACATAATATTTAAATTAAGGTAAAACATTACGGTATATTTTAATTAATGTAGAGTGGATGTATTGTTCTACTTGAATGCAAATAAAAATAAATATCTTGCATGTAAGACATTCAAGTCTGTACTGTCTTAGTTTTTTTTTATTAGCAAGGGACACAACCAGTATGCACACCAACCATACCCAGTTTTCTATATCTATACAGAAACTCAACATTCAACTTTTATTGTGTTTTCAAAGTTAAAATGTTGAAAATGAATTTAAATAATTAAAATTTAATTAAAATTTTATTATTGTCACTTTTTTTACTTTTTTATTATTTAATTCACAAAGGTATTTATAAAATTTACTGTAATTTTTAATTCCAATACTTTTTATACAATATAGGTAGGTAGTGTATTATAATAGGTACTGTAGTATTGGTTGTTAAAATAAAATTTATTTAAAATATTTAGATGTTAATTATTTATTTATTAAATAAACGGTAAAGGTGTTTCCGGTCATATATATTCTAGTTTTGCAGATGTTGGTTAAGACATTTTCTTCGGCATGGTAAATTTTATAAATATGTAATTCAGCAAAATTTTATTATTTCATTTCTACAAAGTGGTGTGGAAATGACATAAAATTGAGCTGAATTACATATAGATAATTATGATAAAAATACAATTGGAGTTAGAACCTTTAATGTTATAGCAGAAGAATAAAACACTAGTTCGCCCCAATATATCAAAATACTTTACCTTTAACTTTTAACACTGGATGCGCGTTTCGCAAACCATGTTATTAGCATCGTCAGCAGATGATTAAAACTTCATCATCTGTTGATTATGCTAACATGGTTGGCAAAACGCGCGTTCAGTTATAAAAGTAAAACTCTTTGGTGTGTTTTGATAAATTAGTGTTTTATTGTCTTATGTTAAAAAATATGAAAATAATTCTTACCAATCTTCGCAGTGAATCTACCACTACCTTCAATAGGAGCAATTAGTATTTTTCCATCGATTTTATAATCGCCTTCTAATGTTAATCCAGGAAAACTTGCATAACAGAAAAATTGCAAATTTGGCACATCAAAGCTAAAATAATAAAACTAACTGAATAAAATCGGTAGACAAAAATATTAAAAAATATAATACAGATTTTTTTTTCTTAAAATATATATACCTTCAAGATTGCTGCTGGAGTTCAGAATATTCAATTCAAGTATACTGTATCAAAGTATATTATAGTTAAGTAGAATTACGTTTGACTGTATATAAGTCCTGGAACAGTGCATCGAATATTTATTGCTCTTTTAATAAAGAACTTAATTCCGTAGTCTAAACCGTAACATGACAAGCAAAGAAAAAAATATAGGTAACTTAAAATTTACATCAAACAACATACATCAGAGTACTAAGATACTACATACTTGTACTAAGATAAAAAGTAGATAGATCTTTAAGGTCGCAGTGATTAACCCCCCCCCCTCTTACTCAAGATAAAGAGTACAAAAAAGTAATTAATAAAAAAATTTGAAGGTCCAGAGAGCTTTATTTAAGAGAAAAAGGCAATTATTTGAAATTTAACGACAGTATATAATAGTATAGTAGTCGTGTATAAAAATATAAAATTGTGATAAAGCATGCGTTCCTGTATTATACAGTATACAGATACAGGGTGACCCATACTTACAAAAAGCTTAACCAAACTAACCAATCCAAACCAGACCCATACTTACAAAAAACTTCATATTTTTTATACCCAAGCTATACAGGGTGAGTCTTAGATAAGTGCAAATATTTTCAGGGCTGATAGATCTCGATAAAAGAAACATATTTCTTCTTTATCGTTTTTCAGATAAGTCCAAAATAACCGAGTTATTCAAGTTTGAAAATTAAAAAAAAAAATATTTATTTAAAAAAAAATAATTTGAGAGCCACCGGATTTTTGTCTGTATTTGCATCCCTTTTAGTGTTGTAACCATAGAGTAAGGCCGTAACCATGGTAATATCAGAGATATTTTGCGGTGAATAGGGAGTTCTATAAAGTTGCCTAAAACAAACAGAAAAATTAAACAGAAAATGCACGATTTTCAACATATTTTTTTTGAGGAAAAAACTCATAGACGTGTTCCTGGGGTCCACATACCACCCTGAGAAATATTTGCACTTATTTAAGACTCACCCTGTAAACGCAGTACTCTGTGATGGATCCGTACCAGCCATGCTTCATTTGAACGAATCGCATTCTAAGCTGTGAATCGATTCTTATCATTAATTTTTAATGATCTTTCAAATAACGTGTCGTTCAATATTCGCCTCACAATATTACACAGGGTGTTTCAAAAAACATGTGCCATCTCTCGTGGGGAGATTCCTCACGTAAAAAATAAGAATTGTTTTGCATATTAACGTAGGTCCGATTCTGGTTTGTTTCGTATCTACAAGGTTACTTTTAGCGTTTCGAATGAAATTTTGAAGGTAAAAGTTACTATGAATGCGACATATTTTAAAGCTAAAAAAGTGTCGACATATTCACCAGGGACGTACGTATGGGTTTTCACTGGAATATTTTCCTAAAAAAAGCATGTAGGTACGCCACTGACATTTTTTCTCTTGTTAGTGAAATAGTATAAGCAGTTTAAAGGTTGATTCTCACTATAGCTTCCATATCAGCTCCCTTCCGTTTACATAAAATATTATACCATGTAAATGAATAGGACAATGCACACTATCCGTTCCGTTTCCCTTCCGTTCCATATCCTTTCCTTCCACACATTTTTTTAGCGGACGGACTGAAGCATATCGGAAACAGCGTTGTCAAGTTCTTTCACTTGTACCAACTGGGTTAAAATTTTGCTCATATTTATTTATTATTTCGCCTCTTAATTAAATCTATTACGTTTTTCAAAAGATACAAATTTTTAAAATAAAACTTTCGTAATGATATAAATTGTACAATAAAAAGTATAGAACTGATACGGAACGGAAGGTTACGTATAGCGTCAATACAATAAAAATACGGAGCGAATATGGAATGGATATGGATATGGAAACGGAAGGTATAGTGAGAATCAACCTTAATGCCGATTAAAAGTTGTTTCTTGATATTTTGCTGATATCGACCTCCCTGATGAGATAAACGCAATTTTATTAATTTACCTTGATCCAAATCTAACAGCAACCTTTATAAAAAAATAATATTATTAGCTTGCGAAAGTTTTAAATAAGTACTCATTGATTGCTCATCAAAAAATATGAAAAAAGTTCCTATAAACATGGGTATGGAAATGCATAGTTTTAGAGTTACAGGATATTAAAACTTTTTAATTTTTTTTTTGTAATTATCTTAAACACCATTATTTCTTTATTTGAAATTGCTGTAGTTTAATTTTAATCAAATTGTTAATTAGGTAAAATATAAAATTTTTGAATTTTATTTTTATTAATTGTGATTAATAAAATTGCGTTTATATCTCATCAAGGAGGCCGAATTCGACAAATTATCAAGAGATAACTTATAATTGGCAATAAACGGCCTACACAATTTTGATATCAAAAGAAAAAAAGATCAATGGTTAACACCCTGTGTAGTAATGAAACGAAGCAAAATCGGACGCATATGTTTATATGAAATATAACTCTTATTTTTACGTGAGGAATCTCCCCACCAGAGATGGCACATGTTTTTTGAAACACCCCGTATATGATAGCTATACAGTATTGAAATTTGGTATCCGGTTCGAGCTCGGCCAGACAAACAAAAAGAAATCGAGAAATGGAATATTTCAACATATAAACAAAATTTGTCATTCACAAATAATATTGTTTACATCGAAATAAAATCTATGGGTCATAAAATTAAAATACTAATTGGTAATGACCTAATTTCCGTTGCACTTATTTTCTCCCAAACTTGTTTGCAAATTTATGTATGAGATTTTTTTCGTACTTACTCGAATCTTGAAAACTTATATTTCGATAAACCATGAACGGTGACATTGCTGAGGACCGCCTTGAAATTCAAAGACTGGCTTCCTTGTTCCAGCACAACTTGAGGTAAAGTGAACGGCTCGAAGGACGGAATTTTCAGTTCGGGTACACCATTAGCTGCAGTGTTTTTTAAATATTATTCTGTATCTGTTTGTGCGCTGTTAATTTACTGTTTACCTAAATATGGTCTTACTTTCTCTGTAGCATCCAAAAGACACTTGGACAGGTTTGGATCGCTTCTATGGCATTGTGGAAACGATGGAGCTAAAAAAATATGTTAGTGCAGACTCACACTTTTAATACATGTTAAAAAGAACATATTATGTTAATAAAAGAGTACATTAAATTAAAATACTTAAAAATTATAGAGGGTGTCCCAGAAACAAGTGCAAGTATTGTAAGGGGTGGAAGATCTCGATAAAAGAAATATATTTTCTCTTTATCGTGTTTCAATAAGTCCAAAATAACGGACTTATTTTACTTTGAAAATTTCCAAAAAAAAAAAGATTTTTTGGATTTTCTTTCTTGTAAATTTAATCTTTCTTGTAAATGTAATAATAATAAGAAATTATTTATTATAAATAAAACTAAAAAAATTTGCAAAAAAATTTTCAAAAAATTCAGAATTTTTAATTTTTTTTTAGCGAAAAAAATCTCATAAGCGTGTTTCTGGGGTTGAACTATACTACCAGTTAAAATACTTGCACTTATTTCTGGGACACCCTGTATACGTATCTGTTTACAAATTTTGGCACTTTGGTGGCCCGAAAGGAACATACTGAACATAGTAGTACATTTTTAATATATATTTTTTTTTAATTCAGTAATATTTTCTTTAATTTACTACCCCTTTTTATGAAAGAAAAATGAAAGTACAAGGTTGGGGGAATAGGGGAAGTTCGGGTAGCCCCGGACAGCGGGTAACCGTGGACACTCGGATATCTAAGAGACGAACCACGTTATTTACGTGAAATTAATATTTAAATGCACACCCTCTAGCGTAAAATCAAATCTAGTTCAATTACACTGTGGACGTCGCGTGAGTTACACGCAATTGGAAGTTGTATCAATAGCATAATATTTTTTACGCTCCTGTCAAACTTTGTTGCATATATTGCGAAGTAGAGTAAGTAAATATGTGTACCTACTTCTTTATTATCCAAAGTTGTGGAAAATTAATTATATTTTATGTTTGTAATAGTATTTATAATAGTTCTTGTGTGTATAATTCAAGAGTTGTGTCGAATAACATTTCACCACTGCGATCGGATATCCCTAGCCACGTTAATGTCGGGTACCCCCGGTCTACAGAGATACTCGAGTTTTAGCTTTAAATTTTGCAATATTGTTCAAGAAAAATAAAACTGTTTTGTTACGATGATAGGAGCTCTGCCCGAACGTATTGCTCTTCCACATGAGAGCGGACGGATGAATGGAAACGTCTCCTTCGAATGGTTACAACATTTTAAACAGCATGTTCAGCCAACAGAAATAAATCCTGTTTTCTTAATTCTAGATGGACATGCTAGCCATAAAGATCTTTTAGTAATAGGATACGTACCTACGTAAAAAATAATATTCATATTCTAAGCATCAGACTACCCCACACAACCCATAAATTACAACTATTAGACAGAACATTTTTAAACCTTTCAAAGCTGTATTAATTTACTGCTGCAAGTTCAGCATGGATGAAACGAAATCCTGCCGCAAAGATTACGAATTACGATGTTGCTGCACTTTTAAGTAAAGCTTTTTACAGGGCAGCTAGACATGACAAAGGGCAAAATGTTTTTAGATGTACGGGTATTTACCCTTTAAATCCTAAAATTTTTACCGACATTGATTTTTTACTTTCATTAATGACAGACAGTTCACAAGAAACGCTGCTAAAGAAAATATTTTCCCCTAGACTGATTTAGACAACAGTGAAATGTTTTTTTTATTTCTAAGGGTAAATTATTTTATGTTTTAATACAGTTGTAAATAGCTCCATTTTCAGTTTTTTTTTAAATTTATGTACAGGGTAATTATAATTTTTATTTCTAGCTGGGTAGGTACGGATATTGTAGGAGGTGGCAATATTGCATTCCCTCAAAATACTATAAACCAATTTCCGGACACCGAACAAGCGGCACTCAAATTTTTTTTTAACATTTTCCGGAAAATGTCAAGAAAAATATAACATTTTCAACATTTTTTTGCAAAAAAATCTCATGGGCATGTTTCTGGGGTCAAACTATACTAAGTAAATACTTGCACTTATTTCTGGGACACCCTGTATAAATTAATAATTTTAATCTAAGGTGTCAACGATCAGTTCGTTTTACCTCTACCCTCCATAATTTTGAGTTAAATGCTATATTTTTAAATTTTAATACGTATGCTATCAATTTACATGTCAATTATGTTGCAGGTTTTAATAAACTTCATTGCTAAAGGATACTTACACGGAATAGTTTTATCTTTATAGTAGATAATTATATAATTAATTCTAAGGAAAAAAGTAATAATGTCTGTGTTGTTATTTATAAAATATTCAGTGCAAATACCTAAGTACTAATCTGATATCTATTAATTTGTATAGGTTGGAAGAATATAATTTTACATAATTATAAATTATGGTATAAATTATAAACTACGCAGAAATACTAATAAAATTGTTAAAAACATAATCAGAAAGTATTATAATATTATAATCAGTCTGACCTTTTTAAATAAGTAATAACTATTGGAAAAAAAACATTAAAAAACTAGTTTTTCATCAAAAATGTGAGATATTTTTTTTAATAAAAAACTTACATTATAAGAATGAATAATTCATTTTGCAAAAAAATGCGGTTCTAACAATGCTTGTAAAGTATGTCCGTGTCCTATTCATGACTAAAACCAGTTTTGCCATCTACTGAAAATGCACACATGCTTAGAATAATGCCCGCTGAGTGTTTAAAATATAGTGTCGTTATTGGTTTGGTGCATTCTCCGCCGGTGCTGCCACCATCGGAGAATATCGTAAACAACTAGTATACAAGGTCTGGCAATAATGCGTCGGGCATCTGTAGTTCATAGAATAAAAAACTTGGAAATTTTGTGTAAGTTTCTATAGGGTGGCTCAAAAAAGTGTGAGGGACCGGGATGTTTTTTAAATGGAACACCTTGTATATTATTGCATTTTTGGCTTCCTTTCAGATCACTTTACATCATCCTAAGATATGAGTAAATGTATTTCGATAGTTTCAGAGATATTAATAAATAAATAAAAAATTAATATTTTTCAGCCTTTCTTAAAAAAATTAGAGTTTAATTAGAGAACAAAAACTGTTCTGTAATGAAAACTATATTAAGGATTTACTTTAGATCGTCTGTTCTTACTTTGCTATAAGTATGGTAATCGTAAATCATACAGGATGTTCAAAATTCTATGCCAAACTTTCTAAAATATAAAATAATTTATAATCGTTTTTTTAAAGGGACACCCTGTCTATTATTGTTTCAATAGATGGAGAATTGAAAAATGAACATTTTTTGGATTTATAGTAATTCAAAATTTTTAACGGTTTTGCAGATATTCGCGATTTTGTATTTCATATTATTACATTTTCCACAGTAAATTTTTATTTATCAAAGCCATCCAATTATTTTTCTCTCCTATTTTACCGTTGAAAGTGCCATATGAAATAATACTGTGTGTATCTACGAAATTTTTAAAAATGTAGAAATACTTTATATACAAAAAATGTTCATTTGTTAATTCTCCATGAAATAAAAAAATAATATACAGCGTGTTCCATTAAAAAAAACGAAGAAAAATTATTTTATATTTTAGAAAGTTTGGTATAGAATTTTCAACACTCTGTATGGTTTAAGATTACGATATTTATAGCAAATACCCAATATAGTTTTGATTTTAGGACAGATCTTGTATTTGTAATAGTTTTTAAGGAAGGTTGAAAAATATATTTTTTTTATTTATTTATTAATATCCCTGAAAGTATCGAAATATATTTACTCATATCTAAGATTATATAAAGTTGTCTGAAAGGAAGCTAAAAATGCAATAATGTACAGGGTGTCCCAATTAAAAAGACCAACCCGATCTACTCACACTTTTTGAGCACCCTCTAGAAGTTAAAATATGTTCCTGAAATACACGGTATAACGTACTTTAGGTTTGCACTTTATCAAAATTTTCAATTTTTTTTTATTCTATGAGCTACAAATGCCCGATGCAGTATTTCCAAACCCTATATAATTGAAAGAAAGATTGGTGTGCTACTAATTTTTTATTAAAGTTTGTATTATCAAAATGTTTGTACAATATGTCTGTAGATACCTATTCATAATAGCTAAGACTTATAATAGTTTCAATATAATAATTAGTAACTGTCAGGAAACTGTAATAACTATAAGTGAAATTACAAATTGCAAATATGTTTACTTTATTTAAATTTGCAACTATTTCCAAACCACACCAAACAAAATCATTTTCGTTAAAATCTGATATATCTATGAATGGTTAAAGAAAGAAAAAAATTCATTTCAAAAATAATTAAATTAATTAATGAAACATCATTGAAAATAATCATTGAAGTATTGAAGTATAATCACACATACCATTTTTTTCTTTGATTTATGGGGCTTCTTGCATTTAATCGATATATACGGAAATATTTCAATAATAATTATAATAAAAAAAAACAGAAAGGACACTTACGTAGCCTATGCTTTTTTCTAGCACAAGTTCCATACGATGTCAAACTACATAGAACAAACAAAATAAACAGTATACTAATGTTTACCATTTTTAAACTTCGTTTTCGTCCGACTACCTTTTTTTAAATAACTGATGTTAATTTAAACAAATTAAACCAATATAACAACATTTTATATGGTTCTGTATGCATCATTCATGCAGTATCCGTGTACAAGGTTGATTGCTTTATTTTATACCTTACACCTTTATGTAAACAAGTTATTTATTTAGAAGACACCGACCGGTTGATAACTTTCTATTTTTCAGTTTTTTCCTGATATTTTTTATAAAAGCTTATGGAATCAAGTGTTATTACTATAGAGATTAGCGAAACTGTGATTTTCCAATCGCAATTGAAACTGCGATTACGGTTTTTAAATCGCTGCGACTGATGTAATTTGTGATTTGCGATTGTGATTTTAATATTTAAATATTGTACTAGGGATATAAGTATCTGTGCATGTACCTATAGCTTAATGGTTAATAAAAATCAGTTGTTTAATTCTTATTTTTTTTACCATCTGACAATTTGACTCGAAATACCAAATGTGTAGTACCAAATTATTCATAAATAAATTATTTTTCTAAATATGCTAATGAGCCAGTTTCGTTCCATTTGAAAACATTGAGATATGATTAAAAATACGATTTGGGCATCTTTTAATACAGTGGCGTATCCAGGGGGGGGGCAAAGGGGGCAATTGCCCCCTCCAGACACGACACACGCCGCGCCGGTCCAATTTATATTTTTCCATTACATATTCACAAAAACTACAATGTAATTTACCATTATAGGTAGATTTTTATTTTTATTTTTTTTATATTGTTGTATAGGCGTATAATTATAATAGGGAATACTCTTACATCTCCCTATTCATCTTATTCTTAATGTGTTTACCGTTTTTTGTACCTACCTAAGATTTTTTACTTTACTTTAACTTTACCAATTTTCAACCCTAAAATTGTTAAAATCCTACCTACGTAACACCGTAAGTGAGGACAGAATAAATGGCTTGTCCCTTTTGTATATGTATCCAGAAATATCTGGTAGTACAGAAGAGGTACTTAATGAAATGCAGGCCAAAAGCCAGAAAGCTGGATATTGTTATTTAATTTTATTTGTATCTGCGTTTTTTCTTTATTCACTTGGCGTTTTGTTTGTTTCTTCTTTTTTGTTATTTGTTTCTTTAATTTTTGGTTAATTCTTTGTGTTAATGATTATTTTATGCTCTTTTGTGATGTAATGTTACTTATTAAACCATTTTCCTAAAAAATATATTTTGTATTTATTTATACCTATTATTTACCATAGTACCTAGCTGTAATTAGGTAGGTACTTACTTGTTAATACAAAAAAACATATATTGATATGACGGGAGATGCACTAATATCTCACCGACTCTTTACGACATCGCCTGTTGATATTGAAAAAGTTTTACTTATCGTATCGGTGAGAACCAGCCACTGGACAGCCCACCTGATGAAGGGTAGGCCCAGAAACCGGCTGTGGGAGTGGAGCTAACCAAGCTCTTAAGCTCTTTAGCTTAACCAATCTCTCCCCCCACAAGCAAAACAATTTTTTTTTTACTTTTTATTTTTTTTCTATACTTTCGATTTTTCGAAATTAGAAAAAATACACAGCTAAAGGCAAAAAAATATTATTTATTAATATACATTAAAGCTGTAAGAATTTTGTTCATTTCACTTCAAAACATATATTTAGGTATAATATTGAGTTATTGACCCCCCCAGGCATGAATCCTGGATACGCCACTGTTTTAATAGACCAGGACAACACACGAAAAACAATAGACAATTACTTTTTTTCCGAGGATCCTTGATTAAAAATTAGGTAGTGTTTTTAACACAGCCATGGCACTCTAGATTGACATTTAAAATAAGATTTCTTAAGCGTAAATGTTAAAAGTTGACATATGATATGCCATTCTATTCAGAGTGTCATTTTTATCGAATAAAGTAAAAAAAAGTGCCAGAAGAAATTAAAAATCAAAAGTTGTCATTTACGGTGAAACAGGTAGTGATTAAAACGAATTGAATACGTCAATCAATCCTAATTTATGTCATACGCTAACATACCAAATCCAAATCTCATTTTTTATCAGAAAAAAATAATAAAAAGTTATAGGGGCGAACCACCTTTGAGAAACACCCGGTAAATTATAATTTTGACCCTAGAAAATAACACCTTCTCTATAAATATATAAAATCAGAAAAAAATCAATTGCAGTTTACTATAAAATGCTTCAATGGGGCACAAAATTACATTCGCAACAAAATCGTAAATCGCAACTCCTAAAAATTCAAACTCGCAGATAGAAGATTATCGCAGTCCTAGTTTACAAAGTCACAATAGGAGCAAAATCGCAACCAAATCGCAATTCGCAATTATAGTAATATTGGTTGCCTAAATTAAAACTCACAAATAGAAGAAATCGCAGTCGCAGTTTCCTATAAGAGGCAATTGCAGGTTGCGATTTTAAAATCGCTGGGCTTGAATCGCAGTTTGCGATTGCTCATTTCTAGTTATTACTAATGTAAATCATAATTGGTTATACCGGGTGCGTCTCAAAAGTGGCTCACCCTTTTATAACTTTGTTACTTTTTCAGATACAAAAACGAGATTTGGCATGTTAGAATATGACATAAATTAGGGTTGATTGAGTATAATTGTTTGGTCTGGTGAGTATAATTGTTTTTGGTTTGGTTGGCGGAAATAACTACAACATTTTATTTTATTTATGACACCCCCGGTATTTTTTTACTTTATTCGACAACTTATGACACTCTAAATAGAATGACATATCCGAGGATATATCATATGTCAACTTTTGACATTTTCGTATATTATACTACAACTTTTGATTTTTAAATGGCACCCTCGATATTTTTCTACTATATTCGATAGAAAATGACACCCTGAATCGAATGACATATCATATGTCAACTTTTGACATATTCGCTCAAAAAAAAATTGTATTTTAAATTTCAATCTAGAGTGCCATGGCTGTGTTAAAAACACAAATTTGCTGCAATTTTTAATCAAGGAGCCTTGGAAAATAGATTTGTTCGTCTTATGTTTTTAGTGTCTTGTCCTGGCCGGTTAAAAGATGCCCAAATCGTATTTTTGATCATATTTCATTTCAAATGGAATGAGGGTGGCTCATTAGCATATTTGGAAAAAGCATTTTTGTACGAATAGTTTGATACCACGGTATTTCGAGTCAAATTGTCGTTATGAACCGCATGTTACAATTTCAAATAAACCATATGCGAAAAGTTTAAAGCTACTTAAAATTGAAAATTTGAAGTTGGTCTCTCCAAATTGTGGAGAAATAAATTTGACAAACGATAAAATTCATCAAGTATGAGGTACCTATATTTACTAGATATTTTGGTAATCTAGCCAGCTATAGTATGTCTTCATGTTTGGTGAAAATTAATATTCTTGCTTTATCCACAACGAAGTTACAGGGTGGTCAAAAGTGCCGCTAATACTTTCGAGAAAAGGATGTGCTCGACTGTTCGACTTGACAGATGAGACAGTTAGATGCAAGACCGGATAATATCTGTCATAACTAAAACTAAAAAAAAAATGCAAAAATACTGTATTATAAGTATATCTACCGGGTGCGTCTCAAAAGTGGCTCACCCCTATAACTTTTTTATTTTTTCAGTTAAAAAAACGAGATTTGGTATGTTAGTAAATGACATAAATTAGTATTGATTGACGTATTCAATTGTTTTCGGTCACTTCCTGTTTCACCGGAAATGATTACAACTTTTCATTTTTAAATGGCACCGTCGGTATTTTTTACTTTATTCAATAGAAAATAACATTCTGAATAGAATGACATATCATATGTCAACTTTTGACATTTCACATATGGTTTATTTGAAATTATAACTTGCGGTTCGTAACGAAAAATTGACTCGAAATAACAAGTGTTTGGTATCAAATTATTCGTAAAAAAATGCTTTTTCCAAATACGCTAATGAGCCACCCTCGTTCCATTTGAAAAAATTGAGATATGATTAAAAATACGATTTGTGCATTTTTTAACTGGTCAGGACAAGACACTAAAAACATTAGACGATCAAATCTATTTTTCCAAGGCTCCTTGATTAAGAATTAGTGTTTTTAACATAGCCATGGCACTATAGATTGAATTTTAAAATACGATTTTTTATTAAGCAAGAATGTCAAAAGTTGACATAATATGATATGTCATTCTATTCAGAATGTCATTTTCTCTCGAATAAAGTAAAAAAATACCGAGGGTGCCATTTAAAAATCAAAAGTTGTAGTCATTTCCGGTGAAACAGGAAGTGATTAAAAACAATTGAATACGTCTATCAATCCTAATTTATGTCATATACTAACCTACCAAATCTCGTTAGTGTATCTGAAAAAATAAAAAAGTTATAGGGGGTGATCCACTTTTGAGACGCACCCGGTATATTTACATGTCTTATGTGATTGGATATAATTTGCTTTCTGAACATCAGAGAATTATTAATCAAAGCTTAGGTTGGTAATGCATTTTATATAATGCCTTAAAAGTAAAAATTTTGTCTAATATTTTGTTCAGATATAATAAAGTATAACGGTCATAGTATGATTCCATTAGAATTTACAGAATATAATTCACTCTATATAAAAGATGCACAACTAGTCCTGACCTTCTAAGTTGGTCAGGATCAAGAGGTTTACTTATTTTGCCTTATTTCTGCGCAAGTATTAATTAGCTGGGCTCTGATTGATATTATAAGCGGCACCGGCAAATGCAGTTTAGTGATAGCCCTAGTGATCTCTTCATCATATACTCATCACAATGAGTCTCAATATACTCCTGAGTATTTTATTTCTTGATCTGGTATGGTGTAAAGTACAATTAATTCATGAATTGCGTAAGTAATAATTTTCAAAATGCTTCTCTGAAATGTTTATAATTTTTTTGGGATTTATTTTTTAGCGTCGTATTTTCCACAATGCTACAGAAATGATCCAGATCTGAACCAGTGTCTTTTGAAAGCTACCGAATCAGTTCGACCATACATGAGTGAGTAACTTTTTTTCTTAATTAAATATCGGAATATCGAGTTAAAATATTTTGAGCCGGTTAACATTTAACAGTTTGCTATATTGTTTAATAATAAATATGTATTTTTTTGCAATTATAAGAAAATTCCTATTTAGAATTCCTGGTATACTTTTTAAACTTATTTTTTTATGAGAAAATTGAGAATAATTGAGGAAAATTGGTATTTTTTATAACAGATTGAATGTAATAAGCGTCCATGATCGATGTTATTGTATATGGAAACGGTCGATTATTAGGTAAAATATAGGAGGTACTGCAAAAAGTTAAATACAAAAGTTATAGGATTTTTAAATATCTATTAGCGAGTAATAAATTTAAGTATACAGGGTCGGTCATAAAGTCGTAACACATAAAAGTTTCATTTTTTTAAATAGAATAGGGTAATTTATTTTAGAAATAGAAATAGAACCCCTGTATATTACTGCATATTTCAATTCTTCTTTCAATTCTAAGCAAAAATCGAAATACACATAATGTACCTCAAGCCTAAAACCAACCGCATTACAACAGTATCACAGTTTCAGCAAAATGTCGTCATTAACTGAAACTGAACATATATAGAAATTAATTAAATCAAATTGTTTAAGTAATATGTTCACAAAAGTCAGTAACTCGGAAATAGTTGATTTGAGGTACATTGTGTGTATTTCGATTTTTGCTTAGAATTCAAGGAAGAATTAAAATATGCAATAACATACAGGGGGTTCTATTTAAAACAATGAAACTTTGATGTGCCACGACTGTATGACCGACCCTGTGTACAGGGTGTCCCATTTTAGTTGAAATGATACGGTGTCTCCGTTATTCGTGAAGATAGAAGGGTGCGGTTTGCACAAACCTTTGTCAATATTTTGTCAAACGGAAGATACCGCAAACAAAATTTTTATAGCCCTCTTCATTTCTGAGCTACAGGGTCTTTTTGAAAAGTTTGCAATTTGGGACACCCCTTGTATCTCTGTTATTGTTAAAGGTATCGAGACGACGAAAACTGTTTATTGTAGAACTTTTTACGTAGAATGCAGCGGCTTAGTCTGTTATTCTATGAAAAGAATATTTTTTTAAGATATGAACTAAAGTTATGTTTTCTTAAATGGAACACCCTGTATATTTATAAATTATATGATCTGGCTTGTCATAAGCTTCTCAAAACTATATATCACTCTATATTTATTTTCACTATTTACTGCAATATTAAAAAATATATATTAAAAAATCACATTTATTAGTAGGCCATGATTGATAATAATAAAAAAACTAAAGAGTTATTAAAAGTATACTGCTATCTGTCTCTTCTTTTATTTTGAGAGCCACTAATAAATTCTTTACATATTAGGAAATCTTAACTCACTACCGTTATTTGTAAATCTTGGAAGCTATCGTATCGGAACTTTTAAATATTCCTTTAGCTAATTTACGTAAAATATACTTTCAACAAGATGGGGCTCCCCCTCATAACTTAACTTACAACGAAAATATTAGACTTTTGTTAAATTATTTCTCAAATCAATGAATTGGAACTAATGGACCCATATGATAGCCTCCCTGATTCCCGGATTTCTGATTTTCCGGATTTTTGAAATATCAAATATATCCTGGCAACTAATACAATGTCGAAGATATTTGCAAACCCATTCCGTTATAAAAAAAAGAAAAAAATATTCAGAGGTTCAGTGGTAACAGTTCAAAAGTAAAATATATCAATTCCAAATAAAATTTTAATATTTAGACTATTTTAATAAATACCATTTTGATTTTTTTGTTATTTATCACGGCCTACTAATAAGAAAATAATTATTTTAAATATTGGAGTAAAGAGTGAAAATAAATATAGAGTGATATATATTTTTGAGAAGCTCATAGCAAAGCGGATCATATGATTTATAAATATACAGGGTGTTCCATTTGAAAAAACATAACTTTAGTTCATATTTTCAAAAATATTTTTTTCGTAGAAAAACAGACTACGCCACTGTATCCCGCGTAAAATGTTCTACAAGAATCAGTTTTCACCTTCTCGATATCATCCATAATAACAGAGATACGGGGGATTGTAAAATTTTCGAAAATACTCTGTAACTCAGAAACGAAGTAGTTAAAATGACAAAAGTTAATATCTTAGTTTGAAAAAAAATCCTTTTGATCTGAAGCAAGCGACTTTTTTTGCGGAATATATTGGTGAGCGATGTGGAAAAATGACACACGCTGTAGAATTGTTAATGTTATCGGTATCAGGCAGAGTTATAAAGATTTAGCCATTTAGGATAGGACTTTAATTGGAAATAAGTCCTAGTCATTTAGAAATCCGATTTAAATATTGTTTTGAATTAAAATCAAAAAAATCTGATTTTAATATAAAAAATCTGATTTAAATCAAATAAATCTGATTTTTTTTTATTTTTTTTTTTTAAATCATGATTTTTTCCAACCCTGGTAGTAAGTATCTATTACCCGCTAAAGCTTGAAGATACACCAATTTTTACACTTTGTACATTATAATATATACAATGTTAACAAAAAAAATTAAATACCGGGTGTTTCTCAAAAGTAGCTCACTCCTATAACTTTTTTATTTTTTCAGATAAAAACGATGAGGATTTATAGACGTATTCAACTGTTTTCGCTTCCTGTTTCACCGGAAATGACTACAACTTTTGATTTTTAAATGACACCCTCGACATTTTCTTACTTCATTTGATAGAAAATGACATTCTGTATAGAATAATATATTACATGACAACTTTTTGACATTTTCAATTAAAAAACAATAGCGTTTAGATTTCAATTCATTAGTCAAAAAATAGGTAAAATGAATTAATGGCGCTATCCGACAGTAATTTGTTAGTCATAACGTTCCTACCAAACGAATTCGGGAAAAGTGCTATAAGTCAGCCCGTGCATAAGATCAAAAATACCGTAATTCCGCAAGAATCCCACAAGTCACAAGTCTTAACGGCAAAAATTCCACTAGTCCGCTACTTGTTGTGGTTTGGTTGTTTGTCGTTCGTAATTGTTCGAACAGTTGCTAAGAGGACTTTTTCCACGGTTTTTGCCAAAATTCCAGCAAAAACCCCACAAGTCAAACAAATTCACGCCCTTCCTAACTTAAAAATAAGAAAAAAAATGAAGAAAACTAGTTTTCTGTAATTTCAGATTATAACCAGAGCTCACACAGAAAAAACGACAATTTAAATTTAAATAGGAGCAAGATATACGTTTTTTTTTGGTTTTTTCCAAATTTCGAAATATCTGACTAATGGGTTTTTTGCCAGAAACCTCTCAATTTAGAGTGCAATGGCCATAAATGTAACGACAATTTGATTCGAAATACCAAGTACCCACTTATTCGTAAAAAATGCTTTTTGCAAATATGCTGGGGGTCATAAGCTGTCAAATTCATCTGTCAAAAATTTCAGCTCAATTACTGGAAATGTATTCAAGGTCGTTACGCCGTTACGCCGATACGCCGTTTTTAGGATAGTGTGGATGTAGGTACCCTAAGTAATGGATTTGTAAATAAACGTAATATTCATTATTATGCGACAGAAATCCCATACTGTAGCACACAGATTTGATACGTTTAATGATAAATGCCCTCTATTGAGAGACTAAAAGGATTAAAATAAATATTGATTTTAGGTATAGGAAAAGTTATTAATAATACAAGATTAAACAACTATTACAAAGTACTTCACAGGAAGCTATCGATTGCTAACTAAACTAAATCGTTACTAATTACTAATTTTGAAAAGTTCTTTTTAAGATCAAAAAAGGTAAAACTAAAAGCTAAACTATCATTTGAGATTAAACGGGAAATTCTAAATAATGTTGCCTATTCTAAACAAGAAAAATTTATTTATAAGTTTTATAACATCTCTAATTAAATTTGGACGAAAAGAATATTTCTGTTTGCTGTAGGTTATTTTCTCAGAGATTAAACGGGAAGTTCTAAGTTATCTTCTTCTCTAAGGGAAAATACGTAAATAAAAATGACTTTTTAAGTCAAAAAAAGTCAAAAGGACAAGTTATTCCAAAAAAGGACTGTCCTTTTCAAAAAAGGACAGGTGGCAACCCTAGGTATTTCTGGAATGGAAATTTAATGGCAAATCTACAACTTTAGTTTGAAAATATGTTCCGGCCACCTATGATTACAAAAATGTCTAAAACGTGCTTTACCATTGCCTCCATATTCAAAAAAAAAATAGAAAGAAAAGTCACTAACCACAAACCTAATATAGAACTGTTTCGGAAGCCTGAGTCACCCCCCAGCTTGGGGACAGTCCTCCATATGCTGGGGGACATAATGAGTCATCCTCGTTCCATTTGAAAACATTGAGCTATTATGATTAAAAATACGTTTTGGCATCTTTTAACCAGCCAGGAGAAGCCACAAAAAACATTATAAGATCGAATCTACTTATTCTTCCAAGGCTCCTTGATGAAAAAAATAGTGCTTTAAACACATCCATGGAGTTTAACACATACTCTAGATTAAAGTTTAAAACTCATTTTTTTAAGCTAAAATGTAAAAAATTGACGTATGATATTATGTCCTATTCAGAGTATCATTTTCTATTGAATAAATTAAAAAAATACCGAGGAAGCTGTTTTAGTGCAGTGAAAAAAAAGTGACCGAAAACAATTGAATATTGAATACGTCAATCAATCCCTGATTTATGTCATATAGGTACTAACATTCGAAATGTGGATTATTTATCTGAAAAAATAAAAAAGTTATAGAGGTGAGCCACTTTTGAGAAACAACGTATACAGGATGCTACAAATTCGAGGTACGAGCAATGGTATCTCGGAAACCGTAGTAGATACGAAAATAGGTAAATTGGGACAAAGTTGCGCGTTGAGATGTTCACCAAGAAGCCATCAAAAAGTTTTAAAAATTTCAAGGATTGCTCAGTTTTTTTAGAAAAAAAAAACGATTTTTTGGAAAATCAATTTTATTTTTTCTTGTTGTTACTTTTTAGAAAATCAAAAAACTAATTACACATTCTTATAGTCACTTTATTAGGGCTATCTGATAGTACTTTTAGATTTTCAAATTAGCTGATAATTTGTGAGATTCAGAGGCCAACTTCATTTTTTTAAATACGGACCTGCATTTTTTATTTCAGGTTTTGAAAGATTTGGGTCTCCTGAGTATAATGGTATGCCACACTTGATACTTTTTTTTTGTTTTGGGTACCTTAACAACAACAAAACTATTTAATTATTATTTAAAATAATTTCAAGTACTACTCTGGTTTTTTAAATTATTTAATCTGATTATATTCATCGCAACAATATTGATCAGCGCTAATTAACACTGAATAAGACAAATCGGGCCAATTCAAAGATTCAAATAAATAATATCCAAGTCCAAGTATCCAAGTTTTTTTTAATTGTGAATTTGAAATTTCAGTATACGATCTAATAATATTCATAATATTAATCGTAGTTATTATAAATAAATCAACTTATATAAACTAGTTTCTAATGCTCTACATGTTCGAAAGGGTTACCACTCTCCCTAATGCACAAATTTATTTTTTGTTCAATCTTATTTATAGCTCTTTGAACATAACATCTTAGCTCCGATTGCATTTTGTACTCATTATTGTAAATGTTGAAATGTATTGATTTCACTTTTACAAATGACGCCAAGTAATGTCCCTTTAGTTATTGCATTTTATTTTCCCTATTCAATGATTTACCCCACGTCATTGTTAAGTTTGAAAGCTTGTCAATATTGTAACGATGAATAGATTAAATCTTAAAAAAAACAGAGCCGGACTTGAAATTAGTTTAAATAAATTATGTTCAAATGTTCAAAAAATATTCAGTGTGGCATATCATTGAACTCAGGAGACCGAGTTCTTTCAAAATCTGAACTAAAAAATGCAGGTCCGTATTTAAAAAAAATAAGTTGGCCACTGTATCTCACAAATTATCAGCTAATTTGAAAATATAAAAATTGTATCAGATAGCCCTAATAAAGTGGCAATGAGAATGTGCAATTAGTTTTTTGATTTTCTAAAAAGTAACGCCAGGAAAAAATAAAATTAATTTACAAAAAATCGGTTTTTTTCCAAAGAACTCCTTGTAGTAATCCTTGAATTTTTTTTTTGGTGAACATCCTAAAGCGCAACTTTGCCCCAATTTAGCTCTGTTCGTATCTATTACGTTTACCGAGATACCAATGCTCGTACATCGAATTTGTAGCACCCTGTATATCTACAGACAAGCTAAAATAAATATTCCATAGTATTTTTGGATCAGAATTTTTGTAATTTTTATCAGAAAATATTTAGCAAAGGTCAACTATCAGTTCTATTTTTACTACTATATAATTATTAATAATTTAAAATAATTAATCATATTTTATAATTTTTAATTTGATTATTAATAATTAGATTGTCAATATAATTTTACCAAGTTAAGATCCACATAGTAGCATTACAAAGTTCTAATGTAAGTACTTAATAGTTAATAAAATATTCATAAATCAAGTTGAAATTGCATGAACAATTATTTTAGCGATACAGTGATAAAATGTACATAACAATTATATAATTTTACATTTTTAAATCCAGACATTAATAAATTGTTTACTAGATGAATAAAAATACACTTGCAATATAATTAGCATTTTTGAAAGTAAATATTTAAGTAGTGGTATATTACTCAGACAAAATGTATGGAATTATACCATCATTATAAATATAGATGAACATATATTTTGGTCAAAGTATCTATTCGCCAAATTAGTTGCTATTTTTTGTAAGAAGGTGGAGAGGTGTATTTCCACTAATTAATGATGCACAAATTATATCTCATGAATATAATAAATTTTATTTTGTCATAGAGCTGAAAATACTTACATATTTATAAAATTTGTCAATAAAATTGTATTAAGTAGGCTGGTACCTATGTCTGTTCAGGATTTGATTCAAAATACACGTCCCTATAATATCATAATTAACTAAAATGATGATATTAAGTGAAAATGTTTATCTTTCCTTTAAGGGAATATAATATAATAATAGCTCCCGTATATAGCGTTTGACGCCTTGGGAGTAGCAAGGTACAGCTTGCCATGCTAGAGCCGTTCGGTATACAAGGAAGGTAATGTGGCTAGCATTACACTTCAACCGCCTGTTATTACCTCAGGATTGTGAATCCCAAGTACTCATTTAAGGCTGAGTCGACCTAGGTACCCAAACTATTTTTATTTTGATAAAAAGAGTCGGTTGATGAAATGCCGGGTGTAGGATTCGAACCCACTACCTTGAGATTGGTAGACGAGAGCCTGTACCTCTACGCCACCGGGCACCTTTTAAGGGAATATTATTTGAATATATAAAACCCTTTAAGATGTATAGTCATAACTTGTCTTAGACAGGAACTACTAACACTTGTACTCTCAACTGTTATATGCTGCACCAGTGTGGTTAGTCTATATTAGTCAATATAAAGCAAAAACTTAAAGATATACACCGTAAACTGAACCTCAAGATCTACATATAGAACGGCCTCCGCTGAAGCATTAAATGTCATTTCCGAGGTGCCTCCTATTCACCTACTTGTAGAGGAAATACAAAGGGACATCAAAAATGGAGGCGAGAACCATACTGATGAATGAATGGCAAAAGGAGTGGGATCTAGATAGATATGGTAGATGGACCCATGATCTCATACCAGACATTAATACCTGGTTAGGCAGAAGCTTTGGAGAGACAGACTAGTTTCTAACTCAAGCATTGACAGGCACGAATGCTTTGACAGCTATTTGTATAAAAGAGAAATATTGGATAGATCCACCTCAAATTTATGCATGTATTGCAAGGAAGTTGATAGTGTCGAACATACACTATTCCTCTGCAATGAATGGAAACAGTTTAGAGAGTCATTCCAACGGGACAGTGGCGGACAAGTCTTCAATGCTAGAAATATGATGCAAGGGCTGCTAAGCGGTGAAACATGGGTGAAACATCGTGGAAAATTACATATAGATGCATTCGAGAAATAATACAAACCAAAGAAAACGAATGCGGGGCCAAACCGCATATAGACAGTCTTCCAGCTGAAGTAATGGGCAAGCGGTTTCCAGCTGGATAGAGCTTTAGAATGCGAGAAGGGTTTTTTTCAAATACGTTTAAATAAAATATACGACGGCCTCCCCATAACAGCAATGAGAGGATTTGCGTCCCAGTATTTAAGGACAGAAAATCGAGTCGAATGGTTTCAAGACATAAGTTCATCCTTGTTTAGTCAAACCTTCTACAACACAAAGACAGACTTATGTAGGAAATGCATTGAAATTCTATAGCCATCCTTTAATATCGGGTCAGGAATTTAAGCAGTACCCTCCGTATACTTTATTTTAAACGTATTTGGTTTTTTTAGTCGGTAGGAATCCGACACTACCCAACGGTGTTTTATGCAAGATTTTCCCCTACTACTACTCCTCCTCAAAAACGAACGTTATGATGAATATATAACAAAATATAACTCAAGAAAGGGGAACACAAAATAGATCTCTGAGGTTGCGTTGATTAAACCCTCTCCCAAATATTCTACATTCTACATAAACCCTTACAAAATAATAGTGCATTGCATAAAAAACTACTAACTACACTAATAGTGCATTGCAATACCGAAATATTTACTTTTCCATTGTCAATTTAGACATTATTTTCCAACATCATTTTTTTCCGAGAACTTTATTACTTGTATTAAATACATTACTCAATGTAGTTCCTTGAAAAAGATCAAAATGTGATCGAAACGTTGGAAAACTATTAAGGATTAAGTTATAATTAATTAATAATAAAATTAAAAGTAGACCAAATACCAAGAAAAAGTTTCTACCAATATACAAAAGAGGGTCAAAGAAATCAACAAAAAAATACAGTACTTTTAGAATACCAGAAAAGTATAACTTCAATATATGTTTAGAAATATTTTTTTTTTCATATATTGTTATCAAAGAATATTACAATTTTGTTCTAAGGGTATTAAAATATACTTTGCTATTATGTATAAGATATGAATGATATAATTGGCATTATCTATGTATTATGTGTAACATCAATTATTATTATTATAGACATATTATAGCAAAACTACTTGTTGCTACAATAATTGCAAGATTTTCCCATTTTTACAACATGAAAAAATATCAATGATATTTTTGGCGAGGTCTACTCCTAGACGTCATTATTTGCCCCAACAGACAAGTGTGATTTTGTCTGTGTTTGGCCCCCTTAGCCACAATGGCTTACTGTCAGGTAACCTCGAAAAGCTCGTAATTTATTTTTATATTCAGTAAAAATAATTTTTAAATGTAATTTAAAATCAAGAAAAAATAATAACTTTTGAAAATAGATTTGGGTGTCTGGAAACGTTCTATCCTTTTTTAATCTTTATACAGGGTGAGTTTCCTACGATGTTCTCTATGGGTATCTCGGAAACTACTGGAGATAGAGAGTCAGTTAAATGGGGAAAGAATTGCAGTTTTGTGGGGTCATAAATATTTAGATTAGATAGATATATTTATATAGATATTTAGATAGATATTTCGAAAAAAAAACAAATTTTGGCTATTTTAAAAATTGTCCCTAATTCCATTATAATCTATTTTAGACAAAAAGTTTTCAGATAAAAGTTGTAGATAATCACATCTCTAATGAGATTGTGTTCTCCGATTTTTTTAAAGCCTGTCATTTTTGACATATGACACAAACATATGTTTTTTTAAATGGAAACCATAGTTGGCCATGATTTCATAAAAAGCGCCGTTTTTTAAGCTTTTCAACGATATAAGCTATAATATGTTTCTTTCACAAAATTACTGAGTTATAATCTTTCTTGACTAATTTCACTTAGTTAGCCATGGAAACAAGTTCAATCGTCGTTGCTCTCAGAAATGTGAAATTGTCACATCCAATCTTTGTAAATTAACATAAACAAAAATTGTAAATAAGAGTTTTTTAAATGAAGAACAGCGTGTAGAATTATTGGTTCAACTTTTCTTGGCTATACAGTTTCGAGGATATGTTGACCGGTGAACGTTACGTTTTTTAGAAAACGGTTTTTAAGACATGTTAGAAAAGATAAATTTAGATACTCGCGCATTAATACAGTGGTTCCAACATGACTTTCATTATTTCTGTGAAATTCGTCGTTCTGTGACAATAGCTAGAAATTCAGTTTTAAAAAGATGCATTTATGTACTCAAAATAATTGCGGATTTTTTGAACATTTTCTAAAATAACTTAAAGTGTACGTAGTGATATTATTTTTTTGAGTTTTAGTTTGTGTTATCTAAATTGTAAAGAGCCGTTTAATAACATATTTTGTCTTTTTATAAGTTATAAATCACAACAAAATTTGAACACCATTGAAAACCATTCTCTAAAAAACGTAAGTAACTTTCACCGGTCAACGTATCCTGTATGACCAAGAAAAGTTGAACCAATAATCCTACACGCTTTTCTTCATTTGAAAAATTTTTATTTACAATTTTTGTTTATTTTAATTTACAAAGATTGGATATGACACAATTTCACATTTCTGAGAGCAGCGACGATTGAACTTGTTTCCATGGCTAACTAAGTGAAATTAATCAAGAAAGATAAGAATTGGCTATGACTCAGTAATTTTGTGAAAGAAACATATTATAGCTTATATTGCTGAAAAGCTTAAAAAATGGCGCTTTTTATTAAGTCATAGCCAACTATGGTTTCCATTTAAAAAAAACATATGTTTCTGTCATATGTCAAAAATGACAGGTTTTATAAAAAATCGGAGAACACAAGCTCATTAGGAATGTGATTATCTACAACTTTTATCTGAAAACTTTTTGTCTAAAATAGCTTATAATGGAATTAGGAACAATTTTTAAAATAGCCGAAATTTGTTTTTTTCGAAATATCTAGTAAGCCATGAACTTTTTCAAAAATTTGAAAGGCGCATATTTATAACCCCACAAAACTGCAATTCTTTCCCCATTTAACCGACTCTCTATCTCCAGTAGTTTCCGAGATGCCCATAGAGAACATCGTAGGAAACTCACCCTGTATAGTAAGTGTTAATTTTTGACAAATTTTATGTCAATTTATAGTAAATGGCGTCTAAAGAGACGTCGTCAATATTATAATTGACGATGATTGAGTCAATTGCTGTCATTCTCCAGCTATCTTTGACGCCGATTTTATTCGATCACACGGTATAACCTTTGTCGCCTATATAGTTAAACAAAAAATATTAACATTTATATATCTTCTCCTGTCATCTATACCTATATTATTACTAATTATTTTAATGAGAGTTAATTATACAATTTTTCTTGTGACTTCCATTACCTTAATGGTATTATTGGTCCTGTGCATATACAGGATGGCGCACCTCATTCGCCTCGGTTGATTATACGTAAACGGAAAGATGTAGAAACAAAATATTTTATAGGTACCTATATGTGGGAAGACAATGTGCATAATTTAAAAATATTTTGAAATGTACAGGGTGTGTCAGAACTAAGATCCAAACTAAAGTTATATATTTTCTTATGGAACACACCCGATATTTTATTTCATTTTTGGATTCTTAAACGTAAAATAAGGCATTTATTATAAGAGTTTAATATCTTTAAAAGCTTTGGTTTTTGAGATACTTAAAGATAGTGTTACGTTTTTGTCGGTTCCGTGTGGATAGAAAGTCACAATTTATTTAAACACTATTTATTTAACACTAATTAACAAAAACAATAACGATAAAAGACTTATAGAACTATTTACAAACGATTTATAGCTAAAAATTTATTTTGAATTTTAGCGCGTCAACTGCACTCGTCTATTTATAACTGCCCTCTGTAGGCCACAGCCGCCGGCTTTTATACCGACAGCTAAAGGTCTCTAGAATAGTCCATATATCGTTAGGTGCATAGAGAAAGTTTCGATTGTTCTCGTATGTACTACTCCATTCCAGTAGAACTCGATGCTTCTCGAATCTTCGAATGAATCATTACGGTGTCTATTCTTTAATGCGATGTTAAGGTCATCCGAGGGCGGGCCATATAGTTAGGTTAGGTCGAGTCCACACCGGTCCGCAACAATAGCATGCATATTTAAAATATGCATGCTATAAAAAAAAAGTTTGTCAACACCTTGTACATTACTTTTCAGAATTAATTCTTGTGCTGACTTTCAGACCAGAAAAATAAACTTTACTAAAAAAAATGTTTCTTAAAAAAAAATGCT
Organism: Sitophilus oryzae; assembly: GCF_002938485.1. Lineage (NCBI taxonomy): Eukaryota > Metazoa > Arthropoda > Insecta > Coleoptera > Curculionidae > Sitophilus > Sitophilus oryzae. Next base: position 1,680,865 of record NW_022147508.1, read on the forward strand.
TCCTTAAATGTATAAAGGGGTATCAAAGATTGCTGGTCTATTTTAAATATTTATTTTACATAAAAACTTCGTTATCTCAAATGCAACACTATATATATATATATATATATATATATATATATATATATATATATATATATATATATATATATATATATATATATATATATATATATATATATATTTTAAATTAGTCGAAGCAGATTTAAATGCTTTTTCAAACTATATTAAGGTTTCATCTGGCTCAGATTTTGCATAAAAAGCGATTTTTCAATAAATTTTTTATCAATATGGTTGGTGTCGCCATGGCAATTTTGTAGTGACACTAGTTGCTATTTCCAAAATCGACATTAATTTACGGACTTTATTTAAATTTATAACAGTTATTTTTATTTAATTTACCTACAACAAGGTTAAAAAGTAAGTATTTATTATTTTATCAAAAAAGTGAATTTTCTTCACAAGCGTTCCTTTGAAAAACTACTTTTCCTATTTCGCAGACCTGAGAGTGTGGTATATGAAAAACCTATTATGCAGAAACCTGTCATTGGAAGTGAAGAAAATGAATTTGCCTTAATTGGGTCTTTTATAGAAAATCTAATATATCTGCAAGTCATTGTAATATATAATCAAAGAACCACTTCTTTTTAAGTACTTTCTTGATAAAAAAATAAATACTTACTTATTAAGCTATTGTAGGTAAATTAAATAAAAGTAAAGTGTTATAAATTTAAATAAAATCTATAAACTAATGTCGATTTTCAAAATAGCTACTAACTGTCACTAGCAAATTGTCATGGCGACACCAGCCATCTTGATATATAGTATAAATATAATAGACCAACAATTTTTGATACCCCTGTATACATTTAAGGTTGCGATTTAATATAATAATTTTTTTTAGTAAAGTTTATTTCTCTGGCTTCAAAATTAGCACAAGAATTAAGTCAGAAACACAAAATTTAATTAGCACAAGTTAAGTAAGAAAAGCAATGTACAGGGTGTTGCCAATCTTGTTTATTAAGCATGCATATATTTAAATATCTTTAAATATCTCAAAAACCAAAGTATCTAAAAATATTAAACCCTTATAATAAATGCCTTATTTTATCCCAAGAATCTAAAATTGAAATAAAATACCGAGTGTTCCATAAGAAAAAATATAACGTTGGTATGAATCTTAGTATCTGACACACCCTGAATCTTAGTTCTGACACCATGAATCTTAGTTCTGACACACCCTGTACATTTGAAAATAATTTTAAATTATGCACATTGCCTCTCTACATATACCCATAAAAAATCTTGTTTCTACATCTTTCCGTTTTCGTATAATCAAACGAGGCGAATGAGGTGTGCCACCCTGTATATGTTTCAAAAACATGTACCATATCTCGAGGGGAGAGTCTTCGCGTAAAATAAGTTTTAGTTTTTATATCACTATAGGTCCGATTCTGCTTTGTTTTGTAGCTAAGTGGTTAAAGTAATTATTTTTCAGGCTTATTATTTTATTAGAAATATATTAATTTCTCGCCGGTGCTTTTAGTGATTCGAATGAAATGAAATTTGTGTCTTTTGAGATATATTATATATTTTGCGATATTTTGATGAGATAAATGCAATTTTATTAATTTGCCTTAATCTAAGTCTAATTAATGTGGGGGCCAAAGTGTTTTTTTTCACAACAAGGGACCGTCCTCTGCCGGAAACACTGCGACCTGTGAGGCCCATTGTGTTTGTCCCCTTTCTATATCTGCACCCATTCTCCTATCCCTGTGCCCTGCACTAACTTATGCACGTCCTTGATAGGATGGGAGCATAGTTCCTCCAGTTCTAGCCTAGCTTTCCCAAATAAAAAGTGTCGCTTGCGATCCAGAGCCTCGCAGTGACATATTATGTGCACCGCTGTTTCAGGATCTTTATCGCAGAGTCTGCAGCAAAGATTTCCTTGATACAGGTTGAGCTTGTTCAGGTAACACTTGACATCCATGTGTCCTGTCAAGAGGCCTGTTGTAATCCGCAATTTATTCCTGCTAAGCATTATCAGTTCTTTTGCGGTTTTAGAGCTAGGTCCTTGGATAAAAGCCTTGCTGTGCCTGTGCCCCTGTCTGTTTCACCAGTGGACAATCTGCTTTTCCCTGATCCAGAGTTTTAGTACACTACGGGCCATACATTTGGGTATTCCCAGTACTGGCTCTGGACCAAGATATAGGATGCCGATGATCCTTGCCTAGCTAGCTCATCGGCTTTTTCGTTGCCTTGGATGCCGTTGTGGCCCGGTACCCAGAATAATTTAATTCTGTTCCTTCAAGCCAGAGCACCCAGTTCACCTAGGCATTCCCAGACGAGTCTCGACGATACCTTTGGGCTCATAAGCGCCCCAAGTGCCGCCTCACTGTCTGAGCATATATTGATGAACTTATCTGAATAAGCTCTTGTTGTAAGCTATTGTTTTCTCTCGCACATTGTAGAATGGCAAGGATTTCTGCCTGGAATACGGTTGAGTGTTTACCCAAGGAAAAGGATAAACTTACCCTTGGTCTTTCCCCAAATACTCCGGCTCCTGTTCCTTCAGCGGTCTTTGACCCGTCAGTATACCAGGTTAGTCCATCCTGAAGGAATGTTATATCTGTCCACATTCCTCGATCCATTTTGTTCACCTCGAATGGTTTGTGGTAGTGATAAAGAGGGGTCATTTGGTCCGATCTCATTTGGAGTAGAGCTCCCCCGATAGAATTTCCCATCTTTTCAGTGTCCTGTTTCTGTCCTATTTCCCAGAGACAAGACACGGGCCAAAGTGTTAAATACGGACTCATTGATTCCTCATCAAAAAATATGAAAAAAAGTTTTTAGAATCATGGATTCGAAAATGCATAGTTTTAAAGACACAAGATGTTAAAACTTTAAAAAATAGGTCTTTTGTAATTATCTTAAATACCATTTTATTTTTTTAATTTGCCGTAGGTAGCACTGAACCGAGCACCGAACTGAACTGAATAATAAATTAGATTAAATAAAATAATTTATAAATTTTATTTATAAATCTGATCAATAATGATCTTTTATGATCAATAAAATTGCGTTTATCTCACCAAGAAGATTAAATACGACAAAATATCAAGATGCAACTTTTGATGGGCTTTAAACGGTCTACACAATTTTGCTAACAAGATAAAAAAATCAGTGACGCACATGTTTTTTTTTAATATTCCAGTGAAAGCCCATATTCACGTCCCTGGTAAATCTGTGACACTTTTTTAGCACTTAAAATATGTACACTTTTATCCTAAAAATTTCATCCGAATCGCAAAAAGTTTTTGAAAGAAAATTATAATAAATCGGAAAAAAATTAAATTTAACTCCCTGTTCCCTGTAGCTACAAAACAAAGCAGAATGAGCCTATGTTGATATAAATAATAAATCTTATTTTTTCCTGGGGAATATCCCAATGAGAGATGGGGCATATGTTTTTTTTAAACAACCTGTATATTAAATCTAAAATAATCAATACCATTATATAATATAATGATAAATACTTTCTATTTTAGAACAAGGTATACCGGAACTTCGAATCCCTTCATTCGAACCATTTTCAGTTCCCGAAATTGTTCTGGAGCAAGGAACACAGTCTTTGAATTTCAAAGCCGTTCTGAAAAACGTCGTCATTCATGGAATAACAAATTATCACTTTACTCGTTTTGAGTAAGTATTATTATTTTAATTTAGATTATAAGTAATGTGGATATAGTAGTAAAACATTAATAATAATTGTTCAACGGTTCGTTTAAAATATTTTGAGCGCTTATCCAGCTAAAATTATATAATACACTTTTTATACAGGGTGATTCTTAAATAAGGGCGAATATTTTCAGGGTTGGTAGGTCTCGAAAAAAGAAACCTATTTTCTCTTTACCGTTTTTCAAATAAATCCAAAATAACCGAGTTATTTTGCTTTGAATATTAAAAAAAATATTTTTTTGTTAAAATTTTGAGAACCAACCACTGAATGTTTTGTGAATGTTTTTTCTTGTAAATTTAATTTACTACCTATGCTGCCATATTATTAACAAATTATGTTTTGAGGTGCGCGGTGGCGTAGAGGTACAGGCTCTCGTCTACCAATCTCAAATCCCACACCCGGCATTTCATCAGCCGACTATTTTTATTAAAATAAAAATAGTTTGGGTACCTAGGTCGACTCAGCCTTAAATGAGTATTTGGGATTCACAATTCTGAGGTAATAATAGGCGGCTGAAGCGTAGTGCTAGCCACATTACCTTCCTTGTATACCGAACCTCTCTAGTATAGCAAGCTGTACCTTGCTACTCCCAAGGCGTCAAATGCTATATACGGGAGCTATTATTATATTAGTATGTTTTTTAACTAAAAACTAAAAAAAATCCAAATTTAAGAAAAAATCGGGAAAAAACCTCATATAATCGTGTTTCTGGAGGTAAAATATACTACGCCTAAAAATATTTGTACTTATTTAAGACTCACCCTGTATAAATAATAATAGAAATCAATTACTACCCCAGAAGCAAACTATACCAGGTGCGTCTCAAAAGTGGCTCACCCCTATAACTTTTTTTATTTTTTCACATAAAAAATCACATTTGGAATGTTAGTATGTATATGACACAAATCAGGATTGACTGAAGAATTCAATCATTTTCGGCCACTTCCTCTTTCACCAGAAATGACTGCAACCTTTGCTACTAACTTTTGATTTTTAAATGGTACCCTCGGCATTTTTTTACTTTATTAGATAGAAAATGACACTCTGAATAGAATGACACACCATATGTCAACTTTTAACATTTTCGCTTTAAATAAATCGTATTTTAAATTTCAATATAGAGTGCCATGACCATAGATAAAAGAAAATAATCTTCTATTAAGATAGATATGAAACTTAATACTAAAATTTTGGGTCAAAGCGCCCCTCCGTGTTCTTAGTAGAGACTACGTTTAACCCAGCGCCTTCGCCTTTTCTGCTGTAAATCTTTTTTATGTTTATATTTGATTTCAAAGGATTTAGTTTTAAAGTTACATTGATATATTAGTATATCAGAGTAACTTTAATAAAACATAAGAATATATGTATTTTACAGTTTATTAAATATAAATTTTGACTACAAGGTAGAAAGTAAATCACAATATTTGATAAAACTTATAAGTATACCATTTTTACAGTTAATAAATAATAAAACTATTTCTAACTATGATATTTAAAATTTAGATAGATAGAATATTAAAAAACATACCGGGGGTATTTGCAGACGCAGGCCCAAATTCAATAAGAACCGAAATTTTTCCTGCGAAAATCGGGCTTTTTTCACAGAAAAGGTATTTTTTGATTTATCAACAATCATTGTCAAGTTGACAATATACAGGGTGTTTTCTAATTAGTCTAAAAAAATGTGGTGTGATTCCTCATGTGTTCTTAAAGCAATTTTTATATAACCATTGGGTCTAAAGTACTTTTTTTTCTGATCTACAGGGTGTTAAAAATTTAAAAAAATCGATATTTTGCTTAACATAAATGGTACACTACTGCTTTTTTAAAGAAAATATATTTTTTCTTGACTGGCCATCCTTTTTCAACAAAATTGATCTTTTGAGTTTTTCTTGTTCATCAAACGGTTGCCGAGAAAAAAATAAATATACTTATTAAGAGCCCGCCTTAAGCCGTTTTCTAACGATTTTTTATTTATTAGATTAATTAGGAAACACCCTGTATATGCATATCACAGACAACCAAATAAACTAGTAACCTCTAAAAATGATTTTTCCTACCATTAGCGACATACCGTGTTTTTAGTGAGTACTAAATTATTTTATCAAAATTTCACCATATAAGTTTCCAGGCAATGGCCATGACTGTGTTAAAAATACTAATTTTTAATCAAGAAGCCTTGGAAAAATAGATGTGATCTTCTGATATTTTCAGTGTCTTGTCCTGGCCTATTAAAAGATGCCCAAATCGTATTTTAATCATATCTCAAATTTTTCAAATGGAACGAGGGTGGCTCATTAGCATATTTGGAAAAAGCATTTTTTACGAATAATTTGGTACCACGTACTTGGGGTATTTCAAATCAAATTGTCGTTATGAATCGCATGTTACAATTTTCTATCGAATAAAGTAAAAATATACCAAGGGTGCTATTTAAAAACCAAAAGTTGTAGTCATTTCCGGTGAAACCGGAAGTGGCGAAAAACAATTGAATACGTCAATCAATCCTAATTTAAATCACATTCTAACATACCAAATCTATCGTTTTGTTATCTGAAAAAATAAAAAAAAGTTATAGGGGTGAGCCTTTTTTGCGACGCACCAGGTATTGTCGCAAAACACAGTTTTGGGGAAAACGAATTTGAAGTTCTTTTTTGAAGTAATTTCTTAATAACTCGGTTATTTTTAAACCTATGATGTAATATTTGGTACATGAATAACTTATTTTAAACTGAGTAAGGTAGAACCATAAAAAGTTAAGTACTTATAGAGTATATATCTCAAATATGCCAATTTTGGACTTAAAAAATGCTTACTTCTAGGGTACAGATGCAGACAATTGATTTCTTATTGCGGTTATACAGGATGGTCCGAATTGTATTCGGGAAACTTCGGCAGCATATTCTGTAGATAAAAATAAGTAAAAAAGTTCGTATAAAAATGTATGTTCTAAAATGTTTAGTTTCGGAGATACAGGGTGTAGAACTTCCATTTTTATTTCGATTTTTTCCAAATAATTTATGAACTAGCGTCGCTATTTGGATGAAAATTGGTATTTGGGAGTTTTTTGATATGAGGAATTTGATTTTGATGTTGTTATGACTCCTACTTGTAGAGGGCGCCACCTACATGTTTTTAACTGCTTTGAAGGGTAATCACTTTTTGCCCTTATCTGTAGAAAGCGACTGGAATAATATTCATTCAACATTTTCGATATATTCTATGTATAAAAAGTGTCTTGGTAAAAATCGCTACGAGTAATAGTTCTTGAAATATTTGAAATAGAACTAGATACCTACTTATTAGGTAGACTAAAATAATAAATTTGAAATGGTTTTGTTCCAAAGGTTTAACAGAAACTGTTTGATTTATGATTAACTTAAAAAAATAAAGAATTCCCAAAATTACCATTTGAGTCAAATAACTATCTAATCAACATTTTTATTTTTTGCCAATACTGGCATGTATTGACTATTTCCATTCTAAATATCTTGAGTACGCTTGGTCGTAGCGATTTTTGCCAAGAGACCATTTTTACGTAGAAAATGTACATTTTTTCACTCAGTAGTTTTATACAGGTACGAAAAGTTATTACTCTTCAAAACGGTTTAAAAAATGTTATTTGCGCCACCTACAAGTAGGAGTCCATTTTGCCATCGAACTCAAAATTTTCATGTTAATCTGGGTGTTTACCAAATACCTAACACTTTTTATCCAAATATCTTCTATTGTTCAGATCTACACCCTGTGTCTCTGAAACTAAGGATTTTAAAACCTAAATTTATAGGAAATCTTTTACTTATTTTTTTTTTCTGCTGAGTATGCTGCCAAAGTTCCCCAATACAATTTAGACCACCCTGTATATTAGGAATTAATCACAATTTACATAAATTTAGCTTTGACGTGCCAAATCTACAGTTCTTCTGTGATGCTGATATTGATAATCTGGAGCTAGATGGAGATTATACTGTTCATGGAAAAGTTTTAGTAGCGCCAATCGAAGGCAAAGGAAGATTCACAGTTCACGTAGGCAAGTGTAATTCATTAATATATAAATTTTAATTTTAATTATGTAATCCATGTTGTAGATCATTGCAGTATAAAGCTTATACAAACATATCATGAAGTTGAGAAAGACAATGATATATATCTACTACCTCTAAAATCAAACACCTCCATTACTGTTAGTGGGCCTCGAACAAAACTCGACGGTCTATTTGATGAGAATAGTAACTTAGGTAGGAATATACCAATATGTCCAAATTATTGCATATGAATGTTTGGTAAAATCAAAAGACGTTACAGGAAAATATGTTATTTTATAAAGTTAATTATAACTTAGTGCAGACCACACGAAAAAGCTATTTCTACCGGGTGCATCTCAAAAGTGGCTCATCCCTATAACTTTTTTATTTTTTCAGATAAAAAAACGAGATTTGGTATTTAGTATAGAGACATAAATTGGGATTGATGACGTATTCAATTGTTTTCGATTTCTTCCTGTTTTACCAGAAATTACTACAACTTTTGGTTTTTAAATGACATCTTCGGTATTTCTCTACTTTTACTACTATTTATTACTACGAGCCCTAACAACTATATGTTGGGACAAGGTCTTTTTTTGCAATAAAAATAGTAATTTGTTAAAACGACTCAATTTATTTTGTTTATTATTCTAAATTCAAACATGACAATATGATCTAGACAATTTTACTATATTTTTATAACTTTGCAAACAAATCACTTTAAATAATAGCTTATTTTGCCAAAATCAAGCCAAATTTGCTGACAACTATATATTGGGACAGCACAACAATAAATTTGTTTAATACGGAGTTACATCACCTTTCGCCTTAACAACTGCCTGAACTCTTAATGGTATTGTATTTACCAAAGATTGGCAAATTTGAGGAGAAAAATTATCCCGAATTTCCTGCAGTTTTGACCGCAAATCAAAAATTGTTCGTTGAGGGTGGTTTCTTAAATATTGCTTCATTTTATGCCACACAGTTTCTATAACATTGAGGTCCGGACTATTTGCAGGATGGGATAGAACTTTTATATTATTATTACCGAACCAATTTTTAGTTGATTTTGCTGAATGGCACGATGCTCCATCTTGTTGAAAAATACAGTCTTCGTTTGGAAACAATTCTTGAGCACTAGGCAAAAGTGAGGTCTCAAGTATATGTTGATATTTTTGGGCATTAAGAGTGCCATCTATAAAATTTAATTCAAACCTCTTGCTGACATGCAACCCCAAACCATAATCCCCTTAGGAAATTTAACAACCCTCTTTAAGCAATCTTTATGAAAGGCTTCTGCTTTATTTCGTATTATTCGTTTTCGATGATCTCCAACGCAAACATCAACTTTAGACTCATCGCTATATATGACCTTATTCCAATCATTTTGTGTCCACGATAATTTAGATTTTGCCCAATTGTAGCGATTTTTCTTCTGAATTTCTGTCAGTAGCGGTTTTTCTTTGGCCTAAATAAGAATTTGTATCAATAATCTTCAGGTAATTGATTATCCACACAAAATAAAGTTTACCTTGTAAAACCCCCAGACCACATTTATGGATATATTTTCGGCAACATTCTCTTGATATATTTAAACCAGTTACAGTATTCCATTTAACTGTTACTTCGCGAAGAGTACTTCTTCTCGCAGACTTGCGCAAATTTTTACTAAATTTCGTAAATCTCTCTGAGATACAACTTTTGGCATTCCCGAACTTTTACCTCTAACGTCTACATTGGCAGATTGCCGTATTTTTTTTATTATATTAAAGACCGTGGTTTTTGGAATACTTAAATCATCAGAAATTTTTCGAATTGTTTTTCCCATACTGTATTGACGAATGATAATTTCTCGAAGTTTTTGATTTGTAGCTTTTCCACGGACCATTACTTTGAATTAAATTAACAAAATTGAAAATTAAAAAGATTAAAATTACTTACAGTAAATCTCACTACTCAAAGTATCGAGTCACTTACAAGCTATCAATGCTGAAGTAAACAGTTTGCGACATTTGTGACGTTTATAGCAAAGCCGCCTATGATGATTATTAATTATTTAAAAATACTTGTCCCAACATTTAGTTGTCAGCAAATTTATCCTTTTATGAACAAAATCCGCTACTGCAAATATGGATTGATTTACAAATTCATAAAAATATTGTCAAGTTGTTTAGGATATATGGCTATGTTTATATTTAAAAAATTAAACATATATTTTTCAGTTATTTTGAAAAACCAGGGCAATAATTCCAAAATATGACCTTGTCCCAACATATAGTTGTTAGGGCTCGTATAATCGATAGAAAATGACACTCTGAATAGAATGACATATCATATGTCAACTTTTGACAATTTCGGATATTGACAATTTCGGCTTATTTTAAATAGGAACATGCGTTTCATAACGATAATTGAAATATTTTTGAAATTGATTTGAAATACCAAGTGTGTGGTACCAAATTATTTAAAAAACGATTAATTCGTATAAAAATCGCTTAAAACAAAATTGTATTTTAAAATTCAATCTAGAGTGTCTATGTTAAAAACACTAATTTGTAATCAAGGAGCCTTGGAAAAATAGATTTGATCGTCTAATGTTTTAGTGCTTTTTCCTGGCCGATTAAAAGATGCCCAAATCGTATTTTTAATCATATCTCAACTTTTTCAAATGGAACGAGGGTGACTCACTAACATATTTAAAAAAATCATTTTTTTACGAATAATTTGGTACCACTTACTTAGTATTTCAAGTCAAATTGTCGTTATGAATCGCATGTTGCAATTTTAAATAAACCATATTCAAAATGTTAAAAGTGTCATTTTCATTTTCCATCGAATAAAGTAACAAAATACCGAAGGTGTCATTTAAAAATCAAAAGTTGTAGCCATTTTCGGTGAAACAGTAAGTGCTCGAAAACAATTATTGGATACGTCAATCAGTCTTAATTTATGTCGAATATTAACATACCAAAATCTCGATTTTTTATCTAAAAAAAATAAAAAAGTTAGGCACTTTTGAGACGCATCCGGTATAGTCGGTACATACTTCTATTACAAATGAATTTAATAAATAACAGAACACCCTCGGTATTTTTTTACTTTATTAGATAGAAAATGACACTCTGAATAGAGTTGCTATGTTAAAAATACTAATTTTTAATCAAGAAGCCTTGGAAAAAATAGATTTGATCGTGTGATGTTTTCAGTGTCTTGTCCTGGAGTCCTGGCCGGTTAAAAGACGCCAAAATCGTGTTTTTAATCATATCTCAATTTTTTCAAATGTAACGAACATATTGGCTCATTAGCATATTTGGAAAAAGCATTTTTTAACGAATAATTTAGTACCACACACTTGGTATTTCAAACCGAATTGTTGTTATGAACCGCCATGTGTTACAATTTAAAATACTTAAACCGTATCCGAAAATGTCAACAGTTGACATAAATATGATATGTCATTCTATTCAGAGTGTCATTTTCTATCGAATAAAGTAAAAGAATAGTCAAAACTACTAAGTAACAAAACACAGTTTTGGGTAAAACGATGATATTTTGGTATTTTGTACTTTATATGTACTTACCTCGGTATTTTGTTACTTTATTCGATAGAAAATGAAAATGACACTTTTAACATTTTTGAATATGGTTTATTTGAAATTGCAACATGCGATTCATAACGACAATTTGACTCGAAATACTAAGTAAGTGGTACCAAATTATTCGTAAGAAAATGCTTTTTTTAAATATGTATAATACCATACTCAAAAATGCTAAAACTGTCATTTTCATTTTCTATCGAATAAAGAATAAAGTAACAAAATACCGAGGGTGTAATTTAAAAATCAAAAGTTTTAGCCATACTCGGTGAAACAGGAAGTGATCGAAAACAATTATCAATCTTAATTTATGTCGTATACTAACATACCAAAATCTCGATTTTTTTATCTGAAAAAAATAAAAAAGATAGGCACTAATTTTTTTAATACCTCCTGAATATAAACTCGTCCTGTCATTGTTTCGTCGATAACAACTAATTGTGTTCGAGCACCTCTCGTTATCCCAGCCCAAAACATTACACTACTCCCTTGAAATGGGATGCGGGTCTGAGCTGTAACTAATCTGGAAATTGTCGTCCTGGAGCTCTCCAGACATGGATTCATCGAGAATCCGCTACTAGGCTTATTGGTGTTTCATCTGAAAATGAAAACATGGCATTTCCATGAGTTTTGATTTTGTTCAATCATTTCGTGTGCTCATTATAACGGTGTACGTTTTTGCTGTTAATTTTGAAACTGTTAATTTTGAAACTCGCAAAGGTCTCTGACGATGTAGATTAAAGCTTCATTTAGAACCTCCGAATTAGTGGAATAAATTAGTGGTTTCAATTACACTTTATACTTTTTAGTTTACGTTTGGTTTATGATCATTCACAATGTTTAAAAAACACAATTCAAAATAATAGAATATCCTAGCAACAGTTTGCGTTTGTCAGTTGTATCCATAGAGAAAACTTAATATTTAGCTTATAAAACAATCAACTTTTGATTTCTAACCACAATTTCTCTTGACAGATGATAATTAAAGGCCAAAATGACAACTCTCGCAAATTTTGAAGTATAATTAGTAGAAAAATTAAAAGTTTGATAACTCTTTTTTACTAATTGAAAATGTCTACCACTAATTTTGACGTTCTGAATGCTTACATTAAAATTAAAGGAACACACTTCTACGCTAATTGAAACCACTAATTTAATCCACTAATTGCGAGGTTCTGATACGGTTTGTCTTGATACAATAAAATAATAATATCTTGCTACTCCTTCAAGTCTAAAGCCCTCATTGTACTTAATGGGTCCCTTCTAGCAATTATTGACATCTGACGATCTTGTGCTGCAGTAGTAAGCTTTTTCCGACCTCTTCATAATCGGTCCTTAACATCATTGGTTTCGCGAAACTTTTCATTAATTTCTGAAACATCACTTTGATTAACGCCTACAATTTCTGTCAATTCATTTTGTGATAGACCTTGTTGTAACAAAGTTACTATCGGCTTTTGTTAAAGAAGTAGGAAATAACATTTCGTCGCATTTTTATATGATGATAGCATCATCAGAATGCAGAAGAGCACGACAGAGATTTATAAATTCTAATAAAATATAATTAAACATTTCTTAACTTACTTTATATTTTCTTAAAGTTTGTGCAAAACATGGGAATAATACCTACATACTGAATATTTAATTCTAAAAATACAATGATGATCTATTTATCAATATGCAATAATGTTGGACATTTGAGTATTTTTAGATAAAGTTATCAATTACTAACAAGATTAATTTTAACAGGTGAGGTAACGAATAAAGCTATAAATGACAATATCGACGAATTATTCTCCGAGCTGAAACCAGTCATCGAACAAACCATAAGCAAGATTATGGAAGATGTGCTATTGAAATCGCTCATGGGAAGGGTTCCATATAATAAATTATATCCATTTAAATAAAGGTTTCACTAGACTTATGAAGAATATGTAATTTAAATAATTCAATAAATTATATTTTGTGAGTAAATACTGGTAATAATAATTGCCTAAAGTTTATCAATTTTAACCCTCGAGCAGGCCCATTTATATTTTTTAAATATTCTGTAATCTGAAGACCAAACCCCAGCCGTGGAAGGGTGTAACCCTCGTAGGGAGTAGATGTCCTCGGAGTAAGTTAGTAAGTAGTACATTCCTCGGAGGAAGAACATCTGTTGTCGGAGGGGGATGGGAAATTCCGTTTATGATAGACTGTACGACGAGTCATAACTCAAGAAAGGGGGACACAATAGATCTTTAAGCCTCTCGGTGATATACTACCCTCTTACGCATTCTACATTCTACATTCATAGTGAGTGTCAATTTTCGAAACCTGACAAAATTTATGAGGAAAATTTAAAGGCTTTCTTACTTTCTAAAAATTCAGAAAAATTATTTATACCACCATAACACACCATTAACTGATTGTAAGTATTAAAGTACGTAATAACTCGTTATATTATGTTAATAAATTAATAACTTTTTCGTATTCGGTATTTGACCGCATTGTACGCAGTATTTGGACGAATACCAAATCGTAGCCGAATATTCGTGGCATCTCTAGTAATTACTATAAAATGTAAAGATATTATTTCGATCAAACAGAAAAAGGGTAATAAAAGACTGAGGGTAAAAAAATATACATTGTTTCTAAAAATAAATATAACTCTATATAAAACATAGGTGACTCAAGCAGGAGCCCACTCTGAAACCTTTAAGTTTGCCAATATTTGGTCAGCTACGACCCTAAATAATTCGTTGGTGGTTTCGATAAATATTGGATGTATTGCGTCCATAACTCTTCGAGGATTCTCATTGAAGAAGTTGGTAATGATGTCAGCTAAAAATAAAAAATATATATTATACAGGATGTATCATGGTACCCCCCCCCCCCCAAATAATCTTAGATTGGTTATACTATTTTGAGAGAGAGAGAAATTGGTGTTATTAATTTCTTTTGTGACAATTTTATTTTACTACATTTCATATTATTTAAATCTACTTCCTGGGAAGGGTAATTACCTCCATTCCCCTCCCGTATATGCGCCCCTGATATATGAATGACAGAATGACTATCTAATCTATTGTTAGATATAATATTATATGAAAATGACCAAGATTCTTATTTCTCGAAGAGAAATTATTCCAATTCTTTCTGGACAAATTTAAGTAATTACTTCACTATCGGACATTGAATATAAAATTATTAATAATAGACAAATTCTGTTTACCTCCAAGTTGTAAATCAGGATTTTTGGCATTTAATTTTATCCAACCATCACCTACAACTACTTTGGCATTTACTTTCTTCACTTTAAAATATTGTTCTCCTTTTTTCTCATACGTCTCCAAGGATCCCTTAATATACATTTGGGTATTTGCTAAAATTGTAGAAGATAATCACATTATGAGTTTACCACAACAAATAAAAAATAGTATAACAATAAATAGAGAGATAGAAATAAATCTTACTAAAATTTCCTTTGAAGAAGCCTCGGCTTTGAAGAGGAATTGATAATAATCTTCCACTGACATCATATTCCATCTCAAGGTAAGACCATGGTAAAGTTAACCTTATTTCTCCTGCATGATTTATCGGATCGGCTCTATAAAAAGATAAATTATATTTAGGATTATCCCAATTATACAAGGTATAAATAAATAATAAGTAGGAAAAACATCGGGAAGTGATTGTTTCTTGAAAAATAAGGTTTTCCCTGTTTTCTATCTAAACGTCAAATCACGTATATCTCAAATATTACTATAATTCCGTTTTTTCTACGATTTTTCTTCTATATGTGATGTGTTTCGATTTAGGTAACCAATAGTTAGTGTTAGTAGTTGCGATGTTGTTGCGGGTTGCGATTTTGTTGCGATTTGCGATTTTGCTGCGATTGTGATTTTGGAAACTAGGACCGTGATAACCTTCTATCTGCTAGTTTGAATTTTTAGGAGTTGCGATTTGCGATTTTGTTCCGAATGTAATTTTGTGGTCAATTGAAGCATTTTATAGTAAACCGTAATTGAATGTTTTCATTGATTTTATTTATTTATAGAAAAGGTATTATTTTCTAGGGCTAAGATCATCAATCATATATCGGGTGTTTCTCAAAAGTGGTACTTTTTTAGACATAAATTAGGATTAATTGACGTATTCAATTCGTTCCTATCACTTCCTGTTTTACCGCAAATGACTACAACTTTTCACTTTTAAATGGCACCCTCGGTATTGTTTTACTTTATTCGATAGAAAGTAACACCCTGAATAGAATGGCATATCATATGTCAACTTTTGACATTTACGTTTAAAAAAAATAATATTTTAAATTTCAATCTAGAGTACCATGGCATTTTTATATTTAAATTTAGTAATATGAGTATTTTCAATGAGAGAAACGTGGGTAATTTTTACAGTAATAACTGCATCACTATTTTTTTACCTTAAATTAAAAGTACATTATAGAAAATATTAAGGGTGCGAAAGTTAAAAAAGTTATGATATGAAATTCTCAATGAATATTATCTCTATAGATAATATAAACCTAATAAAATAATCCCTGTAATATAAAATAATTGCAAAAAAACTCAAAATTTAAGTGAGGATGCAGTCATTAATCACCACACAGGCCAAAAAAACTACTTTTTCAAATTTGTCATGCTTTCGAGAATTTTATTCCCATCATCAGAACAGTTTGACTGAGTCAATTAGCAAAAACAACATCCTCTGCACAAAAAGGCCTTAAAACTAGCATCATATGACATTGGAATACAAGGACATTTCCTTTATAAAATATTAAAATACATATCAAACGACATTATTTTTTTAAAACCAAAAACAATTTTTTTAAAATTTACTAAGACTAATTTCTACATTGTTGTTTCGAGCTTGATCAAACAGTGACTCAAGTGAGTTAGGTTAGGTTAGGTTGTTACAAACAGTGACTCAAGTTGAGTCACTGTTTGATCGAGCTTTAAACAACAATGTAGAAATTAGTCTTAGTAAATTTTAAAAAAATTGTTTTTTGTTTTAAAAAAAGTAATGTCGTTGGATATGTATTTTAATATTTTATAAAGGAAATGTCCTTGTATTCCAATGCCATATGATGCTAGTTTTAAGGCCTTTTTGTGCAGAGGATGTTGATTTTGCGAATTGACTCAGTCAAACTGACCTGATGATGGGAATAAAATTATCGAAAGCTTGACAAATTTGAAAAAGTAGTTTTATTGGCCCGTGTGCTGATTATTGACTGCATCCTCAAATTTTAAGTTTTTTAACTTAGTCAGTTACGACTAAACCTGTTATTTTTTAAAATAATTTTTCTAGTATTTCCCAAGGAAATATTAGAGGGATTATTTTATAGAAAATATCTATTTGGTATTAAGTAGTCAAGTAAGTACTCTACATAAATGTCACAAATTTTAACAGGAAATGATAATTCATAACAACGTTTGGTGTTTAACTCACTTAAGATCATCAATTACTGTATTTCTGCCCCCTTCAACAACAATGTTTCTACAAATAGCAGAAATACTGACAAATTCGTTCAAGGTTCTGTTTACAACCATCAACGGTAACTTGAAAGGATCCATGGGAGGAAAGCTCAACTCTGGTATACCTTTCATAAGATATGGCCGTGATTTTTGGAAACTGTTGTAAACACATTTCTCATAATGCGGATCAGATGCTTTACATATTAATGGCTGGATGTAATCGGCTGAAAAATAAACAGAAAATCTTCAAAAATGAGGAAATATGTTAATATTTCAAATAATTATATAATGTTATTTTTTTATTTGTAATTGTTTTATTACGTTAGTTGTGATTTCGCTGTAAATGTAATTTTGCGATCTAATAATAGTGAATCGGCAGTCAGAGCCCCGTCACTTTTATGAAGAAGTCAAATGAAATTCACGATTACTAGTTTGGCCTTGGATGATACCAGTTGAGTGGTCCGTTGTCAAATATGTCGAATTAAAAGTTTGAATGTCTAGAATTATTAAAAAAACGAATTTTCAAATTTTTTCCATTAATAATTAAAAGATAATTAAAAGACATATTCTGCCAGCCATCTGGTGAAGTGAAGGTCTCTGAGAGCTACAATTTAAAATTATTTTTTTAAATAAGATACAGAGCGTCCCAAAAACACACTGTATATTATTACGTTACTTACTACGTTTAAACAAAATTTAAAGGTATATTTAATAAAATTTGACTCATTTAAATCTTACCATTTTTGGTATATTTTCAATTTGTAAAAATGCAGTAACACTTATTACTTGTGTCTGCAATTTTAACTCACAGGTAAATTGTTTTTTCGGTAATTTTTTTGAATGTCGCCGGTCGAAATCTTCCCTGAGTTGTATTATTATTGGAAAATTTTGAAACAATATTTTTGTATACTTAGTTAAAAACCAATTTTTTTACGATAATATAATTAGGTCAAAAATAAAGTGTAGAGAGAAGGTTTAATATTTTTACTTTCAAATAATGATGTTTCTGTTTTAGGTGAAACGATTTTAAAAATCTCGGTGTTTAAAAAAGTTTTTTTGATGATGTAATATGTTTATAAACGTTTCCTGTTCAATTGTTTTAAGAGTCTGTTAAGAGTGACATTCGTGTAAAACCTTGATTAATATGAAAACTATTTATATTCTAAATATTTCCAGCAGTAAATAAAGGTCTTATAGATATTTTTAATACACATATTTTATTATTTTTATTAATTTCCAAGTTCAACGGGTCGATTTTAAATTGTATCAATTAAATACGCTTTACAATACGCTTGTTTTTCTAAAAAACTACAAGGATATCAAGCAGTGAAGTCGAAAATTTAATATTTGGCATTCATACCAGATAATTTCACATTGACCCCAATGTTTCGTTATATAAATCAGATATAAATAAATAAATCAAATATAGAAAATCTAGGAACTAGTGGGGTTGCAGTCGGAAGGGTTTGAAATAGAATTAATACACTTTGTTAATTGTCAAGCTTTCGGAATTTATTCATTCCTTCCTCAGGACATCAATGTGGGACAAGAGACCTTCATAAAAAACTACATTAACAAAAAATTGGGATAGCCAATTTAAAAAAAAATTCTCCAGAGGGTATTAAGATATTCTTTGGTAATGTGTCTGGCAGGATAAACATTATGGAAACCATTGGCCTTATTTTCGCAGTCCTAAAAATTTGTCAGATGCTAGTTTATATTATAATAATTGCAGCTGCAAATATAGTCTGGCTAATATGGAACATTCCGAAGCGGGGCTTTCGTGATTGTAAATGAGAGCCAGACGCGTATTTGCAATATTGATGCGATGAAACATGGTTTATTGTGAATAGAATAATTTGAGGAACAAAGGTTCTTGGTCTAGCAATATCTCTATCTCCACCTGAGAACCTTAACGATTACTTTGTAAATGTAGCGAAACATTTAACTAATCCCATATGTCCTTCTCATGATCCACTTTCATATTTTTCTAATGATAATGTAAACTTACACGGTTTCCTGTGTAGTTTTAGAAGAGCTTTGCAGTACAATTAATACCATCAAAAATAAATCCTCATCTGGGACCGACGGACGGGCTAACTTTAAAAATGTTTTCGAATCTGCCAGAAAGCACTCTGAATCACCTACTAACTAAACTACTTTAATAAACATGTCATTCCAAAATGGTATTTTTCCAAAATGTCTTAAGACGGCAATAATCATTCCTCTGCATAAAGGAGGAGACAAAGATGAAGCTCCTATAACTATCGCCCAATTGCACTCCTTCCAACGCTATCTTAGATCATAGAAAGGTTGGTTAAAAAAAGGCTGGTATCTTTTCTGTTTAGTAAGTACAAAATACTTACTGAACATCAATTTGGATTTCTAAGTAACAAGTCCACAAATGACGCTATGTTTTCCCTCCTTAATAAAGTTTACTCCAGCCTAAATAACCATCATTCTACAGCAACAATTTTCTGTGATTTTTCTAAGGCGTTCGACTGTGTAAATCATAAGATCCTAATTAATAAACTGCAGCACTATGGGTTCAGGGGAACATTTCTCGAATGGTTTAATTCGTATCTGTGCAACAGAAGTCAACTTGTGAGGGTGGATACCACGTTGTCTTCTAGCAAGCCAATAGAATGTGGAGTACAACAAGGCTCAGTACTAGGCCCTATTTTGTTTCTTCTTTTTATTAACGACATTGCTAACATAAACATCAGTGGTAAAATATGTATTTTTGCGGACGACACTAGCTTCACTTGGAGCAACAAGGACGTTCATAAGATTATATCAAATGACTTAATCACCATTAAATCTTGGTGCGATTCGAACCTCCTGAGTCTCAACATTTCTAAAACTAAAGCTTTGTCGTATAAAAACCCGCTGCAGCCCTTTTGTACACCACCATTGACGTCGTAAAGTCTGTAAAATTCTTAGGACTTGTTGTAGACAATTCTCTGAAATGGAACATGAATATCGATGCTTTGTCGAAAAAATTAAACTCTCCCTGTTTTGCATTAAGATCTGTTTCTAAGGAGCTTAACTTGTCAGTGGCTAGAACTGTTTATTATGCACTTTTTGAGTCGCACCTCAGGTATGCCTTTCCATTCTGGGGTACGTGTTGTGCTACTCAATTTGACCGCATTTTCAAGCTCCAGGAGAGAGCTGTTCGATATTCACTGGGACTAAACAGCAGAACTCATTGCCAGGCATTTTTTAAAAAATTAAAAATATTAACTCTTCCTTCCTTATTTATATTTGAATCCGATTGCCTAATCCGTAAGCATGTATCAGCTTCTCAAGAAAGGCCATCTCACACTTATCCACTCAGGAACGCGGAGCAAGATTTTTATCTACTTACACCACGCTCAGAGTTAGTTAAAAGTTCAATATTATACAATTCGAAAAAACTACACAATCAGCTGCCATTTGAAATCAAATACATAACATCATTTTCTTCATTTCGCAAAGCATTAAAATCTTATTTACTAGACAAGGCTTTCTACGCCGTAAATGACTTATATTTTGATAATCGAATTTGATCTTGTAAACATTGGTCTAATGTTTGCTATTACTATATTTACATCGAAATAAATTTGTTTAGAGGTCATTGGTATAAACTAACTAAATATTTTTGAATATTAATTTTATTTTTTTTATTCTTTGACATTGTAAACATTTATAAATGTTTATTTTAAACAATAAGACTGACAATGTTATTTGTATAATGTTTTGTATTCTCTTTTATTTGTTTGTTTGTTTATTTTGTTTGTTTACTTTGTTTGTTTACTTTACCTTTGTCTACAAATTGTAAATTTTTTTTACAATAAAGGTATTTATTTATTTATTTATTTTCTATAAAATTATAGTATTATTCACCATTTGACAAATTTTGAAATCCTGGACAATAAGCGCAAAAGTTTTACAATTTCGTAAATCAACCAGACTTGCTTTTCATTATAGTTTATAATAGTATCAAATGATACGTTAAATTTCAAGCATGGGAATATAAGGGTTACTGATTCTAACAATCTGTCAAATTTTGGCATCCGCAAATTTTCAGCCAAACTGACTATCATCTACGGAAATGTGGGATGTGCCAGACTGATATTTCCATTAATAAAATGACACATTTTAATAAATGTCAAATATTTATAACTGGGAAAATAAGTGGACTTTTTATTTTTTTATCTAGCACCCATCCGAAAATTTTAGCCAGACACAAATTGTTATTTAATTTCACCATGCGAACAAATTATTATATATTCACCCACTGGGAAAACAAGTACAAAAAAAATCACTGCCCCCTGGAAGTCCCACGTCAAGTTTTTTTTGTCCGTTAGGCAAATTTGTATTATTAGTAAAATACACCACTGACAAAGATTAACGCAGCGGTGTTTAAAAATAATATATCTATTTTATTTTGTAGATTTTCTTACAGAGCAAGTGCCGAATACCATTTTTTGAGACTTTTTTGGAGAGATACAAATTCTAAATAGTTGCAATATCAGATTCAAAAACTTAATATAAATTATAACAGGGATATTGAGAGTTTATAGTCAGAATGGATCTAGGATTTATGAATAAATGTTTCCTGTATTAAGTTAGGCAGTTAGCACAGTTTTATTTTTAGGTTTTATCAGATGAATCTTTTTACTTTATCTTTAAACTTGATTTAACTTTGTTGCCAGGTTATAACTCGTTTCTTAGTACATCTAACAAGCTTTTAAATAAACAATAATTTACATAATGCATGATCACAGAAATCTTGTTTTTAATTTCCGTGGCTATTATACCTATCAACTATTTTTTCCATTAGACCTTTGATTAGACTAAATTTTTATGTTCAGTAATTTAATAAATCGTATTCTGTCACTATGGAAAAGGCATATGAGATGAACCATAGCCTTATTTATTACGAATAGAAAATATATATAAATTTAGATACCGACCTGACGCTAACTTAATTTTCTTTAATCGAATCCATGTCAATGTCTAGCAAATATTTCGTCTGAAATTGTGAAAGTTACACTTATATAATAACACATAAGTCAACAACCTCGCGTCTGTACCAATATAAATATTGTGAACAGATATAATACAGGTAATACTTAAAATGTTATATGATATATATTTTTTTCTATATTAATTAAAAAAAAATAGTCGAAGCATTTGTGAAACTTCTTCATAATCGTTTTTAACCATATGTAGTTGTATGTAAAAATTCACAAAAATCTCTCCAACGATTAACATACCACAAAAGTAGCTCACCTCTATAACATTTTTATTTTTTTTTTATGAAAAATCGTGATTTGGTATATTAATATATGACATAAATTAGGATTGATTGACGTATTGAGTTGTTTTCTGTCACTTCTTGTTTCACCAGAAATGACTACAACTTTTGATTTTTAAATGGTACCCTCGGTCAACCTCGATGTTTTGTTGCTTTATTCGATAGAAAATAAGACTCTGAATAGAATGACATATCATATGTCATCTTTTGACATTTTCGAATATGGTTTATTTGAAATTGTAAGATGCGGTTCATAACGATTTTAATGTTGATGATAATTTGACTCGAAATACCAAGTGTGTGGTACCAAATTATTCGTAAAAAAGTGTTTTTTCCAAATATTCTAATGAGCCACCCTTGTTCCATCTGAACGAATTGAGATATGATTAAAAATAGGATTTGGGCATCTTTTAACCGGCCAGGACAAGACACGAAATACATCAAATCTATTTTTCCAAGGCTTCTTGATTAAAAATTAATGTTTTTAACACAGTCTAGATTGAAATTTACAATACGATTCTTCAAGCGAAAATGTCAAATTGAACATATTTATGATAGGTATGTCATTTTCTATCAAATAAAGTAAAAATATACCGAGGGTGCCATTTAAAAATCAACAGTTGTAGACGTTTCTGCTAAAACAAGAAGCGATTAAAAACAATTGAATACGTCAATCAAACCTAATTTATGTCATATATTAATATACCATATCTCGTTTTTTTATCTGAAAAAATAAAAAAGTTATAGAGGTGAGCCAGTTTCGAGACAACAAGCCTTAAGAGTAGGTAGGTAGCTCAAAAATATAAGTATTTTTTTAATATCATGTATTTATTATCATGTTGTATATCCCGATAATAAAAAAATACATGATTATTGCCATGTAATTTGGTTATAGAGTAATACAATTTTTTTAATTAATTTAATTAAATATCTAGACATATTTTATTTATTTCTACTAAGAACTATGTCGATTCTCAATCTATTAACTTTAGATATATCCGAAAGAGTTAGTTTTTTTTTATTAAGCTTAGTATAGTGAATCCTTAGCAAAATTTATACGGGGTGTTTTACAAAAATGGTTCACCCCTATAACTTTTTTATTTTTTCACATAAAAAAACGAGATTAGGTATGTTAGTATCGGGCATAAAAATCGAGATTGATCGACTTATTCAATTAGTTTTGTTGACTACCTGTTAAATGTACCACAACTTTTGATTTTCAAATGGTACCCTCGGTATATTTTACTTTATTTCATAGAAAATAATCTCAATACAATGACATATATTATATGTAAACTTTTAACAATTTCAATTAAAAAAATTGCATTTTGAGTTTTAATCTAGAGTGCCATGGCCATAAATGTAACCAAAAAAATGGAAATACCAAGTATGTGGTATCAAATTATTCCTAAAGAAATACTTTATTCAAATATGCTAATGATTCACCCTCGTTCCATTTGAAAAAATTGAACTGAGATACGATTAGGTTGTTGGTTGCATCTTTTAACTGATCAGGAAAAGGCACCAAAAACATTAGACGATCAAATGTATTTTTCCAAAGCTCCTTGATTAAACAAACATGGTTTTAAAATAGCCATTACCCTCTAGATTGAAATTTAAAATGCTATTTTTCTAATTGAAAATATAAAAAGTTGACATACGATATGTCATTCAATTCAGAATGCCATTTTCTCCCAAATGATGTAAAAAACTACCATTTATTTTGACTACAAGTTTTGAATTAAAAATCAAAACTTGTAGTCATTTCCGGTGAAACAGGAAGCGACCGAAATTAATTGAATAAGTGGAACAATCTCGAATTATGTAATATACTAACATACCAAATTTTGTTCTTTTATCTAAAAGAAATAAAAAAGTTGTGGGGATGAACCCGAGGGTGAACCACTTTTGAAAATCACCCAGTATATTATATTAACTAAATACAATACAGATTGACAGAGATAACTCCAGAAACCACAAATGTAACATTATTTAATAAAAAAAATCTTATTGTGAGTGATTGTCAATGTCAAAATTAATCCCATCATTTTAGAGAAAAACCTGAACAAGCAAACAAATAGAGTATAAACAAAGGTGCTTATTTTTTAAAGGTCCTTATTGGAAATTTCAGATTTATAATTTGTGTCTTAGGGAAACGTATAGGATATAAAGCACTAAAAAAATTAAAAAATAATATTTCATCAAGGTTTTTCTTAAATAAATTATTTTTAATAGTCAAATAACTTAGCACATATTATGAACAATCCAATCATTCAAAAATACTATACTTAATATACTAGTATATCTCCGGATTGTTTTTACAAGAGGAAATGCTTTTTTACTATCAACTTTTTGAGGAAAAGGCATTCTTTATCAAAATTTTTTGCGATTTTAAAATGGTTATCGCGTTTATGCTTTTTCAGATAATATAATAATAATTTTTTAGTTTCAGAGAAAAATACAAAAATGTGAAAATATAGCTGAATTTTTTCAAAAATCAAAAGGTGTTTCTAAAATTCTACTATATTTTCATATATTTTTTTTAATTTTTCTATAAGACGGTATAAAAATTTCCAAAAGTATAAACGGGATTAACCATTTTAAAATGAGCAAAATCTTTTATGAAGAATGCATTTTTCTCAAAAAGTTTATAAAAAATGGGGTTTCTTCTTTTAAAGACAATCCTGGGATATATTGTATACATATTTTTCAAATGCAGCTATAAATTAAGCAAAAGACATATTTCTTACTGACTTAAACATTTTTAAATGACTCCTTAAGGTACATGTTAATATTATAAAAAATCTAGAGTACTTACGGACTTTTCCCGAAACAAATACGACATATAATAGGAAAAAAATTACGCTCCTCATTTTCGTAATATACAAACACAAAATGCCGAATTATTGCTTCATGTAAACATATAATACTGCAGCAGATATCCCACCACTTCTCGGCGTGTCTTAAATGCAAACTTATATTAGCAATAATCTTCGAAGTAAAGTACGTAATTCCAATTGCAGTGTATATACCTGATGGTTTAGCGTATGAAATATTCGATGTTGACCAATCAACTTTAAACTTTTAAGTGTGTTAGCCAACCAAAGTGATGTAATGGTTATTTCTTGTATTCCTTAGTTCGGTATACCTAGATAGAATAATTTCTTTTCTATAATACATTCTTAACGTAAATTTGGCTTCAATAAAGTAGAAGATGAGAGAAATGCTATAAGGGTATTTAATTTTAAGATTTAATAATTGTCAAATACAAATATGTTTTTATAGATATCTTACATCCTAAGAGCCAGAGATTCCAGAGCTGCAACAAGTCATTTTTAAAAAGACTTAAAGTCTTAAGTCATTTCTAAAATCAAAATGATTTAAATCTTAAGTTAATTCCAATATAAAGTTTAAGTGAGTAAGTCTTAAGTCTTTGACTTAAATCATTTTATTTCATAATTGAAATTTCATTTTAAGTCTTTAAAAAATGTCAAGTTATTTTTGTAAAGATTTAAATCAATTAACGGTATTTAGGACTTAAGTCTATATTTCTGACTTAAAGTATCTGCCAGTTAAGTCAGTAAAATTACTTAAATCAATATAATTATCCATAAGTCAGGAAAACCAGAATTCAATTTAAGTACCTATTTTGAAAGGTTTTTTTTTCCTAGGCATCGATCACCAGGATCATTACCCATGTACAACTCGTTATTGATAGCAATGCAATTACAGGGATCTATATTAATACCCTCAAGGAATCACTCTTGCAAGGCCAATTCAAAATTTAAAATCTATATTGACATAAACATTTCAAGTGAGTGACAAAAAGATCAAAAACAAACACAAAAAAGTAGAGTAACAAAAACAAACAACAAGAAAAATAGGTAATTATGTACATCAGAGTATCACAGTTGGATTAGTGTATAACAGGCGAGTATCACAACTGGTGGTATATACACACAACCCCAAACTTATATGAAATCATCTATTATTTTTCATAATTTTTGAGACTTTTGAAAATTTTGTGTTTATTAATAAAATTCAGTCCTTACCAATGACTTTTAATGAAAAATAATCCATATAGCAATAAAAAATTACCAGTTTCCAAAATAAACAACATGGTAATTTTTTGTTTTCTAAAACGAAATTAAGATTTAAATTTTTAATGACCAAAAAGTAAAAACAAAAAGAAAATTGATAATTTTAATATTCCTTGTTGCCACCTCTAGCCCTTATCCGCGCTGGCACGCTTCTTATTAAATTATCAATGTTGTCTTGGGGTATGTTTTCCCATTATGCTAATGCTGCATCAATAAGCTATGCGAGATTTCCTGGATTGTTTCGACGAGCTCTAACCCATCTTTTGAGCTAGTCCCACAAGTGTTCGATAGGGTTAAGATCTGGTAAACATGCAGACCAGTCCATAACTATGACACCTTCCGTTTCAAGACATTCTCTAGTCACTCTGCTGGTATGGAGAGGTGCACTATCGTGTATGAAGTTATAGTTATCCCCAATTGCAGCTCTCCAAAGACTAACGATTATTTCTAGCACCAAATCAACATATCTCCGACCCGTTAAAGTTTGTTGAAGTGGTAACAATGGAGTTTTTGCTCCCAGTATAATACCTCCCCAGAACATTACAATGCCTCTTCTATATCTTGGTACATATTGGGCAGCCTGAAGTCTCGCTCGTCTTCCTGGAGCTCTGAGAACCCGAATTCGATGGTTATCTGATCTTAGGCCAATTCTGGTCTCATCCGAAAAAAGAACATTTTGTCAATTCTCAGTGGTCCAGTTTTGATGTTGAAGGCATCAATTTAGCCGGTCAATTTTATTTTGCCGATATAACTGTGGGATCCTTAACTTTCTCCTAATGTAAAATCTTCAAGCACGAAGCCTTTTTTTATGGGTCCAACTGAAACGTTCACACCTGTAGCTGCCAGAAGTTGTCTTTGTAGCTTTGGATGAGAAACATTGGGATTTATTCTACCAATTTGGCACACAAGGCGGTCTTGTTGTTCAGTTGTAACTCTTTGACGACTTTGTCTGGGCCTATCCTTGTGTGTGCCTAATCCCAAGTGCCTTGCATATGATTTCGATACAACACCCTGGGTAACGCCTACTATCTCTGCTACGTCTCTTTAGAGCATTCCTTGTTCGGTGAGAGCAATAATTTTTCCCCTCTATACATCTGTTAATTCAACATAAGGCATTTTTTTTATTTCTTTGGATCGAATGAAAATTACCGGACAATCGTGATTTTACTACCGAACATAAAATTCAAAAGAAAACGAATCGCGGCAGTCGTTTATTCTTTATTATCATGTTTATTTACAACAAAAAGCCTTATCTTAAAGTTGTATACCAATTTTTATCCTTGCAAGAAATCTAGTCAGAAATAGAGTAATTCGATAAGTTTGGTTGTGTGTATTAATATCTTTCATAAAGTTCAAAATATTTTTAATTGTTTCTTCTTCTGCTAATTTTTTACGAATTTCGCCACATATATCGCGAATCTACTTCTTTCTACCGTATATTGAGGACATTTACATGTAATGTGAGTTGATCAATCACTGCAGTATGCCCAATACGAAGACGATGCACTCTGGATTCATCCGCTCGTCATAGTGCAAGGCGTAAGGATAGGGTTGACGGATCCTGTTTTATTGCGCGAAGTTTTGAAGGTTTACCTACCCACTCGTCCTGCCATTCCCTTTCTGTACTATTTTATAGTACTTAGTACTTTGAAATCATATTTACTAATATAAGAGAAATCAATGCTATCTCTTCTAGCAGCTTGCTGAGCAGCTTCATCTGCCATTGTGTTACCAAGTATATTAGTGTCGCTTTGAATACAAACGTCTCGAATAAGCGTCTGAATTTTTTGTTTTAGAGTACTAAATCAAGAAAAATGGTTTACCATTATTCTAAAAATAAACAAAATATATTATTTTCATTTGCCCTTTCGAGGGCTGTAACTTCTTCGAGAAGCATTTAAGAGCATATATATGTTCATAGAAACTTTTTGTTTTATTTTTATCTGTAGAATCAACCGCCGAAGTTAGATATACTATTTTTTGACACCCTGTATAAAAGAATAAAATAATTGACTTGGAAAAATCATAATCCGAGAATGAATGTTGAATGTGTCAAATTTTATATTAACAAGAATCTCCTTTTAAATAGTCTTTACTTTTGTTGTTTAATTCTAACCTTAGTAGCCGGTACTAAATGTATATTTTAGGAATACAATATTAAATTCAAACGAGGGTTACCAGATATTCGGATTAATCCGACCATGTCCGGATTTTTATTATATCCGGGTGGGTCTGTTCAGATTTTTCATAAACGACCGGATTTTAATATTCCACTAAGAAATGTCGTCGTGATGCAAAATAATAAACTAGCTTTAAAAAACCTACCTGATTATTTAAAAAATCGTAGATAAATTCAGCAGTGTAAATTCATTGTTTTACTTTGCAAGTTTTAGGTTTTTACAGTTTAAATATAAATGTTCATTTTTGCTCTTGTTTTATTGAAATGTAATCATCAATAAGTATGTAATGTAAAAAATGCTACTTTGCTAAAAAATGTCGACGTCCGGATTTTTTGGAAGGTTTGTTCTGG
Organism: Sitophilus oryzae; assembly: GCF_002938485.1. NCBI lineage: Eukaryota > Metazoa > Arthropoda > Insecta > Coleoptera > Curculionidae > Sitophilus > Sitophilus oryzae. Next base: position 1,709,631 of record NW_022147508.1, read on the forward strand.
GTGGACACGTTTTTATCTGGTAACGCTAGTTTAACCAATATTTCTTTAAACAATTATATAAGCCAAATGAAAAGAAAATTAAATCAGTAAAGAAATACATAATAACCGACCAAAAAAAAATTGACATTTTAAATAATACGCTCTACCGAAATTTACAGATAAAATCAATAAACTTTGACTCGACTATAATTGACTGCAGTATATTAACAGTTTGTTAATGTAGTTTGTTAGGTGTAATGTCATTAGAACAAAACAATAAATATGTCTGAGTAAATAGTTAAATAAGTACCATAAAATTAAATCTTTAGTAAACAAACAAGCAAAGTATGCGGAAAGAATAAATGTATAAAAAATACAGTAATAGATCCTAATACAAATAAATTCTAATGGTTTTAGGGATATAATAATATTTACCATAAATAAGTTATAGAATTTCATACAGAATTGAACACTATACCGGGTGTTTCTCAAAACTGATTACCCCTATAACTTATTTATTTTCTCAGATAAATAAACGATATTTGAGACTTGGTATTCGACATTAATCAGTATTGATTGACGTATTCAATTATTGTTTTCGGTCACTTTCTGTTTTACCAGAAATACACTACAACAACTTTTGATTTTTAAGTAGCACCCTCGGTATTTTTAAACGGTTTTATTTAGCTCGACCCGTACGGTATTTATTTATTTGTTTGTTTATTTGAGTCAAAATTAGAAATTGAAATTTAAGTACCTTCCTGTTGTCAGATTGATCTGAAATTTGGTACACACCTTTAGTTCCGATGACAATACAATATAGTAATATCAATAACATTGTAAATCTAAGATGGCCGCCGGTACAAAATAGCGGATTTCATATTTTTCCACAACCCCCTCAATATGGGTATCAAATGAAAGGGCTACACTAGTAGAATACTGTGATTATGACAAAATTTAAAATCCAAGATGGACGTCGTTACAAAATGGCGTATTAGGTGAGGGCATGAGTAGTCGTGTCCAGAACAGTTGTGTCCAAGATTGTGTGACGTTAGAAGTACAGATAAAAAAAAATAGGTGATTAGATGTACCTACGTAGTTAGCGGTAGCTTTACCACCCAAGTTAAGGTAATAGGTTAAAACGTGCTGAGGACTGTATGGCATTAGGGTGGCTAAAAATGTAATGTCGCAAGCGTTTTCCCCTCAAGATTGGGCGCCTCTTGTTGTATATTATAGCCTTGCCCCTCTACTGGACCTCTGGGGGGAGGGGTCGACCGTTAAAATGTCCATTACTCGTGGGAACAACATGGAAACAATAAATAAAAAAACAAAAAAAATAATAAAAAATCGGTAAAAAAACTTTTAAGTTAAACGGTTTTATCTTATGTGCACTGAAAACTAGAAAATAATAATAACAATTAGATATTTTGAACTTCTAGTTCAGAAATATTTTAGTACTAGGCAGAATAGCTTTTAGGCATATTAGACTAAAATAAAAACGTGGGGCCCATTAACTATTGCTCTAATACTTTCTTCTATACTAAGTGTGGATTGCATCGACTTACTATAATCGTAACTGGAGATTTTGACAATCAATAACCAGCCGTGGCGGCTTCACCAGCGAACGCCGAGCTCATGATCTACCAAAGTATAAAGATACGCTTTGCCATAGGTAGGATTTCAGAGGGGCCCCACGTTTTTATTTTAGTCTAATATGCCTAAAAGCTATTCTGCCTAGTACTAAAATATTTCTGAACTAGAAGTTCAAAATACCTAATTGTTATTATTATTTTCTAGTTTTCAGTGCACATAAGATAAAACCGTTTAACTTAAAAGTTTTTTTACCGATTTTTTTTTGCTTCATTTGATAGAAAATCACACTCTGAATAGAGTGACATACCTTATGTCAATTTTTGACATTCTCGCTTAAAAAAATCGTATTTTAAACTTCAATTTAGAGCGACATATTGCTGTGTTGTAGAATATTATAGTATCTTATCTATGTGTAGAATGTAAAATGTTTAGGAGGGGGATTAATCACCGCGATCTTACAGATCTATTGTGTGTTTCGATCAATGCTTGGTACCTATATCCCTAAGAGACGAGATACTTAATACAGTAATAAAACTAATATAATAAATAATAACAGATGCTATATATATCCTTAAAAAAATCAAATTGAACTGGGCTGGGCATATTGCCAGAAGAACAGACAATAGACGGATCAAGCTAATACTAGAATGGCAGCCAAGATAGGATGCTCTCAGAAGCAGAGGCATACCCCACTAGAAGATGGCTTGAAGAGTTTTAAAGAAAATTGAATCCAAGTGGCACAGGACCGAGAAGAGTAGAAGGATTTGAGAGATGCCTACCTCCAGCAGTGAACACTTCAGGCTGGTTAATGATACGCAAAAATAACTTTAAATTACATATATCTATGTACTCTACTGTTTTTCTAATTATTCAATGAGGAAATGGAAAAAATGGGGGGAAACCACTACGAAACTACTTCTAAAGGGCTCTATTCAAGTGAATAGGTGGATTACAAGACAGAATATCAAAAAATATCTTAGAGAATATTTGTTCACAATTCGATTTAAAATCAGTAACATCCATGTAACAATTTTATCAAAATTATTTATCAAAACCTTACGGTTTTTAATTTGTTTGAGCTTATTGTTTCTTCCAAATAGTGCATTAATGTTTTTTTTAAACTTCAAACTTTCCAAATACTTGGTAATATGTGAAGATGATTTAGCACGCGATTCTTTGTCATACATCAGATTCAAGGGAAAAATCGTATATGTGTGAATAAAAAGTATCATACCTCAAAATATGGCCACTAGATAGTAAGGAAAACATTCTGTAACTCTTTCATATATCAATTTTGAAAAATCTAGTTAGTGGAGAGCAATAAATAAATAAAATCATTCCTGATAAAGTATAGAGGGTAAGTTTGAGATAATTTTCCTTGAATATAATTATATTACCTTTCTTTCTACATATTGCTTTTCGAAAACCTAGCTTTGATAAATAATATTAATTAATTATTAAATTCGTTAACACCTTCGCCATTATGTCCAGATTTTAATTTGCATTAATATTTTGAAGATAAAAATGTAGTGGAAGCCATTAATTTCAGGACTAGTTGTATACCTATATGCCGCAGGCGTATCGAATAATCCGGCTTTTTACAAAAATACTAGGCATATTATGAAACGCCTGCATTTTAAACAAAAGAAGGAATTTTTCAAAGAGTCAAAGGAATTAGATGGGCTTAAAGTGCCTAATAAGAATAAGAATTAGGTATATTAAACAATGATTATATTATCTGTATATTTCTGTCAAAAGACTGCCTGTTTCGTAGCCAGGCAGATTACAAAATTATCAGTTTAGTCAGTTATCCGTAAAGCAGATAAATAATTTACGCTTTAATAAATATATATATATATATATATATATATATATATATATATATATATATATATATATATATATAAAAGAAGAAAAAAGATTAAACGGCTCGTAACTAGCGATGGGAACTATCGAATGAATTAGACTATCGAATGGTTAATGAATGAATGATTTCAACTATCGAATGGTTTTATTCGAATAAAATCATTCATTCATTTGTAAACTAAAGCATATGTGACAACCTCGCCGTGCGACTAAATGGTTATCGTTGAGCCACGACTATCGAATGCTTTTGATAAATGAAATTTAGTATTCGTTTGGATTTTGTATGCGTCAGTGCATTATTGGTTCTTCCAAATTTTTATAACTTCGCCGTATAAATACTGTGCTATTTTTGTGTTTATTAAAATAGTTAAAATACTAAAATAGTAGTTATTTTTTAATTTTATTTATTGACGATTGTGTGCATGTGCAGGTGGTCAAAATTTTTCCGATAATTTGTGTGGTTTTCCAGTAGTCCGATCTTTCAATTATTTCATTTTATATGGTATATGGTCTATTTTTAATGGGAAATTTTGAGAAGTAGCAATTTTTAAGAGAGATGAGATGAACTTATTAATTAATTTTAAAAAATACATATTTGTATTTTAGATGTTTTAATAATACCTATGAATTAATTTGGAACTTAATAATTATATTTAAGTAATGTGGTTAAATAAATGGTTATCGAACTCAAACTATGGGAAAAAACTAAAATGAAAAATTTTACACGTGCCAATTTAAAAAAAAGTTAACGATGTTTGTATTTTGTTTATGCTAATTCTCTTACATGTGTAGTTTTGCGAAGAAATATTTCATTTATTTTTAAAGTAAATGCCAGTAAAAGTAAATATAATTTTTAAATAGTAATATAAAGCACCTAATATAAATAATTTTGATTTCTAATTTTTTATTTATATTTTCCTTCCATTACACCGCTTGCTTAGAAAATTAGTAAATGTTTATATTTCATGATTTTAAAATTTGTTGTTAATATAACAAATTAGTTCTGTAATTATTATTATTTAATAAACCAACGTTGCCAAAAAAATTAGAGACTATATTATTTTTAAATAGGATCTAATATAAATAATTTTGACATCTAATTTGTTGTTTATATTTTGCTACTACTTAAAAAAATATTTATATTAAATGATTTTAAATTTTGTTGTTAATAGGTATAACAAATTATTACTGTTATTATTATTTATTAAACCAGTCTTTGCTTAAAAACATTCAAAATAATTTTCCTACATCCAAAATAACAAGTATTATTGCAGTGTAAATAACAGAATATTAATAAAAAATTCAGAATATATAGACATACTATCCCTAACTAACTAAAGCCAAACAATAATATTCTTTGCTAATATCAACTAATACAAAATATATAACAGCAACTGCGTCCTTCATAATGTAATTTCTGTGTAAATACTAGCACCTCAATAAAAAAATAATAATGTCCTTATCTATATATGACTCCGCAAAAAATCAAAGATGCCGGCTTCTTTCATAGCATTGCCACCGACCGCTTTCTCGGAAAAAAACCTATGTCGCCAGGCGACAACTAAAATTCAGTTAATATTTTATTATAATCGATCCTGACGAATAAATGAATTTCATAAACGAATAAATTTTATAAATGAATGAATTTTACAAATGAATGAATTTTATAAATGAATGAATTTTATAAATGAATGAATTTTATAAATGAATGAATTTTATAAATGAATGGTTTTTGCTGCCGAATTACTAGAATACAATATTTCAAGGCAGATGACGGATCTATTTGATAATTTTTATTCGAATAGTTTTCAACGAATGTTTTCTTACTAACTATCGAATTATTCGAATGAATTGCAACTATCGAATGTTTCGATAGTATTCATTCGATAGTTCCCACTACTACTCGTAACCGTATACACCAGTGTACACTAGTGCAGACACGCACACTCACACACTCACACAACCACAACTACACTAGTGCGCACTGATGTAACTGCCTTCAGGCTTCATCAGTACGGTAAGGAATCAGGAAGCGAAGAAACCGATCCCAAAACACAGAAAACCAGGAAGCAAACGATGCAACGAGGCACCGTGTGCAACCTAGGAGATGGAAAAAAAATTCGGCTGATTCAGATCGGCGGGTTGCTGTTGGCTACCTCCGCGGCTGTTCTGGACGAAGCCCACAATCCTGGGCGACTCTGGTTCTTGGCTGCAAATTGTATCCCCGTTGGCTCCCGTTTGCTCCTTTTATTTTCGTTTCTTCATCAATTTTTTTTCCATCTCCTGGCTCATCAGCTTCCTGATAAAAACCAATTGTTATGTTTTAACAGCAGGATTACGGGACGTCGTTGCAGCCACTTTTATTAACACAAATGTTACTGCCATAACATCTTGAGTTGCACATGATTCCACTTTTCAATAGCCACCCGCAATAGCACCTATTTGTGTTACACTTATTTTGTTGCAGACTTAAAAATAATATTTATGGAATCCATGTCCGCAAAATTTACATTATTTACATCTTTTCTGACCACACTCTCTTCACAGAATCATTATTAACTTTTGTAATATTTTTTCGTAATTTTGAAAGATATTTGTTCACGAAATTATCCTTGTGTCGTGATCCTGGATTGGACCACCGTCGTCACCAATCTTGTAGTCGCTGCCACCAAATGTTGTAGTTCTCTATTTGACTCGTATCACCACTTGTTGGGAATGTTATTCTTTATTTTTTTTATAATTAAATTCTTACTAAGTTGTTATTACTTTTTATTTTTAAACTTTTAATACAAAATATAAATTTAGCAGTATTACGTCTATGAAAATTTTTATGAATGTCCCTGGTCCCTTCTGTGACCGTGCTTTTATGAGAATGCCCTCTCGAAAAACCACGGGCGTACCTACTATTTCTTAATAATATTTTCAGGTAGGTTTGCAAAGGGACAAACATGACCATTTCTTAAGTAAATAGAAACCAGACATCGCGTCTGAAAGTAAACGAATTACAAAAGGAAAACTAAAAATGATGCAACTTTTATGACTATTTCTTCCAAATTTCATCTTAAGGTAATGGTTCTGTTTATTTGCATCACCCATCTTTCTGAGAAGAATAATAATGTTGATGGTATTTTTCGTACCTTAAATTCTTTAGGCATAGCCGTAGAATAAGGGTAAAAATAATATTTTATACAATTTGTCGAATATACATATACATATAACCATATTAAATGTATGTTCACAACACCTCCCCCCTTAATGAGAGATTTCATGAGGTGAAAGTGATATGAAATCTCAAAACAAATGTTTATATAATTAATTAGTATAACTCAGATGGAAATGAATAAAAGTACATATATAAAAGTATTATACAAGTCTTAACTACTAATTATAACTAACTTACATTCTAACTTAACTAACATTTTTTTTTATAACTATTGCAGATTTAAAAATGTATCAAATGCGGAAATTATTTTTCTTTTAATGGTCGCCTTGATGGTACATACCCAATGGGTCTGCGCGAGGGCGCCTGTAAATTAACATTCTCTTCTTCGGAGTTTTCATAGTTACCTACATTTTCAGAGTTTTGGCTAATATTACGATTATAATGAGCAACATATCTATCACTATTTCTAGAAGATGGTTCCACAGACTGATTAACTCTAATGCATAAGTTTGGAATAATTCCGCAACAGGCTGTCTTGTTAGTACATTTTGTATACAATTTATAAATAATAAAAATAATAGCAAGAAGAGCTAAGATATAGGCAATTACAGATGCTGGAAATGTATAATTGTTTACAAGTTTCCTTTTTAGAATTTCATCACCTAACTTTTCAATATCTTCTAGCTTATGGCTCGCTACATTAAGTTCGGGGATGTGCTTTGTTAATTTCCTATAATGTTCGTTGAGAAATATTTCACTAATGTTTATTTTTTCTTCCTTTATCCTTTCGCAACAATTATCACTAATGTCGAATGGTGGAATAAAATCACTTGAAATATTGGACTGGACTGTATTTCCATGAGGGATTAGCATTGATGATGCGCTATAAGCTTTACATTGTTTACCTATAGTGACACTACCGCAATTTTTTAGTATTACATCTACGTGATTTTTTTTATTATTACATGATATCGTAAGAGTTTCTGGATGAGGAACTGCAAATAACCAAGTGTTACTGGTTTGTAGTTGAATAAAAATTGCTCTATCTGACTGAATTATACGTTTGTCACAGATATCAGGTATGATATTTGTGAATTGCAATAATTTAACTTCGCAATTATCTGCCAAATGAGCAAGAGAAACTGGTTTTTGTTGTTTGCAAATAAATTTATTTTCTATAATTTTTAAACAAGTATTAAATTCTATTTCCGACAGTGTAATAAACTGCTGTTTGCTTTCGTCAATTGCTATATATTTAGATGAGGGTTGAATTAATATAAACTGATTATTTGACATTAATTTTGGAAAGGGTGATATTTTATAAATATAGAATAAATTTGTTTCAATTAAAGGGATGTTTATAATATATATTAATCGTTTGTTTTCGAAATAAACTTGCAACTCGATAACATTTAGAATGAGATTTGCATTGAGCGGATCTAATGGTACAGGAAATTCTAATCCATGAGGTAGAGATTCGACACATCTTTAATTCGTTAATTAACCTTAATGGCGTTAATATTGAGGGGTGTAAAACTCCCTTTCTTGCTACTAAAATAGCATTCGTAATCGTCATGATTTCTAATTGTAATTGATTTAGCATCATATTTAAAATAGTGACGTGTTCTTCTATGCCGGTTTTTATATATAGAAAAATGAAAATTTTCTTTGACTTTGCTTAATTCATCGCTAATCTTTTTATATTATTTTTTAATAAATTTTCGTTAAAATCTAAAGTTCCAATAGTATTATTGAAATTAATTATTGTTGATTGAACAATTTTTTGTTTGTTCTTTTAAAAGTTGAAGGACTGAAGTTTCGTCTTTATTCATTTGTGAAATTTTATCATTATAGTATTTAGCATCTTCTTCATCTAAAACGCCGAATAAAACTTTAGTTGCTTTTCCTACAATATTGAACCAACCTCGTTTTTGTCTACTTTCTGATAAATGACTATGACCGATCAATTCGTAAGACTTCTAGTTCTTTTCAATTTTTTTCGAAAGTGTATTTAGAACTTTTCAAAATAACTGACAAATATAATAGTGATATTGAGCATTCTCATTATTGCATAAATCTGTAGTATACTTACGGTAATTCTTTAATGATAATAACTTATTACTAATATTTTTCTAATTCTACAAAAGTTACTAGTTTCCATTTGTTATTAAAAAACCTTAGTTCGCCCAGGTGCTCAAAGTGTATTCCAGGGTTCAAGTCATAAGTGGTTATATTGTATTCTGAGTGGACTACTGCTAGGATACTGGTAATTATTATAAATAAATTAGCTAATTAAAATTTATTAATTCTAGTTTTTATAATCTATATATACTGATTATGTTTAGTTTTAATAATAAAAATATTTTAATCTATTTGCATGAATAGTTTGTTTATTTTTCCTTTTTGAATTGTATAATTTACATCTGTTTTTTTTATAATGGTATATGGACCAATCCATAAGGCGGAAAGTTTTTTACTTCTGCCACGTCGAACTGATTCGTCGTAAAGTAACACTTTGTCACCAATTTCGAATATTCTGGTATAACTGTTTTTATCGTAATTATTTTTTGATATGTTTTTACATTTTAATAAGTTTTCTTTAGCTAATTGATTAGAATGTTGCATTTTTTGTTTAAGATTGTTTATGAAATCATCATAAGTATAATTGACTTTAGGTGGTTGTTTAACTGATGTTGGTAATGTAGGAATATGTCCGAATAAAAGTTCAAATGGAGAAAATTGTGTAGCAGTGTGAGGTGTAGTATTATATGTAAATGTTGCATAGGGAATCCAATTATCCCAGTCTGTTTGAGATGTCTTAATGAAGTGTCTTAAATATTCTTCTAGAACTTTATGAGAGCGTTCTAGTGCTCCGTTTGACTCTGGGTGATAACTTGTTGTTTGGATCTTTTTTATCTTTAAAAACTTGCAAGTACTTTTAAAAATATCACTTAAAAAATTTGACCCCTGATCTGTGACTAGCATGTCAGGTATTCCGTAAATGCATATAATATTCGTTACAAAATGATGCGCTACAGTTACAGCTTCTTGATTTCTCATAGGTATATTAATTATATATTTTGTTAAATCATCCTGAAAGGTTAATATGTATTTGTGACCATTTTCGGTTTCTGGTAGTGGTCCAACTATATCTAAAAAACATTTTTCGAACGGTTTTGATGCCGTGGTCGTAATTACCATAGGCATTTTTGTTTTTCGAGACTGTTTATTTTTTTGACAAAGTTCACATTTTTTTATAAACTCTTTTATGTCTTTTTTCATACCTTTCCATGTATATAATTGAGATAATTTTTTATATGTGCGGGATGACCCTTGATGACCTCCTAATGGACAATTGTGATTTTCATTTAATAATACAACTTTTTCAGCATCTGAGGGGTTGATAAGACTGTTGTTAAATATTGTAATTTCTGAATAGAGGTCTTTAAAAATATATCTTATCATAGGAAGAACGATTTCCCATTTGACTAATGAGTTGTAATGATATTTTATAAATGATAGTTCGGTTTTTTCGTTGGATATAATATTTCGTAAAGTTAGTAAGCAAGACCAAATATTTTCATAATTAATATCACTGAATGTATTTTCGTTGTCTGTTAATAGAAATATATTACAATTATTTTGTTGATACTGAAAAACTGACGGCATGTCTAAAGGATTTGTGTTATCGTAATGTTCTAAAAATGTATTAATTTGTTTATTTTTTTCTAGAATTTTAAAGTCGTTTTTGTTGAATAATTTTGGCAAAAATAAAACTATAGGTATAAGTTGTGGTGTTTCAAACAGATTTGTGTTTTTTTCTTTGACTTTGGAATTAATAATTATATGGCTTTCGAGATGTGTTTTAAAATTATCATAATTGGTAATAATAGAATTGACATTTGTTGTGCTAACTATTCTACTCAATGCATCAGCATTTGTATTAATCTTTCCAGCTTTATAAATTATTTCATAGTCATATTCTTCAAGTTTTATTCTAAAACGCGTCAAACGAGAACCAGGGTCTTTGATATTAAATATATAGAGTAGGGGTTTGTGATCTGTAACAATTTTAAATCTTGTGCCAAAAATATATGGACGGAAATGTTTTACTGCCCAGACGATTGCAGTTAGCTCTTTTTCTGAAGTTGAATAATTTTGTTCTGCTTTATTTAGAGTTCTACTAGCAAACGCTATTGGACGATCATGATTAACCTTACCCTGCGATAAAATTGCTCCTACTGCGAAATTACTCGCATCTGTTGTTATAATAAATTCTTTGGTAAAATCTGGGTATTGGAGAACAGGTGGAAAAGTTATACTATCTTTAAGAATTTGGAAAGAATTTTCGCATTTTATACCCCAATTAAAAACAGAATCTTTTTTTAATAATTCGGTTAAAGGTTTAGCAATTTTAGCGAAATTTTTGATAAATTTCCTATAATATCCTACAAGCCCTAAAAAAGATTTTATATCTTTAGGATTTTTAGGTTGCGGAAAGTTTGTTACACATTGAATTTTTGATGGATCTGGTTTAATGCCGTTTTCTGTAATAATGTGACCTAAGTATAAACATTCTTTTCGTAAAAACTGACACTTCGAAGGTTGAAGTTTTAAATTATGTTGTCTAAATCTTTGAAAAACTTCAATTAATCTATCGTTATGTTCATTTAAGTTGTTTGCATAAATTACTATATCATCTAAATAAATAAAGCATTTCATACCATTAAGACCGCTTAAAACTGTGTTCATGAGTCTTTGAAATGTGGCGGGAGCTCCTTTTAAACCGAAAGGCATTCTGTTATAAACGTAATGTCCTGTATTAGTGCTAAAAGCGGTTTTATTTTTATCTTTTTCGTCCATTTCTACCTGATGAAATCCACTAGTAAGATCTAAGGTAGTAAAATAATGAGATTTTCCTAACTGGTCTAAAATTTCTGCTATATTAGGTAGAGGATATGCGTTTCCAATGGTAATTTCATTTAACTTTCGAAAATCAACGCATACTCTAAATTTAGGTGATAATGGGTCGCTTTTCTTAGGAACAACTAGTAAAGGACTATTCCAAGGACTGTCCGAAGCGGAAATTACCCCGTCTTTTAACATTTGCTCAGTTTGTTCATTAATTATTTCTTTATGTTTGAAAGGCAATCTATAAGGTTTTACGTTAATAGGACCTTTATTACTTTCTGTCGGTATAGTGTGTTTTATTGTGTTGGTGCTTGTTAGTTTATCGCCTTCTAAGTAAAAAATATCGTTAAAATCTCTACAAATATCTAATACTGAATTAGTTTCTTCTTCATTTAATTGGTCTAGATTAATTTCTTTTCTTATTTTAGCAAAACGATCGATAATGTCATAATTATATGTTTCTATAAATTCGTACTCATTAAAAGAAATAGGTTCGACATTCACTCTAGGTGTATGGATAGTTTGAGCTTCATTAGAAATATTTAATATGCTAACTAAACATTTATAGTTCTGGACTTTTGTTAGGCTTGACCCTAGATATAAATGTTCGGATAATTGTTTTGAAACTACTATGCCTTCGGACGAAGATAAATTAGCTAGAGCAGGTACAATAATTTGACATCTCGCGGGAATTATTGTAGTTGCTTCTGACGGCAAAATTTTAAAAAAATTGTCTTCAAAATTAATGACTCCGTCTTCGTAATTTATTTTGGCTTTATACTTTTGCAAAAAATCGCGTCCTAATAGTCCATCACTTTTAATCGGTATACTATCTGGCACAATGTGAAAAGGATGAGTTATTGCTTTGTTATTGTTTAATTTAATTGGGATGTTACAAACACCTTTAGTAAATACAGGTTCTTTACTTATACCTTTTAATTCTATAATGCAAGTTTTATTTAATTTTAGATTATTTTGTAATAAGATACATTCTTTCAATAAAGATATATCTGCCCCTGTATCTAATAAAAGATGTAATTCTTTATCTTTTATATCTAAAGAAGGGATTTTAATTATCTCTAATTGTTGGTAACTATCGGAAAATAATACTGATTTATGCGGTATGTCAATTAAGTTTTGCTCAATTTTAATTTTATTTTTATGCTCAGGTAGTGTGTAATTCATAGAACAGCTATTATCTAATTTTAAGAAGCGCTTAATCGGCTGCTCGCGACCAAGGCTTCGCTCTCGTTTCCCGAAAAATTTTGAGATGTGCTCGGTTCTGAAAAATAATTATCTGCTGAATTGATTAACGACTGAGAATTTATAGTTTGAATTTGTTGTGGTGATCTATTATTTGAACTATTAAAATTGGTAGTACTGGATTCATTATTGTAATTAGAAAAATTTTGAGATTGTTGAGGTATCGAAACATTTTGCTGCCGTTGAGGAACTTGTGAGTTATTAAAATTTCTTGGATTCTGAGAATATCTATTATTGTAATTTGAACGAGGATTATTACTGTTATAATTGTTACCATAATTACGATTATAATTACGCACGTCGTTGTTCTGATTAAAATTTTGATTGTTGTAGTTTCGATTAGTGAAACGTCCTTGATTATATTGTACTGTATTTACGTCTTGTCTATTTGAAAAATTATTATTGCTATTAAAATTTTGCGGTGGGCGTGTCTGATTATTGCTAGGTACATTTCTATTATATGAGTTACTATTTTGTTCGTATTGCCTAAGCTGTCTACACTGTGATGTTAAATGATTATTTTTAAAACAAAATAAACAGGAATTATTAGAAGAATGATTATTTAATTGTCTATTTCCACGCTCTACAAAACCTATATTTTTAAAATGCGAGTTTTTAAACCTGTCATTATTCTCAAGTTCCATTTCAATTGCTAATGATAAAGCTTTATCTAAATATGTAGTATTTTCGGCAATAATACGCATTTGAATTTTTTCATCGTTGAGTCCTTTTCTAAAAGTATTGACTAAAATGGAGTTTAAATTTTCTATTAAAACAGTAGCTTCGTTATTTGCATAATTTAAGTGACACGTTTCTTTATATTTATTAAAGAGAATTTGTAATCTATCGCCATATTCTTTTACAGTTTCCTAAAATGTTGCTTTATATTCATTATTTGTGTTAGAAAATGCGATGGTGGTGTTTTTATCAGTAAAGTGCTCTAATAAGAAATCTTTTAGTTCTTCCCAATTTTGAAACTGTTTATATTGTGTTACCTCTTGTGCCTTCCCTTTTAATTTAGTACCAAAAATTAAATCTACTAGTAATTCTTTTGATCCACTTTGACAATTTTTAATATTGAATCACAATTTTTTAAGAAAAATTGGAGTGAATTTGCGTCACCCTGACCATCAAATGAATTTATTAAATTCAGAACATCAGTTGCGTCTTTACCTCCTGCCATTATTATTTTATTAATGATTTATTACTTTAGTTTAAGAATTATTATTTATTTTTATAGATGTATTTTTTAGTTTGAAGAGAGAAAAAATATTTACGAATTTAAGCAATATTTTTTTTTTTTTTTTTGTTATTTGCAGCCCAGAATTATTATTGTCTTAACTTAAATCTAACTAACTAAAATCAGAAGAAAACAGTAGCGTCACAATACAGTAAACAAATGAAAGACTTACCCCGTCATCATCTGGTGAAAACAAAAGCTTCCCTGGAGACTTGCTGCTGCGTCTGGCGCTCCTTCAGTGTCCCCAATGTCTACGTCTCGTGTCGGGCTTCTTGCTGCTTCTTGGTGCACCTTCAAGAACTGCCCGTTGCCTCTATCTTCTTCCAAAAACTGGTAGGTTTTCTGCTGCGTCTGGCGCACCTTCAGGAAACCTTGGTAGTTTTTACCGCTGCCACCAATGTCGTGATCCTGGATTGGACCACCGTCGTCACCAATCTTGTAGTCGCTGCCACCAAATGTTGTAGTTCTCTATTTGACTCGTATCACCACTTGTTGGGAATGTTATTCTTTATTTTTTTTATAATTAAATTCTTACTAAGTTGTTATTACTTTTTATTTTTTAAACTTTTAATACAAAATATAAATTTAGCAGTATTACGTCTATGAAAAATTTTTATGAATGTCCCCGGTCCCTTCTGTGACCGTGCTTTTATGAGAATGCCCTCTCCGAAAATCCACGGGCGTACCTACTATTTCTTAATAATATTTTCAGGTAGGTTTGCAAAGGGACAAACATGACCATTTCTTAAGTAAATAGAAACCAGACATCGCGTCTGAAAGTAAACGAATTACAAAGGAAAACTAAAAATGATGCAACTATTTATGACTATTTCTTCCAAATTTCATCTTAAGGTAATGGTTCTGTTTATTTGCATCACCCATCTTTCTGAGAAGAATAATAATGTTGATGGTATTTTTCGTACCTTAAATTCTTTAGGCATAGCCGTAGAATAAGGGTAAAAATAATATTTTATACAATTTGTCGAATATACATATACATATAACCATATTAAATGTATGTTCACAACACTTGGACAAATACAGGTTAGTTATTTATAGGCATTTTAAAGAGTAACTGAAAAGAACTGACTGATAGACTCTTTGTAAAATTTCCTTCTTTTGTTTAAAATGCCGACATTTTATAATATACCTAGTCTTTTGCAAAATGCCGAATTATTCAATACGCCTGCGACATACAGGGTCCGGCAATAGTGCGTCGGGCATCTGTAGCTCCTAGAATAAAAAACTTGAGAATTTTGTTTAAGTGCAAACCTAAAGTATGTACCAGGATGTATTTCAGGAAAATATTTTAACTTCTAGAGGGTGGCTCAAAAAAGTGTGAATGGACCTGGATGATTTTTTTTAAATGGAACGCCCTGTATATTATTGCATTTTGGCTTTCTTTCCGATCACTTTATAACCCTAAGATATGAATAAATACATTTCGATTAGTTTCAGAGATATTAAAAAATAAATCAAAATATATATTTTTTAGCCATATTAAAATTGTTATTAAAAATAAAGAACTATTCTGAAATCAAAACTATATTAGGTATTTACTTTAGATGGTCTATACTGACTTTGCTATAAATATGAATATCGTAAATTATACAGGATGTTCAAAATTCTACGCCAAACTTTCTAAAATATAAAATAATTTTTCTTCGTTTTTTTAAATGGACGGAATTTTTTTTTCTCAATAGACGGAGAATTAAAAAATGAACATTTTTTGTATTTACAGTATTTCAAAATTTTTTCCCAGATATTTGCGGTTTTATATTTCATATGGCATTTTCCACAGTAAATTTTTATCAAAGCCACCCAATGATTTTTCTCTCGTATTTTACCATTGAAAGCGCCATATGAAATAATACTGCGTGTATCTGCGAAACCGTTAAGAATTTTGAAATACTCTAAATACAAAAAATGTCCATTTTTACACTCTCCATCTAATAAAAAATAATAATATACAGGGTATTCCATTTAAAAAAACAAAGAAAAAATATTTTATATTTTAGAAAGTTTGGCGTAGAATATTGAACATCCTGTAGGATTTACGATTACCATATTTATAGCAAAGTAAGAATAGACCATCTAAAGTAAAAAACCTAATATAGTTTTGATTTCAGAACAGTTCTTGTATTTTTAATAATTTTTTTAAGAAGGGCTGAAAAATATATATTTTTAATTTATTTTTTAATATCTCTGAAACTATCGAAATATATTTATTTATATCTTAAGTGTATATAAAGTGATCTAAAAGGAATCCAAAAATGCAATAATATACAGGGTGTTCCATTTAAAAAAAATCATCCAGGTTTTATAAGCCTTAGCTTATATTTTATTTTGGCATATTCAGGAATATGCAAATTTATTTTTATATTTAACTTTCGTTACGTAACGTATTTTAAAATTTATTTTGAAGGCAAATTTATGGAAATAACATTTTATAAAAAAAATAAAAAGTTATTAATAAAAACATTTCGTTTAAACAATTTATTAAACCAATCAAGAAACAAACTCATAATATCACAGAGAGATGTATATACTCATCAAATAAAACTTAATATTTATATTGCTTTCCGTGTCATCCCTATTTTTTGGTTACAGGAAACAATTCGTCGTAGGAAAATCTGTCTGTTATAATGTTGGCAATATCGGTAAATTTCTGAGCTAATGAGTCCTCCAAAACCGGCTTGATTTCATTGACAAACAAGTCGGCATTGTCTCGAACCACTTCGTTTGTTGCTCTTGCTATGGTGGAACTCGTTTCAGAAAATAGGTTTCCTAAGTGCATGTAGCTGTGTCCCAAGTAGAGAGTAACATCGAATTTTCGGAATTTCAAAAACTTTTGACCGTTCTTATCAATCAGGTTTCCGTTCATTGTACAATCAAACTTGTAGTCAGCTGAAAATGAAATAATTTTTATTAAAGAAAATATATGCTGCGTATTGGAAAAACATGAAAAAAAACTTTGCTATTTTCAAAAATATACCTATTGGTAGGTTCATACTACCATATTCGTTTTTAGATTTGGATTTTATGACCCAATGAATAATTTAAATATTAAACATACAAACAAACACAAAAAAAATATATTTTTCAGCTTTTAAAAATTGAAAAAAGAAACATGAAAATGGTAGTAGATATGCAAATGGTACTAGAAAAAATACTAACTAATCTATTAAAGAAAAAACTCACTGTCATTAATTATTTTATTTTTTTATTACGTATTGGGCAGCTTAAATTCCTCAAGAGGAATTTGTATTTCGGGACTGAAGTCTAATATTCAGAAAAGATGGTGTAAATCTTTTCTAAATACTTCCACTACACTATCACTACTTTGCTAAAAATCTTTATAGTAGAGCTTCAAAAGAAGGGGCTAAATAACGTCAAATCTTATCAATAAAAAGTAAAATGTATGTATGATCTGTTAATATTTAATTTTTTTTTCTTAATAAAAAGATGACAATCTCGGTCAGCTTGTGTATCACCATGACGGTGCTAAACCTCATATTATATGCACATTTAATAAATTTGAATACCTATTACGACAATTATCACTTCGTTATACTTCTTTATTAAGTAACTTCAAGAAACCAAAGTGGTTCGGTTAATAATAATTATTGAGGGAATTCATCATAATACGAGAACCTCTCTCTTGTATAATTACAAAATCTTTTCTGAGTCTTAAATATTTTTTTTCTACCCATACCCATTATTATTATTATTTTAAAAAGAGGTTTAAATAATTTGCAATAGTAATGGCGCCTATTTTTGAAAGATACTTCTACTTGTCTACTGATACGTCTACTCTAAAGGTGTCGGGCACAAATCAAAATATATAATGTCTCGATCATGTCAAATCCATAAATGTTATTTTACATACTTTGTGTCGCTGAGGACAATTTTATCCAACTAAATTTTATATTTATTTGGATATAGAATTGGATAAAAATTATTTTTTTAAATGTGGTTTCAATAAATTTCAATAATTATATGACTATAAGAGAATTATTTCACTGTTATTATGGATTCAGTGAATTTTGCTCATACGTACGAGTTTATCGATAAACAGTTGGTATTCTTTAGAAATTGTGAAAAAAATATTTTATCCAGATGAATGAAGTTTGGTACACTTATCCAAAATCTAAAAAGAAACAACCTTTCTAAATAATGATATTGAAAATTCGACCAGAAAATGCACTTTACAGTTATTTACTTTTTAAAATTCTCAATCTCTCCCAAGCTAAATTTCATTTTAAGCTATACAGGGTGCGTCTCAGAAGTGGCTCACCTCTATAATTTTTTTATTTTTTCAGATAACAAACGAGATTTGGTATTTTAGTATATGACATAAATTAGGATTGATTGATATATTCACACATTTTCAGCCACTTCCTGTTTCACCGGAAACGACTAGAACTTTTAGTTTTTAAATGTCGCTTTTGGTATTTTTTACTTAAATGGAACGACATAGCATATGCCAACTTTTGACATTTTCAAACAAAAAAAAAGCATTTTAAATATTAATTTAGAATAGGCCATAAATGTAACGAATACCAAGTCTGTGCTACTAAATTATTCGTAAAACATGCTTTCTCCAAATATGCTAATGAGCAACCCTCGTTACATTTAAAAAAATGAGATATGATTAAAAACACGATTTGAGCATTTTTTAACCGACCAGTACAAGACACGAAAAACATTAGACGATCAAATCTATGTTTCCAAGGCTTCTTGATTAAAAATTAGTGTTTTTAACACAGTCATGGCACTCTAGATTGAAATTTAAAATGTGATATTTTTTAAGTGGGAATGTGAAAAGTTTACATATGATATGTCATTCTATCCAGAGTGTCATTTTCTATCGAATAAACTAACAAAATATCGAGGGTGCCATTTATAAATCCAAAGTTCAGTCATTTCCGGTGAAAGTCAGTTAGTCACTTCCGGTGAAACAGGAAGTGACCGAAAACAATTGAATACGTCAATTAATCCTAATTTATGTCATATACTAACATACCAAATCTCGTTTTTCTATCTGAAAAAAATAAAAAGTTATAAGGACTGACACTTGGCACATGACACTTTTTAGACGCACCCGGTATATAAATAAAAAATCCTGCCGAATCTTAAATAAGTGCAACTATTTCAGGAGTGGTATATTTGGACTCCAGAAACACGTCTGAGGTTTTCTAGTCGAAACAGAAAATTTGATAATTTGATATTTTTCGAAAAAAAGATTGGATTTTTTCAATGTTTAGTTAAAAAAATATAATATCTAGATTTTACGGAAACATAAGTAAAATATTAAATTTACAGGAAAAAGAAGACCCAGAAAAAGTCCAGTGGTTCTCGACATTTAAGCAGAAAATATATTTTTTTGTTTTCTAAGTAAAATAACTCAGTTATTTTGGATTTATTAGAAAAACTGTAAAGAGAAAATGTGTTTTTCTTTTATCGAGATCTACCAGCCCTGAAAATATTTGCACATATTTATGACTCACCCTATATAAAACCAATATTATCTTACTTTTTAATGAGAGTATTTTTATTATTTTTATGTATAAAAATAAACTAGGTATGGCATTGAGCTGCATTTTTCTTAACCTTCCTATAACTTCATTGTTTACATGCATCTTTTCATATGTAACAATAAATTCGCACAGTTTAATAGAAATACTAACTCTTCCGGATATTCATTAATGTATTTCTTTTGTATTATACCTATAAAGGTTTTGTCATTCTTTTAATTAAAAAATTATATACAGGGTGTTTCAAAAACCATGTACCATCTCTCGTGGAGAGATTCCTGACGTAAAAATAAAATTTATTTTTTTTATCTACACTCTCTTTTAGCGGACCGATTTTGATGATTTTTAAGGAGTTTGTAGCTTAGGAGTAAATTATTTGACTTTTTAGTACCTCTTTCTAAATTAAAAATGAAAATTGTCATCTGTAAATTATACGAGGGGAAACAATGTTGATATTTTGGTGAGAGTTTAAAACACCTTGTGGAGTACGTTAACAAAGCAAATTTTCTCGTATTTTTTACATTAAAACAATGCCTTTACTTTTGGCCCTACAGACCAAGACAACAGACCTATAAAATAGTGTTTATAATTTATGTTTTGACACTGTCTTTGAAAAATCATATTATTGATGAGATCATATTATAGTAATTTTTACTTTGAAAATTACATTCGAATCGCTAAGGGCAGTATTACACTATCAAATTTCTTTGTCAAAGATGTTTTATAAAAGATATTTCATTGCAAATTTGACATTGTTAATATACAATATATTATAAAATCACACATATTACACTGTCAAATTCTTTGACAAGATAAAATCTTTGACAAAGGAAGTTGATAGTGTAATACTGGCCTAAAAACACTTGGAAGAAAATTATAATAAATCGAAAAATAGCTACTAAACATAGCTGAATCGGACCTTTGTTGGTATAAAAAATAAATCTTATTTGTACGGGAGGAATCTCCCCACGAGGGATGGCACATGTATGCATTTACAATAATTTATGACAATTCGCAAAACAAATATTCTTTCTAGGTAATGGTTAAAATTAATTATACGAAATTTAACACTCTAATAAAAATGAAAATCTACATTTAAATCCTATCTATAAAAGATAAATAAAGTGATATCATCATTTCAACTATGCAGTCCATTAATTCGAATGCCCTTCCTTCGAGAAGGTTAAGGTCTTTGAAAAAATTAAGCTCAAGATTAATGTGACATACCAGTAAATACAAGTATTTATAGTTGGAATAAAAAATTAGGTAGATTCTTTTATTTTATATAAGATTTTACAAGATTTTTGTTCCATAATCATCCAGTGGTTTATGAAATATGACTATTTTTAGATGACATTTTTCTTTCATATTTAAAGTCTTTCCAGATTGAAAAATGGTGAAATATTGAAACCCTTCAATTGCAAGTATTATAATAATATATTTAATAGTGTCCTTTTTATAGATAATCAATCTAAAATATATACATGGTGGTCCGAATTATATTCATGAAACTTCGGCAGTATATTCTGCAGATAAGAACAAGTCAAAAAGTTCGTATACATTTATTTCCTGATATGCTTCGTTTAGGAGGTACAGGGTGTGATTGATGGTGGTGTCCAGCGGACCCCAAGCGCTATTTAAACCTCTGTAAAATATTTACGTTTAAGAATTAGGCCTCGTCGCGCCATTTATCTTTAAGTTAGGGTACCAATATGCAACTTTTAAAGGTGCACTCGATTTTATCAAGTATTATTCCTACCAGCGAGCGGGGGCTAAAGTTTCATTGGGGTCTGTGTGGCACCACCACGCCAATGGCTTTCATTATTAGGATGGTGGGTAGTCTAAAAAGTGTGCCTCACTGGGACACTAATTTTGAGGAAAGAGACTTAAAGAGACTTAAGTGAGATGAAGATCATCGAGACATTGATTTTTCTCCAAAGAGTAACCATAACTCCGATTCTGAATCTCTGATAGAACAGAGAAAATTGAATAATCAATAGCAGAAATGAAAGAGATGTGGTATATGTCAATGAAGAAATGACAAAAAACAAAAATCTCATGAATCAAATGTGCACGATCCATGTGCGGAAAATGCAGATCCTATATTAGCATGAACTGTATTTGAAAAAGTAATGTACATTCAAGGTTTGCAGTTTTGTTGAAAATATTTTATGTTTAGTACTTTAGCTTTACATTTCAGTTGTTGGTACTTTTAATAATACAGTAAAATCATAAAATATATATATGTTATTAATTTCTATGGGTTTCTTAGCCAAGTTATATTTATGTTGTCAAAAACTGCTAAAAATGCGTTTTACTTTATTTTTGTGTCCGTTCTTATTAATTTATGGAAAATTAAAGAAATTGTTTGTTCACAAGTTTGAATATATTGTAAACAGTAAATACTGATAAAATAACAAGCTTTTTATAAAATATCTTCATCATGTATTCTTAACAGAAAAAAATTGGGGTCTGTCGGACCTCAGCACGCCGTAAGTGTTCAATAAATTTACCACGCCAGTTGAGGGTTAATCTTCTGCTGATGAAACGCGCGTCCAGGCAAAATTAAAGTGTTTCGGTGTATTGTGGCGAATTAGTGTTTTATTATGCAATTTCGATTCCAAGTATCTTGAGAACCGTCACTCTTAGAGATTTTTACCAAAATACCTTTTTGCGTAAAAATTATGAAAATGTATATGTTTTTACTTAATAGTGTAATACAGGTACGGACAAAAGGTTATTACTCCTCAAAACAGCTAAAAAATATGTAACTGACACCCCCTACAAGTAAGAGTCCTATACTGATATCGAAATCGAATTTCTCATGTCAAAAAATTCCCAGACACTAATTTTTATTCAAATGTCGGCGTTAGCTCAGAAATTATTTGGAAAAAATTGAAATAAAAATAAAACTTCTACAACCTGTATCTCCGAAACGAAACATATGAGGAAAAACATATATACGAAGTTTTTTAGTTATTCTTATCTGGCAGAATATAACTGTCCGAATACAATTCGCAGCACCCTCTGTAATATTTCGGTGTCTGTATCTACCGACTTTAATTGACAAACTCAGTTTTTATAAGCTTTAGTATTTGGCTTATTATACAGGGTTAATTGAAGGGTTGTTTTTACCCAAACTTTAAAACACCCTGTGCAACAATTTCGTTAGTAACTTTTCCTAAAACATTATTTTTAGATCAGATCCATGTTTCCTGAGCATTCTATTTTTTGACTCATGTCAACACATTCCTTGGTTTATTTTTAAGAGCGAAATGAACTTACCACCAACAATTTGCAATTTTCCCAACTATCATTAATTTGTTATGTTATTTTTTAATAGCATGAGATGGCTTTGGTGATTATGGTCGTAATGTCATATCGACACTGGTTAGAACTCATATTAAAATTTAAAAAACGTTAAAAAGTAACAATACAGTCTTGGTTTTAATAAATATTATTAATACTTACAGAACTAAGGCTATTAAAAAAAAATTGTAATAACTAACTCTACAAACAAACAAAAAATGTGTAAATAATACTCTAATACTTTGTGTTGCCTCCCCCGGCTGCTATAACTGTTTGCAGACGTCAGTTCATACTGTTAATGAGGCTGCAAATATATTGTGTTATGTTTTTCCATTCTTCTTCAAGAACCAAGTAAATATACATAATTGCGGCAATCTTCAACAAGATCAATCACTCTTGCACAATCTTCGACACTAAGAACCACATTTAATCGTACACAACAATAATCACCAAAGCCACCTCATCATTATCAACAATAACAAAAGTAACGATAATTGAAAAAATAGCAAAATGTTTGTGGCAAGTTTATTTTGGTCTTAAAAATTAACCAAGCCATGTGTTGACATAAGTCAAAAAACAAAATATTCAGGAGACATGGTTTTGATCTAAAAATAACGGTTTTAGGAAAAGTTACTAACGAAATTATTGCACAGGGTGATTTAAAAATAGGGTAAAAAACAACTCTTCGATTAACCCTGTATATAATAATAATAATAGCTCCTGTATATAGCGTTTGCCGCCTTGGGATTAGCAAGGTACAGCTTGCCATACTAGAGCCGTTCGGTATAAAACGAAGGTAATCTGGCTAGCATTAGGCTCCGCGCGCACTGCATCGGATCGGACCGACCAGCAAAAGCGATTGCGACCATCGTACATATAGACGGCGCCGGCGTCCACTAAAACATTTCGGCCTGTAGAGGCCAGATTCCTACCTCTACCTATCTACGATAGTCGAGTCATCGCCTTCGCCGTTTCTCGCCGGACTGCTACCGATTCAGTGCGCGTACACCTTTAGGGCGCGCACTGCTTCGGATCGGACCGACCAGCAAAAGCGACTGCGACCATCGTACATATAGACGGCGCCGGCGTCCACTAAAACATTTCGGCCTGTAGAGGCCAGATTCCTACCTCTACCTATCTACGATAGTCGAGTCACCGCCTTCGCCGTTTCTCGCCGGACTGGTACCGATTCAGTGCGCGTACACCTTTACGCTTCAACCGCCTATTATTACCTCAGGATTGTGAATCCCAAATACTCATTTAAGGCTGAGTCGACCTAGGCACCAAAACTATATTTATTTTAATAAAAATAGTCGGCTGATGAAATGCCGGGTAACCTGTATAATAAGTCAAACATTAAAGTTAATAATAAACTGAATTTTTGAATTAAAGTTAATATATTTGTATACAGTTTGCTAAAAAAAAACAAGAAAATAGGGCTAAAAATAAAAAAATATAACATTTTAAACTTTAACTAAAAATTTTTCCTTTGCGTTTATTTTGCATCTGAGTCTATAAAAAATAAGTAAATTAATTAATGTTTAATACTTACTGAAATTCCCAGTTATAGGTCCTTGACCTTTATAATTCAATAAAAGCAAACTCATATCGATATCATAATCTCCTTCAAAGTAGATCTTGGGGACATTAACTCGAAATATAAATTTGTTCTTTTTTAAGTTCACCCTAAAAATTATCATGTTTTTATTTTCTTTAAAACGTATGAAGTTCTAGCGTTCAGCAACAGATATTATACATATAATTAAACATTTTTAATTAAAATTTCAATAAATTACGCGTTTACCAACTGTTTCAGATATAAAAACTCTATTCGGTTTCCCTAATTTAAAAATTTACACATATCTTTATTGCAAAATGCAACAGGGCAGTTGTAGCGCATATGTTAAAATTATTTTCATAAATACAACGGATGATTCACATATATTTCAACACTAAAGTTTTAGTTTTATAAATGGAGTGTCATGTGTGTGTATATTTTTTACTGAGTGGATTTGCACATTATGGAGGATTAGCACACTATACTGATTTTACAAATTATATGTTATTAGCTCTTTCCGACATTTCCAACAAGATTATTCTCAACACTACTATTTTTACTATTTACTATTTTTGTACTATACACATTTTCAGTGGTGATGAGTGAGACTCTTGCATTGTGGCAAAACCAAGACCAAAACTAGCGTTAGATCTGCATGACCAAGACTAAGACTGACCAGTGCAAGGCTTACGCAAGATGGTTACCAAGCATGCTTGTGTGTCACGTTTTTATTGACATGTCATTTTTCATAGATCTTAAGGCACTTATTTCATAGAAAAGAAGTTGGATCCTGTCTCTTGAAATGGATTTTTGGTGAAGAAGTTGTCGCATCACAAGACTCTAATTCAAAACAAACAATACTAGAAATTATAGGAGAAAAAGAAACTATCCTCGGCGTCATTGACAGAAAAATACTTGGTACGGACACCTCCAGCGAATGGATGATAACCAATGGCTAAAAAGAATTAATTTATGGATACCAAGCGAAAGATGAAAACGTGGAAGGCCACCTCGAAGATGAAAGCAGGTTGTAGTTGACGCTATGAATTCAAAGAGCCTTCAGGGAGAAAACTAGACAGACAAAAATATGTGGAAGTTGAGAAGCGGGAGACGACGAATGTCCGCAATATATATTTTTCATAGATCGTAATTAAAAACTTTCGCATGAAATTTTAATGAAAGCCTTCAGGAAGGTGTAGTTTAAAAATCAAACGTTGTAGTAATTTCCGGTGAAACAGGAAGTGACCGAAAAGAATTGAATACGTCAATCAATCCTAATTTATGCCATATACTAACATATCAAATCTCGTTTTTTATCTGAAAAAAATAAAAAAGTTATAGGGGTTAGCCACTTTTGAGACGTATCCGGTATTGCCTCCGGTAAAAATCTATATAAAAAGTACTAAATTTGCAGTGACTAGCAGCTAAAGTGAGTTTTGCAGAAAAGCCAGACTGGATCTTGCAAAACGAAGACCATGGGAAAAACCTCTCATCTCTTTACTAATTTTAATTTTAAGCTCTATCAAAATATTAAAAGTTTTATAGAATGTTTTCAAAAGTAATTTAATTTTAATTCAAACATATAATAATTAATTTAATATTGTAACATGGTATAAAGGTCAAAACTATACCGGGTGCGCCTCAAAAGTGGCTCACCCCTATAATTTTTTTATTTTTTTAGATGAAAAAACGAGATTTGGTATTTTAGTATATGACATAAATTAGGATTGATTGACGTATTCAATTGTTTTTGGTCGCTTTAGGGGCGAGACACTTTGCTTGCAAAAGCGCAAGGAAGAAAATTATAATAAATCGAAAAAAATTAAGACTTTAAACCGGATCGGACTTAATTAATAACCCGGATTGGATTAACTTTAATCAGAATCGGATGTATTTTGATATAAAAAATAAATCTTATTTATACTCGAGGTATCTCCCCACTAGAGATGGCAAATATTTTTTGACACAACTAGTATAATTTTGATATCTCTTGAAATTTAGGACATATTTTGTTTATTAAACTAATTTTAGTGTACGTATGAATAAAATATTTTATAAAAAAATAAAAATAAATATCATCTCTATGATCTCTCATCAATCTCTTGAGTGCTCTGCCGATAAATCTTTCTCTTTATCTTTTTTGTATACTTTTTCTCGCTATTTTCTCTTATAAAATATATTATCTTTCTAGATTAGTTTGTTACCTCAAATCGAGTATTTCAAAGTCGGAGGGTCCATAAACTTTTATGTTGGTAATATTAGCATTTATTTTAGCCTGATTTGGTCCACTGCGAAGCTTAACTTCATCCAGAAATAGCGGTTCTACTCCTGGGACATTCAATTCTGGGATGCCTGATTTCAGCTTCGGTCGCAGTTCTTCCACAGAGTTTATGACACATTTGGACAGGTTTGGATCATTTCGGCTGCATATCTTAATATAGGGAGCTAAAACATAATAAATAAAATATTTAGAAATTTTGTCAAAAGTACTGAGATAAAAAAAAACAGTGTGTGCACTATATGCGCATATTTGAATGCGCAACTTCTTACTAACAGCTATTAGTGTCATTCTATTATTCATATTATTATATATTATTATATATTATTATTATACCGGGTACCGGGTGCGTCTCAAAAATGGCTCACCCATATAACTTTTTTATTTTTTCAGTTAAAAAAACGAGATTTGGTGTGTTAGTATATAACATAAATTAGGATTGATTGACGTATTGAATTGTTTTCGGTCACTTTCTGTTTCACCGGAAATGACTACAACTTTTGATTTTTAAATGGCACCCTCGGTATTTTTTTACTTTATTCGATAGAAAATAGCACTCCGAATAGAATGACATATCATAATATGTCAACTTTTGACATTTTCGAAATTATTTGAAATTATAATCTGCGGTTCGTAACGAAAATTTGACTAAAAATACCAAGTGTGTAGTATCAAATTATTCGTAAAAACATGTTTTTTCCAAATATGCTAATGAGCCACCCTCGTTCCCTTTGAAAAAATTGAGATATGATTAAAAATATGATTTGGACATTTTTTAACTGGCCAGGACAAGACATTAAAAACATTAGACGATCAAATCTATTTTTCCAAGGCTTCTTGATTAAAAATTAGTGTTTTTAACATAACCATGGCACTCTAGATTGAAATTAAAAATTCAATTTTTTATTAAGCGAGAAATTCAAAAGTTGACATGTGATACGTCATTCTATTCAGAATATCATTTCCTACCGAATAAAGTAAAAATATACCGGGTGTACCATTTAAAAATCAAAACTTGTAGGCATTTCCCGTAAAACAGGAAGTGACCAAAAACAATTGAATGCGTCAATCAATCCCAATTTATGTCATGTACTAACGTACCAAATCTCGTTTTTTTAACTAAAAAAATAAAAAAGTTATAGGGGTGAGCCACTTTTGAGACGCACCCGGTATATTATATGTCATTGAAGGCCATGTGTCACGTATATAGGTATAAATACCGGTTGTTTCTCAAAAGTGGCTTAACCCTATAACCTTTTATTTTTTCAGATAAAAAAACGTATTTATTTGTTTTCGGTCACTTTCTGTTTCACCGAAAATGGCTACAACTTTTGATTTTTAAGTAGCACTCTCGGTATTTTTTTACTTGATTCGATATAAATTTACACTCTGAATAGAATGACATAGCACATGTCAACTTTTTACATTCTCCCTTAAAAAATGGCTGTGTTAAAAACCTTCATTTTTAATCAAGGAGTCATCGAAAAATAAATTTGATCGTTTAATGTTTTACGTCTCTTATTTTGGTCGATTAAAAGATGGTCAAAACGCATTTTTAATCAAAATTCAATTTTTTACAAAAGGAGCCAGATTGGCTCATTAGCATAATTAGAATAAGTATTTTTTACGAATAATTTGGTACCGAGTTAAATTGTCGTTACATCTATGGCCATGGCACCCTAAATCGATATTTAAAATGCTATTTTTTTAAATTGAAAATGTCAAAAGTTGACATATTATGATATGCCATTCTATTGAGAATATCATTTAAATTTTTAAAAGTAGGTACCAATTGAAATCAAAATTTGTAGTCATTTCCGGTGAAACAGAATATGACAGAAAACAATTGAATATGCCAATCAATCAAAATTTATGTCATATACTTTAACATACCACATCTCGTTTTTGGATCTCAAGAAATAAAAAAGGTATAGGGGTGAGCCACTTTGAGAAACACGCGGTATAGAATACCACAAATAATTAAAGTTGAGAATTATACAGTGAGTAGAGAAGTAATTATAGGAATATTTTATTATTTTAGTTTTAAAATAAATCTGAATACTTTTTTATATCAATTTTTAGTTACATGAAACATGATGGTGTAATTTTCTTTAACACGATTTAGCATTAAGTAGTATACCAGAAGAATAATTAGTGAACTGTGACATTTAACCTTCAAATAAATTCACTTTTATTAAAGATAAACCACAAAATTGGAAATAAATTAAGTACCTATAATTATATCGATTAAAATTTTTGAATTCTAACCTATGTCAAAAAATATTTTCATGATGATGTACAACATCCCAAGGTTGTCTAATGCTAAAATACCGTCTAACTAATTAATAATTGACAAATATAGACATTATATTTAAATTATAATTACCTAATATTAACAGAAACTATTAGTAGTCGACCTATGGCGTCATAGCAGACCAGTTTTATTTACTTATTTTAAAATATTAAATAAACATGAACGAACATTATGAAGAAAACCATATTGCTATATATTAAAAGTGCAATTAATGTATTTTTGCAATTTTTACGCCTAATTATATATACAATATACTTAGTTCAATGTTAAAGTTGTTGTAAAATTAGTTGTGATATGGTAATAAAATTATATAGGTAGATAATTTTTATAAAATGTTTATTAGAAAACTTCGATGCGACATTTATGAAGTTCTCAAAAAATTAAATGGTTTTTAATTTGTATTATATGATATTGATGTAATTGAGAATAAAGTATGATATTTAGTAATTTTTTTAACTTGTATTATATGAGAATAACTGTACCCTTAAAAATTGGCTGATGACATTGTGATAACCATTATGATCACTAAATATCCGCAATTACAAATAACAAACCGGCGATGAATAAAAATTGTGTTTTTTCCCTAGGCATCGATCACCAGGATCATTAGCCATATACAACTCGTTATTGTTAACGATGCAATTACAGGGATCTATCTCAATATCCTCAAGGGGTTCACTCTTACAAGGACAATTCAAAATTTAGAAATCTACATTGACAAAAACATTTCAAGTTGAGTGACAAAAAGATCAAAATAACTAAACACAAAAAAATAGAGAAAACAAAAACAAACAAAATGAAAAATAGGTAATTATTTACATCACAGTATCACAGTTGGATTAGAGTATCACAGGCGAGTATCACAGTTTGTGGTGTATATTAATATCTTTCATAAATTTCAAAATATTTTTAATTGTTTCAACCTCAGTTAAATTTTCACGAATTTCACTACGTATATCGAATCTGTTTCTTTCTACCGTATATTGAGGATATTCACATATAATGTGAATTACTCTCAACTTAACATCACAGACTATGCACATTGGAGGTATTTCTCTATTAAGCAGATATGCATGAGTCACCGTAGTATGCCCAATACGAAGACGATGCACTCTGGGATTCATCAGCTCATCCTAGTGCAAGACGTAAGGATGGGGTTGACAGATGTTGTTTTATTGCGCAAAACTTTGAAGGTTTACCTGCCCACTCATCCTGCCTTTCTGTTATTTTATGCAGTAGTACTTTAAGGTCCTATTTACTAATATAAAGGATATCAATGGTATCTCTTCTAGCAGCTTACTGAGCAGCTTCATCTGCCATTGTGTTACCAAGTATATTAGTGTGGCTTGGGACCCATACAAACGTTAGTTTGTTTCCCTTTTCGCTGCACTCTCGAATAAGCCTCTGATTTTTTTTGTTTCAGAAGATTATGGACAAATATGTCATTAATTTTAGACACGATCTCTAAAGAGTCAGAAACAATTAAAACTCTAGATTGATTATATTCCTCGATGACATAGGATAAGGCTTTCCAGATCGCAAAATGTTCTGTGATGAAAGCTGATGCTTCATGTCTCAAAATCCATTGGAAAACTGACCCGTTAGTAATAATTGCACATCCAGCACCAATTTGTGTCTTGGAGCCATCAGTATAAATAACAATTTTTTTGTTGTACTGATCTAGTATTTTTTGAAACTTTTGTTGATATATTTCAGGCGATGTGGTCTTGACTTTTTGGTTTGTTCAGGTCTAGCTATGGAGGATTTTCGTAAAGGATTTCATTGATTATATGATGGGGGGATAGCATTGTTTCTCTCACTATATGGCTAGGATTTGCCAATGCCGAAGCGAGGTAGGATTGCTTTAGCTTCCTCCTAGGCTCTATATTAAGGGGCTCTATTCCCGCTTCAGCACATAGGCTAGTTGTGGCTTGTGTAAAAAGCTCCAAGAGCTTGCCTTAAACATGCATTTGTTACGCGGTTCAAGAGCTGTAAGGTTGATTTGCAAGCAGTAGAGAATACCACCGAGCCATAATCTATCTTCAAACGAATAATTGTGTTAAAACTAAAGTTATCTAATAAATAAATCTGTTTTTAATAAACATTTTGAAATATTTTCGATAGGTATATTACGCCATAGGTTATAAAATTGCATTGAATTTTATAATATAATAAATTTTCTTACCAGATTATCCTCCTTTAATGAACATTCCTTAATTTGCCTTAATTGCTTTTTGCCAATGCGAAAAATACAAAACTTAATAAAAATAAACATTCTCTAATAAAAATTAAAATGTTAGAAATAAATTAGATATTTTTATTATAGCAATCGCAAGCATTCACGTCAAATTAATATTTAATATTTAAAATTTGTGTTGTTTAAACATCATGTTTAATAAATTATTATTTCAATAGCCGTTTATATTATTTGATAATTAATAATTAGATAAAAAAAGTATTTTTTAAATAAACATTACATACAAGTGTTTAGATTAATTGTAAAATATAATATGTTTAGTATAATTAATGATTTTTTATTTTCTAAACTATAAACACTTTTTCCAACATTATCATTAAATGTTTAATAACAATAATATTAAATAATAATTATTGTAAGATATTTAATGATATATAAATTCACTAATACGGGACACAATATGAATAATTAATTTTTAATTATCTGTAGGTATTTTATCCATAATTAAATTATTTATAAAAAAAATTATCTGTTATTTAGAACTTCAACTGCTAGTTTTCAATATCTGTATAGAATTTGAGGGGTTGGACATAAGCGATATCAACTAAACTTTTAGTTACGTAATAGAGGGTGCGATTTTCAAGTTAATTGTTGCCAACCATGGACATATTCGGCACCGGGCTGTCTAACTGGAATGTAAATTTCCGGCTGGGGATTCAGGTGGTAGCACTGCTGTAAAAAATGTCAAGTTGCCACATTTATCTATTTATTTCCTGACAGTGTCATTCGTTTTGACACTTTAGTTTTGTATTTATTTTTACAGCACGTAGATACGTTGGTGCGGCTTTTTAATGAAATTTATTTCACCGGTGTGATTCCCCGGGAGTGGCTAATGTCAGAATTTATTCTGATTCCGAAAAAAGCCGGCGAAAAAAGATGCAATGAATATAGGCTTATAAGCTTAATGAGTCACCTCCTCAAACTGTTCCTTAAAATCATTCATTCAAGGATATTCAAAAAGTGCGAACAGGATATTAGCCAGACACAGTTCGGATTTCGTGAGGAATGGGAACTCGAGAAGCATTGTTTGGCTTGAACGTTCTATTTCAAAAGTGTGGAGACCAGCAAAGGAAGGTATATACGTGCTTTATAGATTATGAGAAGGCGTTCGACCGAGTAGATCACGTGGAACTCTTAAAAATATTAGAGTCAAGAGGTCTAGATAAAAACGATATTGCGATCATCAAAGCTTGTATTGGGATCAGACCGCTGGCTGTAGTAAAATATAACAATATAATAACTGAACCAGCAAACATACAAAAAGGTGTCCGACAGGGTTGCATTTTATCACCAATGTTATTTAATTTATACTCCGAACGTATTTTTGAAGAGGCAATAAAAGACACGAGTGATGGGATTAAGATCAACAGTGTAACACTTAACAACCTAAGATATGCTGATGATACCGCGGTACTAGCAGATAGTCCAGAAGCCTTGCAACGCTTGATAAATCAACTCACTGCAGTCAAACAAAAATACTTATAATATCAAAAACCCCAGAGCCGCCCATATATAGATGTTAGTATATATGGGAAACGAATAGAAGTGGCAGAAAAATTCAAATATTTGGGGACCTGGATTTGCAACAACCTAGATATAGAGATAGAAATTAGATCCAGAATCGAGCAAACAAGAGCCACTTTTAACCTGATGCGGCCATTACTGTGTAATGCCACCCTAAATATGAGTCTTAGATACCGGTTTGTGAAGTCCTATGTACACCCGGTTTTGTTGTATGGCTGTGAATCATGAACTCTAAAGGACTCTAACACATTAACAGAATAGAAGCCCTTGAGATGTGGATTCTTCGTAAACTTCTCAATATACATTGGACGGCACATGTCACAAACGAAGAACGAAGAGGTGCTGATGCGAGCCCAGTGCGAAAGAGAATTAGTGCACATAGCCAAGAAACGTAAGACAGTCTATCTGGATCATATAATGCGTGGAAGTAGATATGAGCTGTTAAAATTGATAATGGAGGGAAAAATTGAGGGCAAGCGGGGTATAGGTAGAAAGAAACATTCGTGGTTGAAAAACATCAGAGATTGGACGGGTTAGGGTAAAGGTAAAAGCACAAAAATTAAATTTATCAACAAATATAAATTTTGATAAAACGAAAATGTCAATAAAAATGTAAAAGTTGGAAATAATTTTAAATTTACTTATAAAAATTTTAACCTACTTCAAGCCTTTTAGAAATAAATTATGTTTTGGTGATGAGTTTTGGCAATATCATAATGATATTTGACTATGTACTACCATTTAATAAATTAATTACATAAACAAAATATATTCTTTTAGTGGTGTTTTGCCGTATTCCAACAACTTGTTAAATTATAGCCTCTATTTATCCAACTTTCAGATCTACTAGATATAATAGAAAGAATATTTGTATCTTTTTGTTTACTAAACTATGTTTTAAAACAACCATCATGGACATTAATAAACGAAAAATTTCTTTTTAATACTATAGATCTGCAATCCTTTTCATCTCTCAAGATGTCATAAACACTACTACACTCTTTGTTATATCATGTATTTCTTCACAGTAATATTTAGTATCATGTGTAATAGGTGTAATACAAATAATATTTGGCGGGATTATTATTCAAATAAAGTCTTATTTTGAAATAAATGAGTAAATCCAGTATTAAAAAATAACGATTAATGACACGTGCGCCTAAAATTAATTTAAGTAATTCTTGTGCTGTATTTTAGTAGTATGTTTTGTAACACGAATGGTTCCAACCGAGGTTCCAACCTAATATTGTAAATTTATTTATTTTTCCAAAACGATTTATTTATTAAAGCGTAGACAGTTTTTATCTATACATTGTATTTCTGAAAACAAGACAAAATTGTCTACATTATGTCCTCGGATTGTCTTGACAAGAGGAAAAACTTTTTTATTATTGACATTTTGAGAATAATGCATCTTTCATAAAAAAAATTTGCTTGTTCTAAAATGGTTAATCCCGTATATGCTTTTCCAAATTTCCATGCCGTTTTAGAGAAAATAAAAAAAAAAACGTGAAAATATGGTTGATTTTTTCGTCATAAAAAAAGTCCTAAAAATCAAAAGGTTTTTCTATGGTAATATCAATTCGATTTAATTCTTTTATATTATT
Organism: Sitophilus oryzae; assembly: GCF_002938485.1. Taxonomy (NCBI): domain Eukaryota; kingdom Metazoa; phylum Arthropoda; class Insecta; order Coleoptera; family Curculionidae; genus Sitophilus; species Sitophilus oryzae. Next base: position 1,744,030 of record NW_022147508.1, read on the forward strand.
TTTCATATAATTTTAATTAATGTAATGTTTTTTGTTGTTTTAAAATGCTAAAGAAGCACAAAATTTATTTAGTTCAATGCTACGGAAAGGGGATGATTATCGGAAATATGATACTTTAACAATAGCAAAGAATATGACATTAGTCAAAATTAACTCTAACCATCTATCAAAGAATGAAATCGAATTGATATTACCATAGGAACGCCTTTTGATTTTTAGGACTTATTTGGAAAAATGGAAATTTGGAAAAGTTTAAACGAGATTAACCATTTTAGAACAAGCAAAATGTTTTATAAAGGATGCATTTTTCCCAAAACATCAATAATAAAAAAGTTTTTTTCCTCTTGTAGAGACAATCTGGGGACATACTGGGGGGCATACAAGGTGACACTCTTGTTCGAAAAACTTTTATACTATGTTGCCTATTTCATATTTTCATTTTTCATTCCATTTTGTTTTTTTTGCAAAATATGCGGACAACGCTTATTTTAAAAATATTTTCAGTCATATAAGCGGTAGTTCAATAATATTTTTAAACAAAACACTTATTTTTGTATCTAGTATTCGTATCTAAAGTTTGTTGAAATATAATCGCTTTAAAAAGTTTAGTTTTTTTTTAAACTAAAGAAGTGCAAAATATTAAAAATGTTTAACATTTATTATTTTATCTTATTGGATTTCTCTATAATAAACAATGAATAAATGAGCTAAATTGCTTGCAATACAGGGTGTTTCATCAAACATGTGCCATTTGCCACAGACAAGACAATCTGGAGGCATATTGCATACAAGGTGACACCCTTGTTCGAAAAGCTTTTATACTATGTTGCTTATTTCATATTTTCATTTTTCATTTCATTTTGTTTTTTTGCAAAATATGCGGACAACGCTCATTTAAAAAATATTTTCAGTCAAAAAATATTTGTAATAAACAATGAATAAATGAGCTAAATTGCTTGCAATACAGAGTGTTTCATCAAACATGTGCCATTTCTCGTGGGGTGATTCCTCACGCAAAAATAAAATTTATTTTTGGTTTTCCGATTCTGCTTTGTTTCCTAGATACAGGGAGTTTGTCTACTTTTTTTCGATTTATTATAGTTTTCTTCCAAGTGCTTTTAGCGATTCGAATGAAATTTTGAAAGTAAAAGTTTCATGCTTTAATGCTAAAAAATTATCTACATATTCACCGGGGACGCGAATACAGGGTATCCCTGGGATATTTTTCTAAAAAAAATGTGTGCCACTTTTTATTGTTTGTATAGGTCATGGGCATGTATTTCAGGAAAATATTTTAACTTCTATAGAGTGGCTTAAAAAAGTGTGAGTGGTTCGGGATTATTTTTTTAATGGAACACCCTGTAATATTATTGCATTTTTGGCTTCCTTTCAGATCATTTTACATAATTCTAAGATATGAGTAAATATATTTTGATAGTTTCAGATATATTAATAAATAAATAAAAAATATACAGGGTATCCCAGAAATGAGTGCAAGTATTTTAACTGGTAGTATAGTTCAACCCCAGAAACACGCCTATGAGGTTTTTTTCGCGAAAAAAAAATTTTTATTTTTATTTTTTTTTTAGTTTTTAGTTAAAAAACATAATTTCTTGATAATATGGCAACATAGGTATTAGATTAAATTTACAAGGAAGAAAATCCAGAAAAGAACCAGTCAGTGGTTCTCAAAATTTTAGCAAGAAATCATCTTTTTTGGAAATTTTCAAAGTAAAATAACTCCGTTATTTTTGGACATATTTGAAAAACGATAAAGAGAAAATATGTTTCTTTTATCGAGATCTACCACCCCTTAAAATACTTGCACTTATTTCTGGAACACCCTGTATATTTTTCAGCCTTTATTAAAAAAATATTAAACATACAAGAACTGTCCTGAAATCAAAACTATATTAGGCATTTACTTTAGATGGTCTATACCTACTTACTTTGCTATAAATATGGTAATCGTAAATCATACAGGATATTCAAAATTCTACGCCATCAAACTTTCTAAAATATAAAATAATTTTTCTTCGTTTCTTTAAATGGATCACCCTGTATATCATTTTTTCAATAGATAGAGAATTATATAATAAACATTTTTTGTAATTAAAGTATTTCAAAATTTTTAACGGTTTCACAGACACTCACAATTTTATATTTCATATGGCATTTTCCACAGTAAATTTTTATCAAAGCCACCCAATGTTTTTTCTTTCGTATTTTACCGTTGAAAAAGCCATATAAAATAATACTGTGTGTATCTGCGGAACCATGAAAAATTGTGAAATACTTTAAATATATATTCTTGAAATATATCCAGTTAATGTTTGGGTTTGATTGTTTTGTTTTGTGTTATTTTCGAGATTAACCGGGTAATGTCGATATTAACCGAATATCGTACCTTAACCGTAACATATATATTCTTTGTTTATTTAATCTTTGAAATTATCGAAATATATTTACTCAAATCATAGGATTATGTAAAGTGATCTGAAAGGAAGCCAAAAATGCAATAATATACAGGGTGCTCTATTTTAAAAAATCATCCCGATCCACTTACACTTTTTTGAGCCACCCTATAGAAGTTAAATATTTTCCGGAAATATATCCTGGTACATACTTTAGGTTTGCACTTAAACAACATTCTCAAGTTTTTTTTTAATTCCAGGAGCTACAGATGCCCGACGCACTTTTGCCGGGTCCTGTATAATATTGAGAATAGTCAATATAAAACAGATAACTAATAAATAATAAACATCGATTTTGGATATACAAACTATTTATCAAATTAAAATGAGCCATATAAAGGCCGATTATAATGATAAAAAATAGATACTGATTAAAAGTAAAGTTTGTAATTATGAAAAATATTTTTAATTATAAAATGATAATTATGAGCGAGCTTTAAATTTGCAGATATAAGTGCAGGTATAGTCTAAAAATTAAATGAAAAATAATTTTTCAGAAACTCCCAAAACACTCGGTATAGATAATGACATTAAAACGGGTATTTAAAGCAAATTCATTAATCAAAAAGAAATATGCAGCATTGTATTTAAAAAAATCATTACTTACATGTAAAAATATATTTGAATTACCCTGTATGTCTTTGAAAGTAGTTTTAAACTGTGCACTATCGTTAGCCGCATATTTTATAAAAAATATTACAGCGAAAATCTTAGATAGCAAGCGAGATATAATTATTTTCCGTATACTCTAAGCACAGAATATCTAGCTTCTGTGCTCTAAGTCACGGTTATACACAATACTAATTCAAAATATCCAACAAAAGGACAGTAATTAATACCTTTACTATATTTAAATAATTACTAAAACAATTATTGTAATGTAATTAGAATCTAAAACAATTTAAGTTATTTTTACAATTATTATCTTTTAGTATACGCCTCTAAACATAAGGCATGAAAATAAATACATATAATTATCATTTATTTATACTACCCGTAAATTCAAAAAATCATACTAATTTCACTAATTTTATAACAATCTTTTTTTCAACTTACAACAACAAATATATTAAAAAAAAAGATAAGTAATATTCTTAATAATTAGTAATAATCAACACTTACGTATAGTGGCCAAAGCTAATTCGGCAAAAAGACATAAAACAATCAATGTCTTCATATTCACAGATTATTTTTTATGGAAAATATTATATAACTAACTATTCCCTGTCCGCACCGGTCAGCAACTTGTTCGTAACTACAATGAAGACCCCGCTTAGCAAGTTACTATAATATATAAATTTAGTTTAATAGCAAGGTCTCGATTGGCATGCTCATTCCAATAGGTTCAATACATCGAGTGCACTATGACAAAAAAATCTAGTGACAAATAACAGATAGATTTAAGATGGTCGAATTATGTCCTCAGTGCTAAAACATCGTCGACCTCGAACTTATTTTATGTCTTTCAAATAGAAGTAGAAGAATGTAAATTACCTGCTAATTAAATGTGAATATTGTTTAAATTGTTTGTGGTGTCTTGGGAGGTTCTTAATATAATAGATTTAACAGGGACGTGTAAAAATAGTAAATAATTAGAATGAACTAAAAAACGAATTTAAGTGAAATTCAGTCACAAGGGACTCTTTTTTATTCTTTGTATATGTATTACTTATTACTTACCTATTACTTATTAATTTTCAAAATACATTAGCATGAGCATGAAAACATTTATGAAAATGGAATGGTGAACTGAGATGTAAAATTGTACATATTCATGAAGCGTTGCAGTCAGCTGTTGACTACGAATCAAGCATAGGCAGGATTAGAAAGATATTTTACCTAGATAATGACTAACTGTGTAGGTAATGAAAACCACACACACACAGCAAAACTTTTTTTCTTATTAAAGTATTTAAATGAGGTATCTCACAACCGATAATGCAATTTAGTGTAGGTTTAGGACACCGAAACAGCGGTAGCTCAGCAATCTCAGCATTAATTTTATTCGTCCTGCTATACAACGATGAGCTAATTATTAACCTTTTTTTTAAGAATTCGTTCCCAAACAGTAAAAAAAATGATATCTTTATTTTCATTTTTAAACTAAATATATTTACTAATTTTCCCCGCAAGTTTTTATTTGCAGAATTAAAAAAATAGTCCACAGTCGCATCCAAGGCAACGAAAAAGCCGTTGAACTAGCAAGGGAAGGTTTATCGGAATCCTATCTTGATCCAGTGCCAGTACTGGGAATGTCCAAATGTCTAGACATTTGGACATTCCTAGTAATGGCACTGGACCCCCCCCCCTTGTGCAGTAAAAATCTGGATTAAGGAAAAGTCCACTGGAGAAACATAGCAAAGCAAAGGGAAAGCATACAAGGAACAAATTCTAAAACCCCAAAGCAACTGCTAATGCTTAACAGGAATAAAGTGCGGAGTATAGCAGGCCTCTTCACAGGACATATGGCTGTCAAGTGCTACCTGCATAAGCTCAACCTGTATTATGAAAGTCTTTTTTTTGCTACAGACTCCGCAATAAAGATCCTGAAACAACGGAACACAATATTATTATAGAAACTGAGTGGCTCTGGATCACAAACAACACTTTTTATTTGGGAAAGCAAAGCTACAATCGGAGGAACTATGCTTGACATCTCATCCTATCAAGAGCCTGCACACTGCACAAGTTGGTGCAGGGTACAGCAGCGGCGTGCGGTGACAATTATAGGCGGGGAAGCGAATCGGTAAAAAACCCTATTTCGAGACATTACTTTTACATTTTCTTGATAGGAACCGTTGGCCTACCAGACTTAATAATGTCACTTATTTCTTGGAAGTTCCGACTAGAAAATCCCTTTTTTAATAACACACATACAACACAAACACACAGTCTAAATTATTGTCCACACTAGCAGAAACAGAAGATTGTCCTTCTTGACCCTCCATTACAAACGAAACATTATTGTTACTTTTGTGTTTCGTTTTATGTTTACACACTTAGTTAAATCCGAACAAAATACAATATTACCTATAAAATCGCAAGCGAAAACCCGTCCCGATAAATTAAAAGTCGAGGAAGGCGGCCGAAAGATCGCTGCCGTGGCTAGCAACTGTGCGCGATTTTCCGGCTTAAATTTGTCGTTTGCGTTCGAGGTCAGTAACACCTACATGAAGGAGGGATAGACGACCGGCGGCGATTTCCAGGCGCGCATCCATGCAGTAAATGGCTAATTAAATTTACTACGTTTATGTAAGGTTTCAAATAAACAATTTTAACAAATTAAATTAATCTTTTGTTATAAAATAACAGTATTATTAACGTTTAACTATTTATTTTTTTATCTTTAAAAAGTTTAGGGAAGCGGTGCTTCCTCCGCTTCCATGGACCGCACGCCGCTGGGGTACAGGTACAGGGATAGGCATAGTGGGGACAGTCCGCGGCCTGCCTGCTTATAACTTTTTTATTTTTTCAGATAAAAAAACGAGATTTGGTTTGTTAGTATATGAAATAAATTAGTCAGTGGCGTAGCGTAGATTAATATAGATGTGGGTAAAGTCGTATCAGCGAGGCCCCTTTACTTTCGTTCCCAAAATCTACACAATAAACCTATCTTACCAAACATGCTTCGACACGACATACCTACTTACGATAGTGAAAAAATATAAATGCGCGTTGGGAGAATATTGCAAAGCATATAGATTTGAAAAAAGGTTTTATTTCGCAACTTGAGTGATTTAATTTTTGAGAAAAGTAATATTATTCACAAAAGTAAGTCTTCTTCTAGTAAGGATGATTTTTGCAGCTAAATCTGGCTTCGATGGAGCGTATTGCTAAAGCAACAGTCGGTCCTGCTTCATATTGTTTCTTAAGTAGTTTTTATAATTTTTAACTTAGAAAAACTCCTTTCTGCTTTCTGCAAACACCATCTGATTGGCATCTCTAATGGTGTTTGGTAGAATAGGCACTAAAAGTTGTAGTTTATCGTAAAGCTCAGAAGACTTAAATCATTACAGTGCTTCAAAAGCTCGTTATTTGGCAAACATTTTAAATTATTTATGTCGCATAAGAATCCAAAATTTTAGTAATATTCAGGGAGTGCAGTAAATCTTGTGTTAAAAAAAAAACATTTTTTCACGAATAATTTGGTACACCACATTTGATATTTCGAGTCAAATTGTCGTTACATTTATGACCAAAGTACTCTAAATTGAAATTTAAAATGCTATTTTTTTTTAATTGAATATGTAAAAAGTTGACATATGATATGTCATTCTATTCAGAGAGTGTCATTTTCTATCGAATAAAGTAAAAAAATACCGAGGGTGCCATTTAAAAATTAAAAGTTGTAGTCATTTCCGGTGAAAGAGGAAGTGACCGAAAAGAATTGAATTCGTCAATCAATTCTAATTTATGTCATATACTAACATACCAAATCTCGTTTTTTTTTTCTGAAGAAACAAAAAAAGTTATAGAAGTGAGCCACATTTGAGACGCACCTGGTATTGTGTATACAGGGAGAGTCTTATATAAATGCAAATATTATTAGGGATAGTATCGGGGGAGAAAACATGTTTATTTCATTGAGATCCACCGACCTTAAAAATATTTGCACTTATTTAAGACTCGCCCTGTATATCCTGTGTGCTGCAGTGTTTCCGGCACAGTTAAACGGCCCTTTGTTTCTTAATATTTTCACTCTTATATTAATTCTTTTAACTTTTTTAAAAAGGTATTTTTTTACAAATATTTGAATTTAAAAAAATATATTTTTTTCTTAAATTTTCAATTAAAAGATATAATATCTTGATAATATGATAACATGTTTTGACTTAATTTAGAGGAACGAAAAAAACAGAAAAAGATAAGCGGTTCCCAAAAATTAAGAAAAAAGAATAGCTTTTTAGTAAATTAACTCGGCTATTTTCTACTTATTTTTAGAAAAACGACATAGAGAAAATATATTTCATTTATCAAGATCTACCAACCCTTTGAAAATATTTGCATTTATTTAAGGCTCACCCTGTATATTCGATGTCTGATACTTATATACATATACAATATATGTAAATACATATATTGATATTTTTGAACCTTGCTATCATATACTTTAGGTAAGGAGGTTATATTTCTAACAATAAAAATTTGTAATACTAATAAAGAGGTAAAAGTAACTACTTTGTTTCATTAAATTAGAAAATTAATGGTACTTCTTTTAAATTTGAGGTATATTTTGATTAATCAGTGGCGGCTGATTCTAAAGAGCACAGAGACATAGTGCACACCTAACTGCCTAGATATAAGAAAAGTAATAATAAGTGAAGGGACAATCTATTACACATACAGTAACATTTTACTATTACTTTCGTTATTATCTATCAACAGAACAAAATTTATCCGCACACCACTGAAGGGTATTTTATAAAATAAAACTATTTATAAAAAGTGTACCTAGTTATAAACTGTAACACGATATTAAGTGGGCATGATTGCTGATTGTGCTAATGGTATGTTGAAATAGAAATAAATAAGTAGGTACGTTCATGTTTACAAATCTTTCATTAAACGAAAGTGCAGTGAGAAATGCATTTAAAGCCTTATTTGGAACCGCGTTTTAAAAATATTTTGAATTAAATTTATGTATCATAATATTTTCCAACTAATAGTAAGAAAAGAGTTTCCTTTCCTTTTAGTCAGGTTGAATTATTGCATCATTTTAAGATTATATAGGGTGATATACAGATTAATGTAAGAAGTTCTGAGCCTGGATATAGCTCGGCAAGTAGCAGGTGCCTTTCTCTTTGCTCATCGGCAGAAAGACCGTGATGGTCGCCTCTTTATGGATGTTTTCTTCCTTCACTGAAACCAGTCCCAACCCCTGCCAATTTTTAAGCTTAGTTGCTGTTTCACCAACCAATCCGCCGATTTTTGTGATGCACAATCTATGATGAGTACGCTCAACCGAAAGTGTATCCCCGCAAATCGCAGCTGAACCACATTTTGTGGATAGTTGTATTGCAATCCGCTCGCAACTACTTTGTCCAGTATTGCCACTTCTTCTTCTGCGTCAGTGCAGCCTCTGGGTAATTCTTTGGCAGCACCGCGATAATAACTTGTCCAGCAATAGCAGCAAACCTGGTAATACGTCCCTGGTTGCCTCTCGGTATTGGACGGCTTTTCATGCTGGCTATTTTCTCTCTTTGCAGGAGCAGAGGTGACAAGTTCTCGTTCCCCCTCTTGCTCTTGCCCTTTAGTGGACATGCGCCAGGCTGTTTGCTGATTTTATTAATCTCCCCTTTTTCGAAGCGTACTTTGGCTTCTTCTCTGGAAATCCTTTGTGGAGCAGTCGGAGATATCTGCGTACTTCTGCTCCGCCAACTCTCAGCGGATCGTCTAGCCCATCTGGTTGACCCAGGCCGGATAAACGAAATGGGAGCTTGTTAATTTAAGAGGTATAGCGTCCCAACCCTTACTAGAGGAGGTGGGGGTGGAAGCTTATGTGCAAGTTGTGGAGGCTGCTCTCGCCCAGATGTCAGCCGCTTCTCCTATAGTTCCGATTGGGTTTGTTTCCTTGGAGCTTTCATTGATAATGCTTGAGGGTTTCCACACAGCTTCACCAGTGGTGGTTTTTTATACTTGATCGCATAATGTTCCCACGAGCCGCTAGGGTCAATTTACATCTACAGAGCTCTGCATGTAGAAGTAAAAGGTAAAAACAATGGAGTGCCCCTGGTAACCTCGGAGGTTGAGACTAGTCTTCTATTTAGTCCCGAATTCCTTTGATCTGGTCCCACCAGTCGGATTTAGATTTTTGTGAGGTTTTCCTCTTGGCTCGGGCGGCTAAGTCGAAATTAAGGATTTCCTAAATTTAGGGAGAAAAAATCTGTACAGGGTGGGTCAAATTGGACGCTTTTAAAGAGAAACACCCTTTTCTATAGGAGAATAATATATCGGTGTCTGGAGCTCAATTTTTATCAAAAACATGATGGTGAAAACCGCACATCGATATCTGTTACCGTTTCGGAGTTACGGGGTGTTTTTCAAAAATGTGCATTTTTAACAAATCGCTGTAACTTTTTTGCTTGTAAAATTTTGTATTTCAATGAAAACATTTCCAAAGCACCTTTTTCCGTAGAATTTAATGGTTAAAAGTATATTTTTTTTTAAATTAATAATTTAAGAGTTATCAACAGAAAAATTGATTTTTTATTTGGGACACGCTGTATATTTTTAATTAAATAAAAATAACTTAAAATTACCTTTCCAAATATATATTTAGCACACTTGATATTTTGTTATAATCCCCTTCGAAATACAGAATTTTTTAAAGTTTGCCACTTTTAACTAGTAAGCTTTTGATCCCTTATTGATGATCTGCCCCTAATGGAACTCGAAAACATATTTTTCCAGCAAGACGAGGCACTGCCTCAGAACGCTGAAGTTATCAGCAAATTTTGAATAATTAGATAGCTAACCAAGATCCCAGCCGTTGGCCGTCGAGGCTGCCGGACTTAGTACCTATGGATCTAATCCTATGGATATCTTTGCGGAAGAATAAGGATCTTATTTTTTTCTTTTAATTGCCCGTATAATCTAAACAAGAATTAGAAGTACTTAGCGGTTATGCGAGGGTATCTGTCACCCCACTGATTTAATGAATTCCCCGAGAAATATTCTAAAAACAGAAACACCTGTAGCAAAATCTCATGTCTTAGTTTGCTATTTATTTTTATTCTTATTACAGATATAGTTTAAATGTGTGTTGATAATAAATATAGTTTAAATTATAAACAAAATACGAGTAGCGGAAAAAGGGGCCAAAACCCTACATATATGCTGATTCTCTGCATTAAGTTCATCAGACCGAAGGGAACAGCCATAGAGAAAGTTAATAGTTTAGAGAGTGGTGAATCGCGTGGTAAAATGTTGGGAGATTGCGCTTTTAGCGCCCTCTACTTGGCTACAGGTACGAACTATGAAAGAGCGGGAGATTTAAATTATTATTATACTTATTATTTTTAAGGCAATTAAAACTAAGAGTGCCCTTAACCAAAAACAGTGATATAAATGGAGATACCTACTCAAATTTTATATTATCATGATACTAAAGGATATAAATACAGCATTTATAATCCTTTTTACACCTTTTTATTCAAAGTCTTACACGCTAATATAAAATTTGACTATCTCCATTTATTTCACTATTTTTGGTTAAGGGCACTCTTAATTTTAATTTTCCTTTTTTTATGGGAAAACGATTAAATGGGAAGAATTGAATGGGAATGGAAAGAATGACCAATTATTGTATTTTGTATTAATTTATAATACCCCAATTCTACTAAATATCTAGCTACATTGTACTTACAGTTAAATAGCTACGTTGTACTAGTTATATACATATTTACAGTTTTATGATGGCTATTATTTCTTTTCATCGTGCTATCAATTGATTCGCTCCGACTTGAGTACTATACCTCGAGATGGCTCCAGGAATTATTTACCTTTACAGGCCTAGAATATGAAGATTCACAGTAGAATTTTTGGTTTTACTGCCTATTAGAAACAAACCTACCCCCCTACATCAAGGGACATACAATTATGCCTTGTTCTCGGCCATGATATTCCTTCCATTCTATATCCAACATCCAACTTAGTAGACCTTCTGGTTCACAACAGGGCCTAGACTGGTCGGATGATATTTTAACAGAATAGCCCTTGATATCTCTTTCACACTTTCATTTAATAATTAAATAGGAGGGCTGGATGGTATAATTTCTAGAAAGAATAGCCAGTGAAATAAAAACTTAGGCATGGACATTACCTTTCTTACCTTTGTCTGCTATTTTTTAATAAAAAACATCTGTTTAGTTTGCAGAAAAATAAAATTAACAATCAAAAATTTCTTAAAAGATGATCAAGCCTTGTACTACGCCGCGTGCCGCTTTTTGAACAAACAACAAACAAAAGAATGAGGTTAGCGGCGTTGCCAATGTCAATTTTCTAAACTACCCAAAAATCTAAATTAAATTCGCCAATTTGGGGAGAAAAAATGTCCGATTCACCAAAAATTCCCCATATGATTATTTTAACAAAAAAAAATTTAATAAAAATACAATATTTGTTATATATGTTAGAGAGATTAAACTGCAAATTACCTCTTTTTTTTAATCCCTTCCCTAGTAGTCATTAAATAATTTGAGGTCACTAAATTTTCTTTCAACTGAAGCATTTGCAAAGGGAAGCACAAGTAAAAAGCAGATTATAATTTTTAAGTTGGGAAAGATATATCGTCCTGCTCCGTTTTTAAAGCTAAAAATTTTACGCCATTTTCAATCAGCAATAAAATGTTGAAACTCCCCCTTATTTTCGCCCCCTATTACTAAAATCCCCACAAAACTCCCAATCGGCTCCGGATTCCCCAAAATTTGGGGAATTCCCCCACAAATTGGCAACGCTGGAGGTTAGCGTGTTCTTTCTGAATATGCTAAGACTAACGGACTAGTGTCGAAACACAGATAGCTAGATGGACGTATTTCGGCACTTGCGTCGATGCGCTACAGGTACATTTGCCTGCGCGTCGTATGTCTTCTGGCAGTCTTTTAATTTTTCTGTTTGTCTATGGGAACAGCCATTCGACGACCGGTTTCGGAGATTCTTCTCCATCGTCAGGCCGCCTTTGCTGTAACCCTCGATCTGACCAACGAAAAGCAGAGAATAGCATTTGAGTACAAAACGTACTACTATGGCGAGAGTGCTAGACGCTCTACGCCATCTAGCGGCAGCTGTGACAATCACAGATCGTACCGCCAAAATTAAAACCAGCGGCCTACTGGACAAACATGCTGGCTTCATCCACGTTACCGTAGATGGAGCTAAGAAGGCTTAGGTAGGGTATATAAAAATAAACAAAATAAACCCTACATATATGCTTATTCTCTGCATTAAGTTCATCAGACCGAAGGGAACAGCCATTCGACGACCGGTTTCGGAGATTTTTCTCCATCGTCAGGCCGACTTTGCTGTAACCCTCGATCTGACCAACGATCGACCGGCCATCGAGTTTAAATATCTTTGCTCTTTCCGCAGTTCTAACGAGGTCTTTGGTACATTTAGCCTTTACCATCAGCGCAACATCATCTGCATATGATATGACTTCTATTTCTACTGGGTATTCCATACGAAGGAGTCCATCATACAGTACGTTATAGTAACCAATACAGATCCAATATAGAATACGCCTAGAGGTACACCTTTAGATAGATATTTTAAGTTCTGCATACTCTACAATAACGCATCTCTCGCTTATATTATAAAAAAATATATAAATAAACGAGCTGATTCATACATCAGTAATATAGTTTTACACTAATTTTAATAGTGTACTATATGCATTGAATAAGAAGACTAAGGAAGGCTAGCCTCTGATGGAAAATATACAAAGAAAATTTGCGACCGCTGTGAAGACTGACTTAAATTTCGGTATATCAGTGGCCTTCTAATTTTCTTTAGATAGCGTTAAATTGTATTGTAGTGTAGATTGAATAATTGCTGGTTTTGTTTTACATTGAATCAATAGATGTTAATCAGTTATTAAAATTTAAAAAATATATATATTACGGTTAAGGTCCCATGTCCGGTTGATGTCGACATTACCTGGTTAATCTCGAGAAAAACACACAACAAAACAACCAAAAACATAACCTAATCCAAACATTAACGTGTTAATGTCGACATTAACCGGACATCGGACTTTAACCGTAACATATATATTTCATATAAAAATATATGAATTAAATAACAAAAATACCGATACGCTACTGAAATAACTAAGTGAAATTGCCCTATTCCAATTACATATTTATTATTTGCAAAAGGTAAAAATAAAAAGTGTACCAATGTTTTTTTTTCTGAAAATGTGAATTCATAATATTTTTTTTAAATATATTTTTTTTTTAAATGTGAATAGTCACTCTGCACAAGCGACTATTTTTGAAGGCCTTTTTAAGATATATAATAGACTCACTCTAATTTAAGTTTTGATACAATTTCTTCGCGTACGACATCGAGAAAATGGTAGCGAAAAACACAAAGGAGGACGTGGGCGTATTACAACCCCTATAAAAGACCGTTTTTGCAACTTAACACGCAAAGGAACCGCAATTTTGCTGCCGCTACCAATCATATGGTACAGGAAGAGTTCTTAATTTTTTTAATATAATAAGGTTCATTAATTTTCAGCCTTAGACTGATGATTAATCCAAAAGGAGTATTTTTTGCATTATCGCATGACAATTTATTTTTTTAATGATGCCTAATCCGATAGTATTAAACCATGCACCGCTACTGTACTAGCAGTTTATAAGTTTTTATTTATTAATTCATTTTTATTTTTTAATGTGTTAAAAAATATCAGGATATTTTATAACTTTTTGCAAAAGGAACATGCATAATTAAATAATTATTATGTCATAAAATTTCCATCCCATACAAGAAAAGTCATCAGAAACCTGTTCCTAATAATTAAACAAATTTATGGAATACGTTTTCAAAAAAGATTTGTCAGAGTTTGCATTAAAAGAATCATAGTCCTCCTAAATCGCATAGTATATTTAGATTTAGTTATTTTAATAAATTCAACAGTAACAACTTGTAATGCTGTATGTAACTAACAATTATGTACTAAAATTTATCAAATATTTTAGCTATATATAATCAAATATTCTAGCTTAAAAATATCCATATACAGCCACTATTTCTAATTATTTTTTACACATAATGTCTTCATATACTTTCATATACTTATTAATTCGTATTAGAGATGAGCAAAACTGCGATTCTCCAATCGCAATTGAAATTGCGATTGCGATTTTTTAATCGCTGCGACCGTGTGTCAATTTTTCCTAATCCCTGCGATTGCGATTTTAATATTTAAATATTGTACTATTCATTCTACTCAGAGTATCATTTTCTATCAAATAAAGTAAAAAAAGTGCCATTTAAAAATCAAAAGTTGTAGTCATTTCCGATGAAACAGGAAATGATCGAAATTAATTGAATAAGTCAATCACTCCTAATTTATGTCATATGCTTACATACCAAATCTTGTTTTTTTATCAGAAAAAATAAAAAGTTATAGACTCGAATCACACTTGAGAAACACCCGGTACATATGATTTTGGCCCTAGAAAAATAATACCTTTTCTATAAATAAATAAAATCAGAGAAAAAATTCAATCGCAGTTTACTATAAAATGCTTCAATGGACCTCAAAATTACATTCCTAATAAAATCGGAACTCCTAAAAACTCAAACTCGCAGATAGAAGGTTTTATCACGGTCCTAGTTACAAAATCACAATCGCAACAAAATCGCAAATCGCAACTATATTAATATTGGTTGCCTAACCTGTCACAGGTTACAATTGCGATTTTAAAGTCGCTGTGATTAAATCGCAGTTTGCGATTTATTGCTCATATCTAAATTCATACATAGGGAAATTAAAACAACTTTCGTGGCACGTCATCAATGACACCAAACGTCGTCTTATGCAGTTTTCTGGTGGTCGTATTATAATGTGCAACGAAAGTTATTTTAATTTCCCTATAGGTGCATGAGCGTAGGCAAGGAGGGGCATTCAGACTCCATGTTTACTTATTTTTATAAAGCCATCACCAGATTTGACCTTGATTGCTTCGCGAAGTAGTCGAAGATTGTAGACGCGTAAAAAAGTTTTGCCGAAATAGTATGTAGAGGGACATTTCGCGTTACCTCGCCCAATCTTGGCGTGTCTCGGGCGACTTCCGCTCTGTTTCGATGTTCATGGCCGGGATTAGCGAAGATTCCTCGCAAAATAAGAAAAGCATTGAGTTTTTCCCGAGACAATACGAGTAGTGTAGAGACGCATTTCGACTTCCATTAAGTGCCTGAAGTATTTGGCTAAGCATTTCGCGGGTAATGTAGAGGTCGTTTAGCAATAATATTAAATTATAAAATATAAAGTTATTCTCTAAAATGTCGGTTGTATGGTCTTCAAAAAATACTGCTTACAGATATACAGGGTGTCCCAAAAATAAGTGCAAATATTTTAACTGGTAGTACATTTCGGCCTTAGAAACACGCCCATGAGGTATTTTTTGCAAAAAAAAATTATTGGAAATTTGGAATTTTTTTAAAAAAATTTTGGAAATTTTTTTAATTTTAAGTTAAAAAACATAATTTCTTGATAATATGGTAACATGGGTAGCAGCTTAAATTTACATGAAAGAAAATCCAGAAAAAGATTCAAGGGTTCTCAAAATTTTAGCAAAAAATGATTTTTTTTGGA
The DNA here is from genome assembly GCF_002938485.1 of Sitophilus oryzae. Classification (NCBI taxonomy): domain Eukaryota; kingdom Metazoa; phylum Arthropoda; class Insecta; order Coleoptera; family Curculionidae; genus Sitophilus; species Sitophilus oryzae. The sequence goes on from NW_022147508.1 coordinate 1,759,828, forward strand.
AATTTTCATAGTAAAATAACTCGGTTATTTTGGACTTATTTGAAAAACGGTAAAGAGAAAAAATGTGTCTTTTAACCAGATCTACCACCCCTTAAAATATTTGCACTTATTTCTGGGACACCCTGTATAATAAAAAACTAAAAATTATTATACATATCTAGTAGAAAACCCTGAAATTTGATAATGCATATCTAGACACGGAGTTTGTAGGGTATGTTGTTTGTAAGTTGTTGGGTTTGTATAAACTGGTTTTTCATAAATTTATTTACATAAACTAACATGTAACGTACATTCCCTTAAATTTATAGGTGTTTATTAGTTTGATTTGTTTATACATAGTACATCTCTCTCTCTCTCTCTCTACTAATTATCCAAGATCAATGTTCCAGTGGAAAAATATATAATAAATTTTCATTACTAACAAAATATGGAATTCCATTTATATCATTTACCTTGTGTTAAAAAACGATATTAAATCATTATTAAATATAATTTAATTCTAATTAAATTATGTTCAATAATAATTTATTGAATAATAATTACTCATTTTAGCTATTGAAAACTAAGTAAAACTTTTGAAAAATTTACATAAAACAAAATACAATTTACAAACTAGTTTGATATAATATACAGCAGTAATTAGTAATATATTTGAAATCTTTCGAATAAAACAAATATACCTAAAAATTGAATGATAGGATTCATTTATTAATATCTATCTAGAAATATGTTTCGTTAAAATATAACATAATTCCAGGTATTTTTTACGAAATGTGCATTTAAGGATATTAGTTGGCGGGTACTCACTCTCACCTTTCAGTCTCACCAAATAATGTTATATCTAAAAATCTAAAGCACACCTTTGTTTATGGTTAAAACTTACTTAACACGGTCGAAGTGCACTTGGATCAAATACACTTGGTCGTCTTTCACTTGGATCATACACTTGGATCAAATACACGCGCGCGTCTCACTTGGATCGTATCAACCGATTTTAAATCAGTTAATACGATCCAAATAGCTGCCAAGTGTACATACTACATACATGGATCAAATAAACTTGGACGCTGCGCGCGTCTGGCTTGGACTTCACTTGGATCCTATCAACCGGTTTTAAATCAGTTGGCACGATCCAAACAGCGTCCAAGTGAGACCCAATCCTGTTTTTTAAGGAGTTTAGGAAATATGCTGGCAGACTGTCCCCGCCTGCTTTGGTCTAGCGGCGGGGGTTGTATCGGGTTTGCTTGTAACGACCGATAAAAAACCATTTCCGCTGTTTTCTCTTCCAAGTGCGGTTGGACTGCCCTAAGCATTATTTCAACCTGACAAAGTATCCTCCATTGACAATGTCTATAGTTTTCCTCTTCTCTCTTTTCCTTCGTTATATTCGTCATTAGTCTGCTGACACTTTTCCACTCGTTCTCGCCTCTTAGGAGGACCTCTGCTACGTTGTCTTTCGCGATTTTATGCCCAATCTCGTTGTACGTTTGTACCATATAAGCTTTAAACTGTGGACATACAAACAATGTGTATTCTGGGGTATCCACCTCTTCTGCACAAAACCAACAACATGCATCCTGCTGTTTTTTTTCTTTACAGGTATGAGCCAAAAACCCCACGAAAAGTCATAGCCTGTAATGTTTAAAAATTTATATCACCCCATTTGCTTTCACATCATTTTCTAATATCTTTGATGAGAGTCTTAGCCTGCCTCTGGTATACATTCCATCTTGTTTGCCACTGTGCATAAGTCACCGGCTTAGTCTCCGCAGCATAATCTTTTTCCCTTTGATAAATGAGGTCCCGTTCTTTCATCGGCAATTCTATTGGAGCCATTGCTGCAAGAGCTGTAACTCCTTCCCTTGAAGCGGTTCTGTAGGCCAATATTACTTATTGCCATTCTACGGTTAAGTCGTTCTAATAAATTCCGATAAGATTTAAACTTCAGTCCCGATTTCCAAGCTGGTGCCGCATACAGCATTAAAGAAAGTACAGTTGTTGTTTGTACCCTTCGCTTTGTTGCTCTTATACCTTCGGTATTTGGCATGAGTCTACTTAACTTATTAATGGCCGTATTTGCCTTTTCACGGATTCTTTTAATATGTGATGTCATTCGTACGTCTTTGTCTAATTCGTAGGTACTTGATAGTTTGTTGACTCTGTATACTACGGGTTGGCATTTCTGGTTTTGGGTGCAAATTTTCGTGTGTACGAAGAGTAGACTAGTAGTAGTAGTAAGAAGTCATTAAGTGATTATGTAATAAATAGTTCATATTTTTGCTCTCTCCGACTTACTAGATTGCCATATCGATTCACTCCCATACATGTACCTACAACCTAACGCAGACCCAAGGTTTCTCTTGCCAGCAGGGTATAATGCTCGTCAATCTTTATCTGTATTGTAGTACTCTTTCTTCTACCAGATAGTAATACCAATTCGGTTTTTTATCGCCACTTGCATCTCCATTTCGGCCAGTTTCCACATTATCAATTTCATAACATGCTGAGTTTTGTCTTCCAGCTCTGTTGCAGCTAGTTACAATCCCTAGCTTATCTGCGTATGTAATTAGGGATATTCCTCTTTCCGTTTCAGTTTCTAACATTTTATTATAGAAGATATTCCAGAGTACTGGTCCCAGAAAAGCAAGCCTGGTTGTAGTCAAAGTTTACTTGGATCAAATACACTTCGACGCTGCGCGTGTCCCAATTGGACGCCAGTTGGGTAGTGTAAACCGATTTTAAATCAGTTGGTACGATCCAAACAGCGTCTAAGTGAAACTCAAGCCTGGTTGACACGATGAAAGTGTACTTGGATGAAATACATTTGGACGCTGCAAGCGTCTCAATTGGACGCCAGTTGGGTAGTATAAACCAATTTTAAATCAATTTGTACGATCCAAACAGCGTCCAAGTGAGATGCAAGCGTGATTGATACGGCCAAAATGTACTTGGATCAAATACACTTGGACGCTGCGCGCGTCTCAATTGGACTCTACATGGATCGTATCAACTGATTTTAAATCAGTTGGTACGATCCAAACAGCGTCCAAGTGTATTTAGTCTAAGTACACTTTGACCATGTCAACCAGGCTTTAGTCTCACTTAGACCGTCTGACTTGTTAAAGAGTTGTACTGAAAAATAGTACTGAAAGACATAAAACAGTGTGTTCACAGTTTCATTTTGTTAGTTGAATACATTCAGTTGGTTTAAACATTTTTCGTTAATCTCGTAAAGATAAAATGTAACGTTTGGAGAAAATTTTTTGGAGGATCCTGAAATAAAAAAACTGAATTATTAAAAAGTATTAAAGTTATATATTTTTGATAATTTATATTTACTTATCGAAGAACAAGTACCCGATACTGATATTTCTCATTAATCTGATTCCTTGCAACCTGCTGCAAAAAAGTAGATAACCTTAACCTGTACCATCTGTACCTACTATGCAATATACATACGCTGTACTAATAACGGAATATATACTGTATAAAAAATAACATACATCAGTGACAGATGTTTTCTGTTATCTTTTATGATCATTTCTGTGGTTGAACATTCCGATTCTGGATGATAGAACCCTACCACACTCGAGTTCTTTCCTAATTTGATCCCGACGTGGTCTGTCTGCTCTATCTTGAACCTCAGTGTTGAACCGTGTAGCTGGCAATAGCGCTGCCCCGTTCTGTACGGTCCAGGGCCTTCTTCTCAATTATTTTCAATATGCGACGACTTCATCAGTGTCTCATGAAGAATGTTTTTCAACCATTTTACCCATAGGTTTTACCACATTGTTTTCTGCTGTCCTTTGGCGAATACTTAATTAAATCAGAAGATGGTCACGCAAGGCGTTTTCTTTCATGAGCTTTTCTGTGACTGATACGTGATGTTATCTATTATAGCCTATGTGAGCGACGGTGCACTCGGTTCTACCCTGCAAAGTTGGATCCGACGTTTCGTTTACATCTTCATCAGTGTGACTAACGATTTAATATTGAAGAAAAATGTGGGCCGCTTTCGACATAATTGGGGACAGGCTACAGGATGACGCTTTTGACGTTTGGAACCGATGCCTCCAAATGGACGAAATCATCAGGATTTTCCTTAATTATAGATCGATTGGAACCAAACTACGCACGTGGATAGAGGTACCCGAACGGGGTCCTCAGACGAACAGACGGAAGTAAGAAGAAATTTCACTTCATATTTGCGCACATAGTGCTCACACATTTTTTTATAACATAGTGCTCAAAACTGCCTATTGGTTTGAATATTTGTGACATAAAATAATGTACAAGGTGTCCCAAGCTGGCATTAAAAGTTTCTAGAGAACTAAAATATCTATATCGGAGATTTTTTGCACGTTACTGTTTCAGAACGAGATCTATCGATTAAAAATATTTTCATTTTCAATATGGCGTCTCTTCCGGAAATACCGGAAGTTGACAGCAACTTTCTTATTTTAAATGAGTACTCCTATTTTTTATTACATAGTTAAATTTTCTGTAAAATTTTTATGAATTTTGACATTAAACACACTATACCTAATAATAACTGTTTTTGAGGAAAAAAATATTTAAAATTTTTGGAGCAAAAAAACTGCCTGTCAAAAATGTTTTATAGCCTAAACAACAAATTTAGTGATTGTCACAGCCACTATGGTATAAAAAGAAGATATGTGGCTATCTATTTCAAAAATTAAATTGTTCGAATGTCAAATAATATTGACCGTACCTGTCATGGAATTGAGCGATTAAAAAAATATCATAAATCATTTTTTTCAAATGGAAACCCACTTTTTTTATTTCACTACTGAAAAGGTTTTTTAATTCGTTACTTTTGATAATACATGTTCCTATACCTAAAATAACTCGTTTTTGAGTTATTTAAGACTAGTTTTAAAGCGTATTTTTTTCTTGATTTTATTTAGCTTCCTTTGACATTAAGTGTCAAATCATCAGACAATTTATTTCCTTCTCTCAAAAATCTAATTATTTGAATTTTGAATATTATAAATTGCAGGTAAAACTTTATAAAGTGTATTTATAAAAATATATCTCGTATTTTAGTGATAGCTAATGGCAATATGACATGGCCAGATATAGTTTTACATCGCTTGATGTTTAAAGTCATAAGCTACTGATTAAAAAATGAGAAAATATACCCTTTAAAACTAAATCTTAAATAACTTAAAAACGAGTTATTTTAGGTATAGGAACATGCATAATCAAAAAGTAACGAATTAAAAAACCTTTTAACTCGTGAAATAGAAAAAGTGTGTTTCTATTTGAGAAAAATAATTTATGATAATTTTTTAATCGCTCAATTTGGCTCAATTCCATGACAGCTACGGCCAATATTATATGACATTCGAACAATTTAATTTTTGAAATAGAATGCTACCTGTCTTCTCTTTATGCCACAGTGACTGTGATAATCACTAAATTTGTTGTTTAGGCTATAAAATAATTTTAGACTGGCAGTTTTTTTCCTCCAAAAATGTTTAATATTTTTTCTCAAAAACGGTTAATGTTAGGTATAGAGTGTTTGATATCAAAATTCATAAAATTTTACAGAGAATTTAAGTACGTAATAAAAAATTGGGGTACCCTTTTAAATAAGAAAGTTGTTGTCAACTTCCGGTACTTCCGGAAATGCCGCCATATTGAAAATATTTTTAATCGATAGATCTCCTTGTGAAACAGCGATGTACAAAAAATCTCCGATCTAGATATTGTAGTTCTCTAGAAACTTCTAATGCGCGCTCAGCCTGGGACACCCTGTATATTTCAATATTTTATTATTTTTCTTTGGTTGACAAGCATTCACCAGGCAATAAAAAGGTAAAACTTTTTTGAGACCTATATGTCGGCGTCAAACAGTGAATTCATCACATTCCTTGAAATACCTAGTAAATTCATGTACTGCCAGCAATCAGCGTAACTCTTCAACTGGTATAGCATTTCCGAAGGCAAGTGGAAATACTGAGACTCAATTGGTTCGTTCAGACAATGCTGATATTTTAAGCTTTTTGTGAAGCTTATTGTTAAATATAATTTGTGGTACAAACATAAAATTTCATATTTTTGCCAACTAGATTATTAGAGCATAATAGATTTTATTCGCCTCCATAGCTTGATGTGACAAAAACATTTTTTGAAAGTCAGCTTCGGAATTTTTTTTATTTTCAGTTTTCATTAAGTATGCGCGGTGGCGTTATTTACCACAGACAAAAAATGTAATAAATACTAGAAGGGCCCATCTACAAAAAAAAATCGGTCGTCGATTGAGTAGGAAAATATTTATACTAAAACTTATGGTTTTGAATTGGTGGAGGTAGTTTTTGCTCTTGCCGTACTTTTTCTTGATTTTTGTGAAATATTAAAGCAGTTAGCAAAACATAGACTCCCAAAATTTCATTCAAATCGGGATAACGTTTCTTAAAATATCTGAAAAATTGTATTTACTTTTTTAGAGTTTGATGCCCTCTAACGAACAAACGAAGCATTTTTGTATAGAGTTGTTTATTTTTTACAACCAAAAATATATAGTAGTTCTCTGTCCGATATTGGGACACCCTGTATATGCACGGACAAGGATATATGCATTATGCATATAAATAATGTATCATTATAGATTTAACACACAAGATAAAACGAAGAGTCATTTTTGAATTAAACTAATCATTCTGTTTTGACATTCGATATTGTTTATTATCAATCTTTTTATAATGCAAACTGTTTAAAACCTTGTAAATAGTGGCTACATAGAGCATATAAATTTAGTTAAATTATTGACAATCAAGAGAAATTTGCAGTAAATATGATTAACATTTCAATCACATAATTAGCGACAAGGAAACACAGTGTTTTAATATTATTGTATGAGTATAACGACTATTATATGAAGGTAGTCCAACAATGCAAATTTATCAATGAATGTAGTGGAATAACAATACTATGTAATTACAATACACATAATATATACGAATAAAATTTCTGAGACCTATACATACGAAAAGAAAGAAACCAGAACCTGTGCCAGAACTGTGACAATAGATTTATGCTAATTATACAGGGTGTTTCAAAAAAAATGTGCCATCTCTCGTGGGGAGATTCCTCAGGTAAAAATAAGATTTATTTTTCATCTCAACATAGGTCCGATTCTGCTTTGTTTCGTAGCTACAAGGTGTTAAAGTCTTATTATTTTTTTGATTTGTTATCATTTTCTTCCAAGTATTTTTATATTAATTTTTAATCTTATTAATGATATAGTATAAGCGATTTAATGCCGATTAAAAGTTGTCTCTTGATATTTTGTCCATTTCATCCTCCTTGATGAGATAAATGGAAATATATTAATTTGCCTTAATCCAAGTCTAATAGCAACCATAAAAAAAATTAATATCATTAAATTGCGAAAGTTTTAAATAAGTACTCATTGATTCCTCATCAAAAAATATAAAAAAAAGTTCCTATAAAGATGAGTATGGAAATGCATAGTTTTATTGAAAATTATATTTTGAGAATTACAGGATGTTAAAACTTTTTAAAATTATGTTTTTTGTAATTAACTTAAATACCATTATTTTTTTATTTGAAATTGCTGTAGGTTAGACTTATAGTAATAATAACTAATAACAATAATATTTAATAATTAATTAGGTAAAATATATAATTTATTAATTTAATTTAAATTTTATGAATTGTTATTAATAAAATTACGTTTATCTCATCAAGGAGGCCGAATTTGACAAAATATCAAGAGATAAGTTTTAATTGGCATTAAACCGTCTACACAATTTTGATATGAAAAGAAAAAAGAATCAGGGGCACATATGTTTTTTTATGGAAAATATTCCAGTGATAACCCATATGCACGACCCCGACGAATTTATCGACACTTTTTTAGCCTTAAAATATGTAGCACTTATAGTAACTTTTATTCTCAAAATTTCATTCGAATCACTAAAAGTACTTGGAAGAAAATTATAATAAATCGAAAGATTATTAAGACTTTAACACCCTGTAGCTACGAAACAAAGCAGAATCAGACCTATGTTGATATGAAAAATAAATCTTATTTTTACGTGAGGAATCTCTCCACGAGAGATGGCACATGTTTTTTAAAACACCCTATATAAATACAAATAACTTTACTTAAAAATCAGTATAAAAGTGCCCTCACAGCTACATAAATATGATACATATTTTTTCATAAAATGCAAACTGTGTGTCAATTATACAGGGTGTCCCAATATTCCGTGGACATAGAATTACTAGGTATTTTTGGAGTCAAAATAAGTTCATTGGACACATTTTACCTCAATAAAAAAGTGCTTAGTTTGTTCTTCTAGATAGCATCAAACTTTAAAAAAATAAACACATTTTTTAAGATATTTTAAGAACCGATTTTATTCCGATTTTGATGAGATTTTGGGTGACTATGTTTTGCTAAGTGCTTTAACATTTGAATTTCACAAAAACCAAGAAAAAGTACGGTAACCTTCCCTATTTAAATTTTAGTATAAATATTTTCCAACTCTGCCAACCACAGATTTTGTTTTCGCAAAATTGTCCCTCTAGTATTTACTACATTTTTGTCTCCTGTAAAAAAACGCCACATCGCATAGTTTTTGAGAAAAAACTGTTTGGTTTCGTTTGAAGAATTTATTTTTCTAAAGTACACCTACAAAATATACAGGAACTTCCAATATTCCGTAGACATAGAAGAATTATGTATTTTTGGAATCAAAATATAATATTGCACATCATTTACCTTTATACAAAAATGCTTCGTTTGTCCGTAGAGGACAACAATAAAAAATAAACCCGAACGTTAAAATTTATTATTTTTTTTGAGCTTTTTCGTCGTCGTATCCTTTTTCGGTTTAGGTTTAAAAACCTGTTCAGACACACCATCTCTATATTGGTCGTCCAATATACTTCTCCTTCCTGGATCATCTGACATTCTTTCTACATGTTCTTTCCATTTGTTTTTATATACTCTCACTTTTTCTTCTAATGATTGTATTTTTAGTTCATTTCTTATTGTGTCATTTCTTATTCTATCTTCTCTACTTATTCCTTTTATTTTTCATAAGAACGTCATCTCCGTTGTTCTGAGTCTTTGTTCTTTAACTTTTGTGGTAGTCCAGGCTCCACTTCCGTATAATACTATCGGTAGGTACCGCTAATGTATTATATAGTCTTACTTGCGTTTCTAGCCGTGCTTTGTTTATAAAAGTTTTTGCCATAGTTCTACGCACTGACTGGAATTTATTTATTTTTTCATGTAGTCGTTATCTTTATCATAGGTTATGTGGCATCCCAAGAAGCTGAAGTGCGACATTTGCTGTAATGGTTTATTTCTTAAAACTATTTTGGTGCGGATTCCGACTTTGCCCCAGTGTGCCATCACTGTTGTTTTTTCGGTAGATATTTTTCCATCATATTTTGTTATTATCTTGTCTAGGAGATGAACCTGCCTTTGTAAGGTATCCTCACTTGGTCGTCTGCAAACAGTAGTATATTCAGAAAATATTATCGGTCTATTGGGATACATCTTGGTGCTATTTCTTTCCATTCTGTTATAACCTTGTCCACATATACATATATTAAAAAGTGTAGGGAAAAGAGGACATCCTTGATTTGTACCTCTATTAACTCCTATTATTTTATCCCCTTTTACCATCTTAATATAAGTTCTGTGATAACAGCTCTTTAATACATAAATTATTAAGTGCATGGGGAATCCTTTCTTTATCATTATTTTCCATAACTTGTCTCTATTTACATAATCTAAGGCTTTTTCTAAGTTTATAAAAGCTAAGTGGGTTTGTTGGTTAAATTGTCGTCTTTTTTCTATTAGTTGCTGTAATGAGAAAACGTTATCAATCGTAGAGCGCCTTTTTCGAAATCCACTTTGTTCTTCGAGTAATATATTTTCTGATATTATTTGTACTCGTTTACAGATCATCTTTGCATAGATTTTATATTCTGAATTGAGGAGACTGATACATCTATAATTACCTACTGCAAATTTGTCTGTTTCCTTTTTTAAAGATGGGTTGAACGATACTAATTTGCCATTTAGACGATGTTTTAGCATGGTACTAGCAATTATTATATAAGTGTAGTAAACGGTGTTTAAGGAGAAGCCCACCATACTTGTAAAGTTCAATATTTAGACCATCTGAGCCTGTTGCTTTTCTATTTTTGCGTCTCTCTAAAGCATCGTTCAATTCTTCCAAGGTGAGGGGATCTACATATCCTCTGTAATTTTCATCGATATCATGTTCTCCTGTTATATTTTTGTCTGTCCATAATTCTGTAAAGTATCTTAATTTATGTTGGGTGGGGGTAGTTTTCATCCTTCCTGTACTTTTTCTTGATTTTTGTGAAAGCTAAATGTTAAAGCACTTAGCAAAAGATAGACACCCAACATTTCATTCAAAAAAATCTTATTTAAAAACAACAAAACAACATTTAATAGCTTCATAGTTTTCTCACGCCAATTTGACCAAAAGCAAAAATGGATTCAAGCAGTTCGACGAAACAAGTGAGTAAACAAAGTGCTCGTTACAATCAAAAAAATTTTTGATTGCAACGAGCACTGAAAAACTAGTTTTGACATTAGTTTTAATCATCTGCTGATGATGCTAACATGGTTAGCGAAACGCGCGTCCAGTGTAAAAGTAAAAGTGTTCTGGTGTATTGCGGTGATTTAGTGTTTTAGTTTCCTGTTGTAACACAAAGGGTTCCAACCTCCAACTGTAATTAATTATTATATATCGGCTAATAATGATTTTATTCTTTTGGGCACAGCTCTGAGAGCTATTACAAATAACTTTAAATAAAAAAATAAAATGTTACTATAAATACTCGAGGTATTAAATATAACAAACTGCAGTTGAAATCTAAATAATTATAAATAATATATGCATGAATACTATTAATTATAAATAATATATACATGAATACTATCACAGACTAACTAGTTTTCAGATTACTTGACAAATTGGTGAAGGAACAATTGAGATTCAATACATCATTATTGTGTAATTCCTTAAACAAATTTTACTGTGCTTACTGCATAACATATTCGTAATATTCATAGGCTTTTTTATTTTGTATATGGTACTCGTTTTAGAAAAACTGAAACTTGAGGCGGTTCTTCAATAGGTGAAGACGTACATCCCTAAATTCAATGCTAAAAATATTACAGAAATAGTTGCATCTATATATCTCGATTTGCTATACCACATTGCCAACGGTCAGCGATAACAATCCCTTAAAATAAGAATTTAAGAAAAAGCTTTCCGCCAAGTACGTAATTAAAAATTCACTAAAACCCCTAAAATGTGGTGACCGGACAGTCTAAATTGAATAATTAGAATTAATTAATTTTCATTATCAGACAATTTTTCAGAAATAGGTCCAATGTAAAAAATAATTTATACCGATCTTACTATTACACCAGACATTAATATGTTTTTTTTTATTGAAATCGAAATTTGTTAATATAATTAACATTATATTTCTCAAACACTGGTGTGCCCTCGCAATTCGCCAGGTTATCTGTTATTTATCTGATTACAGAATAATTTACCTCCTAGCGAACATGTACGAATTATCTAATTTTTAATTTTTTAACTAGTTCCTTTACTAAATAATAGGTAAATATGACCATTTTTGTAGGTATTTACCTCTAAGGTTCATATTTTATTCCAAGCAAGTTTTTATTAAATTTTGTAAATTGCATATTTTGACAGATATTTGCGAAAAACTAACTTTTCGACCATTTGGGGTAATTTTTTCGGTTAAAGCCGGCTAAAAACGGTGTTACAAATTTTCCCCAAAAGGTACAAAATCCGCCTGAAAAGTCCCGGTGGACGAATTAAGGCCGTGGTTTCAACCTTCATAGATTTCAGATTATAACGGCCGAAATTCGTATTATAGTTATAACTTTTTTAACTCATCACGAATTTCGTGCTATTCACCTTTCTCCAAAAGATAAACAATAGTTTCAAGTTTTTATTTAACCTTAGCGTTATGCGAATGAAATTGATACTTTGTATTTGACCAGATTTGATGACATTCTAATATCGTTGTTTTACAAATAATTAAAAAAAAGTCTTATGCTATAAACTGGTTATACCGGGCAAAGAAATGAAATAATATTTTAGGAACGAATATCACTTTAATAAGAATACTGGCAGGTATTATTCAGGAAATACTTCATTGTAATCCAAGTTTTTGGTTATTTTGTTGCTTGTCTCCAATAATATCTCAGCCACTTTACGCTCAATGAAAGGTAAAGCCATTTTTATTAAATCTCCTTTGTTATTGTTGATCAAATCTTTAGCCAACTCGTCTGAAATAAAAATAAAATAGTAAAAAATATAGCATGCAGAAGTATATGGAAGGTATATGAGTATGTATATGGGAGTATATGATGCGAGGAAGAAACAGTTTCTCTATATACGTTTTTCATATACATAACAGGATATAAAAATTTCTCCATATACATTATCCATATACATACTCCCATATACATATGTATATGGGAGTATATGATACACCCAGGAAGAAATTTATAAATATCATGGTGTAAAATAAAATGTTCACAAAAGAAATTAATAATATCAGTCAAAATAGAAAATCCAGATCAATCCAAGTTCATTTTAATCCACAGTCAAACTATTTAAAAAATCGTCCAATCATTTCTTATTTTTGAATGGATTTCTATCAAACCATGTTATTATTATACCGGGTGTTGCATCGTCGGACGGGACATAGGAAATCCCATGTAAATTTTAATGGGGTCAATTATTGACTTCCCTAATTATTTTAGAGAATAATTCTATTTAGGTTTATTGAAGAGCACTAAAACCCACATTCAAAAGAATAACTTTAGATATTTTTGATTAGCCCGTTTACGAGTTATCGCCGATTTCTTTGTAAATGTTTCTCCTTTCTTATGGCCCTGTATTGACTTATGAGCACCAGTCAAGGTAAAAGATAACTATCAAATGAAGTTGTCATTTCAGAAATTTACCTATTTAGTGCTTTATTATTAAGGAAAACTCATTCCTACACCGGAAATCTTCAAGGTGTATTTATAAATACAAATTAATATGAATTAAAGTAAAATAAAGTAATCAATTACAAGGATAATTATAGTATTATTACAATATTCAATAACTTATTATTTAGGTACAATAAAATTGTTAGAACTTTAGGATGAAGGAAAAGAAGATGTTCAAATATTCCTCCATCGACTGCTAGACAATAACCCAGGCGATCATAAAATTCTCTTCTTACATTCGCTAGTTGGTAAACTGAAATTCTATTGCATTCGGCAGAAATAGCATTTTTTAACTCGTCTAGATTTGGGTATTTTTTATCCTTATATATCCTGTTTTTTAAATGGCCCCAGGGAAAGAAATCATTTGGCGAAATATCAGAAGACCTTGCTGGCCAATTTACTGTATGATTTAGGCCAATAACGTTTCCGTTAAAACTATTGTCTAAATATTCCCGAACAGCCAGGGTACTATGTGCCGGGCAGCCATCCGTTTAGTACCAAACTTCCTGATTTTCCCTAGCGGCATCATGCAAAGCAGGTAAAACATGATTTTCGAGTAGTTCCAAATAATATTCTGCTTTTAAATTTCGCGTAATAATGGCCCGATAATATTGTGTCCGAATATCCCTGCCCAAACATTTACTTTCTGTGGATATTGCGTCCTTGTTTCGACAAACCTGTGTTGGTTTTCTTTGTTCCAATATCGATAATTTTGAACATTGGGTTCATTATTTAAGGTAAACGTGCATTCATCAGTGAAACATATGTTTTTAAAAAATTCCCTATCCGTGTTTGCTCTTTCCATCATATCAAAACAAAACGCCTGCCGCCGTATTTCGTCCCCACCTCGTAGCTCTTGGTGCTTTTCATATTTGAATGAATAGTATTTGTGTCGTTTCAAAATTCGAAACGCTGTAGAGCAATCTATTCCTATTTCATCCTCAAGTTTTCTTGTGCTGATCTTTCCATCGTTCTCTTCCACGCACAATAGAACTTCCAACTCGGTATCACTTCTTGCATCTTCTCTTTGTTCCTGCCTTGCTTCAGATCTGCAGTTATTTATTAGGGTACCTTTGGTCTCAAATCTCTGGATATTCCTTGCGATTGTAGATTTTCCAGGTATCGGTCTATTCGGATACAAAGCAGCAAACATGTCCGACACCTTTTGATAACTATTTCCTTGATAATACCATTTAATCATCAATACTTTTTCTTCGGTAGTGTAATTCATGGCTAATATTTTTGATGTAGGTATGAGTTTTTAATAATAATAATAAAGCACTAATTAGATAAATTTCTGAAATGACAACTTCATTTGACAGTTATCTTTTACCTCGACTGGTGCTCATAAGTAAATACGGGGCCTTAAGAAAGCAGAAATATTTAAAAAGAAATCGGCGATAACTCGTAAACGGGGTAATCAAAAATATCTAAAGTTATTCTTTTGAATGTGGGTTTTAGCGCTCTTCACTAAAATTAAATAGAATTATTCTCTAAAATAATTATGGAAACCAATAATTGACCCCATTAAAATTTACATGGGATTTCCTATGTCCCGCTCGACGATGCAACACCCGGTATATAAAAAATCTTTTATTGAACATCGAGTCAATCAATAATTTTTCCAATCAGCTCCATATAATAATTATGTTGCCAGTATTACTCATCAAGCAATACTACTGTTATTTTAATCAATTAAGGGCGCGTAAAACAAACATAACATATATACAATTTTACACACTCATTTACTATAACAAAATTAATAATCAATATATTGTAATTATATTCCTGTAGATTGAGTGAAAAGTTTTGTTCTTAAATTTCTACTCTACATATTATCAACGCGTGTTCAAATATTAATTTTGTGGAATATATATTAACATAAAACGAGATGTAATTAACGCAATATCATTGTAGCAATAGCTATTTTAGAAACGGCTAGGTTTACTTATTTTACTGAGATTTATGAAAAAGATCCTTTGCCTCGCGTACAGATACCGCCACGTTTTGGTTATAATATATATAATAGCTCAAAACGAAACAAAATTGAACGAGGCAACGGGAAACGCCAAAAAAAAAAATCTCTCCACGCCAATAAATAAAATGTGACAAAGTTGGGCGACGAAATTCGACCTTGGCCTGTTTGGAAGAGTTCTCCGCATAGTGTAGAGTTATGTAGAGACTGTTGAGAGAAAAAGCGTCCAAAAGCTAAAGTCCACAAAACAAATTTCTGATAAAAATCAAATAAACTAACTTATCAAAAACCATTAAAATTTAATGTAAATGAATGAAATTTTATTTAATGTTCAATTGATAAATAAATAATTTATTAGATTATTTTTATTTTATTTTATAGTTATTAGGTATTTTAGTTCATTTTTATTCAATATTTCAGTAGCACCAAAGAAAATAATAATGACAGTGCTGAATGTTTACAAAGGATACAGCGGCTGTATATCCGATTCTGACTCTACTCTACAACTTCAGCCGGATCTACAACTAATCCGGTTCAAATATGCTGATAATTACCGTGAGGGCCTGTTGTGACACTGCAATTTTTGCTGCATACTCTCTCGTGCGGCGCGGCGTCTAATGAAATTACATTTACAGAACAAATGTTTGTCACTTTATTCGACAATTATTATTACTTTACATTATTACGCTTTAATTTATTTATTCATTATCAAGCATTTTGTTTTAAAAAGCAACCCAAATATTGTGTAATAGAGATGAGCAACAAATCGCAAACTGCGTTTCAATCGCAGCGCTTTAAAAATCGCAATTGCAACCTCCGATTGGCTCTCATAGGAAACTGCGACTGCAATTTCTTCCATTTGGAAGTTTTAATTTAGGCAACCAATCTACAGTTGCGATTTTGCTGCGATTGTTATTGTATAAACTAGGACCATGACAACCTTCTATCTGCGAGTTTGAATTTTTAGGAGTTGCGATTTGCGATTTTGTTGCTAATGTAATTTTGTAGTCCATTGAAGCATTTTATAGTAAACTGCAATTGATTTTTTTCTCTGATTTTATTTATTTATAGAGAAGGTATTATTTTCTAGCGCCAAGATCATAATATACCGGGTGTTCGCCCCAATATCTTTTTTTATTTTTTTCTAATAAAAAAACAAGATTTGGTATGTTCGCATATGACATAAATTAGGACTGATTGACGTATTCAACTTTTCTCGATCACTTACTATAGTTGGCACCTTCGGTATTTTTTTACTTTATTCGATAGAAAATAACACTCTCAATAGAATGGCATATCATATGTCAACTTTTCACATTTACACTTAAAAATCGTATTTTTAATTTCAATCTAGAGTGCCATGGCTGTGTTAAAAATACTAATTTTTAATCAAGGATCCTTGCAAAAAAAATTAATTGTCTATTATTTTTCGTGTGTCGTCCTGACCGATTAAAAGATGCCCAAATAGTATTTTTAATCATATCTCAATGTTTTCAAATGGAACGAGGATGGCTCATTAGCTAATTTAGTAAAAGCATTTCTTTACGAATAATTTGGTACCGCACACACTTGGTAATTCGAGTCAAATTGTCGTTATGAATCGCTTGTTACAAGTTCAAATAAACCATACGCGAAAATGTCTAAAGTTGATATACGATATTTCATTCGTTTCAGAATAGTTTTCTATCGAATAAAGTAATAAAAATACCGAGGGTATTATTAAAAAATGAAAAGTTCTAGATATTTACGATAATTTACGATGAAACAGGATTGAATACAAATCAATTGAATACGTCTATCAATCTTGATTTATGTCATATAATAACGTAACATATAGTAACCTAAGTGGCAGGAAACTAATCCTAGAAGCAGACAGGCAGACGCAAGATTTTACTATTAGTGGAGGTGTCCCACAAGGATCGTTACTTGGACCAACCTTATGGAATGTTCTATACGACGATCTGTTCCGGATTGATATGCCAACGGGCGTGACTTTAATTAGTTTCGCTGATGATGTCGCTATGGTTGTAACGGCACAATGAGGAAACAGTAATGAATTTGGGAAACGCCGCCCTAGCAAGAGTAACACACTGGATGATGGAACATCAACTCCAGTTGGCACCACATAAAACTGAGGTTGTAATATTGACAACACGAAGGAAGATGACTCCCATATCTTTTCAAATTTTGGGGTCTGAAGTTGGACAGAGTAAGGCATTGAAATATCTAGGGGTATGGCTCTAGCACTGTCTACAGCAAGCTAACTTTTGTAGAGCAAAATTACTGGTAAAGCAGAAAGAACTGTTACGGCGCTATCCTTGTTGATGCCAAATATCCGAGAGGTCATCCGAAAGACGGATCTTGACAAGCGTTGTGCATTCACAAATTCTATATGCCGCACCGATATGGCACAAAATAGTTGAGAATCGCAAACGTTTGCAGAAGCTTGTTAGCGAGCGGTTCCGTTGTAGTTGGTGAAGTAAAAGGAGGCGGTTTTTTTAGTCGGTAAGAATCCGACACTACCTCGACAACTAAACACCAGTCGTGGTGTCTTATGCAAGATTTTTTCCCCTCCAACAAAAAAAAATGTCATATAATAACGCACCTAATCTTGATTCTTTATCTAAAAAAATAGGGCTGAGCTACCTTAAAAAAATAGTTTCTTAAGATCATTTAAAAATTGAAGACTACACGGGAAAAACGAACTAAGTCCAAAAAAAATGGAAATTGCGATAACACTGCCATCTTATGCCCATCAAGTGTCCGTTCCAAAATAGGAATAATGTAACACTGAAATAATTATCTAAGTCCACTAAAATCAGCGATTAAAATATTAATACTTTGGAAAAGCGATCTAAGTCCACGTGAATGCACGGAAGACCGATCCAAGTCCATATTTCATGTTTTTAAACATATCAACGCATACAAAACGAATAAAAATAGCTATATATTCAGCACCACAACAACTTTATGCTGACCTAATTCCTTTGCCCAAACTCAAGTATGAGCAGTTACAATTTTTGAAAAAGTTCGTGGATGAATCTCTGCAAGACTACTACACAAATTTGCCTTGTGCGTCAAACAGTGCTCATCTAAACGATGCAGATATGGTGAGTAATATCAATTAAAGTATATTGTTTTTATTTCTGCCTAAGAAAAGAAGTCTGATTATGTCTATTGTGTCACTAGTTTTAAATTCAAAGAAATTAAATTCTGGAAATGTTCTAGTGGAACCATAAGGGAACTGTCTAGTAGTGTAGTTTCATTTTATCAGAAACAAATCGCCATTCTTAAGTAAAAAATAATCTAATGCTAATAATATTAATAAAAAAATAATAACAAAAATAAGAAATAAATAAAAAAATATTAAGAAAATATAATTAATACAATATTAATAATAAAAATGAGAATAAAAACATATTTTTCTCTTTATTCCAGCATGAGTAATACTCGGAGTAACCACATACAGAATTATTCCATATGGACTTGGATCACTTTTCCATTGAACCAAGCGAATACGAGTTTTATTTTATCTAACAAATTTGCTACAAATTATTTTTCTTTGTTTTGTCTGTTAATCAGTTAATGTCTATACATATAACTATTGATAAAAACTTCTTACGATTCGCTACATTTTATTATTTCTTGTCCTTTAGTCTTTAAAGTTTCAAAATCATGTATCTCAAAAGTAAGAAAATGTGACTTAGATCGTTTTTCCCCTGTAGTCTTCAATTGGACAAAGAATTAGACTCAGTTATCTAATTCTTGCACGAAAGATAAAATTTGCCAGGTTGCATTGGATATTCTCGGTGTAACCTAACTCACAATTGCAACCGAAATGGGACACACTATACATAAATATCCTGTACCCAGGGTAGAACATATAAAATTTTAAAATACCCCATGCGTTGAAGTAAACAGTGACAATACCAATATAGTAACTTTAATGGAATAATCCATAAAAACTTAACGGGCATCAATTAAACAAAAAAACTGCAATATATCATATACGTCTGTATTTAAAATGAACTGAAAATGCCTATTTATTACCTTCCAATTATGTTTTGACCTCAACCAAATTATCATTAATTAAAATATGTAATTATTTCAGTGCTGATTAATCATTAATTAATATATGTCAACTGTACCATTAGTTTATATTTTTTAAACAATGTCTTTTTTTAGGTATTCATTATTATTTACAAAAAACAACAGGGATTTTATAAGTAGGTTTTAATAAATATATAGATCTGAATATCAACGTTAGTAAGTCTATTGATATTAGAAATTAGAAAGAAGTTTATAAGTTTAGATTATTGTTTCTGGGACATGTGTTTTAATAATTAAAACAATTAACAGCAAAAAAATCTAGAATAATAAATATTTTCGTTTAAAAAATGTAATTACTATTAATAATAATAATTTAATACTTAGTCAATTAATGACTACATATTTCAATTTTTGTAGAGATATTTTAAATATTTATTAATAAAATAATTTATACAGTATGTCCTCGGATTGTCTTTACAAAAGGAAAAACTTATTTATTATTGAAATTTTGAAAAAATGCATGCTTTATAAAATTTTTTGCTTCTTCTAAAATGGTTAATCCTGTTTGCACTTTTCCTAATTTCCATACCGTTTTAAAGAAAATTAGAGAAAACATGAAAATATTGTTGAAAAAAGTCCTAAAAATCAAATGGCGTTTCTATGGTAATATTATTTCGATTTCATTCTTTAGTAGATGATTGTTATTAATTTTGATTAACCTCATATTTTTTGCTGTTGTTAACGTATCATATTTTCCGATAACTATTTTCAACCTTCCGTAGCGTTGGACTAAATAAGTTTTGTGCTCCTTTAACATTTTAAAACAGCAAGAAATATGACGTTTATTAAAATTCCATCAACAACAATCTATCAAAGAATGAAAACGAAATTATATTATCATAGAAACGCGTTTTGATTTTAGGACTTTTTCCGGAAAAAAATCAACTATATTTTCATGTTTTCTAAATTTTCTCTAAAACGGTATGAAAATTTGGAAATGTATAAACTGGATTAACCATTTTAAAAGTAGCAAATTTTTTTATGAAGAATGCATTTTTCTCAAAATTTCAGTAATAAAGAAGTTTATCCTCTTGTAAAGACAATCCTAACATTGAAAATGTAGGTAAATATTTCTTTAACTAATATCGTAATTAAATGTTTAGAAATACTGCTTACATAAATTCAAAACTTGTTATTCACTAACCTAAGTCAACAAATTTTAAATGTATGAAAGCATATGGAAATACCCTATCCTCGAGAAACAATATGATGCTGATCTTGAAAATGGACACATTTAATAAAATAATTGAAATTAAAATAAACTATTTTGTTATCAAAACAAGTGGGAGGACAAATCCCCGGTGGTGGAAAATTGACAGAAGCAAGCAAAACAGCTCATAGTTAACACTAGCCAAAAGTTGCGAAACTTGATAAGCAAAGGCAGGAAAACTGTCAAAAGTATAATGGATATACTAACAGCGCTCAGTAGCCTTTTAAAGTTGATAGGTTTTATAAAATCACGGGATTCTGAAGAAAAAACAGTAGAATAAATACTATCTCAATGTAATAGCCAGTGCAAAATGCGCGTTGTTTTAGACTGAGCCATGGTTTAGACTGGAGCTATTTGCAGCACACGATGGTCACCTATGGTGACAGTCTTTGTACTGTCATCATTGGCAAAATGCTAGATGAAAGTCCCAATTTCTTTATTAGACTTAGTGAAGAGACAAAATTTACCTCAAAGAAGAAGAGACAAAATCTACCTCATTAAATATATCTATCTATTACATATTTCTAAAAATTACTACTAATATAATACTAATAATTTTGAAAGTGAGAGAGTTCTTGAATCTTAAAGTGTTAAAGTTAAAGTGTCTTCATTTTAGTTTTTTTTTGTTATAAAAAAACTTTAAACTTTAGTCAATAAGGAGAAAATCTATAATTTTCTTTAATCTTCAAAAAACAAACGTTTAGGCTAGAAGCTTTCATTAGTGTCATATTCGGCCCTTTAACAAGGGAATTCCAATACAGAGCTGCGCTAGAAGTAATTCTGGACTTGCAATCAAGCCACTGTTTCGTGAAGGACCTGGCCACTAAAGATGCCCTAAGATTAAGCAGGGAATCCAATCTGTGGAACCAGACCAACTACGGTCACTCGAGAATATTGCCAATGATAGGGAAATTCATGGCGAACATCACTCCATATCTGCTGGAGCAGAAAACGAACTATATGCTCATCAAACATGATTTTGGAGAAAAGATAAGGATTCGCATCCCGACAAGAGAAGAATGGGAAAGCAACCGAGTAATGAACACTTAAAAGATAGCAGTCTACACGATGCTTCCGCAACTTCAGGAGGCACAGGTATAGGCATCTTCTCAGAGGAACTAGACATCCGACGATCTTTAAGGCTATCGGAGAATTGTAATGTTCTACAAGCAGATGTTAAAGCCATAAAAAAAGCGGCTTGTTGTATACGACAGAAAATTGCTGATGACGGGATATCGTGATATATTCTGACAGCCTGGGCGCTTTAAGAAGAATTACCATGCAATCAAGGAGATCGAAAAGGGTGATGAACTGCCGAGAAGCATTGTCCTGGCTGCGTCAAGGCGGGCTACTCTGTGCTTGGTGCCAGGCCACAGCAATGTGGTGGACAATCAAAGCAGACAGACTCGCTAAAGAAAGGGATAGGGGAGAAGCCGTAGCAGATGGCCCACCACTTGTGACGATCAACAAACTAAAGGAAGCTATAAGATCTACCATCAAGGCAAAGCAGCAGGAGACGTGGCAACACCGTGAGGACTGCGCTACAGCTCGAAGACTATGGCCAATGGTAGATAGCAAAAAGAAAAAAACAACTTCTACAGCGCAAAAAGAACCTTATACGCATAATTATTGTAGTTGTCATCACTGGAAACTGCCCCACGGGGGTAAACTTCGTGAAATGGAAGATTTCCAATGATGACTACTGCAGACAATGTGGAGAGAACGAAGAAACCATAGAGCACCTGCTTTACCGACGCTTTAAAACTTTAGGTGAAGGTTTTTTGGAGGAACTAGAGCACTTTGGAGGAACAACAGCACTTTTGAGCATTGATGTCAAAAATTGGGCCGAACCCGCATATACAAGGTGGTTTGAATTGTATTCGGGAAACTTCAGCAGCATATTCTGCAGATGAAAATAATTTTAAAAAAATCTTATAAATGTATGTCCTAAAATGCCAAGTGTTGGAGATACAGGGTGTAGAAATTTCATTTTTATTACGAATTTTTTCAAATAATTTCTGAACTAATATCGATTTTTGATGAAAATTGGTGTCTTTTGGACATGAGAAATTTTATTTCGATGTTAATATGACTCCTACTTGTAGGGGGGATACTGAATGAAAAAATATATCTATTTTTTGCCATTTTTTAGGTAAACAGGCGTCTTGATAGAAATCACTTAGAATAACCGTTGTCAAGATATTTGAAATGTAAATAATTATCAATACATATCATCATTGACAAAAAATAAATATGTTCACTAGATTATACTTGTTATTTTTTTAAATTAATCATAAATTTTTGATGAAATAGTTTCCGTTGAACCTGGCACAAAAAAATCAATTTTATGATTTCAGCCAAACAACTATCTTGACAACATGTTCAATTTTTGGCAATGATGATATGTATTGATTATTTTGATTTATTGATTATTTGAAAAACGATTATTTGTAGCGATTTTTACCAAGATACCTTTTTACATAAAAACGGCGTTAAGTATATTATTTTTTCACTCAGTAGATTTATACAGATATGGACAAAAATATATTATTCTTCAAAACCTTTAAAAAATATGTAGGTGCAGCTCCCAACAAGTGGGAGTCATATTGACATTGAAATCAAATTTCTCATATCAGTAAACTGCCAGACACCAATTTTCATCCAAATATCGACATTAGTTTCAATTAGTTCAGTTTTCATTAGTTTCAAATTCTTTGGAAAAAGCCGAAATAAAAATGAAACTTCTACACCCTGTATCTCCAAAACCAAGCATTTTAGGGCATACATTTATACGAACTTCTTTTTACACATTTTTCTCTGCAGAATATGCTGCCGAAGGTTCCCGAATACAATTCGAACCACCCTGTAACCACTTTAATATATAATTTGTCTTTGTTTTTAATAATTATACTAAAAACAGAAATACAGTCTGGAAGACACATTTGAGAAATTAAAAAACTGCCTTTTTAAAAGCAGCGCTAAAGGTAACTCGAAAAAAAAAATTTGGCACAAAACAATATAATTGGCCCACTTGTAGGGGTTAAGGCCTTTTTACGCTTCTATATACTATTTTTATTTAAGTTAATGTAATAATAATTTAATTAAAAGTGATTTGGCTGTTGTGAAAATAACAAAGTGCTGGGAAAGTATTATTATAAATCAGATTTCCTTCGATATACAATATAAAAAAATAAGTTACTTACTTAATGCTGGATTTGACTTAAACAAATCCCCAAAGTCTACATTGAAGTCCTTGACGCCAATTTTAAAGTTGAACGATTTAAACATTAGATGATTTTCTTCTAGTTCGCCTTGTATCACAGCTTGCCCATTAATTCCACCTTAAAATAAATAATAAATTCAAAATTTACTCTTAATTGTTTTAATATAAAATACTTACTGACATTAGCATGAAAGTCGCCATTTTCTTTAATAGGATTCTGCAGAATTTTAAGATTAATATTATATGCTCCGACAATATCCAAGAATGGAATTGTGACACCGACTCTGTAAGTCATCTTGTCTATATCCAGTCTGAAAGTCACAGCTAGTATTAGTCAAAAATTTCAAGTACAAGCAAAAGTTTGTTATTATCTTAAATTCTGTCACGAGTTATATAAAAAAAAATTTGGAACTGCGAAAAGATAAAATGCATTAAGTATTTTAATGTATTATACAAACTCTTTCAACAACTGTTGCAGTTCTATGCGAATTTCATGTGTGTTAACAGAATACAGTACATGTATGCTTGTCTTACTTCAGTTTAGTAATTTCAAAATCTCCTGCTCCACGCACTTGTAAGTTTTCCAAATATGCATATAATCCAGATTTCTCTGATCCTTGGAAAATAGTTACTTTATCTAAAAGGAAGGGATCGATTCCAGGGGCATCTATTTCAGGTAGACCTTCAGCCAATTTGGGTTTAAGATGTTCGATGGATTCTTTAATGCAAGCCACGACATTTGGATCTTTTTTATGACATATATGTATATAGTCAGCTAGAATTCGTTAAAATGTAATAAAAGAGAAAATTATCGAAAATTCAAAGTACACTTACGAACTTCGCTCAAAACGAACCCGAACAATAATACATACAAGGTAAAGTAAGCTCCAACCATTGTAACGAAGTGGTTAGAAAAAAGGAAATACTCGCAACTGATTTGCAACACCCATTATTTATACTTTTATAGAAAATTCGTAACTGATGATGGCAAATGACTGGCTTGCAAATAATTAAGTACGTAATACGTATTTACAGAGTGAGGCAACTTATAATTATGATAAAGAAATCATCATTAAGGTTGAAACGGTTAGATAGAAAAAAACAGATTTTTTACGATAGGAAAATTTAGGTGAGAGAAGGTCAGTTTTATTTTTATGCCTTTGAAAAAGAAGAATTTAAGAAGGAAATATGAGAAACAATATAATTTAGAATATACGCGTCCACCAAATATATAGCAACAAAAAACGTAATTATCTTCTTCAAACCAGCTTTATTATTGTACAAGTTCGGTTTCAAGGTGCGTGGAAAACCCAAAATGCGATGTTTTTTGATATAGTTCCGCTGCTGAATTTACATAAGATACAGTCCTTCAAAATGTAAACACGATCCATAAATATTGCAATAAAGAGGACCATAAAATTAATTTCAAGAACTAAACGTAGAAGAATAGGTTTATTCAATAATAGAAAAATGCAATAAAAGTCATTTGTTGAAAAAATAACATTAAGATAATAATTCCGTATGATCGAAAAAAAAATGAAAATGAATGAAAATCATATCGTAGCCATCGCTGTCATTTTATATGTAAATGTATATGGGAGATGTCATCGATCGTCATTTCCCAGCCAACTGGAGACCGTTTTTTCTCTATCATACGGTATATTGTTTTATTAGGAGTAAAAATGACACTTTTCGCGGCGAGACTGTACATTTGACATACAGGCAAGGTTTGACCTTTGGCAACACTGCCTATTGAGAACGCGTCGTCGACCGACGAGCGGGCCGAGGTTGCCATATTTCAACCATAAAGCTCTTGTCACGAGTAATGAACAAATTAACAACCTGTATATCGAGAAATTATGGTTACGCTCGTTGAATTTGACACTTTGTCAGTTGATTAAATTTTTATTTATTTTGATACTTTTGTGCTTAGGCGTAAAAGTGCTTTATTTTTATGCCTAGGCGTTAAAATGACTTTTTTATATTGTCAATCAATCACCTGGCAAAAATTAATACTTATGTGACGTTTGAAAAAAAATATGTTTTAATATATTGTACCGAAAGGCTATTAAATTTTATTTGTTAACAGTTTTACATATTGATATTTTGAATTACTAAAAAATTGGAACAAAACTGTGCGTAATACATACAGGGGGAGTCTTATATAAGTGCAAATATTTTTAGGGGTAGTATATTTCGACCCCAAAAACACGGTTGTGAGGTTACTTTCGCGAAAAAAAAATTCACACTTCACAATTTGGATTTTTTTTATCTTTTTTTTTGTTTTTAGTTAAAAAACATAATTTCTTGATAATATAGCAACGATATGTTCTAAAATGCTTCGTTTCGGAGATACAGGGTGTAAAAGTTTTATTTTATTTCGATGTTTTCCAAATAATTTCTTAACTAACGCTGATATTTGGGTGAAAAAATGTGTGTTGTATATCGATATCGCTGTGTTATGTGTTATACTTATAGGGGGGCCAGCTAGATATTTTTTGGCTGCTTTGAAGAGTAACAACTTTTCGTCCGTACATTACTGAATTACTGAGTGGAAAAATATAAATTTCCGTAATTTTTTGCGTAAAAATGATCTTTTAAATTTAAAATCGCTATGAAATCGTCCTAAAGATATTTGAAGAGCACACGGGAAAAACTATGAAAGTCCCATTTTTTGCTAATTTGATTTTAATGCATAATATTTTTCGTCATAAAAAGCTACACCTTTTGGTACCTAAATAAATGGGAATATCGATAACGGCCACATAGAAAATTGAAAAAGAAAAATTGACATAGAAAAAGACATTTAAAAATGGGAAAACGATAAAACTCCATACGTAATTTAAATTAAAAAACTCCTTCTGAACATTTATCCGCCCGTTTTTGGACATTCATCATTTCTCCCGTGTGCTCTTCATTTGGTATCAAAATAGTTAATACATGATACTAATTGACAAATCACCCAGACGCCATCAATTTAAAAAAAATGGATTTTTTTACAAGAAATTTTCGAAATTTTTTAAATGTTTAATTAAAAAACATAATAACTTCATAATATGGCAACATAGGTAGTGGATATGTTACGGTTAAAGTCCGATGTGCGGTTAATGTCGACATTAACATGTTAATGTTTGGGTTAGGTTATGTTTTTGGTTGTTTTGTTGTGTCTTATTCTCGAGATTAACCGGGTAATGTCAATATTAACCGGACATCGGACCTTAACCGTAACAGATAAATTTACAAAATAGAAAAAAAACCCAAAAAATATCTAACGGTTCTAAAAATTTAAATAAAAATCATTTTTTTGGAAATTTTCAAAGTAAAATATTTCGGGTATTTTGGACTTGAAAAACGGTAAAGGGAAAAAATGTTTCTTTTATCGAAATCTACCAGCCCTGAAAATATTTGCACTTATTTAAGACTCACCCGGTATATAATAGCGGTAAAAAATTAATGACTGATAAGAAAAACTCACGGTTCGATAAGAAAAACACAATCATTATGAAAATGAAGACAAAAAATGACAATTGGAATTGTATTGTGAATTATTGTTATAGTCGAATATTTTTAGCATGAAGGTAGAATTTACATTGATGCTAAAGAATTCATGCTTTTAGCACGTGAATGCAATAAATGTAAAAGTTACGGAATTTTCTAACCAATCAAAGTTTTTATCTTCTACCAAGTCAATATTGTATCATCGTATCGTCGGAAATAAAGCGCACGAAAATTCGCCTTGATGATAATTATTCTTATAATCTAATATATTTTGCAAACCAGCGATTAAACATTCAAATGAAAAAAAAGCATATTAAATTAGTAAAATGTTTCCTAACGAATTGTCCAGTACTTTGTACAAAATTGATACGAACATGTGCACCTCAGTGATTTATATTGGAAATACGTTCAATTTGTAATGCGTTTGCGGAAAGGAAGAATTTTAAAGCCGGGCCCCCATTAACAATGTGCCACGCCATGCCACGCCACGCCATCTCACGTTATCACATGTGTAACTTCATTATACAGGGTGTTCCTTAATGACAAATAATGACCTATTCTAAAAAAAACTTTATATGAATATATGTCCTAAACATCTTAACTTTTAGATACAGGGTGGTAAAACTTTGTATTTTATTTTTCAAATTACCTCCGATGTTATATTTGATACACGTTTTCCCTGCATTAAAATGCTTATTTTGATATACAAAAAAAATGTTTTATTTCTTAATTTCCTTCCAGCTGATTCAGAAATGATTTCCACACAACAATCACCGGATCAGATTTTCAGCCATTTGACCCTGAAGGAAACTGACTTTAACTTTTTTAAGCAAAAACTATGCGTCGGAATTAAGAGATAAAAAATGTTTCCAAATGAATGGAGATTTTGAAAAGTTAGTGGTGTACCACTTTTTTCTCCAATAATATTCAATGTAAAACCCATATGGACACTGGTTGAAATAAATAAAATTCTTTGAACATCAAAAAGGTATTTTGATACATAGAAGACGTGTATGAAGTTTCATAAAGATGTCTGTAACAACAACTCAACAAACTGTAATAAAATCAGAGTTATTATGCATTTTTTTTAGAAAAATTTACCACTGTATCTCAGAAACTGAGATGTGTAGGACATACATTCATATGAAGTTTTTCTCTTAAAATGGGTCAAAGAATCAACCCTTAAATATTAGCATATCATTAAGGAACACCTTCTATACTATTACACCATTAAATTCTACGTAGAAAGGTGCTTGGAAATGCTTTCATAAAAATACAAAATTTTCCATAGCAAAAAAGTTATAGCGATTTGTTAAAAATGCACATTTTTGAAAAACACCCCGTAACTCCGAAAGGGTAACAGATACCCATGTGCAGTTTTTACCATAATGTTTTTGGTAAAAGTTCAGCTCCAGACAACGATATTAGTTTTCGTCTATCTTCTTTAGAAAAAAGTGTTTGCCTTTGAAAGTGTCCAATTTGACCCACCCTGTACACCCTTTCCCACGTCGCGACACGTGGCGTGGCATGGCGTATTGCTAATGGGATCCCGGCTTAAATCTATTGAAAGCTTCATAAGTCCAATAAACTGTAATAAAATCAGAGTTATTATGCATTTTTTTTAGAAAAATTTACCACTCTGTATCTCAGAAACTAAGATGTGTAGGACATACATTCATATGAAGTTTTTCTCTTAAAATGGGTCCAAGAATCACCCCCTTAAATATTAGCATATCATTAAGGAACACCCTCTATACTATTACACCATTAAATTCTACGTAGAAAGGTGCTTGGAAATGCTTTCATAAAAATACCAAATTTTCCATAGCAAAAAAGTTACAGCGATTTGTTAAAAATGCACATTTTTGAAAAACACCCCGTAACTCCGAAAGGGTAACAGATACCGATGTGCAGTTTTTACCATAATGTTTTTGGTAAAAATTCAGCTCCAGACAACGATATTAGTTTTCGTCTATCTCCTTTAGAAAAAGGTGTTTCCCTTTAAAAGTGTCGAATTTGACCCACCCTATACACCCTTTCCCACGTCGCTACACGTGGCGTGGCATGGCGTATTGCTAATGGGGTCCCGGCTTTAATCTATTGAAAGCTTCATAAGTCCAATAAAGGATGTATACTGTAGGGTTCTTCTTGGTTCTTCCATTCTACGCAATTTCGAACCAATCTCAGCCATTGTCTTCCTGCCACTGTTTTGACGTCATAGTCGGTACGCCATAATCCGTAAAACATTGAAAATGATATGGCTGAGAACCGCGGTTTGGATTCCGCGTAAACAAAGTAAGCCTTGTCCAGATTATCTTCAGCAGCAAAAAGTAGATGTTAACTTAAAGTACTTTACTTTAAATGATATTATATAATAATTTATAAAAGAACAAGGTGAAAGAAATGCAGGTCACATGATAAGGTTATGTTAATATAAATATTCCGCAATAGATATAAATCCTACTGTTAGCAGAACAAAGAGAACATTTATATTGTCAAGATTTATCTGATCAGCGTCCAATAAAGATGTACCTAGTGTTAGTAGACTTTAGATCCCATTGTCTCCTAAAATTAGTGAAATTCGCTAAATGTCAGCACTTCCCTGGATTATTCCTATAGTATTAAGTTTTGTCAGTGATTATTAGTGATGGGATAACTCGAGCAAAAACTCGCTCGAGTACTCGATTATTGAAATAACCGACATCGCTCGATTATGAACGAGCGATGCAAGTGACGAGTGCCAAGCGACGAACGCAAGCGACACTAGAATGAAATAAATTGAAATCCGATTTTAATGTGACGTACTCGATAAAAAGCCGAGCGAATTTTCTACATACATTGCAGGTAGCAAATTTATACGACGCCGTATTATATATTTATCCGCTGCGTATCTGAGGGACAAAATTTTACGACCTACATTGACAATGCTTTGTAATAAACTAAATAAAGCGTCAAGAGATCGACGAATCGCTCGCTGCTTGCTACTTGCCATTCATCACTGCGCACGCAACTTACTGCTTGGCGCTTGGCGTTAACGAGTACTTACAACAAGCGACGACGGCGACGGGTGAAAAACCGTATTTTTAAATACGAGTGATATTTCGCTCGAGCGATCAGTCGGTTATTGCCATCGCTTGAATCTCGAGTACTCGATTGTTGAAATTAATCGGTTTTTCCCATCACTAGTGATTATCAATACCGATAGAATTGAAGCTATGGGCAGAGGAGTGGTTATCAATTACAACATTTTTACTTTGGAAAGCAAAGATTTCATTTATTTGCAGTTTCAACTCTACAAAGAAAATATATTTTAAAGAAACTGAATACTTGATAATTGACAATTTGTAAATCATGTCTGCTTTTGATACCAGGCCCTTTTTAAGATGTACGTTTTAAATAAAACAAATATTTGCCAACAATAGATGAATTATTTGGGAAACAACTGATTAAATGAAAACGATTCCATGATACCATTGCCGGCATTTAAAAACACTCTACCTAATGCATTTTCGATAATGGGCATCAGTTGATCCAAGAAGGGTTGTAAGTTTCTATTAATAGCGTCATTGATAATAGTCACTGAAAATAAATAAAGAATATTTCTGTTTCATTCTAAACTTTAGAAACTCGTTATACTTACATAAAACCTTATCTTTGTCATTGAAAAGATTTTTCAAACGAACAGATCCGCCTCCAACTCGCGCCTTTAACTTTATTTCACGATGTCTCACATATATATCTCCATCTTTTTCATAAGGTTCGCCCTTTAATTTTGCTCTTGCGCCTATATCAGCTGAAAGTTTAAATTGTAAATTATAAAATATCTATATTTATTTTATGTCATAATTTTAATTATTCAGTTATTACATATTTTTTAACATAAAGTAAAAGAATGGAGTGGATAAGACAAACGACCGAGGTAATAGATCAGAGGTAATAGGACATCAATAAAATCCCTGTAGTGGCAATGGGCAGTACACAAAAATTTTACAAATTGTAGACAAAGGTAAAGTAAACAAACAAACAAATAAAAGAGAATACAATACATTATACAAATAATATAATAATATATTGAAAGCTGAAATTTGGTTTATAGATTAAGGAAAAAAATAGAAAATCTTGAAATGAAACTGTAATAATAGAACTATTAATTTTTAAATAGCTCTATTTAAGAAACCGGAAGGTTTAGGTATAGGAACATGATATATCGTTGAAAGGCAATTTTATTAGTCTTTTAATTTTTTGAATAATATTCATAGGGTTGAATTAAAAATATCAAAGATTTGAGTAACTTTATAACAAACGGAAATAAATAATATTTTTGCTCTCTCTCTGTGTAATATCCAATTGGTTTATTTAGACAGATTGAATATATCGACTTTCGTTAACTTATAACCCAAATTTCGAGTTTAAAAATGTTTAATTCTTATGATTTTGCCAATGCTTATTGACGATCATGTTTTTTGTCAATTTCACACATGTTTTATTTGTTTATCTTAAAAACTGTTTGAAATAGTATAGGTTAGTATAATAGAAAAATTATTATGAGATATGAAAGTAGTTTTCACAAATGTAATAATATACTGGGAGTTCCACTTAAAATAAGAAAGATGCTACCACGTTGTTGCCGAATCATTCAAAAAGTCGAATGATTCGGTAACACTGTAGTGCTGTAAATATTTTAGTAAAAATGAAGCCGGTGCCTGTATGTAGAAATCCAAATTTTCAAAAAACTCTATCACCAGTTCTCCATAAACGTCTACGTGCCATCGCCCTGAATCACCCTTAATTTTGAACCTAAATTTCAAATTTATTGAATCAACAAGTAGAGAAATGACTCCCTCTGCCACAATTTTTTTGACATCCGGTATTGTATTTTTTTTTCATTATATTGTATATAATTATTGTTAATTATTATTTTTAATGTGTATATATATTTAAAAATGAACTTACTTATATTGGCTTCCAAGTTTCCAGTTCCTTTTACAGGTACCAACAGAATCTTTCCATCTAGAGTATATTGAGCTTCAATCATCAGTTGTGGTATCTCAACATCAATAATTACCTCATGGTTGAGTAAATTTATACTAAACATGCAAATAAAAAAACAGTGTATCCGAATAGTATGCATTTAAACAAAAATCATTTTTACCTTAAATTACTAATAGTAAAATTGCTGCAACCATACGCACTTACATTATTAACAACAATTTTTAAAGTTTGAGTTTCGTCTGAAAAGAAATTTTCCATAATTAATGGTTCTAAACTAGGAATGTTGTACTCAGGAATTCCTAAAATGGTTACCTCTATTATTATGAACATTGTCATTAGATCAGCAAACCTTTTATTAAGTATGGCCTCAAATATTCTATAGATTTTATTACACATTCAGATAAATGTTGGTCGTCTCGTTTGCATACATGGAGAAAGGATGCTAAAGAAAAAAAAATATATTTATAAAATTATTCTAGTTATAAAGTTTATTCTAATTATTTTAATATTCTATTAAGATTAATTCTCAAATAGACAATTTTGACAGTGAGACACCCCTCAGCATTACCTGTCTAAACAGTTAGAACAGTTTACTCTAAAAGAGAGAGATATATATATCAAAATTTGATAAACGTCGACATTCACAAAGCCATTTTCGGATTTTCTTGCATTTCGAATTCAATGTAAATCTGATTGGTATGCAAACGACACATCTTCTATTTTAAAATAGCTGCAATATTCAATATTCGCATAGAGCTAGCCGCAAAGTCGTAAATAAGGTTTCTGTTGGTTTATCCAAAATTATATTTATAATGAAATAAAAAAAAATCTAAGAAATAATATTTTTAAATATGCTATGATTAGTGATGTAAAATTACCGGTAATTTATAAATCGGTAATATTACGTAATGTTATGGTAACATTGGTAATTTATAAAAACATCTTCTTAAATAGTATTATTATATTTCCCGCCTCTTCCTCTTAGATCACTATGTAGTTCACTCTCTCGCCGTAAGGTGGAGCCACGCATTTTAAAGCCAAACAAAAAATTGTGTCGATCCAGACCCTTTCCCGGAATATATCACGCCGGGCCGCCTTCAATTCATTATTCTTTCGCGTGTGAGTGGAACCACGTCGCGTCACCGTCTGTCATTTATAAAAAATCGGACGCGAGTGATAACCAGTGGATTCGAACACTAGTGTTACACTACAGATGACAAAGTGCCTTACAATGTTACTCATCAATTTATAACTTTTGGACTTATAAATTATGGACCTTCTGATTCGGAACGTGAGTACCTGAAAATATTTTCCTTTTTACACTCTGTAGACTATTACGCTTAACAATGTTGTAAGTGGAAACAATGGATAGTACTACTTAACGGGTTTGGTTGACACAAGTTCTAATTTTATACGATGCTAACGAGCTTTGATATTGGCATTTCATGAGCCTCTAATTTTATTCTATAACTTTTTGTGTTTTTTGCTAACTAGAACAGTAAAAGTTTTTGTCTATGTGATATGTCAATTATTGTTAAAATCCTAGTTGATTATGACTAAGAATATATAATAAGTATATCGTTATAGGCAATAGTTAATATAGTACAGAGTTGGTACATTACACCTGTTAGCACATTACATTTGTTAGCACAGTTAATATTGTTAACGCCAACGAGTTTTGGCCTGTGTTAACCCCAACGAGTTTTGGCATGTAGTAACGCCAACGTGTTTTAGCCTGTATCAACGCCAACGAGTTTTGGCCTGTGTTGGCCAACGTGTTTTGGAATGTGTTAACGCTAACGAGTTTTGGCATGTGTTAACGCCAACGAGTTTTGGCAAGTGTTAACGCCAACGAGTTTTGGCATGTAGTAACGCAAACGTGCTTTAGCCTGTGTCAACGCCAACTAGTTTTGGCCTATGTTAACGCCAACGAGTTTTGGCCTGTGATGTAGAATGTAGAATGTTTAGGAGGCGATTTAATCACCGCTACCTGATAGATATATTGTGTGTTTCCCTTTCTTGAGTTATAACGAGTTATAACTCATCATACAGTCTCAGGGCTTTAACAAAAGCCAGTATCTGAGACGGCTCCACAAAGGCCAGCTCTCCATCCTCGACATCAGACGTACTAAAGTTCATGGCACGAATGGTTGTTGTCTCGGCGCACTCAGTGATAAGGTGTTCTGGTGTGGCCTGTGTTAACACCAACAGGTTTTGGCATGGGTTTACGCTATCCAGAATTTTCAAAATTCTCGTCGTCTGTCAAAATTCTATTATCTAACTGAACAGACTTTATGTCAATATATTTTGAAGAGCACAAGTTATATATATATATATATTTTTTTTTCTTTCTGCAGGTTAGCATGTGTTAACGCCAACGAGTTTTGGCATGTGTTAACGCCAACAAGTTTTGAGATGTTGCATTTCAACCTATAATTTTATGTTTTAACCGTTTTTTTTTGTTTTGCTAACGAGTTTAGTAAAAATTTATGTGTTATATGTATATAAATGTTGTAAACTCCTTTCTCTCTCAAATTTGGTTTAAAATATTATAGGAGGGACTCGACGCCGAAATGCTCTCCTACCTGTGCAAAAACTATTCTCCTCCTAATAATCTGAGTCTCAAACAAGTGCTCCCAAACTTAATTTAGAAATTCTAGCAGTTCCCACTGAACACCACAAGAATTGAGATCAAAGACTAGCAACCGACAAAACCAAATGAGAGCCGCTTTAGTGGCAATAGAAAAATCTTTAACAGCATTTCGTAAAGAAGGGGGGGGGAGCACACACAAGGGATCTGATTGAATGGCTCAGCGATGTAATCCCAAAAGCAATCAGTTTGTTTCAAATATTTTTTGTTAACACCCAAGCCGAACGGATCATTTAGATTAATTTTAAATCTAAAAACCTTCAACAAGTTTATTAAAACAGAACATTTTAAATTAGAGGATCATAAAATGGTCAAAAAACTCTTAACTAAAAATATGTTTCTTGAATCTTTAGACCTCAAGGGTGCATACCACTTGATCCCTATACATCAACGGCATCGTAAATATCTGAGATTTGTGTTTCCTGGGCAACTTTATGAATACACTTGTTTTCCTTTCGGCCTTAATACAGCGCCTTATCTATTTACCAAACTGCTGAAACCCGTATTATATTACTTACGGGAACGAAGTTTTATCGGTGTTATATATTGATGACTTTCTATTAATGGGCCGTACTTATGAAGAATGTCTATTAAATATAACTGTTACAAAGCAAATTTTGCTAGATTTAGGATTTATAATTAATTCGGAGAAGAGCGTTTTTGTTCCATGTATTAATATTAAATACTTAGTTTTTTTTTAATACTGTTGATAGTTGAAAATAGTGTTAAACTTACCATTCGAGAGTTTGCGAAATTGATCGGGATTTTATTGCGGCTGGCCCAGATATCAAATATGATTGGCTTTATACCAAAAATAGCGAAAGAGGAAATTTAGCTCTAAAAAAGTCATATGGGTCTTATAAACATGGAATAAAATTACTTCTGATATTTTAACTGACCTTATGTGGTGGAAAGATCACCTTTCTAGCAAAAATACTTTTCATAGTTTTACCCGTAAACTAGAAATTTCAGTCATAGTTCCCTCACGGGTTGGGGCGTTTATTGTAATGGGGATAAGTGTCGGGGTTTTTTGGTCTAAAAAAGATAAAAGTAATCATAAATTATTTTTAGCGAGAGTTTTTAGCGACATTTTTTAGGCTAAAATGTTTTGCGAATAATCTTGTTAATTGTGAAATATTATTGCGGATAGACAATACTACGCTATGGCTATCTCATATATATACAGAATGGGTGGCATTCAGTTCCCACATTTTAACAGTCTTGCTAGGGAAATGTGGGAGTGGTGTGAACAGCGCAACTTAGTTATCTTTGCTTCTTATATAAAGTCACAAGAAAATTTTAGTGCTGATAAAGAATCTCGTTGCCTAGATACTGAAACTGGATTTACGATTGCAAATTATGATTCAAAAATATTTGCCGTAATTTCCGAACGCCGGAAGTTGACTTATTTGCTTCCAGAATTAATGCAAAGTGTAGCAGATTTGCTTCTTAGTTTAAAGATCCTAGGGCTGAAATTATTGAGCATTTATAGTATCATGGGCAAACTATACTTTTCATGCTTAAAATAATTACTGCCCTGCAAAAAATAATTGCAGATAAAGATGAGGGTATCGTAGTGGTTCCCTGGTGGCCAAGTCAACTCTGGTCCGTTATTTCAGTCTCTACTTATCAAAAAGTCATTAATTTTTGCTCCTAATGCTCAATTAGAACTATCCATTGATAGGACACCCCATGCTCTATATACCAACCTTTCCCTGGAAGCAGGTCTCTTATCCGGCAGGACATGATCGTTAGAAAGGTTCCAGAAGAGGCTATTGAGGTGTTAATATCATCTTTGACATTGAGTCATCGATAAAACAATATGGAAATGGGTTAAAATTATGGTGGTATTTTTGCAATCACAAAAAAAAAAAAAAAAAAAAAGCTAAACGGTAAACATTTATAGCGGTAAACACTGTACGCTTTTCTCTGGCATTGCTAATATCACCACAAGTCGGTGAAGATTATCAAATTAAAAGATTTTTAAGGGTGATTACCAAATTTTACCAAAACGACCACCTTTACCCAAGTACCATGTAACATGGAATCCGACATTAGTTTTAGATTATGTAGGGACTTGTTACCCTAATGAAAAAATTAGTTGAGAAATGTTGACACGTAAATTATCGAAGGTAATGGCCCTGATAACGGCACACAGAGTACAAACATTTTCATTAATAGAAGTTCGAAACATCCAAATATCGGAAAAAAAAAGATAGAAATAGAAATAGAAATAAAAGTTCCAGCCAGAATTAAGACAACAGCTCCCAATAAATACCAACTCTTATTAATTATTTAAATTAAAAATTTTTTTTTAATAATTAAAAAAAAAAAAAAAAAAAAAAAAAAGAACCAAAATATGTGCTGCGAAGTGCTACTTAAACAGAACCGCAACAAGGCAAACAGATAAACTGTCACGACTTTTCCTCACTTACAAAAAACCCCATAAAGAAGCAACCGCTCAGTCTATCAGTCGGTGGATTCGTTGGGTCTTAAATAAGAGTGGAATTGATACATCTGTTTTTACGGCGCATAGTACCAGACACGCCTCCATATTGGCAGCTATTAACAGGGGTGACATCGATACGATACGTAATATAGCAGGGTGGCACGAGTCATCTCAAGTGTTTGCAAAATTTTTTAACAGGCCTCTAATGACCCCTGATAATTTTGCGCAAGCAATAATTGTCATGCAATAAGCAATACAACCTTAGAATTCCTAGATATAGTATTTACAATCGCTAAATATAAATATATATTTTTAAATTTACTATTAAGGACAATTTGTTATTAAGTATAATCATTTAGTGTGTAAAAGTTGGCCTAGAAAAGTATAATCTAGGGAAGTTTTTTTCTTTAAAATTTATATATATATATATATTTTTTTTTGTTTGTTTGCAGAATAAATAAAGTTTTCTAGTGATAGGTTTTATTTATTCTTACTAAAACTGTTGCTCTACTTTGAACATCTACATAGTGATCTAAGAGGAAGAGGCGGGAAATATAATTATAAGATTAAACAAACTACCTTTGTGAAGTTTGATCATAATTATATGACCGCCTCTTCCGAATAGATCACTCCCTCCCTCCCGGAACCCGTGATCTATTCTATCGCAACAGTTCCGGCTTTGAAGTAATGAATTGAAGGCGGCCCGGCGTGATATATTCCGGGAAAGGGTCTGGATCGACACAATTTTTTGTTTGGCTTTAAAATGCGTGGCTCCACCTTACGGTGAGAGAGTGAACTACATAGTGATCTATTCGGAAGAGGCGGTCATATAATTATGATCAAACTTCACTTAGGTAAGTTTGTTTAATCTTATAATTTTTTTATTTCAAAACTGTAAAAACATTACAAAAAAACAGAAGAACATTTTTTAAGCTAGTTAGAGTCAGAGTGGTCCGAGGAGTGGCCTCTGTTATAGTACGTAATAGACTGATAATGGTAAATCATCCTTAATCTTGTCATATGGTTCTTCTTTATCTTGCGTTCATTGAGTCAAGTCTATTACTTCGAAATCGATATCTTCTTTCATACATATACATTCTGCCATTATACTCGCTGACGAGTATTTGACACGCATCAGGTCACGCAAGGCGTTTTCTTTCATGAGCTTTTCTGTGACTGAAAAGCCCGATACGTGATGTGATGATACACGGATACTACCGCACTCCGGACATTCAAAAATCTCATTGCTGTGTTGCCTCTTTACTTTTTGGTTGTCGCTGTTAACTGAGTTTACAATTCTTCTCCATTCCGTTCTATTGTGAGCTGCTTCTTCCCACTCATTCTGCTTGTTAATCCCCTTTAAGCTTTCGTGGAAAATATCCTTGTACATTTTGAGTTGTCCACCCGGCCTCCTCTTACCGTCTACAAAGCTCACCGTAAATCAGAGATTTTGGTATGCGGTTTTCATACTTTCTGCATATGTGACCAGCCCATCTTAAGCGGGACTTTGTAATGATGACTTCAATACTCTCGCAGTTAGCTTTTTCAAGGACCGATACGTTTGAGACATGATGGAACTATTTGATTCTTAAGAATTGTCTAAGATGTCTCTGTTGCAACTTGTTTAGTGCGTTCATGTGTCGGCGGTACGGCCGGCACCCAGGTTTCGCTTCCATATAACATGGTTAGAATTATTATTGCTCGGTACACTGCAAGTTTCGTTTTTGTGCTCAAGTCATGATTGTAGAAAACCCTGTCTTTTATTTTCCAGAAAGCTCTTGAGGCCCTGCTAATCCTGTGCTGAATTTCAAAGTCGATATTGGCCTTTTCCGAAATCAAACTGCCGAGGTAATTGAATTCCGCTACATATTCCAATAGTTCTTCTCCGATTTTTATAGCATTGTTGTGATTTTCCGGGGGGGTTCATATGATTCTAGTTTTATCGATGCTCAACTTAAGTCCCAAAGCTTCGCATGCCCATGCATATGTGTTCAACATTTCTTGCAATTGCTGTAACGTATTTGCAACTAGAGCACAGTCA
This sequence comes from Sitophilus oryzae, assembly GCF_002938485.1. Lineage (NCBI taxonomy): Eukaryota > Metazoa > Arthropoda > Insecta > Coleoptera > Curculionidae > Sitophilus > Sitophilus oryzae. The sequence goes on from NW_022147508.1 coordinate 1,799,063, forward strand.
TCAGCGTATTGAAGTTCTGTGATGAATTTTGTACGTCTCTTTGCTTTGAGTCTGTTTATGTTGAACAGACCGCCGTCGTGTCTGTATCTAATCCATGTATCTGTATCTAACGCCGAAACCTCTCTCCTGCAGTTTGCTGTCCACTATAATAGAGAGTGCTGCCATGAATATATTGAATAGAAGAGGCGCTAACACTGCCTAGACAGCCTAAGACTGCCTAACGTATGCATATCTTCTTTCATTTCTTTCTTAGCGGCCTCTACCATTCTTGGATGTTTTTCTCCATTTAGTAAATTATATTTATAGGCAATATAAGTAAATTTCTGGCCCTTTCCACGGTAAGTTTGTTTCCTCTTGGCCGATGGAAAAATCCATAAGTAGTACTAAAGGTTCTTTAGGTTGCGGCTCTTTACGATGGTAAATTTAGATTGTCTATGGCCAGCATAGGTACGTATTTTAGAGCTTGACCAAATTCCTATCCACCAGACAGGTTCAGTCATAGTTTTTTTTGCTGAATGATTTTTTTAGCAAAAATATTACTTCTAATTTTGTATTGTACCAGTCAGTGCTTCCATAATGAGATCTAGTTATGAAAAGTACTTTGAATGACGCCTTAGATGAACTCCGTTGAATTGTACGTATATTTTCTTGTTTTCCGACCTCGCAACGGATGAATCTGATACTTTGCTACATAATATAGACCTTATTTCCAAAAAGCAGGTAAAACTTAAACGCTTACTTATTAGGCAAGAAGCATTCGTAACAATATTATCCACATTTTCAAATACACTTTCAGTAGAATCAGTTAGTTATACCAATAATATAGCATATAGCATGTAGGATTTTGTAGTATGTTCAACGTGTCAGTGAATATTTCGACAGACAACATCCAAAAAAAAAAAATTTAGGTAAGAATTAAAATATCAGACGCAAGACGCAACTGTCACTGTCAAGCATCCTCTTGTTGGACAGACTATATCAAAGTAAATCTGATATTAACAATTTTAAATATTATTTTGTCTTTCATACATAGAAATTATATTTTATAAATACGGTATTATATTAAATATTTTTATTTTATTTATAGTTTATTTTTATTATAATGATTTTCTTTTTTTTTTTGTTAATCTGTTATTTTCGTTAAATCTATTCAATTTAATCGTCTAGTATCCAGTAAAAATGTATCTAAGAACATATTATGATTTGGTCACAAATCTATTTTTTAGTAAATTTGAGACAAATAAACTATTAATTTACAAGAAATATAGCTTAATATTACTGGTGCCTATAACATAAGCACCAGTTAAGAGATCTACATCAAATTAGTATAGTATTATTCTGTGGTATTAATGCATCAAATGTTTATGCTTCTTTCAGTTATAATAATTATAACTGAAAGAATCATAAATATTTTTTCCGCATAATAATTATTACTATACGTACCTAGAGAAGAGAGAACTACTTAATAAAGAACCACAAAATATAAAGTCATATCTATTTTATGATTTGTTTGTTAATATTTTATGCAATTAAAAAACTGCAATACTTCGAAAAATTAAAGGCATTTCCATTTACTTATTTAGAATGACAATACAAAAAAATCAAAACAATGGCTGAAATTTTTGAGTTCCGGAAAGTCGATCAGAAAGCTAATTGTTTTGGTGAATTATAAAAAATAGTTAAATTATTACAACAATGGAGGCATGGATAAAGGCTAAATTGATTTAAACAACGTTGCATTTTTGAGAATCATCTTTAATTTATCATGGTGATGTTTTATAAACGTTTTTATAGATTTAAAATAAACATATATCCAATTTTATTCCATTTAATAATATTGATCGAACCACGCAGAGAGCGTACCCTGTACCCCAATATGTGGGAGCTTTTCCGCTATTATATGAGCCTGACAACATAGTCATTTTGAAAGGGGATAGTCTGCCTTCGCTTGGTTGGTAAATAGCCAGAATTACATCCTGTTGTCTGTTGTAACAGATGTAGTTATACAGAGTGGTGACAATTTCGATGCTCAACATTGGCATCTTGTATCTATTGCAACGTAAGTTGGTAATTTTATATTTTTGACCTTGGCCAATTAAATGCCGTTTTCAGAAAATTTCTAAGCCTTCTAGATTTCGCACAACAAGAGTCAAGTTTTTGTTTTCTTATGGCCGCCATTTTGAATTTTTATACTGGACGCATAAAAATTGTATAGTAGAGTTCAATACAGGTCAATACAAAACCTAAAATTTTATTGTGAAGAATGCCAGCCCAGACGTTCAAAGAATATCTTATTTGTGGTCTGGTTTCTTTAATTAAATGAGGATTTTCTTTTACATAATAATGTGATTTTTTTCTGTTAGATGTACCAGAATTTGTAAATAAAGATTCATCCGTCCACAATATTTTTCTAGATAAAGGGTCTTGAACGCTTTCCCGAAACCATTTGCAAAATTGTAACCGTCTCTCGTGATCACCAGCATGTAAAAAAATATAAATTTGGTACACATTTAAATTTAAAGTTCTGATATTTATGTTTTTTGATCATTTTCCCTACATAAAAGTCACTTATACAACACTATATAGCCACTTATTTTACGGCTAGAAGTTTCTGGATTTATTTCAATCTGAGCTGGCACATTAATATCATTAATCCTAATATTGCCTGTATAGATTATTTTTGCTCTATCTAATAGTATTAAAATTAAAAATGGCGGTCATAAGAAAACAAAAACTTGACTGTTGTTGTGCGAAATCTAGGCTTAGAAATTTTCTGAAAACGGCATTTAATTGGCCGGGATCAAAAATATAAAACTACCAACTTACGTTGCAATAGATACGATAGTTCTGAAGATATTGTCATTTAAAATAAACGAATTATTTTCATTTTTTTTACATAAATCCGAAACTAATCAAGATACCGAGGTGTTCTTCATAGGTGTTTGTCAAACATCTAATTACGCAACTTTTGTCCCATTTAATCGAATTCGTATCTCTCGAATATAGTTTCTGAGTTGCCAATGTTGAGCATCGAAATTGTCACCACCCTATACAGGGTGTCATTAAAATGGTGTAAAAAAATTCGGGGGGTTATAGTACTCCTAAAAATACTAAAAAAAGTTCCTATAAGTATAGGGCCGAAAATGCATATTAAGGGAGTTAGGGGCACTGAAAGGGTGAATTTAAAAAACGGTTGTTTTGAAATTGTATGCTTAAAAAACGAGATAAAACTTCGAAGAAAAGTCCTCTGCCATACATTTTGACCCTAAATCAAACGATGATACTGAAAAATTATTTGAAAAAGCGGAAAGGGTAGTTTTTGCAAGGGTAGGGGGTTGTTTCGTGAATAATTTTTTTGAAATTATTTTTTTTGCAACGTGGGTTCATTTTTTGAAAACTACATACTTTTTCCTACAAAAAAGGTACTCTTGTTGCACATCGCCCAGAGCGATGGTTTTCGAGAAAATTGAAAGCAAAAAGATTGCTCTAACTAGTTAATCAACACAAAACTTATGAAAGTTATGGCGGTTCAAAAGTAACCAAGTAGTTATTAAATAATTAATTGGAAAATAAAAATTTCATGATTTTTAAAACATCTTATTGCTTTAAAAACGAAATAAACTTTTTTGGTTTTAAAAAAATGGTTTACTCAGTGGCGATTAATAGTGAAGAGCAACTACGGCAACGCATTATTGACTGGTCCAATCAAATTCGGACAACACCAAGGATATTCCACAGGGTACCTATGCAGAACGTGAAGAAGAAGATTAGATGTCTACATTGAAATGGATGGTGGTCACTTTGAACATTTACTATGAATGAATTAAGGAATGCATTATTTTAATAAGGAATTTTGGTAATTGGATTATTTCGTTTTTTAAAGCAATAAAATGTTTTAAAAATTATGAAATTTTGATTTTTCAATTAATTATTTGATAACTACTTGGTTACTTTTGAACCAATAATTTTTCTTCAATAATTTTCTCGAAAACCATCGCTCTGGGCGATATGCAACAAGAGTATCTTTTTTATAGGAAAAAGTATGTAGTTCTCAAAAAATGGTAACCCACGTTACAAAAAAAAAATAACCTCAAAAATGTTATTCACGAAACAGCCCCCTTCCCTTGCAAAAACTACCCTTTCCGCTTTTCCAAATAATTTTTCAGTACCACCATTTGATTTAGGGTCAAAATTTATGGCAGAGGATTTTTTTTCGAAATTTTATCTCGTTTTTTAAGCCTACAATTTTAAGACAACCGTTTTTTATATTCACCCTTTCAGTGCCCCTAACTTCCTTAATATGTATTTTCTGCCCTATACTTATAGGAACTTTTTTTACTATTTTTAGGAGTACTATCACCCCCCAATTTTTTTACACCATTTCAATGACACCCTGTATATATCTCGACATTCTTGATACAGCGTCCATTCTTAGTTGCCCACCCAGTAATAAGAAGAAAGAAAGTGAAATTTTGAAAAGGGACTTGAGAGGAGATTGAGACTAGTTTCCATTTTAGTACTAAAACAGAAGATGCTGGAAAAGTAATGCTAACATTGAAGAATTGTTTTAGGATATAGGATTTTGCTAATTGGGATATTTTACCACAACTATTAAGTCACAAACTGTTAAGATGTGGAAATATCGTCAATAAAAGTAAGAAAGTGTTCACCACAACTAAAACAACATCTGAGAACTTTGGAAATTGTAAAATGAAGTCAGTGGCAAATAGAATAAAAGAAAACAGAATTGTTAAGAAATGTGCACAAAGAAATATGTATTAAAGCTTTTTGAAACTGTCCATCTGCGGTAGGTTTTGATGGTTGTATGGAGTTTTATGCTTATAAATATTTATATAAACTACTGAAAGTTTCACCTAGATAAAAAGTAGAAATAATAGTACTTACGTAGTGTATTTTCAGAACAAACAAAGTAGAAACCAACAAGTGTTACTAAAAGTGACAGTAACATCTTCAATATTTCACAATAAAATATGGGGCATCTATCGGAGAATCTTTTATATAGCTCAACGTAATTAACGTGATAATTATTGTCAATTTTGTAGGACACATCCTGCGACAATATATGTATAGTCGCATGAGTGATTGCGGTACTTTACAAAATTATGTTTTATTGTATATAATTTACCTTTCAGTCTTACCTAATTTTCTAGAATCGGACAAGAAAATCAAAAGGCCAGTTGCAGAGAAGAATCTATATTTAACTAATTAACTAAGAAATAAATACTTATAAATTAATGGTAAATTAAAGTTACTGGTCAGTCAAGAATGCTTCATAAGGAACGTTTTCGAATAGGTTCGATACGAATTCGCTCATCAAAACGATTAGCTTTTTCTTTAAATGGGGTTTCATTTCTTTTAATAATTCCTGAGAGTTGCTGTTGATGAACAAGTTTAACGCGGCTTCTGAAATACAGAAATAAAATGTATTATAAACACTCTAAAATGTTATGATTAAACTTACGGAGTACCGCATTGCCATTATGAATTCCGTCAACGCCCATTTTGATATCCTTTACGCTAAAGTCCATTTTTAACTGTTGAAGATTTAAGTAGCTGAGTCCGTCATCGCCTGGAGTTCTGCTTGCTCGAATATAAGCCTTCACTTTGACACCCTCTATAAAATTGAATATAAATTACTAAATACAAAATTCTTGCCTTGAGCTGCTATACTTTTCAATTTTCGATAATTGAAAAAAAGGAAAAAAATGTTGTTTGTCGTTAAGGGGGGGAAACAACTCCAACTCTCACGACCGATTTCTGGGTCTACACTTCATCAAGTGAGCTGTCCAGAGGTTTGTTCTCCAACGAAACGACAAACATAACTTTAACAATTTGACTCGGCGATGTCGAATTGTGTCGCTGAGATATTAAGGATCTCGCGCCAAAACGATGGAAAAGAGCATTCTTCGGCCGCTCTAATATACAGGGTGGCGCACCTCATTCGCCTCGGCTGATTATACGAAAATGGAAAGATGTAGAAACAAAAATTTTATGGGTATATCTGGAGAGGCAATGTGCACAATTGTGCATTGGCAATAAACAAGTTATTTTGAAATATACAGAGTGTTTCAGAACTAGGATCCATACCAAAGTTATATATATTTTTCTTATGGAACACTCGGTAGTTTATTTCATTTTTGGTTTCTTGGGCCCAAAAAAAGGTATTTATTATAAGGGTTAAATATGTTTAAAATCTTTGGTTTTTGAGATATTTAAAGATATTTTGATATGCATGCTACACAATAGAAAAGATTATCAACACCCTGTACATTACTTTTCAGATTTAATTCTTGTGCTGAGTTTAAAGGTAAAGAAATAAACTTTAACGAAAAATTGTATTGCTACCTTAAATCTATACCAAGGGGTACCAAAAATTGCTGATCTATTTTAAATATTTATTTTGCATAAAAACTTTGTATTTTCAATTGCAACACCCTGTATTATTTAAATAAATCGAGGCAGATTTAAGTGCTCTTCTAAATTATATTAGAGTTTCCTATACCTGTTGCAGCTCAGGTTTTGAATAAAAAGCGATTTTTCAATAAAATGGCGATCAAGATGGCTGATATTGCCATGGCAATTTTCTAGTGACAGTTAGTAACTATTTTTAAAATCGACATTAGTCTATGGACATTATTATTTAGATTTATAACAGTTTACTTAAATTTACCTACAATAGTTTATTAAGTAAGTACTCGTTATATTTTATCAAGAAAAATAATGCAGTATATATGCTGGCGCGGCGAGCGAATGAATTTATGTTACTAGTGATTTTATTTTGTGAGGAAAATTGCTTCTCGGCCTCAAGGGCTTAGAGATATTCAAATAGGAATCTTCCTGATAAGGGTGTCTTTGAAAAACTACTTGTCTTATTGTCTTAACTACGCAAATCTGGTAGTGTAATTTATAAAAAAACCTATTAGGTAGAAACCTGTCGTTAGATGTGAAGAATATGAATTTGCCATGATTGGGTCTTTTATAGAAAATCCAAACAAGGAAATCTAATAAGTCATGATAATATAAAACAAAGAACTAATTCTTCGTTTTTCTTGATAAGGTAATACATATTTACAAACAACATACAAGAAGCAGAAAAAGGGGCTAAAAATACATATTTAATAAATATTATTTATTAAATTATTGTAGGTAAATTAAATAAAAGAAAACAGCTATAAATTTAAATAAAGTCCAGAAACTAATTTAAATTTTGAAAATAGCTTCTTTCACTAAAAACTTGCCATGATGACATCTACCTTTAGCATCTACCACCCCTCTTTGTTGTCACTTTATTGAAAAATTACTCTTTATTCAAAATCTGAACTAGATAGGTATAGGAAACCCTAATATAATTTGAAAGAGCATTTGAATCTGCTTCGATTTATTTAAAAAAATACAGGGTATTGTATTTGAAATAACTTAGTTTTTATGTAAAATAAATATTTAAAATAGACCAGCAATTTTTGATACCCCTGTATATATTAAACAAAGCAATCAAATTTTTCAGTAAAGTTTATTTCTTTGGCTTAAAATTCAGCACAAAATTTAATTCTGAAAAGCAATGTACAGGGTGTTAATATTTTTTATTATAGCATGCATATTTAAATATCTTTAAATATCTCAAAAAACAAAGTTTGTAAACATATTTAACCCTTATAACAAATGCCTTATTTTGTGTCAAAGGATCCAAATATGAAATAAAATACCGGGTGTACCAAAAAATATAACTTTTATATATCTTAGTTCTGACATACCCTGTACATAAAATATTTTGTTTCGACATCTTTCCGTTTGCATATAATCAACCCTGTATATAAAGCTAAACAACATAACAAACAGAACGACAAACATACTACAATTTTTTATTTCCTTTTTGCGGTTTTCGAAAATTGAACAGTATGTCCCCGGGTCGTCTTTACAAGAGAAAGCATTTTTTTATTATTAACATTTTCAAAAAAATGCATTCTTGCATTCTCGTGACATTTAGGTTTTCATTCTTTGATATATATGTTTATTAGTAATTTTGATTAACGTCATATTCTTTGCTGTTTTCATAAGTTAATGAAGTACAAAATTTATTTACTTGCAAGTATTGCATTGTTTCAATAGGTTCTTACCATAGTACAAGTTTTTACTAGAGTCAATGCAAATAAAACTTTAAAGAATAAAATGATTATATTTATCAGACAAAAAAAATTATTTTTAATTTTTATCAGTATTTTTTTTTCAATTTTATTCAGTAGTCGAAAAACTACTATTTGTAATAAATTAAAACAATAATTTTGAAGAAATAATTAATTTCTTATAGCAATAAACGCGAAAGAAAAAAGCATCTTGGTCTTGCAGATCTAACGGTAGTCTTGGTCTTGGTCCAAGACTCCAAAACCAGTCTTGCTCATCACTATCAAGCCATGTCACAGTAAGCAGATTCTTCCAGTCTAGCCTTTTGTTAGTTAGTGACCATGGGAGTTTTTAAGAAGATCATAATTTTTATACAAGATCCAGATAATTTACCAAAGCTGGTCTTACCATATCTAGTGACATAATACCAATACTAAAACTTTGAGGATAAATTTAATTTTTATATGAGTCACAATATCTAAAATTTTGCTTATCGAATGTTTTTGCTTGTTTAAAATATATCTCTCCAAAAAAATCCTTTATGGGTATTTCGCCACTGCACTGCAAGAAAATCTACAAAATAAAATAATTATTTTTTGTAAACACTTAAACCTGCGTTAAACCTAAACGGACGCTGTTTGAACAGAGCTGTTTCTTGTAGACGTATCTGTTTTAAAAAAGTAAAGTGTTCTCAAATAGTTGAATTTAAACATTTTAAATAGTTTTTTTCTTTATTCTTTGTATTTGTTTGCTTCCGAAGATGGAAAGAGATAACTTTCCGAAAAGTTAAGCATTTTTTTTTCTGTGTTAGGCAAATTTGTATTACCATAAACATAACTTCTGACAAGCAGCGTCCGTTTAGGTTTAACGCAGAAGCGTTTACAAAAAACAGTGGCGAAATACCCATTAAGGATTTTTTTGGAAATCCGCCACATAGGTATAGACATTTTTTAAAATATATCTTCTCAGACATCTGTCAGACATAGAGGTACCATTGCTCTAATGGGTTCATGGCCTCAAACATATTAAAAGCGACCCTGAATAATGCCAAAAAATAATAAGCGGTGCTCACCATATTCTCCCCAATAGTTGCCTCCTCCAGATGCCTGAACTAGAATTAATACTCCACTAGACTCATAAATTGCACGTGCTGAAATCTTTGGTATATATAAGGTAAACTGGAACTGATTGGTTGCAATATCAGACCTGAAAAAAAATGTATATGTTACTGTAAATATCCGAAATGCGGTAAAACCTAGGATAAGCGCGCTAAGCCTAGGATTTCCCAAAAGCATGTGGTAAAAGCCCGAAAACTATTTATTTTGCTTCCATTTCGGACTTTTACCGAACCCAAACAGTAAATCTTAGGATTTACCACACCGCATTGGTAAAAATACAAATAAGCAAATGGTAGTAAAAACCAACCAACACCACCAAATAGCCACCTAACCAATGCATTAACACCCCCCAAATAACCAGACTAACCAATGCATTAACACCCCCCAAATAACCGGGCTAACCAATGCATTAACACCCTCCAAATAACCAGGCTAACCAATGCATTAACACCCTCCAAATAACCAGGCTAACCTATTTAGCTTGGTAAATCCTAGGTTTAGGTTAGGTTATGTTAGGCTTATTGAAAATACTTTTAATCGATAGATCTCGTTGTAGAACAATAATATGCAAAAAATCTCCGATCTAGGTATTGTGGTTCACTAGAAACTTCTAATGCACGCTCAGCCTGGGACACCCTGTATATAAAATTGAACCTACCTAACTGCTGTCACGGAACAGTTACTGACTCCATATGCCTCAATATCCTTAAATATCGCTCTATATCCATCAGGCCCGGTTCCTAACGCCAGTTGTATTTGATCTATTATGATCGGTTCGGGGTTATTTAGGTTTAATTCCGGTATTCCCCTTCTCATATTAGCTATGAGGTAATTGGTTGATTCGCGTAAACATTCGTTTATCTCGGGATCGTTTGCCGAACATTGTTTAATATAATAAAAAGCTAAAACAGAATGAAATAATGATAGATTTAATAATTTTTTGATGATAATTGGCGCACTCAAGAGGGCTATAACTCTACTAGCCATTCTAAGAATAAATTATATACTATTTTTAAAATCAATTGAATTGGTTTCGGACTCTTGATCTCGGCACTGCATTATTGGACACCATTGTGGGGCTAGACTAGGGTTTTCATAAAGGCTTTTGGAAGTTCCGGAAAAGTGAACTCAGAAATCCGGACAAATGAACTCTGAAATCCAGACAAAATCCGGACGTCGCGTCGCAAAAAAGAAACTATAAATTCATTTATGAACTTTTAAAGGACGCCGAATAATAGTTCCGTAATCAACAAAATATAAACCAAAATAATATTCATTTTCCAGGAGTACACCAAAAGCAGTGGCGGCTCGTGACTCGTGTGACTGGGTAGGCGACAAAATTTTAGTTGCGTATTTTAAATTTTTAAATTTACATAATACCCTAACGCAGTTTGTAAATATATGTTATCTCTGGATTAAAAACATAGCTCAAGGATATTTAGGACAAAACTAAAGCAAAAGTGACAGCATTCAACGTAATGACATAATGATTGACATAATGTACAAGTATATGTTTGTTTATCTATTACTATGGAGTTACTATGGAGTACATCATAGAATTTTATTTTATTTATTTACGCAAACTAATAAAATTGGTAGTATTGAGAAAAAGAACAATTATGTTTTATATATTAAATTGATGAGTCGGTCTCTTGATAAAGAAAAGTTATTTAATATTATATCAGTAAAATCATCAGATTGTTGAAGAGCTGTGAAAAGATCTTTTTAGATTGAAAGTAAGGCAAGTGGCGATAAACGTTTATTTTTCATGGAATCTCTACTATAAATTATAATGCATTTCAAACATCAAAAATGTCTCTCAACCCAAGTAATTGTAAATGGTGTAGTAACAATCAAAACCAACAATTTGAAAGCCTCTGGAAATATATTTCCAGGATTATTCTCCTTAAATTCGTTTATAATCGAAATTATCACAGCTATTATTAATTAATACCTGCAATTTATTCATTAATTTATGTTGGGCATTAACATTTTATTTTTGTTAAATCAATATTAAATGCGTTGGAAATGTATCAATATAACAAGTTTGATAAATCAGATATTAAATGCTTTGGAAATTTTTTATAGGATTCTTTAAATTTCGGATTTATTAGGATAAATAAAAATAATTGAGACATACGAGTACCTATCTGCAAACCTTATTTCTAATGTATAACAATCTTATCTAATATTTCATAAAATAGGCAACATTTATTAACATGTCGAATTTATTAGCACACTGAGACTTTTCTTTAATATCTGTTGTATCGTCTTCTTGCACCGAATAACGCGCTCTTTTATTTCGGATTCTTTTATTTCTGTGGTATGTTCTGAAATACAACCGGTTAATATAATTTTGAATAACGTTTCCAATTTGTTTTAAACGTTTTTTGAAATTTCATATAAAAATTTAAATGCTATGTGAATAATGAATTATATGAAATATCCCCTTAACGAAATGTGATATATCCCCTTATAAAATATCCGGAGTATCCCCTTAACTTCTTAGCCTACCGAGCCTCCACGACTTCATGCGAAGGCGACCGGAGATTTCGCCTAAACCCCGCCTTAATACGATACAACTCCGACTTACGTCGCGTCGCTACCGCACCGCACGATGATATTTTTATATACAAGACCACAAATATTAAAATAATATTGATTATTATAACACACTTCCGTGTATTAATAGTATTTTTACTGACAAACTGCTTAAATTCTGCCAAAATTTTAGGGTAGGCGCCGCTTACCTTGCCTACCCTGACGAGCCGCCACTGACCAAAAGCAGAAAATTTGAGGGCCAAAGCAAAGAGTAGATAAGACAAGAGACAGAGAACAGAGAACAAAGAAGTCGAATTTCGCGAGAGAGACGCAGATATATTAAAATTTAAAGGTCCCATGAAGTCCCATTTTGTTTGTTGCCAAGTATATTTCTTTGAAAAATAAACAAGATTTTCTGAAAATAAATTAATAATATAAGAAGGATATAAGTAACGTATGTTAATACGGAAATGTAAATTTTTAGTTTAGGTTGGTTTAGGTTCTTTTTTTGCAATGTACTGATAATATCAAAGAAACAGAATGACTAACTAAGTTGATCGATTTCAAAGATAAACAGATAAAATCTGAAAATCTGACAACGGCTATTTTATTTATTCTAACCTATGATTTTAGGACGCTAATCAGCTGTGCTAATCAGGCTTAAACATAAACAAATCTGATTAGTTGTTTTCTTGCATTTTTGCCTTTTTCAAGTGTGTTTTCAGAGTTTTTCGATATATTATCGTTTTGAGAGTTTTTAAGGTTTAATTTTAGTATCGGTTTTGTTGCGTACTAATTTGTAATTATTGTTAAATATGAATACTGAACAGGACACGAGTAGCAGGAAAAGAGGAGATGGTGGCAATGTGTGTGCTTATAAAGACTGCAAAAATAGGTCTTATTCTTCGACAAACATAATATTTCACTCTTTTCCAAAGGATCCTGAAAAGTATTTTTATAGAAATATACTATATAATTATGTTATTAAACTAAATGTAATCCATAGATCGAAGACATGGTTAGAAGCTTGTAATATATTTTTACAAAAAAAATTGAGCCACTCTATTTTTTTGTACATAAACTCCACATTGTGATATTACACTTGTTCAAGTCCATATGTAAAAAAAAATAAACGTAAATAAAACATTTCTTACAAATCGACTTGGTCACTTTATCTTGTTTACCAACGATATACAAAATATTGCTTGGTATTATTATCTTTATTCCCCGACAAATATGTTTCTAATTATAATTTATTTTATATAATATTTAGAAAATTCATTTTTTCTTTAGTTTCTATTTACTTCTTTACCCATACAGTAACTATTTATAAGCTATACAGGCAAGTTTTAATAATAGTCTATTTCAAATTTCCCGCGAAAAAATTACGAAAATTTAAAGGGACAAGCGAGACGAGGTCACTCTCCCCACCACTCAAACATGAAAGGTACCGCGCGAACTGTCGTCTCTTGTCTTATCTACTCTTTGGCCAAAGTATAGAAATGGATACCTTCGAACATGCGTCGGTTAAGTAGAGCTGTAGCATCGTAGAGACTAAAATATTCAACAAAGTAACTGGGAAATTAAATTAAATGTATGAAAGACGTATGGAAACCCTAGGTTAGACAAACAAATTAACGAGTCCTAAACTAATCCAACTGACTTGATTGAAATCATATAACTAAATTTAAACTATTATAAATAATAGAGAGGACATCCAGAAAAATATATTTTCGCTTTAGGTTTCCTATTTCAAATACTTTGAAATATGTCTATAATATTGTGATTTCAGTTGGAGATTTTCACACTTTCCTGATTTTTTACCAATTGGCGGAAAATAAAGTAAGAAAATTTAATACTGGCATGCATTAGGAATTCTTTTAAAAATCTTGTTATGGTCACTGCTATACATAATGTAAGAAACACAAAAAAAGTATTAGAGCCGTTTATTTTTTTCAAAACTATTAATTTGCAAAACTTTCTAGGTTTAGTGACACTGAAACAAAAAATACAACTTCAAAAATCAAAATATCTGTATAATGAATATAAATCATTTGATAAACTCAATTCAACAGAATGTCATCGATTAAGTACTGATACACTGACATATTAATAGCATTTCAATTATATATTTACTGTGTCTACCGCTGACACTTTTGTCTGTGACAGTGACAGATCGAATAGTTGTCTTCATAGATAAAGGAAACAAGTTTAGATTGGAATGCTCGGCTTGCCCCCAAAACTTATAATAATTCTTTTGGTGTACATACGTTGCACGGGATCTGGCGCTGCTATAGCGGTTGCTAAGAACAACCGCCAAACAACAACAGAAATAATTTTCTCTTGTCAAAGTCAGAATCTTCAAAAATGATAAAACTTTGTTATAAAATCTTTCAAAAATTAAACTGCCCTCGTTGAAAAAATACCAAAATATGTTTAAAGCGTCCATTTTCAAAGTAATTATTGCTATATCTTGTGAGTTTAATTTAAATTTTATTTACTCAAACCTTTGATAATTATGAAAAGTGGCATTAAAAACTTGTAAACTGTGAACTGCAAAAACCATCGTGGATCGTGGCATAACGTCGGTTTCCAATGTTTCATAGGTATTTCATACATATGTCCTTATATAAAATAAAGTTTCTTATATGCAACACACTTTATTTTATTTAAAAAATTAAAAGGAAATAATAAATTTGAATAAATAATATTTGGCGACATAATTTCGGAAAACTCCGAACCGCTCCGAAATTATCTAAAGCTTCTGGAGAGAGACCGTTGTAAGAACAGCGCCAAATAGTATTTAATGGGCACTTTCCAATGTACACTTGTTTCCTTCATCTATGGTTGTCTTCTAAATGGTAAAACTATATACAATATAAGGAAGACAATGGTTTTCAAACAATAAATATTTGGAAGTTATGTCTTTTATATCTGACGAAATTGACGACCACTAACAGCTGTCTCTGGCTATAAATGTCAAAAAGTCAAAAGAGTCAAAATAAAGCTCATATTAAAAACCTCTGTTAAAAACAAATACCATTCCATCGAAAAACAATCGAAATTAAAGATGGCTGGGGAATGACAATCGATAATAATTTTGGCGAGGTCAATCTCTAGAAGTCATTTACTAAAAATTGACTTAAAACTTAACATTAAAATTATAGGAAGATTAAAAAAAGGATAGAACGTTTCCAGACACTCAAATCTATTTCCAATTTTTTTTTCTCGAATTTTAAACTACACAATTTAAAAATATTGTTTACTCAATATAAAAATAAATTCCAACCTTCTTAGACCAATTGGCAGTATAAGCGCCATTAAAAAGTAAACAAGAGTACGGGCCGAGTAATGACGTCTAGGGCTTGACCTCGCCAAAATTATCATCTACTGTCGTTCCCCAGCCGTCTTGGACTATTGTACAGGGTGGGTCAAATTGGACGCTTTTAGAAGATAGACAAAAACTAATATCGGTGTCTGAAGCTCAATTTTTATCAAAAACGTGATGGTGAAAACCGCTATCTGTTACCGTTTCGGAGTTACGCGGTGTTTTTCAAAAATGTGCATTTTTAACAAATCGCTGTAACTTTTTTGCTATAGAAAATTTTGTATTTTTATGAAAATATTTCCAAAGCATCTTTTTACGTAGAATTTAATGGTTTAAGTATAATTTTCTCGAATATGAATCGAGCAAAATATCAAGTATGCTATATTTTTGGAAAGGTAATTTAAATTATTTTCGATAAATTAAAAATATACAGGGTGTCCCATATTAAAAATCAAAATTTGTGTTGATAATTCTTAAATTATTAATTTTAAAAAAATTATACTTAAACCGTTAATTTCTACGTAAAAAGGTGCTTTGGAAATGCTACAGCGATTTGTTAAAAATATACATTTTTGAAAAACACCCCGTAACTCCGCAACGGTAACAGATATTAATGTGCGGTTTTCACCATCATGTTTTTGATCAAAATTGAGCTCTAGACACCGATATTAGTTTTCGTCGATCTCCTAGAAATATCTAGAAAAGGGTGTTTCCCTTTAAAAGCGTCCAATTTGGCACACCCTGTACACATATGGTGACATCGTGTCTATTCTTATGGAGGAGGGGAGATCTTATATACTCCATTGAAACATGTTTTTGTTTATTAGACAGCATTCTCACTGCTACAAAAAGAACAAATTAACATTTCGTCTTGGTGAATAATAAGTGATTTTTCCAAAACGAATGTTCGTTACTTAAAAAAAAAGAAACGTTACTTATGTACTTACGGTCTTGGGCGGTCACGTACTGCGCAAACGCAAATATAACTAGTAGTATCTTTGAAGGGCACATATCACAAATCAGTTTTGAGAATATTTACGTTATTAATTATTTTTATTTATGATTTGTCGCACTTTTATGCCGGCGGTGACAGTAACTGAATAATATTTGATCGCTCGCGCTTTCTTCTGGCTTTCTCGAGCGACCCCGAAACCAATGACCATGACCGAGACCAAGAAGACTGACGATGGGATTTACTGTTAGCTTACTATCGAGTACCACTCGACAATTATTTTACCGATCGAACGGTGGAATCGCCTTTATAGGATGAAATTTATTTAAATTTAATTCAATACCGATATTAATTTATTTAAGGTACTAACTTATTTATTATTGATTTTTATTCTTTCATAAACTTTTTAGTTAATACAGGGTGATTTTTAACTTATACGCATAAACTTGGAAAATTATTGCTGATGACAAATAATGACTAACAATGAAAAAAAAAGTTAGTAAAATATTTTTAGATTCTGAAATAATTTTTTTTTTCACAAAAATTTTCAACTTTATCAGTAAATGTAAATGCACATTCAATTTAATGGAATTTACGTTTTTTGTTTTTATTTCAAATAGTTTCTTATCTCCGTAAATAAAAATATTTTACTTACTTTTTTTTATTATTAATCATTATTTGTCATCAGCAATAATTTCCCAAGTTTATGCGTATAGGTTAAAAATCACCCTGTATATTATGTTTTCTTATTTTTAATATACAGTACGTCTGCTGGATCTGTGTCTATGAAACGAATGCGGACAAAAATCATTTAAATAAACAACAATATATTTTATACGTCGACTTGACGGGTACGTCACACGCAAATCGCTCCGCCCACTCATTTTATTGGCTACTTGCAAATTTGTCGAATTTTTATTGATGGGACGCGTCGTCTAATTTTTTGAGAAAAGCATCGAGAGAATATCGTTTCCCCTCTCACGGATACCCCGTAGCTACAGAACGGACAAACGTACTGTACAGGGTCCGGGAATAGTGTGTCGGGCATCTGTAGCTCCTAGAATAAGCAACTTGGGTATTTTGTTCAAGTGCAGACCTAAAGTATGTCCTAGAATGTATTGCGGGAAAATATTTTAACTTCTATAGGGTGGCTCAAAAAAGCGAATTCAAAAGAGTGGATTGGGATGTTTTTTTAATGGAGCATTCTGTATATTATTGTATTTTTGGTTTTCTTTCAGATCAATCTACATAATCCTAAAGTACCTATGAGTAAATATTTTTCGATAGTTGCAGAGATATTAATAAATAATTGAACAATATATATTTTTCAGCCTTTCTTAAAATCATTATTAGTTATTACAAATACAAGAACTGCCCTGAAGTCAAAAATATATTAGGTATTTACTTCAGATGATCTATACTTACTTTGCTATAAATATCGCAAACTTAAATCACACAGGGTGTTCAAAATTCTACGCCAAACTTTTTAAAATATAAATTAATTTTTCCTCGTATTTTTAAATGGAACACCCTGTATATAATTTTTTTATTAGATGGAGAATTAAAAAATTAACATTTTTTGTATTTAGATTATTTCAACGGTTTCGCAGATACTAGCGATATTATTTCATATGGCTCTTTCAACGGTAAAATACGAGAGAAAAATCATTGGGTGGGTTTCATAAAAAATTGATGCGGAAAATGCGATATGAAATATAAAACCGCGAATATCTGAAAAACCGTAAAAAATGTTGAACTACTTTAAATACAAAGAATGTTAATTTTGTAATTCTCCATCTATTAAAAATATAATATACAGGGTGTTCTATTTAAAAAAACAAAGAAAAATTATTTTATATTTTAGAAAGTTTGGCGTAGAATTTTGAACATCCTGTGTGATTTAAGATTACGATATTTATAGCAAAGTAAGTATAGACCATCTGAAGTAAATAGCTAATTTAGTTTTGATTTCAAAACAGTTCTTGTATTTGTAATATTTTTTTTAAGGATGGTTGAAAAATATATTTTTTTTTATTTATTTATTAATATATCGGAAACTAATCGAAACATATTTACACATATCTTAGGATTATGTGAAGTGATCTGACAGGAAGGTAAAAATACAATAATATACAGGGTGTTCTATTTATTTCCAGTGACACTACATGTTTGCACGCGATTGGTCCATATATATATAAACCGACGAGTAGCGACAGTCCGGTTTTCAATTTTCTTTACGGCTGCGTGAAATAATTAGTCTATCTGTCATATGAAGAAGCGAAGTTGCCACTGTTGCCATTTATCAAGTATCTCTATATACTCTATTTCAAGTATGCCTCAGGCAACAAATAATTTTTTTAATTATTTATTAACTGTAAGATATTTTATACATTCAAATTTAGATATAAGGATTAAACAAAACAAAAAAATATGTTTAAAACTTTATAATTAATTCCACTTCAAATTATGAGCAGTGTATACCATGTTTATAGGACCACTTCATAAGTTCAGCAGTTAAATAAGTAGTTTATCTGTCAAACACGTCAAAAGAGACAGAAAGAAAATTTGGTCCCACCTGCTGCCAAAAGAGCCGACGGTTTATGTCGCTACTCGTCGATTATATGCCGTGCTGTAACCATAATAAGCTAGAGTCAAAATATATTACAAGAAATTTTGCCATCGACTTGGAAGCTATATTGTTTATGATTAATATTTGAATCATGAATTTAAAAGCAACTTCTTCTCCTATAGAGTTCCCTGAATGTGAGTCTCTTATAAGTCTGGCGTCTCTTCTGTACATTCCCCCGAAAATTAATTCTATACGCTTTAGTCTGTTGAAATGTATATCACAAGCTAACTTATATACAGGGTGGGCCACTGAAAACTTACAATGGCTATAATTTTTAAACCAAAAAAGATATCAAAAAAATAAAAAATACCGTTTCTACGAGTATAATATCGAAGGAGAATACATATATGACGTATTTTTTAACCCACGCCGACCTACCCCTTAGGCGGCACCCCTACTCACTTGAAAATCTTAAATGGCAACACCCCACTTGTGGCGCCTTTTTGGAAAGCCCATGAAAAATGCTAAACGATGATCATAAAGTTTTTAGGGTGAAATTGAAAATCTACCCCATACACGAAACATTAGGTGGACATTAATGAAAAAAGTGATTTTTTCAGCACAAGTTACAAATTGGGACCCAGCTAAATGAGGTAAATTAGGTATTTTTTAAACCACCCCGACACACCCCTAGGTGCCACCCCCTCAGTTCTAATCTCAAGATAGCGATACCCCACTTGTGACACTTCTTTTGAAAGCTAATTGAAATTGCTAAACGATAGTCATACAGACTTCAACTTAATTACTGGTAAGTAGTGATAAGAAGTGGCCGGCCGTAGCCCCAGGGTTTATGTCGATTTTATGTCGATCTGCGAATCGGAAGGTACTGGGTTCGATCCCCAGCCAGTACGGTCGCTTTATTTATTTAATTAAAAATATTTATTTATCTAAATAGAGCGACCAACGAACCGCCACCTTAAGGAAGGCAATGGCAAACCACCTAAGTATATTTGCCTTGTTCAGTCTCTCAAATTGTGCCGTTCGGATTCGGCAATAAACTGTAGGTCCCGTACACTTGTGAAACACTGATGACACACATCACAAGTACATGCGAGAGGTAGCCGACGCTCTATATAGAGTATGGCACTGTAAGAAGAAGTGATAAAAAATGTAGGTGTGACAATTTGAAAGAAATTTAAAATGATAATTTATTTTAACAATTGCTCAAAATGACAGCCGTTTTGTTCCATACAAAAATACAAACGATTTTCAAATTCTTCTCTCACTCTTTGGAAAGTCCCTCTCGGAATATTTCGACATGCTTCAGTTATCCTCTGCGGCAATTCTTGCAACGAATCTGGTTTTGTCTTGTAGACTATGGATTTAGTGTAACCCCTTAAGAAAACGTCTAAAGGAGTGGGATCAGGTGACCTTGGCGGCCACTAGATTGGACCCCTTCTGCCAATCCATTGCCTTGGATAATATCTATCCAACCACCGCCTTGTGACAATAGAATAATGCGGTGGGGCTCTATCTTGCTGAAAGTGTATGAGGTCTTCATTAAGAGTTAAATTTCCTTCCAAATCTCTTTGATTTTCAACCTCATTTACAATGGCTGGCTCTATCAGTGTTTAGCATTTCCACATAAGCATCACCAGTCAAATTTCCGTCGATGAAAAATGGACCTATAATTTTATCGCCTAGTATTCCGAACTAAACATTGAGCTTTTGGGGATGTTGGGTGTGTCTTTCAACAACAATATGCGGATTCTCATCGCTCCAGTATCTGCAGTTCTGCTTATTCACATTTCCGTTTAAAAAAATGAGCACTCATCACTAAAACAAATATTTTAGTTAGTGAAGGTTCCCTTCGAATTTCCTCCGTCATTAGTTCACAGAACTGAATCCTTCTATCTGGATCGTCGTCGCCAAGTTCCTGCAGAATCTTCATTTTGTAGGGATGGAATTTGTGCATTTTCAATACTCTTCTGATAGATGTTCGAGGTATACCTGTGATTGATACCATCTGGCATGTTGATGCTTCTGGATTGACCGATACCTGACCAATAACTTCCATCAGCCTTCATTCAATATCCTGGGCCCTGATATTATTTATTTTTGACCGATCTCACAAATCTCTAACATAAAAGTGACACCATAAAGAAAAACTATATGAATTCTTTCTTCCACAGTATAAACCATTTTTCTTTCAAATAGGCGAATTAAATAAAGGTTTAAAATACCACCAAATTTGCAAACGATTGAAAGTCGATAAAAGACAGTGCAAAAACGCAAAGATATACCGTTTTAAGATTCCTGTTTGTTGATAGTAAAAAATAGATGATAAGGAAGAATTTGTGTTATCCCAAAATTAGGCTGTAGATTTTAGGCTTTATTATCTACATTTTTTATTTTTAGCTTTAAAATGACAATGGTTTCAAAATGGCATTGATGAGATTAAAAGTGAGGGGGTGGCACCTAGGGGTGGGTCGGGGTAGTTTGAAAAATACATCATTTGCCTCATTTAGCTGGGTCCCAATTTGTATCTTATGCTGAAAAAATTACTTAATGTCCACCTAATTTTACGTGTAAGGGGTAGTTTTTCGATTTCACCCTAAAAACTTTATGATCATCGTTTAGTATTTTTCATGGGCTTTCCAAAAAGGCGCCACAAGTGGGGTGTTGCAATTTAAGATTTTCAAGTGAGTAGGGGTGCCGCTTAAGGGGTAGGTCGGGGTGGTTCAAAAAATACGTCATATGTATTCCCCCTCGATATTATAGAAACGGTATTTTTTATTTTTTTGATATCTTTTTTGGTTTAAAAATTATAGCCATTGTAAGTTTTCAGTGGCGCACCCTGTATATATTATGCTAGCTTGTGATATATTTTGATTTCTTCAGTCATTAAAAAATTAAACTCTATAAATAAAAAAACTATATATAACTTTATTAAAATATAAAGAGTAAGTAAAGAAGTAAAATTAATCAGACACAAATAATTCTTTCACTGAATAATTTGAAAACAATTTGTTTACTATACCAAAAATAAAATCACTAACTACACGCTGGATAACTGGTTGAAGATCGTTGATAATAGTTTCGATATTTTCGTTGAGAACCTTATTAGTCTTGTCTGCTATATCCGTATGATTTCCGAACAGCTTCTCCAAGATAACGTGCGATTCACCTACTGTCGTATTGATAGTTTCCTTCTCCCATTTAAGATGTTCTTTGTCGTTTTCAAGGTAAGGAGTTCCTTTTAGTCCCAAGTAAATTCGGAAATTCGCTAAAAAATGTAATTGAATTAGAATTGATTATAACTTCAATATACTTTAAGTTTTAAAAGTTAATTTCAATTTTTATAAAGTGGATTAATTTAGCATAAACTGCATTTTAACAATGCGTAAAATATGTTTAGAGATCTTCAGAGACTCCTGTAAATTTAGCATAATTATTTGAAAAGATATAAAGCGAGATATAGTTTGTAATAATCTGAACAAAAGTCAGTTTTCTAGAACCAATATTATTAACATTTTCTTAGATAAAATCGATCATGAGAACGAGACCAGACGCTTTTGTGTAAACAATATACAGTGCATCATTTAAAGTTCTTCGCTTAGGCCCACGTTGAGTTATTCGATATCGATTAATGGAAAACATGAGTTTTGATGAACCAGAGTTTTGAACGTCTTTTAAACAGAATTTTTTTTCGACAAAAAAATCTGATGGTAGCTTGTGCACCGATTTGGGTACCACCATGTATAAAGTAATATCCTGATTCCTGATAATCTACATATATGTTACTTTGAATGTGATAGACAATGATTCAGTATTGAAACTAAAAGAATTTCGGACTTCCATTCTTTGTTTATTTTGCTTACACAACGTTTCGCTCAGAAGTATCACTGACCGTTATCAAGTGTGAACTAATCTAAATCCTTAAACTACTGAGCTTAATATACTAGAGCCACTGTCCACTAAGAATACCTACATTGGAACGTTTTATGAGTGGTTATAAATTGTTGATTTCCATACTTGGATTATTAACGATTTTATTATTGTTAGATATGAATAAAGTTAAAGTTGCGCTTTTTACAATAGGGTTCTTTACTGTGCAAAATCCCTCTACAATATTATATCCAACTGCAAATCTGACTCATTGGTGCCTGAGGAGAATACTCTCTCTCTCATCGACGATTCCATATGGGAAAGGAACATCGGAAAAGATCAGGCGAATAGCCAAACAGAATAAAATTCAAACTGTTTTTAAGTCCGGAACTGCACAGAGAAGTACCAACCGGAACCAAACAATACCGGAATCATCAAAACAAGAAAGGAAGTGCATCCACCAGGTACCTTTTGCGAGTACGGTGAGTCGTATATTGGAGAGACGTCCTCTACATGTACGACTTAATTAAATCGGGCATTGCAGATTACATACAGGGTGAGTTTCCTACGATGTTCTCTATGGGTATCTCGGAAACTACTGGAGATAGAGAGTCGGTTAAATGGGGAAAGGATTGCAGTTTTGTGGGGTCATAAATATGCGCCTTTCAGATTTTTGAAAAAGTTCATAGCTTAGATATTTCCAAAAAAAACAAATTTTGGCTATTTAAAAAATTGTTCATATTCCTATTATAATCTATTTTAGACAGAAAGTTTTCAGATAAAAGTTGTAGATAATCACATCTCTAATGAGTTTGTGTTCTTCGATTTTTTCTCAAGTCTGTCATTTTTGACATATGACACAAACATATGTTTTTTAAATGGAAACCACAGTTGGCCATGACTTCATAAGAAGCGCCATTTTTTAAGCTTTTCAACGATATATTGATTATCTACAAATTTTATCTGAAAACCTTTTGTCTAAAATAGATTATAATGAATTAGGGACAATTTTTAAAACAGCCAAAATTTGTTTTTTTCGAAATATCTAGTAAGCCATGAACTTTTTCAAAAATCTGAAAGGCGCATATTTATGACCCCACAAAACTGCAATCCTTTCCCCATTTAACCGCCTCTCTATCTCCAGTAGTTTCCGAGATACCCATAGAGAACATCGTAGGAAACTCACCCTGTATATGTGGTCCAAGCACCACAACATAAAATGGTCGGAAGCCCGGGTTGTCCACAAAGAACCTCACTAGAAAAAGCGCAAATTTAAAGTGGCCGTATTCATATCAACATTCATATTTCATACTTTCACATACTTATAAAATGATTATAAAAATAATTATAAAACTCATAAAACGCTCCAATACAGAGATATTCTTAGTTAACTACACCCAATTAACTTAACTGCACCCAATTAATTTCACAGGTGAATGCTAGGCTCTAGTAACTCGTGTATACATACAAATAGATCTGTTACGGTTAAAGTCCGATGTCCGGTTAATGTCGACATTAACATGTTAATGTTTGGGTTAGGTTATGTTTTTGGTTGTTTTGTTGTGTATTATTCTCGAGATTAACCGGGGGTGATGTCGACATTGGACCTTAACCGTAACATATATATCCCACACCTATTCGGTACAATAGGTATACAATAAATACAAAAAATGCAAAAAAAATAGTCAAACTATCGTGCAAAATATATACGAATAGGTGTGGGATATAGACGCGAAGGGCTCTAGTATAGGCTAAACCAAGCTCAGTAGTTTTAGAATTTAGATTAGTTCACACTTGATAACGGTCAGTGATACTTCTGATCGAAATGTTGTGTAAGGAGAATAAATAAAAACAATGGAAGTCCAAAATTCTTTTAGTTTCGATATCTATACCTATGTTGGAAAATAAAACTCTAGTTCACCATAATACATCAACACACTTAACTGTACGCGAATTTCGCTATGTGCGAAGAATTATATACGGTACATTATGGGTGAAATGGTGTTTTATTTTGCTATACTAACACCAAAAATTCCATCCCAACTGGATTTTTGTAACATAAGATAAAACGGATATCTAATAAAATCTATTTAATGTTTATGCTAAGCCGAAATTTGTCCCAGTCAATTTTCTCCTGATATTTTAACATAGAGAGTAGTTATTTTATTTGTAAATTGTGTTGTTTGGGAAATTTCGTGTAATTTCCCGAAGTCTGAAATGAACCCGATACACCGGTTTATCTAATTCTAAATTATAATTTGTAATTATCAGATATTACTAATCAGATTTAATGAGTCGTCTTAGTTTTGCTGGTTGATAATTTTTGACTTAAATATTTAATTTTCTGTTGCCATTACTTTATTCACAAAACGGGAAAACCTAAACTATAAATATAAGTTTGCATGTGTTGTAATAAATATACCTTATTCTTTCCGATACCAACTACTTTAATAAATTAGCGGAAAATAATCACATTTTTTAAGATATTTACCTTATTACCTTCTTTTATTACTTACAACCATCAAAAAGAATAAGAATATTTTAGACACATTAAATAAATTTTAAATTTAAATCGCTTCATTATTATGAGATTTTTCGGTTACGTTTCTAATAATAAATATTTATGATACTTTAAATTTTCAGATGTAAGTCTATAAAAAATATATTTATATAATGTTCATTATGCAGATGTCGCTAGCCAAATAAAAAGCGGTTGTTGATTTACATTTTTAAGGTTTCAAATGTATATATAACCGCTTTTTCTTACTAGGAAATTACTTAGACTGATATAACAAATAATACATTTAGTAAAAATCTGAAAATTCTAATCAATAGTAGTAGTAGTAGTAGTAGGTAGAGAATATTTTTAAAATGGTGGTAGTACTTATGGGTAAACCACAACTAATTATCAAAGTTTTTTATCGAGTCGTAACAGAGATCCACTTTGGGCAATTATGAAAAAGTTCGGAGTTCGCAACAAATGTCTTACAGTATGTAAAAGCCTCCATAACAATAACAAGTCAAGAGTGTCACATCATGGATCACTGAGCGATCCCTTCCTGACAAATACAGGAGTTAGGCAGGGATGTGTCTTAGCGCCTCTCATATTCAACATATTCATGGCAGCGCTCTCCATTATAGTGGACATCAAACTGTAGGAAAGAGGATACGATGGCGGCCTGTTCAACATAAAAGGACTCACAGCAAAAACATATACAAAATTCATCACAGAACTTCACAATACACTGATGACTGCGTTCTAGTTGCAAAAACGTTACAGCAATTACAAGAACTGCTGAACACATATATCTAACAAAAACCACTAAATAGACACTAAACCTGCATTTTTTCACTTTTCAAAGCTTTCAAATAGACGAATTATTGAATTGAAAAAAATTACTCTGAGATAGATTTTTTAGTAAATTTTATGCTCTACAATAATCCGAGATGTAATTTTTTTTATCGTATACCTTTTCAAAGTTATGGTACTTTTAATGGAAAAATATTTTTTACGTGTTAATTACATGTTCAAATGATTTAAGTCAAAGACTTAAATCATATGAACTTTATGTTGAATTTGACTTAAGACTTAAATCATTTTGATTTTAGAAATGACTTAAGACGTCTTTTTAAAACTGACTTGTTGCAGCTCTGCTTATAACCTCAATAATGTAGAGTACAAAAAATGTTGGTCTTTTTTTTCGAGAAAATATGTATGTGGTTATCAATTCAATTTTTTTAAGAAAATGTCCATTTTAAATAAAAAGCTTAAAAAAGTAAAAAGCTCTAATAACAAACATGTACTTCAGAGAAACATTGATATAGTGGAGAATCTTTCTTAACAGATCTCTGACAAGGAGCTGAACTTATTAAATAAAAGTTTTTTGGTGTATTTTGTAATACTCACTATAATTTCCATCCGCTGGACCGCTTTTATCAAATGTGACCACCAAGAATTTTCCGTTTACGTTATACGTAGATTTGATCCTTAGCAATGGGAAATTAATAGTCAAATTAACTTCGTGGTTCTCCAAATCGATATCGAACTGGTCCAAAGTGAAATCGTTAACATGGTAGATATGAATGTCCTAAAACAAAAAAAGTAAAGGATTAATATCATAATGCCGCCCGGTTTAGGTATACCAGTTTGACCAGTTGCGACATTCCGTCAAACGTTTCTTACTTTGAATTAAAAATGTGAAAGGGTCGTTATTTAATTTATGCCCAACCAGATTTGTATTTTGTAACTAGTATCGATATTTTTTCAAGATTATTTCAAAAGGCGATAGCTAATAACAAAATAAGAGACCTGCTTTTATTTCTATTATACTTAATATACAGGGTGGTCCGAACTGTATTCCGGAAACTTCGGGAGCATATTCTGCAGTTAAAAGTAAGTAAAAAAGTTCGTCTAAATGTATGTCCTAAAATGCTTTGTTTCGGAGATACAGGGTGTAGAAGTTTAATTTTTATTTCGATTTTTCTCAGATAATTTCTGAAGTAACGTCAGTATTTGGTTTAAAATTGGTGTCTGGGAGTTTTTTGACATGAGAAATTTGATTTTGATGTCAATATAACTGCTATTTGTAGAGGGCGCCACCTACATGTGTTTTAACTGTTTTGAAGAGTAATAATTTTTCGTTCGTACCTATATAAAACTAGTGAGTGAAAAAATGTGCATTTACGACGTTTTTTACGTAACAAAGGTCTCTTGGTAAAAATCGCTACGAGTAATAGTTATCGACATATTTGGAATCGAAATTATAAATACCTATCATCTTTGACATAAATTAAACATGTTGACTAAATAGTTTTTAGAGTCAATAAATTTGAAATATTTTTGTGCCAAAAGTTCAACAGAAACTGTTTTATTGTCATTAGAAAAGTCAAAGAAAAACTTATGATTAATTTAAAAAGATAAAAATTTCCCAAATTTATTATTTCAGTCTAATAACTATCTACTCAACGTGTTTATTTTTTGTCAATAATGATATGTATTGACTATTTCTGTTCTAAATATCTTGAGAACGGTTGCTCGAATCGATTTTTACCAAGAAACATGTTTTACGTAAAAAAATCACGGAAATGTATATTTTTTCACTCAGTAGTTTTATACAGGTACGGTCAAAAAGTTATTACTCTTCAAAACAGTTAAAATACATGTAGAGGGCGCCCCTTAGAAATAGCAGTCATGATGACATCAAAATCAAATTTCTCATGTCAAAAAACTCCCAGACACCAATTTTCATTCAAATATTGACGTTACTTCAGAAATTATTTGAGAAAAATCGAAATAAAAATGAAATTTCTACACCCTGTATCTCCGAAACTAGGCATTTTAGAACATACATTTATACAAACTTTTTTACTTATTTTTATCTTTAGAATATGCTTCTAAAGTTTCCGGAATACAGTTCGGACCACCCTGTATAAATATACAATATGCATATCAATGACACTATCTAATCATATTCATAAATGCAAGACAGAAAATGACAAAGTGATTGGTAGGACTTTTGTTTCAAGTTCTTCAGTAGTTAGTCGCAACGATGCTTTCAAAATCAAAGCAGGGACAGTAGGGAGTATTTGGACCGAAAACTAAATACTCCGAATCAATGGGCACCTACCCCAGCATCCTTCAGGCAGAAATGTACGCTATCGAAAGATGCGTACAATTTATCTTAGATAGGAACTATCGAAAACAGGTAATAGCCATCTTATCCGATAGTTAAGAAGCACTAAAGGCGATTTTCCATTAATTCGAAATTGAAGAAGAATGCCTAGAGAAGCTGAACAAATTAGGCAAAGAAAATAAAGTCCTCCTACTCTCAGTGCCCGCTCACCAAGGGATAGAAGACAATAAAAAAGCAAATGATCTAGCTAGCGAACACTCCCACTAACTGGACCAGAACCGTTCAGTTTTCCAAGCGGAAACTAACTAAAGGTGGAACTGAGGAACCTGGAAGACTCCATCCGTAACCTGGAATGGGAGTCATCCAACGGTCTAAGACACTCGAAGAAGTTCCTCAGATCTTACGACCGAGAAAAAACAAAGATTTTCCTTGATTTAAGTAAAAACAATCTTCGGATTGTCACTAGATTTCTAACAGGAACTTTCTCCTCAACGAACACCTCAGTAGGCTGAAGCTGAGAAACAACGGCGAATGCAGATTCTGTGGGGAAAATGGAGAAATACCAGAACACCTTATCAATGAGTGCGCCGAGATGCCGACCGTTTGTGCCATGAACTTTGGTACGGCTGATGTCGAGGATGGAGAACTGGCCTCTGTGGAGCCGTCTCAGATACTGGCTTTTGTTAAAGCCCTTGATTTCATTCGCACTGTATGATTAATTATCACTGTATGATTAAGAAATAAGAAAGGGGGACACAATAGATCTGTAAGGTCACGGTGATTAACTCCCCTCTTAAATATTCTACATCCCATATTCACATGCAATTGTTTAACCGAATAATAAAAACATTAGTGTTATAATAATAATACAAATAGGTCAAATGTATCTGAACAGCATGCAAGTATATTGTATTATAAAACGATATTTCATTTATACACAGTACCTTGAAAGTGACTTTTACTTGATCCTCTTCATTTACACAAGTTGGTGGAATGATTAGTGGGTCTAGGGCTGGAATAAACAATGAGGGGATGCCTTCTTTTAAATTAGGTCTCAAAGCATCAATGTTGACTTCTACACACTTATGAATGTTTGGGTCAGATCTGTTGCAAGGCTTAATATATGAAGCTAAAAATATAACATTTTATATATTAAATTTACAGACATTGATTTTTATCTCTCTCGTTACTTTATTTATTATTAATAAATAATTAGTATATATAGTTTATACAATATTAAATTTGTGGGTAATATGTACATTTTAAGAAGTGCGGCCACCAGAGTGTGTGGCTATCAGATAATTTCCTCCATATTACGGGGGGGGGGGCTTCGGGGGCTCAATACCCCCCTTAGATTCAACCAAGTAATACGATATAATTAATTTCTTTGGTTACAAACGACTCTGGAGTATGTACTTTGAATAAAATTTTGTGTCTAAATGCTGAGTCAATATAATATATTTAAAAGTAAAAAATTTTCATCTAGCAGATATTTTTATAAATTCTTTCTTTATAGTTTTATTTGCATTAAATTACTAAAAATACTATTTATTTAATGATTTTCTATGTAGTGCCCTCAACTGCCTCTAGCAGAAATCTATTAAAAAGTCCCAGCCTTACAAGACTCTTGGACTTGGAGCAACACCAAGAAAATGAAGTGAACTATTTTTCATGTTGTATAATATTATCCCTAAACATATTAATTGAAAAATCTGTAAATGATTTATATCCTTTAACTACAACAAAATATAACAGTAAATCACCACAATACAACAAAACGCTTTTACTTTTTTTAATTCTTTCTTTATAGTTTTATTTGCATTAAATTACTAAAAATACTATTTATTTAATGATTTTCTATGTAGTGCCCCCAACTGCCTCTAGCAGAAATCTATTAAAAAGTTCCAGCCTTACAAGACTCTTGGACTTGGAGCAACACCAAGAAAATGAAGTGAACTATTTTTCATGTTGTATAATATTATCCCTAAACATATTAATTGAAAAATCTGTAAATGATTTATATCCTTTAACTACAACAAAATATAACAGTAAATCACCACAATACAACAAAACGCTTTTACTTTTGCACAGGACGCGCGTTTCGCTAACCGTGTTAGCGCATTATCAGCAGACGATTAAAACTAACATTTGAACAAACAACATGAATAAAACTGAATGTAGCTTTAACCATCTGCTGATCAAAAACCAAACCAAAGATTCCAAGTTTCAACCCCCAACTGTAATCTTTTAACTAGTTAAAAGAACCTAAAATTAACACATACTAAGAGTCACTTAAAATAAAATCATGTTTTAAAATATGAATTATCCATAAGGAATATAATACATAAATCAGTGTTATTAAAAAAATAACGGTATATAATGATATATTCTTGAATATAGCTTAACAATTTATTTAATATTATTAGGGTATTGTTTCACAAACGGCTACAAATTTTATTTAAAGTAAATAAAGACATAATCAAATATATTATTAAAATATATTTATCCTAAATTAGAAATACATGTATTTACAAAAGACAAACATAGTGCATTAATTCTAAACACAGTGAGTGTCCTTTGATAATAATTACAACAAATAACAATAAACAGTTAACTTTCTAATGGTAAAATTTAAACGTTTTCAGACAAATAAGTTTATAACCTTCCTAAAAACACTTTTTTGAATAAGCCTCCGAGTCTAATATAGAGAAAGGCTTTTATGTCAAAATTTATTAAATTATATCCTTGATTATTTCACTCATCGTGAAATGGACCAATCAGCTAATCTAATTTTTCGAATAAATTTTGTTTAGATAAGTGATTAAATCCCAAGACCAGTTTAACCCCAATTATTTTTTCGGCTTCGTTTTGGGTTTTCTTTTTGTCGTTTATCACTAATTCTGAGAGATTTTGGCAACATTTCATTAAAAAAACATTGATTTACAACTCATATGTATGACTTAATAACGATTTTAATCGGTGAAAACCCTTTATTCGATATTATTTTGAACAAATAAGTGGAGAAAAATACGTCAGAATTTGATATGTTGACATGCGAAACGGTCCATAGATAAATGAAATAAGTTTAGATTGGAAAGTGCCCATAAGGACAATGTAAACACTATTTGGCGCTATTCTTGCAACGGTCGCGACCCAAAACTTTTGAAAATTTCGGAGCGGTTCGGCTTTTTCCGGAATTATATCGCCAAATATTGTTTATTCAAATTTATTATTATTTTCGTTCAATTTTATAAATAAAATACAGTGTGTTGCATACAAGAAACTTTATTTTATATAAGGACCCATGTATGAAATACCTATGAAACATTGGAAACCGACGCCGGCGTTATGCCACGATCCACGATGGTTTTTGCAGTTCACAGTTCACAGCACATTTTAATGCCACTTTTTCAGAATTATCACCGGTTGGAGTAAATAAAACTTGAATTAAACTCACAAGATAGCAATAATTACTTTGAAAATGAACGCTATAAACACTTTTCGGAATTTCTTTAATGAGAGCGGTTTAGATTTTGAAAATTATTATGATTTTTGAAGATTCTGACTTTGACAAGAGAAAATTATTTCTGTTTTTGTTTGCCGTTGTTATTAGCGACCGCTATAGCAGCGCCAGATCGCGTATAACGGTCGCGACCCAAAATAATTTCGCGACCTAAAATTTTTACGGGCTTTCCAATCTAAACTTGTTGCATTTATCTATGAAACGGTCCTCGATGCATTGTTGGGATGCGTAACCAAGGTACCTTGTATACCAAGGTACCTTGTATTTTAAATTTCAATCTAGGTGTTAAAAACACTAATTTTTAATCAAGGAATCTTGGAAAAATAGATTTGATCGCCTAATATTTTTAGTGTCTTGTCCTAGCCGGTTAAAAGATGCCTAAATCATATTTTTAATCATATCTCAATTTTTTCAAATAGATCGAGAGTGGCTCATTAGCATATTTCGAAAAAACATTTTTTACGAATCATTTGGTACCACAAACTATTTCGAGTCAAATTGTCGTTATGAATCCCTTGTAATTGTAATTTCAGATAAACCATATTCGAAAATGTCAAAAGTTGACATATTATGATATGCCATTCTATTCAGAGTGTCATTTAAAAATCAAAAGTTGTAGTTATTTCCGGTGAAACAGAAAGTGACCGAAAACAATTAAATGCGTCAATCAATCATAATTTATGTCATATACCTACAACATACATATCTAATCTCGATTTTTTATCCGAAAAAATAAAAAAACTGAGTGGGGTGAGCCACTTTTGAGACGCACCCGGTATATAAAAATTTTTACATTACAAGGGAAAAATATACAATGTGCTATGAGCAAGCGTGCTTTGTACGATGACAGAAAAACAATGCTTATGAAAATTTATATCGGTAGTTTTTTAATTGTCTGAGTCAGAGCACCTTGATCATAAAACTTTTTGATCATACGGTATAATAGTAAAACTGTAAGGCTGAGATACCGTAAGATATTTTTCTAAAATATCCATTTAAAGTTTTCAAACACTTTTATAGTAGTGTAAAGCTGATTTTAGAGGCAATAACAGCATATGTAAATATGTAAATAGAAGAAAGTAAAAAAATGAAAACATAAAGACAAGCTTTCAACTTTCAACTGTTATATGTACAATTATGTAACAGTTTCTTCCTAACACTTTTCCCGCAAGATTTCAGTTTATGATACTGCAGTACATTAAAAATAATTGGTCGTTTTTTAAAGAAAATGGAAAATATTTTCAATTAATAAGTATGAAAAATGTGTAACTTACGTAAAGTATACGTCTGGTTATCACTACAACATACAACATGAAGAAGAAAGGCACTAATAACTGCGTAGTTCCACATGGTGCTTCGACGGCTACGGAATCTCAATAGCAAATAATAATTCGAATGTTCGAAGAGCTGAAAACGTTTGGTTGGGCAAGAAATCGTACAGGGTGATTCAGTATTGGTAGATAGTATCCAAAAGGAAGCGGCTAAGGTTTATTTTTTCTATGTTAGATCTTCGGAGATTTTTTAAAAAAGCGAATATGATACCATAAAATCTAATTTTTCCGAAACATTGTCATTTTCTATCATTAAAACTCAAAGAATTTCGGACATTCCCTTTATTTAGGTTTTTTTTACACGACGGTACACAACGGGTTTCGGTCAGATGTACCTATCACTGATACGCCAGGGCAGTTAGCAAAAATAGGGGAAGTTTTTGCAATCAAGCTGTTTTTTTCACAGATGATAGTACTCATTAACAGTACTCTGTAAAAAAAAGTTACACCTCCTAGAGCGCTTGCTTCCTCCGCCATGTTGAATTAAAGATGGTGTCTGATCCTATTCTTTAAAAAATCGTAACTTTCTTATTTATTAACTGATTTTCGTCAAGTAAAACTCATTACCTTTGTTTTGGACTAAAGAATGAAATAAAAATATAAAACTATTTTGACAGGTTGCTTTTCTGTCATAAATAAAAAAAAAGTGAAAATAATAAAAGAAATCGACTTGCTTTTCTTCAATTTTTTTTTGAACCGTACTCCGTAGCAAAAATGTTAAAGGCACTCTTTTGTTCTGATTTTGAAACAGTCCTTAAGTTTGTGATAGGTTGAGTAGTGCGGGAGATATAGTGTATCCTTAAGGATACAAAGTTACATACAAAAATAAAATTTATGCAGGATGTAAAAATACTTTATTTTTTGCTCGATTGACATAAAATAAAAACAGTTGCCTTTGGTTTTAGGTTAAACATATGAATTAAAAAAAATATTAAAAATTAATTTAAAAAAAAAACAGAAGAAATTGTTATTCTTAATAATAGATAATAATAAACACTGAAATTCTTTTTATTCCAACCGAAAAGTATAAATTCAACTTTTAATAGCTTTTAACTACAAATACATAATAATAACTTTTTCACATTTGTATTTACACTTCACCATTATTTATTTCCACTTCTTCATAATCAACTCTGGGTGCATTTAGACATGCTTGATTGCATTTTTACAGAAAATACTGCATTTGCGATTATAAGAAGCACAAAAACAGTTTGCTGTGCAAAGATCTTTGCATTTGCAAGAAAAAGTTGCCATTAGGTGTTCGGGCCCTGGAAGTTTGGTGTAAGTCACTGGGAAAAGCTCATTGCCACTGGCAAACCACCAAATGGATCTAACTTGTTTCCTCTCCAGCTTTGTACCTGTAAATATACCCTAAAAACATGTTGATTACTGGAGTCTTCTATGTGGGAAGAAGATTTGTCAAATCAAAATTAGATCCCAAACCTTATGTGGAGGTGATTTTTTGATAGCAATAAAGTCTAGCATCGTTCAGTTTTTCACAGTTTTGGAGAGGAAAAAATTTTAATATAAGTTTTTGCCCAACTTCACTTAAAGCAGGTTTATTCATATTCAGTGCATTGAAACTTTTTATCAAATCAAACATTTCAGGACTGTTTTTTAACACGTCAAATATTCTTTTTTTACCCATTTTATATGGGTACGAAGTGGTGTCGCATCCTGTAAATGCATGAATGCATAGAAGATTTTCGCGAATTTGTTCCGAGATCAAGCTTTGTATTTTGAAAATATTTAAAAATTTATCAAGAGCTTTACTCGTACTGGGTCCCAAATATATAGCTGGTTGTTAGACTTTTTGCTAAGGAAAGTAACATTACAATTACATCAGTAGGTATCATTAACGAAGACGACTCTACATCTTGGAATTGACATTCTGATATTGCGGTTGAGGCAACAATACTATCACAATCAGATTTTGTATGTGTGACTTTTATACCCTTTTCTTTCAATTTGTCGGCTAGGTAAGATATAAACCTTTCTTTGTTGAAAGTATTTGACACGAAGTCTGCTTGGAAAAAGATCAACATTGTGTTCTCCTGGAATTCAACCCTAGGTGTAATTTTTGATTGATGTCTATGTTCCTCGTCTTTAATGGACTTTTCGCTATAACCATCAAAAAGTACCCAAGAGTTTTTTCTCAGAGAATTTTCTTTAACTTCTCTTCCTCCTTAATATGGAGTTTGTTTGAGGTAAATCGGTTAAAAAATAAGAAAGTTACAATATTTAAAAAAATATTGTGTCGGCCATCTTTAATCAACATGGCGGAAAAAGCAAGCCTCCTAGAAGGTGTAACTTTTTTTACAGAGTACTATTGATGGGGACTATCATCTGTGAAAAAATTAGCTTGATTGCAAAAACTTTTCCTAAAGGCCATTTTTCCACCCAACTGCCCTGGCCTATGACCGTTATCATGTGTGATCAAGTCATAAATCTACTGAATTTATACACCAGAGCAGAGCATTTGCCCGTGAAAAAGTTGGTTACAATCAAGCGTGAGGTTGTCCCCAAAGAATGTCCACATTGGTACGTTTTATTAATAGTTCCTATATTGTGAAAATTTCCATAGTAGCATGGCTAAAGAGTTATAATTGCTAGATATAGAATACGGCTTCTTTAAATTTTCACTTTTTCCAATAAGGCTAATTCTGGATAACACGGGCTTGCTACCCTACCATTTTATATTGTGGTACTTGGCACACACTTGGTTTTCATTACCTGACTTCATTGTTTCACCTCTTTGCGTATGTTTTTTTATGTTCGTTAAGTCGTTCATTTAGAGGAGGTTTTGTTTCTCCAATACACAACTCACCACACTCACAAGGTACCTGGTAGATGGATTCTTTTTCTTGTTAGTTGATGATTCCGGTTTTATTTTTGTTAAGACACTTCTTACAGTATCCAATGTAAAATTAAAACTTTATTTTGAATAAGATTAATTCATAGTTGATAACAGAAACTTATACATCTTAGTGGTGTGCGCCTTTTTGCGGTTGCAGTAAAAAGGCGTGCGTTTTAGCCATATGGCACCAGCGCCACACATATAAACTATACAGAGTACCGGTGCTGTGGCAAAAACGCATAGTTTAACATCTCCCATATTTCCCTAGGAGATGCAAAACCTTGTCGTTGGTGGGGAAGCTCCTAGTCAGGTGCTAGGGTGCCAAACCCCCTAGCACTTTGGTTTAGTCTAAGAAGCATCTCACTCATGGTATTGTCCCTAGCTGTAGTGTCGTGGCCAGGGAATTGCACCAAGACATATAACGATACCGGACTGGGCTACCCTGTTCATTATACCAGGCACCCTCTACTGTCTGTGGCCATGTCTCACGGATAGAGGATGTGGGGAGGTCTTGGCTTAACCGCCCGGACCAAAAAGAAAAAACCTTACCAAAAACCTAAATCCACGACGGCGACGGCGGAACTAGGTCAAAGGGATGCGGGCTAGATAGAAGACTAGCCTTTACTGGTCTCAATCATGGGGCACCATTGTATTTACCCCTTACTTTTACATGCGGGGCTCTGCAAAAATGGACTATCACTAACGACTCGTTGGAACACTATCAGATCTAGTATTAAAAACACCACCGGTAAAGCTGTAGAAAAACCCCCTAGCGACACTGGAAACATTAACAATGAAAGTTCCAAGGGACCAAACCCAAAGGGAACTATGCAGGAGAGGCGGCCGACACTTGCACGAGACCATCCTCCATAATTGGCACACAAGCTAGTAAGGGTCGAGAGCAGAGCCTACCGCTAGACCCGGCAAGCGACATAAGCTACCGTTTCGTCTAGCCGGCCTGGGTCAACCAGGCGGGCTAGGCGATCCTCTGAGAGTAGGGCTTAGCGGAGCAGAAGCACGGAGATACCTCCGAGTGCTCCACGAAGGACTTGCTCCAGAGGAAGAAAAAGCGAAAACACTCCTTGAAAAAGGGGAGAGTAAAGAAACCAAGAAACAGCCCGGCGCATCTCCACCAAAGGATAAGGGAGGGAGCGAGTCTGCTCCGGTAAAAGAGAGAAAAAAGCCGAGATAGAAAGCCGTCGAACACCGGGAGGCAAGTAGGGACGTATCACCAGTTTTGCCGGTATTGTATTACTGGACAAGTGAAAATGGCGGTGCTGCCAAAGGATTACCCAGTTGCGCTGACCACCGACCAGCAAATGGCCCTAGAAGAGACGATACTGGACGACGTAGTGGCTAGCGGATTGCAACGCAACGGTCCACAACATGTGTACCAGCTGCGTTTTGCGGGGATACATTTTCCCTTCACTTACAAAAGTATTTATTTTTAGTAAAAGTTTTTCTCTATCTAAACGGATTTAGGCAGTGTCACATAGTGATTCTAGGCTAAGTGATTCTAAAATTATTATTATTAGTTAAGATACCAAAAAAGAATCTTTCGAATATCTATGCAGTGTTAAATTTGTAGAGAGTTACCTTGTCCCAGTCCTTTTTCAATAGTGCCAACCAGTTTTTCATTTTTATTTACCATTTGTTAGAATCACCCTGTATATGCAAAAGCGAGAGATAATTCTTGTTGATCGATTTCGATATGTGTATATTTACTGAGTTGAGAAAACAAACTAATAAAAAACGCGGTTTTCATGGAGAACAGGTTGATATGAACGGGGACAATGTTTGGTTTAGTCGCGTGTTGGATTGCTTTAGTCGATTTCGTCTATGAATTTAAATATTTCTACATTGTACAAAAATAATATCCGTGAGTAAAATTTATGGGTGATAGTACATGGTGTCTCTAAAGTAAGCTAAAAAGGCTTAAGAAGAGTCTCTCAAGGTTTCTAACTAGCAATTTACTTCAATTTTCTGGAAAATCATTGCTCTAAAATTAACATGTAAGGAGAGTTCATTTTTATGGATAAATGTGCAACAATCTAAAAAACAAACAATCCCCCTACAATAATAATATAGCCATATAGAATGTAGAATGAGTGGGAGGAGGAATTAATCACTGTGACCTAAAGATCTATTCCTTTAGTTATATCGGGTGGGTCTCAAATGTGGCTCATCCCTATAACTTTTTTATTCTTTTAGATAAAAAAAACGAGATTTGGTATGAATGTTGGTATATGACATAAATTAGGATTGATTGGCGTATTCAATTGTTTTCGATCACTTCCGGTTTCACCGAAAATCACTACAACTTTTGATTTTTAAATGTCACCCCCGGTATGCTTTTTACTTTATTCGATAGAAAATGTCACTCTGAATAGAATGGCATAGCATATGTCAACTTTTGACATTTTCGCATATGGTTTATTTGAAATTACAACTTGCGGTTCGTAACGAAAATTTGACTCGAAATGCCAAGTGTGTGGTATCAAATTATTTTGTAAAAAAATGCTTTTTCCAAATATGCTAATGAGCCAGCCTGCCCGTTTGAAAAAATTGAGATATGAATAAAAATACGATTTGAGCATTTTCTAACTGGTCAGAACAAGACATTAAGACATTAGACGATCGAATCTATTTTCCAATGCTCCTTGATGAAGAATTACTGTAGGTACGTCTGCTGGATCTGTGTCTACGAAAGGAATGCGGACAAAAAACATTTAAATAAACAACAATATATTTTCTACGTCGACTTGACGAGTACGTCACCGCAAATCGCTCCGCCCACTCATTTTATTGGCTACTTGCAAATTTGTCGAATTTTTATTGATGAGACGCGTCGTCTAATTTTTTACGAAAAACATCGAGAGAATATCGTTTCCCCTCTCAAGGATACCCCATAGCTATAGAACGGACAGACGTACTGTAGTGTTTTTAACATAGCCATGGTACAGTTCGTCTGCTGGGTCTGTGTCTATGAAAGGAATGCGGACAAAAAACATTTAAATAAACAGCAATATATTTTATACGTCGACTTGACGAGTACGTCACCGCAAATCGCTCCGCCCACTCATTTTATTGGCTACTTGCAAATTTGTCGAATTTTTATTGATGTTGTTTCCCCTCTCACGGATACCCCGTAGCTACAGAACGGACAGACGTACTGTACTCTAGATTGAATTTTAAAATACAATTTTTTATTAAGCGAGAATGTCAAAAGTTGACATGTGATATGTCATTCTATTTAAAATGTCATTTTCTATCGAATAAAGTAAAAAAATACCGAGGGTGCTATCTAAAAATCAAAAGTTGTAGTCATTTCCGGTAAAATAGGAAGTGACCAAAAACAATTGAATACACCAATCAATCCTAATTTATGTCATATACTAACACACCAAATCTCATTTTTTTTTTATCTGAAAAACTAAAAAAGTTATTAGGGGTTATTGGGGTGTGCCACTTTTGAGACGCACCCGAGACGTATGTTGAGTTATACCTCAACATACATGTTGTAGGGGAGACAGGATATTTCTCATCCTTCTCTGACAACAAATATTCCTCCTCTCAGGGTATACACCCTTTCACGGTTGGGGTTTGGCCCTCTGTGCCCTTCATAATCGAGGAGCTTCTCTCCGGCTGAGGTACCCGTGAGGTGGAGGCTAGAGGATCTGTCTCTATTTTCTCTACCTCTAACTTGGTCTCTCCTTAGACCTAATACCGGGGTTGTTCCGAATTTATAATAGAGGATATATCCTTCTTTCTCTATTGTTTCCTTTACGCCATATAACCTCTATGACCTCTTATGACAAGTTTCGGAATATTTTCATATACTATATGTTAAACCCACAATTTAATGCTCTATAACTTTCGTTCTATTTTTTTATTTAGAATGACGTATTCCATGTGACGGAGGACTGAATGTTACTTTGCACTGCATTTTTCATCAAAGTGGGTAAATATCACCGTTCTTCGACTTTCGGTTTTAGCCATACTACAGAACCGAATTGAATGAATATGCATATACTCACTCGACAGACAATTTAATTCTCTTTAATTTACGTAATACTCAAGTATTCGCTAAAATGCAACGTTTCGGAACTATAGACGAAAATCTGAAAGAAAATCTAAGAATTTTACCATCTTTTGGGCCTCCTGAGTCGAGCGGCGGTCGAAGAACCATACAAACCTAGAAAACTTCTCTTTCGTGTCAAATGAACCGATCAAATCAATATA
Organism: Sitophilus oryzae; assembly: GCF_002938485.1. Classification (NCBI taxonomy): domain Eukaryota; kingdom Metazoa; phylum Arthropoda; class Insecta; order Coleoptera; family Curculionidae; genus Sitophilus; species Sitophilus oryzae. The sequence continues at coordinate 1,839,184 of NW_022147508.1, forward strand.
ATTGGTTTTCTAACACTTTTTTCCAAGTGATCCCTCTAATAAATCTCATTTGACTGACCTAAATATTAATGTGGTAGGTTTGCGTCCTTATACCATATGATCGAAAAAAAAGAACGCCGTCAGCGATGGCTATGAAATGAAGATCGCTGTCATTTTATTGTAAGTTTATATGGGAGATGTCATCGATCTTCATTTCCAAGCCAACTGGACGCCGTTTTGTCTCGATGATATGGTATAATAATATATGAAATGGCATTAGCAAGTTTAGAACTAGGAAAAAAATTTTATTCAATAAATTGTAGACATTTAGATGTATATTCTCGCATTTTTTTGAGAGGAGGTTCTTTTGACAAGCGTAAACATTAGTAGTGGCGTTTCCTCACAGTATGGGTACAATTTCAAAAGCGGTACACATAATAGTAATAATAGTCTGTGTATACCATAGACAAGGCACAGAAAATAAACACTACACCAGAATAAAATATATACAGTTTCACTTATACAAAAATTAAAAGCATCTGTGTTCCCTTGAGAGATACCGCTATTTTAAATATCGAATTTTAATTTCTATATAAAACAGGATAACCAGACAGTAGTATCAACTAACTAGTGAGAAAGAAAATCTAGGAACTAGTAGGGTTGAAGTAGGAAGGGTTTAAAATAGAATTAATACACTTTGTTAATTGTAAAGCTTTCGGAGTTTATTCATTCCTTCCTCAGGACATCAACGTGGTACAAGAGACCTTCATAAAAAACTACATTAACAAAAAATTGGTAAGAGTTGTCGTTTGTCGGTTGCTTTGCGCCTTCACGCCTTAGATTGAGACGCAATTGAATTTTTAATCGAACATCTCTCAATTATTTCAATGTTTTAAATAAGATAGAGAGCCTTCTTATATGTGGTTGACTGGTCAGCGATGCTTCACGTAGAGTTTTCAATGCATCCCACAAGCCAATTTTTTGTTAATGTAGTTTTTTATGAAGGTCTCGTGTACCACGTTGATGTCCTGAGGAAGGAATGAATAAATTCCGAAAGCTTGATAATTAACAAAGTGTATTAATTCTATTTTAAACCCTTCCAAAAAGGATTACTGTATATATTTTTTATTCTTATTAAATAATTACGGCATAATAATCGGGTATATTCATCTTTTGATCATTTTGATTGGTCTATGTTGCTCTAATATAAAGAATGTCTTGTTTCTAAAACACTTTATATACTCTTTCTTATAGCCGACAAAAATGTGTCCTGATACTATCTTAATCATTCATGCATATGTGGGTGTGACGGAACTTCGGCAATGTTTAACCAGGGGAAATTAAAAGTTCTTAGAAAAGTTTTACAGAAAAATAATACTTGAAATCCATCATTAATGATTTTAAAGATCCCCAACATACTAAGGCAATGTTGCTTGAAGTTGGAAACTTATTTCTAATGGATCTATATAGTAAACAACTCCAAAGAAATCAGACTGCACTGAACGATTTAAGCTACAGACAATCTTCGTCCTAAAAAGGCAACACATAATATTGCTTCACTGTACGATAACACGCTGTTTTCTTTCGAGTACAGGGGGTTATCTAACCAAACTACATATTATGAACAAAAAAAAATTCCAAATGAGTGCGAGTGAAAAAACACACATTCTGCGGTACATTTCTTGCAAATGCAAGAAAGGTTATCAACGCAATTGTGAATGCAGGAGGATAGGAGGACTCTAAACAACATTATAAATTTAAATGCTTTGTGAATGTAGTATTATAAGAGTATCATTTTTCATTTTTTTTTTGTTGCAACTAATGTTTTTCATAAAGGATATTTAAAATCTCCGGTCTTTTCAGTGAAAAAATCGGTTTTGAAGCGATAGCTCAAAATACGCTAATTTTAAACTAGCGCTGGAGCCTCATCGAAATTTTGTCCACTTTTATTTTGAATAGAAGTATTATTTCTGAAAAAAATATATTTTTGCAATAATACTAATAATTACTTATAAGCAATAAAACGCTAAATTTGCATTTTTTTCAATATCTCGTTACGAAATTTTGTTAGCAAACATCAGATTCAGATCCAGATTTTTAAGAAAACTAAACTTAGAAAAAATACGATGACGTTGATATAATACAAAGAGCTTAGTATTATAGCAAATACATATTTAGGCAGAAAAGAAAGTTAACAAATTGAACATTTCGAAACATATGTATAAGCATATTACTACTTAGGTATAAGTTGTAATGCTTTCACTAATTTCTTACACTTTTCTTATTGCAATTGTTCTTTTAAGCAAATCTATCTTCAAATTCATTACCATCCTCTCTATATATTTGTAACTAGCGTGTACCCGCGACTTCGTTCGCATCGAATTAAACATTTGTAACGGTGATGATAAAGCAAAGCAAGAATTTCCATAAACATATAAACTGGATAAAATTTTCTCAAATTTATGTCAGCATGAGAAAAAACAATATGGCGATATTATTATATAACTTGGTAATATTAATTTGAGGGGTAGTTTCATCTCGTTGGAATTTGAGTTTCGAAAGACCCGTTTGTCAAAAATAAGCTTTTTACGTCAAGCAGTTTAAGCAGAATCGTGGTTAATCAATTACCCAACTTTTTGGAACACCCTGTATGATTTTTTAAAAAATTTCAAAATTTGTAAAAAAACAAAATAAATAATTCGTTTTCGAGCATTTTCCCGAAAGACTAACCGTTTTTTAAATAACAAATATTGTAATATTTGAGGGGCGTTTTCACCCTCGATTCGAGATTCGAGAAATCCCTCCTTATCGAACCTCTACACCCCACAGTCAATCTGTTTGCCAAAAATCAGCTGCAAACGTCAAGCAGTTTAAGCAATCGTGATTACTCAATGGTCATATTTTATGAAACACCCTGTATAATTTTTTAAAAAATCTTAAAATATGTAAAACAACAAAATAAAATATACGTGTTTAAGAGTTTTTCTTTTCGTTTTTTAAAAAAATATTCTAATATTTGAGGGGTGGTTTTACCCCCTTAGAATTCGCGTTTCGAAAAATCCTTTCTTATTGAACCTCTACATCCTAAAGTCGATCCGTTTTCCAAAAATCAGCTTTTTACGTCAAGCGCAAATTTCTAATTTCATTTTCTTATTGGGTATATATTGCAAATTATTATAAAACTATAAATATTTGAACATTTGAGGCGTCAAGTTGCAAAACCCGTCTTATCCCACAAAGGTTGTTACGATAATAAGCAAAATCTGTTTTAGCAAATGTTTGAAGCATTAATTTACAAAAAACGTGTCCATTGAGTGGAATCATTGTTTGTGTCTCGTTTTTCTAAAAATAAAAATTAATATTTAATTTTTAAACAGAAAAAACACAAAAATAATTCGGATAAGGCGGGTTTTGTTGCAGTATGGTGCATATTGGCTATGAAATGAAGAACGCTGTCGTTTTATATATAATTTTTTATGGGAAATGTCATTGATCGTCATTTCCTAGCCAACTGGACGCTGTTTTTTTATCATACGGTATTTGCATCCTAACTTGATGTATTAAATATACTTACTTATTACTTATGAAAAAATGCGGGATTTGTAACAATAATGGCAATAAAAAGCAAATATAAGTGGATAAGACGGATTTTGCTGCAGTAACGTAATTTGTAGTGAATTTTATACAGGCCGACTTTTACTGCAGTTTGGGATTATGTTTATGAATATTTCTGAGTCCCACTATTAAAATATGTCATTAGACCATTTTTTTTACCGGACAAGGCGGGTTTTGCAACTTGATGCCTATCATTTATATACGAATTTCAAACACAGCAAATATTTGTAATATTAGATATTAAAAGACTTATGTTGTATAACAAGAGTAAATTAATTAAATTAAAAGTGAGAAATGACCCTGATTAATAATTTAAGACTCACTTGGACTAGATTTTGAAGGAAACCCCAAAAATTTGCTAACTGTTGACAGTGTTGACATACATTTATAAAAAAATGGCATTGAAATTGAAATAAAACCAAATTTGACCTTTAACGTGTCATTTTATTTTTCTGTATAAAAAATAGTAAATTCTAAATCTTACCAATGGAAATTAATCTAAATGTATTCTTTACTTTTCATGTGTATTACTGAAATCAGTCTCGCGTTTTATTTATTCAGTTAATTTTGATTAACTTATAAACAACTCGTTAACAGAATATCTGGCAAAAACTCTGTTAATGATGGTGAATACGAAATCACTGACAACTCCCTGAATTACTGGTTGTAATTCCTGGATGATTCCATCAATATTGTCATTAATGGCTCTGTTTGTTTGTTCATTGAGTTGGGCATTATCGCCAAAGAGGCGGTCAAATGACAGATGGGACTTTTCAATACCGATGTCGATCTTTTCTTTTTCCCATCTAATATATTCCTTGTTGTTTTTCTTGAATGGAGTACCTTTTAAGCTCAGACTGGCACGGACATTTGCTGAAATAAAAATGAAGTTATAGTTAATCTATTTTGACTTATCATATGCATTTGTCACAGCAATCTTATACCTATTTAGTAGTAAAAAGCAAAAAAAAACACTAATTCAACACAATACACAAAAACATTACTTTTAACACTAAGACCTAATCTATGCGTTTCCCTAACACCTAATACATGCGCTTCACTAACCATGCATCATCAGCAGTCATCTTAATTAAAACTTAATCTTGATTAAAACTATTTCAGTTTTAAGCATCTGCTGATGATGTTATCATGGTTAAAGAAACGTTTGTGCAGTGTTAAAAGTAAAGTGTTTTGGGGTGTATTGTGGTGAATTAGTGTTTTATTTTGCTATTATAACACCAAAAGTTCCAGCCCCCAACCATTTTATTTAACTATTTCAAATACATGGTCCGGCAATAGTGCGTCGGGCATCTGTAGTTCATAAAAGAAAAAACTTAGTAATGTTGTTTAAGTGCAAACCTAAAGTATGTATTAGGATGTATCTCAGGAAAAAAAGTATTATTTTTTAACCCTGTGTATTATATGCCTAAAGATTTTCTTGGTATGTTCCGTTCCGAGACTGCTGTTCCCGTATTGTAACGTCATGCCTCTAATCTATTCACAGAGCCATGTACTCACGAATGACGTGCCTGTTTTAGCGAGGTAGTCAACATGTTCGTTTCCCTCTAGGCTGACATGTCCTGGTATCAAGATTGACTACACGCTGTTCCTATCTCCTAGTAAATTGAGTAATTTCTTACAGTGGAGAATCGTCATGGATATGCATTTCGTCGTTTTAAGCGCTTTCAGCACAGCTTGACTATCCGGAAATATGTATATTGTTTTCCCGGTGTTTTGTCACTCTACCAGCAGATGGACACAAGTTTCAATAGCATATAACTCAGCTTAAAAAATTGTGGTGTATTTCCCAGGTCTATAAATTTTATCCAAGGCTAGATCTTAGTTTTTGTTCTGCTGCAATAAATTCCAACGCTGCGCGCTGTTTCCTTTTTCATTATTAAATCTGAATGTACCATCACCTTTCCGCAACTGTTTCTCGGTTTATCACATTCGCTCCTTTTTGAAAACAGGATGTTATAAGTGTGCATCAAGAGTTTGAACGGTTGCATGAAATTTGAGACCATTCCAAAAATCTCATCCGCCTGTAGCCCATCTCGCCTCTCTTTCCAAAAGAGTTTGAAGTGGAGGTAAGTCGAGTAGGGTTTCCATAACTTTTGAGGTGTAGAATAAAAAACACCAGTCACCGTTAAACATGATATAATTTCGGGAAGTTATTCTTTTAAGTTGTTTGGTTGCCTTTTTATCACGTATAACCAGTGCATATTTTTAGAGTTGGGTTGGGTGCCCAATTTCTGCCGTAAATTCGGAGACACGTCCATAGAGCATTGCACGCCTATTTTGTAGTTTTTTTTCCAAATGGACATCCATTTGGTTAGTCCAGTTATGTTTTTATATTTTTTTATGTTTTTATCCAGGGTTTTAATCTTAGATACTTAGCTTCCTCCGCAAACATAATAGTCTCACCAAGAAGGGTAGGCGGTTTCAGTTGTCTTCTTTTTCTACAGGTTTTCTATGGGTTTACACTAAGATGTTCCAGTGTGCATCAACAGTGGATTGCATCTAGGACTTCCTGTATTTGTAAGGAATGTCCCCCTCTTCACTAATTCTTGCTCTAAAAATCTTTAATAGGATAATGTCTTAATCTTTAACGATAATGTTCTTAGGCCTTTTCAATAAGGCTGGAAACACTTCGTCCTCACCTGGAAACTAAATAGATCGCAATTTTCGAGTAGGTGGCCCATATAACTAAAAACATAAATAGCTTTAACGATCCAAACTTTCAGCAGATATACAGGGACTACAGAATTAAATTGAATTATTTAATAATAAAACAGAAACAATCTTACTACTTTGAGAAGATAATGAGGGAGAGAAGTGATATAAAATCAATTTGGAATGCTCTAAAAAGACTAGCGGAAGTAACCAGATAAGAAATGACAATATACATTGCATCAAAAAACCTAACTGTACATGGTGTCCCAAATTAGATTCGTCCCTCGTCATTTGGATCTAGGAAAATGGAAGAGACACATGTGATCATAAAATCCCATCTTAAAAGTTTAAAAATTCCAAATACTTTCTTTCGAAACAAATCCAGAACATGGAAGTCCAATGGAAGATGCAAAAAATGCAAAATCTTGGGTTGAAAATATGGAGTGGATGTTGTAGATAAGATATTATGTGCACTCATTATGATGATGTGTCTAGTAATAGCGGGTATTGCCCACTCTTTAGTACTAGTTAATTTAAAGAAATTTAGTTTATTTATATGCAATAATCGGTTTCCAAAAACCTACACTAGATTTCTTTCTGAAAAAAGGTCACTGGGGGATTAGTTTGGGAACGGGTTATAAAAAGAATATGTTTACAAAATATAAAAAATAGATATTCATTCTTTTTAACATGGTGAGGAAACATGAAAATCTACCAAAGTACAGGTTATGTTACCACTTTTCCTCTCGCGTCTCATGTGTCATGGCCTTCAATTTTTACTCTCATCGGGCGTAAAGAAGTTTCACTTCAAAAAGAAAACATCTGTTGTAAAAGAAAATATCATAATTTTTTAAATCTACCAAAGATCAAAGTACACGATACATGATCGTAAAACATTACATTTTCAAAGAAAGTCCAAAATTGGCAAAGCAAAATGTTATTTATGTGTGGCAGGAAAGACCCAGTTAGCTGCCCCAAGTGGACTAAGTGGATATGAAAAATCCATCAACAGTGGTCCTAGCAAATAAAGCCAAAATTAAACCTTAATTTAAAAATGATAGATATTCTAACTAAATACTATATTAATTAGTGACAACTATTCGGATACTATAAATAAATAGATAGTAACGTAATAAAATACACTGTTTATATAGAGTTGGGTATAAGGTAAATTTTATAAGAACTTACTATAGTTTCCATCTGCTGGCCCTTGCCCGTTCAATTGTAAGATTAATAATCTGCCATTAATATTGTAATTCGATTTTATCCTTAGAAGAGGGAATGTCAGTTTCGCATCAACATGGTGGTGATCCAAATCAAAATTGAAAGTGTCTACTTTGAAGTTTTCAGCATGGTACATCTAAAACAAGACATTAGCCATATTAGCAAGAAGATATTAACATTAAGACAAATTAATTTAGTATAATAATAACAAATTATTGAATCTACCCTAAATTGCCAGTTGTACGGGGTGTTTCAAAAAACATGTGCCATCTCTCGTGGGGAGATTCCTCACGCAAAAATAAGATTTATTTTTCATATCAACATAGGTTTGATTCTGCTTTGTTTCGTATATACAGGGTGTTAAAATGTCAATATTTGTTCGATTTATTACAATTTTCTTCTAAGTACTTTTAGCGTTTCGAATGAAATTTTGAGGGTAAAAGTTACTATAAATGCGACATATTTTAAAGCTAAAAAAGTGACGACATATTCACCAGGGATGTGCATATGGGTTACCACTGGAATATTTTTCTAAAAAAACATGTACGCCACTGACTTTTTCTCTCTTGTTAGTGATATAGTGTAAGCAGTTTAATGTCGATTAAAAGTTGTTTCTTGATATTTTGTCGTTTTCGGCCTCCTTGATGAGATAAAAGCAATTTTATTAATTTGCCTTGATCCAAGCCTAATAGCAACTTCTAAAAAATTAATATCATTAGCTTGCAAAAGTTTTAAATAAGTACTCATTGATTCCTCATCAAAAAATATGAAAAAAAGTTCCTATAAACATGGGTCTGGAAATATATGTATTATAGTTTATACAGGATGTTAAAACTTTCTAAAATTAGGTTTTTTGTAATTATCTTAAATACCTACCATTATTTTTATTTGAAATTGTTGTAGGTTTGACTAATAGTAATAATAACTAATAGTAATAATATTTAATAATAAATTTGGTAAAATATTTATTAATTTTATTAATAGCGATTAGTAAAATTGCGTTTATCTCGTCAAGGAGATCGAAATCGACATAATATCAAGATACAACTTTTAATTGGCATTAAACAGCCTAGACAATTTTGATATAAAAAAATCAGTGGCGCACATGTTTTTTTTAAACAATTCCAGTGATAACCCATATGCACGTCCCTGATGAATTTATTGACACTTTTTTAGCATTAACATATGTAACATTTACAGTAACTTTTACCCCCAAAATTTCATTCGAATCACTAAGAGTGTTTGGAAGAAAATTATAATAAATCGAAATATTATTATAACCTTAACACCCGGTAGTTACGAAAGAAAGCAGAATCGGACCTAAAAAAAATCTTATTTTTACGTGAGAAATCTCCCCACGAGAGATGGCACATGTTTTTTGAAACATCCTGTATGAGCCAGAAGTATAAAAAAAGACTGGAAAAAAAACTTTCAATTAATATATTTACAATTGATTTGAAATTTTGGGGATTTTTTGTCCTTTTCTTAGCTTATTTTATTTTGTTTATTATTCATTCTACAATTGCTTTTGTTCAGAAGTAGTAAATCTAAACGGATATTGTGTCAGAACTGAGTGACATTATTGCCGAATTCCAAAAATCCAAAAATAGACTGTGAAGTATAATTGTGCAGCGTGCGATAAATCTCGGTTAAAAATCAAGAGAAATAAGGGACTAACTTTTCACTAGAAAGTAACTATACAGGGTGAGTCTTAAATAAGTGCAAATATTTTCAGGGTTGGTAGATCTCAATAAAAGATATATATTTACTCTTTACCGTTTTTCAAATAAGTCCAAAAAAGTTATTTTACTTTGAAAATTTTCAAAAAAAATTATTTTTTACTTAAATTTTGAGAACCACTGGATCTTTTCTGTTTTTTTTTTCTTGTAAATGTAATCTACTACTTATGTTGTCATATTATCAAGAAATTATGCTTTTTAACTAAAAAATAAAAAAAAATAAAAAATGTTTTCCAAATTTTCCAAAAAAAATTTTTCGCGAAAAAAAACCTCATAATCATTGTTTCTGGGGTCGAAATATATTACCATTAAAATATTTGCACTTATTTAAGACTCACCCTGTATAATAATATAGCACACGTGTAGTGTAGTAAACCAATTAATTATGAAATTCACTGGCATTAATTAATTTTATATTTTTTCTCGCAATTTTTCTTTTATTTGAAAGGATACGCAATTCACTTATTTTGGTTATTAAATAATTATTATCGCTTATATCTATTCTTGTGAGAAATATATTTTTATCAATTTTAATAACTAATAAACTAACAAAGTATTGTGTCTACCTTAGATTACATTTTTACACGTTTGTTTTATATAAAATTAGAACGGCACTGACTGATAAAACAACCATGCTAATCCCTCATGGCGCTTCACCCAGATTTGTTCATAAATATTCTCCTTTCTTAATATTTTTATTCAAAGGGTTTACTAAATCTGACCAGTACTAAAAGATGACAACCACGGAATGTAACTGACGTATTCGTTTACGCTCATTCACCTTATTTAGATATCAGAAGAGCTAATATGGAACAGTGGTTCTGGTAATTCAAATATACAAACTACTCTGACAAGTTATTCTACCTTATTAAGATAACGACGAAAGAAAACAAACATGCCATAGTCTTTTTTGGAACACTTCTAAATAACATTTCTTTAAGAAACTACTATTTATATATCATACTATTTTTTATTTATTTATGCGTGTCAAAAGCGTTGCGTGTAAAAATGAATATATAAAAATAGCAGAGGATAAAAATGTATAGACAAATAGAAGAAAAATGTAAAGGTAAAATTTATGACAGTTACAGACATAAAATTGTAAAAAAAATAAAAGATATAAATATAGTACAAACACTAAATATTATCAAACCTAAAGTTAGCAACATTGATGGTTTTTGCTGCGACACTGAGGGCAGTTAAGTATAAATGTAATGGTGGTTTGTTCAATACAACAATCGCAATGTTGAAGAAAATATTGTAAAACGGAACAATAAAATTAATAACAAATATGCTAATAGATATCAATATAATAAATTTATAGAACATTCACACAAACAACTTTAAGAATAACTAGAGATTAACAGCTACCTCCATCTTCTTACATTGACGTCACTATTTTTCCATATAAAATGTGATTAATTACATGAACGTCAACAATAAACATAAAAAAATATTATTATTTATATGCAGCTACTTGTTATTTTGGAAATATGACGCAGAAAAATTCTTCGTAAATACATAAAAAAATCGTTAAGTTAAATGGTACATGATCTTTGATCATGTTGTACTGTGAACTTCGGAGAGTTTTAACCAAGGTTTTACACATTCAAGAGATAGCTATCCTTTAAAAACATATAGATTTTACAATATATTGATGATAAAAAATCTAGTTTAAAAGAAAATTCTACATCATACAAGAGTTAAAAAATAAAGTATAAATTATAACTCAAAAATACTCCTTAAAAAGACTATATGGTTGGATACTGGAGCAAAAGTAAAAAGAAGTAATACGAAAAAGCAAGAAGTTTTTGTTGGGTAGGCAATTCTGTTTATTAGTAAAAATCCATTGACAAGTTGGTTTCCATTTTAGGTATTTTGCGTATATATTCTGTGTTAAAAGGAGTGGATAGTTTTTTTTATCAAATTTTGAGCCCCTATATTGATAAAACAAACTAGTATAACTTCTATTTCTTCCTCTTCTTCTTTTTGCAATAGGGTTATCCCTGTATATAACAACAATTTAAGCCTCTTGTGAACCGGATATCTAACTTTCGTACCATCGTTTTGGTGGCCTACCAGGGGGTCTGGGTGGTCTGGGTGGTTCGCACCCATTTTGCTATTCTGTCGTGGTCCATTCTTTCAACATGGTTACCCAATGACGTCTTCTTGATCTTCCCCATCTCACTATGTCTTGCACTCCCAGTTCCTCTCTGATGTCGTGGTTTCGCATTCTATCTCTTAGAGTGACTCCGCGTATTGTTCAATACTTTCATCTTGTTCTATTGTTCTGAGTATTGTATTTGTTTTTGATGTTTCGGCTGAAGTCTCTCTAGCATAGGTAAGAACTAAACAACACAAGTCTTATATATGCGAACTTTACTTTCTCTTGACATAACTTTATTCTCCATATGGCATCTCAGTAGCCAGATATTCATGCTAGTTTGTTCGCTTGGAAACCAAACCTTGCTTCGTCTGAGAGATTTCTGTTGCCAGATTTATTCACGCCTAAGTAATTAAATTGGACACTTGGTTATTTGTTTGGTTGTTAACTACGAGTTTGCATCTGATTGGTTCTTTCGCTGTAACCACGGATTGCGTTTTTTCCACGGATATCTGCATATTGAGATTTTCAGCTTTATTTGATAGTCGGTACAGGAGCCGCTGTAGGCTATCCTCGTTCTCTGCCATTAGTACTGCATTGTCTGCATAACATACAATTTCGACGGATTTCTGGTCCATTCTGTATCCAGTGTCCAAGAGCTTCACATCTTTGATCATCTGATCCATAATGATATTAAAGAGAATAGGACTGAGGCTGTCCCCTTGCCTCATGCCGACAGAGACTGGTACATTTTCAGAAAGGCCGTCTTTGTTTTAATTTTGTGCTTAGTATAACTTAAAAAAAATAATAATTTTTAGTAGTGTTTAGTATAACTTGAAAAATAATAATTTTATTATCCTTATATCTATATATCGTGTTAAATTTTTAAGCCAATCTAACTCTATTTCCATTAAAAATACGATATTTTTTAACTGTCAACTGGGGATACGTATATGTGCACATTAGTGATGTAAAGAATATCAATTTTTCCACATTTGCGAATGCAAAGCAAATAGCTGATGCCATTATAGCGAATCCGAATGCGAATCCGTTAATATGTTGTTGAAAATTATTATATAACAACAGATAGCAGATGTTATAATTAAAGAAATTAATTTTTTTAGTGTAAATTATTTTGTAAAAGAAGTTTAATAGCGGAACATTATTGTTGGTTATTAGTATTTTTAGTTATAAAAGATGATTTAAGTTTAAAATCAAAGTAGATTGATACAATGATTGTAAAAAAAATTAAAAGAAGAATACGCTATATAATATACCATATCGGCCATCGACATTCTTGGGTCGGTATCTACATGTATCTGCGTGCATCGCTATGCGATCTTGTAAGTCAGAGAGAAGAATATGCAAAGTGTTTATTACATATCTACTTAATCGAAACCGACGAGAAATTTAGACAAAAATCTCTGGAGGAATTTTTTCAAAATTGATTTTAAAATATTTAATGCATTATTGGTTTATATACCGAAACCCAGAAAAAAATCAATCCGAACTTTAATACCTAGATAATTTAAAGTAGGTGTAGATCATCAGAATAAATAATTGATATATTATAGATTTATTTTTAGTATAATTTTACCGTTAGTCATTCAGATCTATAATTAATATGTAAATTTGTTTAAGCAATATCTAGAATCATCTCATAATATTATATAAGAGATATAAGACATAAATTATTATAATCACAATACGCTTGCCGTTCGCAGAAAATGGACTTTGTATGGACTCTTGGAATCGCAAGAATGATATTTTTTGACTTTGGATTTTAAAAAGCAAATGATTCAGCACAAATAATTCGAAATATGAAAATTTCGCCACATAATGAAATGGATTATAATTATTTGCTATAAATCTAATTTCTATTTTTCTATAATACAAATTTCATTCGAATCGCTAAAAACACTTGGAACAAAATTATATTAAATCGAAAATAGATGAAGACTGACCAGATGAAACAAAGATAGAATAATACAAAGACAAACGAAACAATGCAGAATCGGACCTATGTAAAGGTATCTTGGAAACCGTAATAGCACAGTTTAAAGATATATTCTTAAACTGTGGTAATAGATTTTCTTTCCATAAGAAGGAGCCGTCCTCTGCTGGAAATACTGCGACCTGTGAGGCCTATTGTGTTTGTCCCCTTGCTATATCTGCACCCACTCTCCTATCCCTGTAGCCTGCACTAACTTATGCAGGTCCTTGATAGGATAGGAGCATAGTTCCTCCGGTTCTAGCCTAGCTTTCCCAAATAAGAGGGTCGCTTGCGATCCAGAACATCACAGTGACATATTATGTGCATATATTATTATTATAAAGACTTCCTTGATACAGGTTGAGCTTGTTCAGGTAACACTTGACAACCATGTGTCCTGTCAAGAGGCCTGTTGTAATCCGCACTTTATTTCTACTAAGCGTTAGCAGTTCTTTTGTGGTTTTAGAGCTAGGTCCTTGGATGATAATAGATAAGTTGGATGGTAATAGATACGAAGATGGTTAAATTGAGGCAAAGTTGCGTTGGGTATTTGTTGAGTGCCACCCTATATAACCTTATAGTACAAAATACATATTTGTAATATTTATTACATACCTCAATATTTCTAAACGTTGCTTTAAATTGATCACCACTGTTCAGCGTTGCTTCCGGGATAATCAGGGGATCCATTGAAGGAATGAAGAGTTCTGGAATGCCCTTTTTCAGATGAGGACGAAGTAACTCGACATTTTCAGCAACACATGTACGTAAGTTGCCACTTCTTCTTTTGCACAATTTCAAGTATGATGCTAAACATAAAAATTCATGATATAAAATATTTATAATTATTTCAGTGTGTGTATATACATTAGATAATAGCTTATAATCAAAAAGTTTTATCAAACAGGCTTTGACGTTGACAATCAAAATTATTTTAATATAACTTTTTAGATTTGTTTATCTATTATATTCCAAAGCTTGATCATAAAACAAATTGGTCATATGGGATATCAAATAATGAACTATATCTCAATAAGTTCTCATCACCAGAGTAGCGAATGCGAAAATAGTTTTTACTAGTGATAGGAAAAACCGATTAATTTCAATAATCGAGTACTCGAGTTTCAATTGATTTCAATAATCAAACGATCGCTTGAGCGAAATTTCGCTCGTATTTAAAAATACGGTTTTTCGCTCGTCGCCGTCGCTTGTAATGCAACTTCCTGCTTAATTATTGTCAAATTTTCGTTACATTTATGGCCATGACACTCAGGGGCGCCGACTTTTATGAAACCTCGTGGGTGCTCATCAAATATCAGTAAATGTACCAAATTTCCAGATTGTTACATTTGTCGTATTTATTACACTTTTTTACATATGTAATATACATAACAATATTAGAAAAATATCATATCAATTTGTCATTTTTACAATTTTATTGAGTATAATTTGAGTTATGCAGAATAATTTTTTCAGTACAGATACCGGTTTGTGAAAATATTAATTCTACCCATTACAATCGTGCAAGGGCAGGCATTAAAACAGCAGACAGATATTGTAGCTGTATTTTATAAAGAGATACAAAATAAACGAAACTAAAAGTTGCTGAGAAGAGCTGCTAGTGGAGGGATCTCCGAGAATGGGAGGGGGACAGCTTAGGGTTTTTATATAAACAAATCTATATGTCAAGACTGAAAATTCTCAAAGATCATACACAACCAGCTTTCGCATCACATAGCACAGTTCGTATACATGGCCAGCTAAATAGATTGACAGTGAGCTATCGTGGATATGAACACACATTCCTAATGTAGTTTACAATTCGCTTCCAATTTAGAATAAATATAATTAATATACAGGGAGAGTCTTAAATAAGTACAAATATTTTCAGGGCTGGTAGATCTCGATAAAAGAAACACTTGTTTTCTCTTTATCGTTTTTCAAATAACCCCAAAATAAACCGAGTTATTTTACTTACTAAAAATAAAAAAATATGTATTTTATGCCCATATTTTGAGAACCACTGTTTTTTTTCTGGGTTTTCTTTTTTGTAAACATAATCTACTACCGATGTTGCCATAATATTAAGATATTATATTTTTTAATTAATTTAAAAAATCCATTTTTTTTGAAAAACACCAAATTTAAAAAAGAATCGCGAAAGAAACCTTATAGACGTGTTTCTGAGGTCGAAATATACCACCCCTAAAATATTTGTACTAATTTAAGAACATTTTTAGAGCCCCCACAAACGCACAGTTAATTATTTTTATTTTTATTATTAAACACAGGCAGACTGTGCAGCCCAGTCTGCCCAGTTTAACCTGTATTACAGCCTGTCGCACACACACGCAATTTTATAGTACAGTTTTATCTATAATGAACTGAGTTACGGAATCACTTCGGCACATTTTTTTTTCTCAGTAAAAATGGCCTCCCGAAATACACATCTGTCTCGGATTTTATTCGCTTATGCAATAAGTAAAAAAGCAGCAAAACTACGGTTACTTAAAGGAAATAAGTACTGCCATGTTAATTTGCTTGCTGATTTAACAGTTGAAAAACAGGATTGATTTAACTACCTAAGAATGAACGAGGAAACTTCCTTAGAACTACTGAAATTGATGTCTGGAATTGGAAATTGGGCTGGATGAGATGCGAGTGTCTTAAAGTTGCTAAACTGGTTAGTTTTGATGCTTATACGCCCGTGGGTGCTCCGCACCCACTAATTTTCTCTCGTGGGTGCTTGAGCACCCGAGTACCCACGTAGTCGGCGCCCCTGATGGCACTCCAAATTAAAATTTAAAATGCTTTTTTTAATTGTAAATGTCAAAAGTTGACATATTATGCTATGCCATTCTATTCAGAATGTCATTTTCTATCAAATGAACAACATTTTAACATTTTCAATTAAAATATAGCATTTTAAATTTTAGTTTAGAGTACCATGGCCATAAATGTAACGACAATTTGACTCGAAATACAAAGTGTGTGGTACCAAATTATTCGTAAAACAAATATTTTTCCAAATATGCTAACGAGCCACACTCCTTCCATTTTAAAAAATTGAGATATGATTAAAAATACGATTTGGGTATCTTTTAATTGGCCAGGACAAGACATTAGACGATCAAATTTTTTTTCCAATGCTCCCCTGATTAATAATTAGTATTTTTAACACAGCCTTTTTTAAGCGAATATGTCAAAAGTTGACACATGCTATGTCATTCTATTCAGAGTGTCATTTTCTATAGATTAAAGCAAAAAAATACCGAAAGTGCCATTTTAAAATCAAAAGTTGTAGTCATTTCCTGAAACAGGAAGTGACCGAAAATAATTGAATGCATCAATCAATCCTCATTTATGTCAAATACTACCAAACCAAATCTCCTTTTTTTTTATATGATGAAAAAAACAAAAAAATTACTAAAATTACAAAAATTATAGGGGTGAGCCACTTTTGAGACGCAGACCACTTTTGCATACCGGGTATACAGGGTGAGTCTTTCATAAGTGCAAATATTTTTAGGCCTAGAATATTTCGACCACAGAAACAAACCTATGATGTATTTTTTGCGAAAAAGTCCAAAAAGAAAACCCAGAAAAAATTCAGCAGTTAAATTTTCAAAATTTAAGCGAAATATATATATATATATATATATATATATATATATATATATATATATATATATATATATATATATATATATATATATATATATATATATATATATATATATATATATATTTTGTAATTTTGGACTTATTTTAAAACGGCAAAGAGAAAATATGTTTCCTTTATCGAGATCTACCAGCCCTGAAAATATTTGCACCAACCCAAACCAAAACCAAAATAATAATTTTTAAAGTTTTTAATGTATATTTTTATATTTATATCTACTATATCAATGTAAATGGTTAAATAATGAAATAAATAATAAAAGTTTCTAAATGGGCATTTCAATATAAAAAAGAAAAAGCAAAGTAAAAAAATGCATAATCATACTACAAAAAAAAAACATGCCTCCCATGAACCTAATAAAAAGTAAATTATTTAATTAATTCATTACTAGGTATCGTAAAATTATTAACATGTAATTAAATTGTCACAATATTAATTTAATTATAGCCATCTAGAATATAATTTACTCGTTATTTAGTGAAATTATATTAAAATGGAGATTCAACATATTTTATAAAATAAAATAAGTATGTTAGATATGGGAAGCCCAGATTAATATCAAAATATATCAGAATATTATATAATACCACTTAGTGACGTTAAAAGAGAAGATGAAAACGACCATCCAACAATGTAATGGAATATTACCGAAAAGAAAAGGAATTGCGGCAAAAACATTGCTAAAAAGTTAAAAAATATATATATTTTTTTTAGTATTTTGATATTAGTCTCAAATGTATAATTTGAAAATGTCGGTATAAACAAAAAACCTTATAGATTAGAAAATTTTACTACGATGCGGTTCGTCAATGATTAGATGCGTTGATTTGATGCGATGGTTTGTGCGATTCGGCGGAATGACGGTTTTTGGATCCACAATACCAACAAATTCAAACAACAATCAACAAATCCACTAGCAATCCAAACGAAGTAACGAATCGCATTGACGAACCGCATGATACCCAGTATGCGTGCATGGACGCATGGACGAATCAAATCCACATATCAGCGCATAGTGAGCACAAAAATAAGAAATACGTCGTGAGTTTGGGCGTTACGTAAACTTAAATAATTCTGTCAAAATAACTTAAACAGAATACAAAAAAGTACATAAGTGCATTTTCCAGTCAGATATAATTACTATCGAACTTAATTTATCTTCAAATTAGGCTTCATTAGCAACCGAAAAATTAGTAGAATAAATTAGTGGTTGCAATAATTAAGCTTCATTCAGAACATCACAATTAGTGGAACAAATTAGTGGTTTCAATTACACTTTATACTTTTAAGGCTTCATTCAGAACCTCGCAATTAGTGGAATAAATTAGTGGTGTCAATTAACGTAGAAGTTTGTTCATTTAATTGTAATGTAAAGGACGGTCCACACTTGCTATATAACACTGCTATATAGCAAAGTTATATAACATGTCACATATTTTTAGTGATATTTAGCAAATTTCGCTGCTATATAACTTGCTAGATGTTATCCATTTGTAGTCGGTAGAGATCAAAAGATGTTGTGCAACACTGCTATTGTAACATGAAACAATGCATCCAGACTTGCTAAATTTCTAGTTTAACCGCTCATATTTTCAGGGACGTGCGCGACAGAATCTTAGTGTGGTGAGCTGATATTGGTTTGTTTATTTACTGGTTAATAATATACCGTATGGTCAATAATGACGTCCGTATGATCGAAAAAAAAAACTGTGTCCAGTCGGCCTCTCGTCCAGTTGGGTTGGACATGACGATCGATGACATTTTCCATATAAAATGAGAGCAATCTTCATTTCATAGCCATCGCTGACGACATTTTTTTTTTTCGATCGTATGGTTCTTATTAATGGAGTAGAGCCAAGAGCAGACTTATCAACTAATTAAGTTGTATAGAGATCATACAGTGTTATGGGATATCCGTAGTCCCTCATTTAAAGTGAAAAAAAAAAGCATGATGCATGGTTAAAAATTGCAAAAAGTATGTACATATTTGGAAAGAGAAAAGTTGAGAAAAAAATGGGTTTTCTAATAGGCCAGTTCCAGAGGGATCAAAAGAGATGCAAATCAGGTACTGGTTTAGATAAAGTGGATAATAATTGTAAATGGTTTCCTTTTAAGTTATTAATGTTTTTAAAGACAGAAACACACCACCAGAAACAGCCGCGGCAGGTATTGAAAAGGTAAGCTAATTGAGTTCAACTATAGATAGATCTTGCTTGTAGGCTATGGCGGACTCAAAACCTTTTTTTTCTCGAGTTTCTTTCTCTTTCTTCAAAAAAAATTACGCACGCCGCTGCTGCGAGCTGAACCTCTTTCTTGCCAAAACGATTCATGTTTACATTAAACTATAATGTGGACGGCTCCCGGTATTTTAACATGTGATATGTAGCTTGTTAAATAGCAATGTTATATAACATGTTAATAAATGTAGACCCTCCTTAAGGCATTCAAAACGTCAATTATAGTGGTAGGAATTTTCAATTAGTAGGAAAAGTTAACAGACTTTTAACTTTCCCACTAATTATACTTTAAAATGTGCGACGAATGTTATTTTGACCTTTGATCATCATTCGTCAAGACAAAATTTGGTTACACATTAAAAGTTTATTGTTTTATAAGCTAAATATTAGGCTCGATATTAGGCTTTCTCTATGGATACAACCGACTACTGGAAGCTGTTGCTAGGATATTTTATTAATTTTAATTGGACCCACAAGGGCTCACCCCTATAACTTTTTTATTTTTCAGATAAAAAAACGAGATTTGGTATGATAGTATATATATAGTATATGACATAAATTAAGATTGATTGACGTACTCAATTGTTTTCTGTCAGTTTCGGTTTCACCGGAAATGACTACAACTTTTGATTTTTAAATGGCACCATCGGTATTTTTAGCCGACCATACCAACAGGTATGGTAGGCTATTAAGATCGGCAAAAAAAAAGTTTTTTTTAAATTCACTCAAAATGAGTTATTTGGGTCATAAATGACCTAAATACAAAATATTTTCATGGTGTCTGTCTGTCTGTCTGTCTGTCCGTTTGTCCGTCTGTAACACGATAACTCAAAAACCGCTAAACCGATTTTAACCAAATTTGGCCCCCCCAATTTTGACCCGAGAATCTGGCCATTAGTTTTTGGTGGGGGTGGGGGGTTAGTAAGGCGGTATGGAAGGGGGCTAAAAATTTTAAAAAATCGTAACTCCAAAATTACAATAGCTAGCGAAACGCGGTTTTCAATTTAAGATTAGGAATAATATTTGCAATACAATTTGTAATAACATCAAAATCACTCAAAGTCGCAGTTTTTGACATATTCCGTGTTTCCGTAGTCCGTTTTTGAGAAAATCCGTGTGGAGAACTCCAAACTCCAATCGGACGCGACCCCAGGTGGCGGATAGGGGAAATAACAGCGGACCAAAATTGGAAAAATTCCAATAGCTTACCAACTTTTTATTAACATATTTTAGTATGGTGGCTATACGTGCCTACGGGCGCCATTTTTTTTTACTTTATTTGATAGAAAATGAAACGCTGAATCGAATGACATATCATATGTCAACTTTTCACATATTCGCTCAAAACAAATTGTATTTTAAATTTCAATCTAGAACGCCATGGCTGTGTTTAAAACACTATTTTTTAATCAGGAGCCTTAGAAAAGTAGATTTGATCGTCTAGTATTTTTAGTGTCTTGTCCTGGCCGGTTAGAAAATGCCCAAATCGTATTTTTAAACATATCTCAATTTTTTCAAGTGGAACGAACGTGGCTCATTGGCATATTTGGAAAAAGGATTTCTTTGCGAATAATTTGATACCACACACTTAGTATTTCGAGTCAAATTGTCGTTATGAACCGCATGTTACAATTTCAAATAAACCATATGCAAAAATGTCAAAAGTTGACATATGATATGACATTCTATTCAGAGTGTCATTTTCTATCGAATAAAATAAAAAAAATATCGAGGGTGCCATTTAAGAATCAAAAATTGTAGTAATTTCCGGTAAAAAAAAGGGTGAAACGGTTAATCACGTGATTAACCTTGCAACTTTTAAATTCATTCTTGCCAACCATGGATATATTCGGCGCCGTGTTGACTAACTGGAATTTAAATTTCGCGCTGGGTATTCAACTGGTTGATTTGCTGTAAAAAATGTCAAGTTGCCGCATTTATTTATTTATTTCTTGACATTGTCATTTGACACTTGACATTGTCGTTTTGACACTTTAGTTTTGTATTACCAGCTTTTTTTAGTTTAAAAGAATTGTGTTGTGATACTTTAAGCTTGAGAATGTTTACTAGCAGACCTTGCAGTCGAACATTGTTCTTTTTAGAACCTGTTTTAGTGCGAAGTGGTACAAGATAGCTTAATAGCCGGAAAAAACTCATTGCAACTTTATTATAATATTTTGATCGGGTAGTAATGGCCCTTTATATCCCTTAAGTGCTGTTAAGGTGAGTTTATATATTTATAATTTATTTTTGTTTCCTAAAATATTTTGATTAAAAGAAAATATATAAAACTGGGCAACGCTGTGCCAGTCAAGCTTAATCACGTGACAAAAAGTTTATTTTGTATGAACTGTAGAAACGCTTTTTGATTTTTAGGAATTACGAGTAGAAAAAAATCCACTGTGTTTTCATATATTTGTTATTTTTCTCTAAAACGGTATAGAAATATAGAAAAGTATAAACATTTTAGAACAAGCAAAAACTTTTATTATGAAAAATGCATTTTTATCAAAATGTTAATAATAAAAAAAAATTAAAAAAGGACGTTTTTTAACATACTCTTATATTAAATTAACTTTTGTCGAAATAGTAGATAATGCAGCTTGAAATAAACAATAAACCTTATTAAGTTGACATTGACACCGAAATTATTATAAACAAGAACACTTACGTAAACCCTTGGACGACGCATTGTCTAAGACCAACAAAATAACTACCGTCCCGCTAATAAGTTTCCACATACTTGTGATGTCAAAATTTCGCGACAACCTCAAAACGTATCTCCCCTTAAACTGATCTTCGCTACCGACCCCCAGACCGTATTTATAGTCGTCCCCTATCCCGGCATTTCCCAAAATCGCGCGCTTCGACCACTAATTAACAGAAAATCACCGCGAAACGTCGCCGTTGGTCGATCTTCGAGAACGATGACATTAGCCGCCAGTTTCGAACGAGTTCGAATGTGCGCCATCGTCAGGGATAACGACTAGCATTCGGTCAAGGGAATTCACGGCGGCGACGACACACAAACTAATTGAAGTGGACATCTCGCTTGAATCAAATGGGACAGCAAAATTAATAAACGTACGAAAGTAACCTTAGAACGACCGAGTTCGCTAGTACAACAAATTGCGAAATGAGTCTATTAAAGAATACAATGTAAAGTTTTTTTTTTACACAGAATGAAGAAATAGTCATCTTATCTGATAGTTAAGCAGCATTAAAAGTGATCAACTCAGTATGAATCAATTCGAAGTTGGTCAAAGGAGGCATCTTCTTCTTCTTCTTAAAGTGCCTTCTCCATTCAGTGAAGATCGGCAACAACCATGGCAAATTCCTCTCTATTTTTCGCTCTTCTCAGCAAAGTATGCGAGTCCAGGCCTGTCCAATCTCTAATGTTCTTCAGCCAGGAGCATTGCCGTCGTCCGGGTCCGCGCTTTCCCTCAATTTTACCCTCGATGATGAGCTGAAGGAATTCATACTTGCTATGTCTCATGATATGGCCCAAATAGGCTGCTTTCCTCTTTTTTATTATGTCGAGGAGTTCTCGGTCCTTGTTCATTTGGTTTAGAACTCGTTCATTCGAGACACGGTCAGTCCATGGTATTCTCAGCATTCTGCGATATACCCACATCTCAAATGCTTCCAACTTATTCATTGCGCTTACTTTGAGTGTCCACGACTCAACCCCGTAGAGAAGTGTGGAAAGTACGTAGCACTTGACGAAGTTGTCTTTTATATGGATGTTGAGACGTTTATCGCACAGTAGGTTCCGCAATTTTAGGAAGTTTGATCTAGCCATCTCAATTCGAGCTCTGATCTCAATGTCTGGGTTTAGGTCTTCACTAATCCAACTGCCCAAATATCTAAACTTTGAGACTCTTGCTATTGGTGTCCCACCTACGACTACCTCCGTTGCCTGTCTTGCATCTCTATTTATCACCATGACTTTTGTTTTGTTTGTATTTATCCTGAGACCCATTGAGTCGCCCACCGAGGACAGTCTATCAAGAAGTCTTTGCAGGCCCTCAGTGGTGTCTGCAATAACGACGGTATCATCAGCATATCTCATGTTGTTAATCAGCCTGCCATTCACTTTTATGCCGTCTTCTGATCCCTCAAGCGCATTTCGAAATATTAGTTCGGAGTACATATTGAAGAGCATAGGGCTCAATACGCATCCTTGCCTAACTCCACGCTTGATAGGTATTGCTGTTGTTTCAGTGTCCTGTAGTTTTACTGTCGCTACTTGTTGTTCGTATAGCTTTTGGATAATTTTCAGGTCTTGGGTATCCAGGCCTCTTCTTTCAAGGATGCTCAGCAATTCCCTGTGGTTGACGCAGTCGAATGCCTTCGTGTAGTCTATGAAGCATAGGTGTACCTCCTTTCGTTGATCTCTGCACTTCTGCAAAAGCACCGATAGCACAAACAGGGCTTCTCTCGTCCCCAGTCCCTCGCGAAATCCCATTTGCTGTTCACTTATGTCTAGCTCACATTTTCTTCGGATTCGATTATGCAGAACCTTTAAAAACAGCTTTAGGACTTGACTCATCAGACTTATTAAACGAAACTCATCACATCTTTTTGCACCATTTTTTTTTAAGGAATAGGTATAAATGTCGACGTTAGCTAGTCCTGCGGTATGTTTCCGGTATTGTATACAGAATGGAAGAGGTTTACCAATAACTTTAAATTGTCTCCGTTTATTAGTTTTATCAATTCTGGGTAGATGTTGCCGGTCCAGCTGCTTTCCCCTTTTTGGTGTTCTTTAAAGCTCTCTCGATTTCTGAGATCATTATATCTGGACCATTTTCCGTTTCTATTTGGGAGTGAAAAGAGGGGCCACCGTCATCGAACAGTTCCCTTATGTAATTGGTCCATACCTCCTCTAGTTTTTGTTCGGTTAGGATTGGTTTATTCTCACCGTCCACGATTCTGGTACATGTTCGAGGTTTGTGTTTCCCAGTGACTTCTTTGACTTTTTTATGTAGGTTAAATAAGTCATGTTTTTGGTGGAGCTCCTCGACTTCGCGGCACCTCTCCGTCATCCACAGTTCTTTGGCTTCTTTGATTTTATTTCTGATAAGCCTGTGAGTGTCTCTATATCTCTGAGGGTCTGTGCCTTTAAAACTTCGCCACTTTTCCATGAGGTCTAAAATTTCTTGAGTCATCCACGCTTATGGTGCTTCTCGTTATTAGTTGTTGTTAGTTGTTCTTGTGTTTCCTGCAGCGCTTCTTTAATTTTCTTCCAGATGTTCTCTATGTTATTGTGGTCTTCCAGTCCAGGGGTTTGAGAGGCATTTGGCTGTTGGATCTTTCCTAGTTGCTCGTTGAGTTTGTTGGATACGTCTTGTCGTTGTGCCTCACTTCTCAGTAAACTAAAGTTTCTCAGTAAACTAAAGGAGGCATAGAGAAGCTAAACAAAGGCAAAGGAAACAAAGTCCTCCTGCTCTGGGTGCCAGCTCACCAAGGGATAGAAGGTAATGCGAAACCAAATGATCTAGTTAGAAAAGGAACGAACACTCTACTAACTGGACCAGAACCATTAGGCTTTCCAAACAAAAACCAAATAAAAGCGGAACTCAAGAACTTGGAACACTCCATCCGTAACCTGGAATGAAAATTCTGCAACGGTAGAAAAAATTCTTCTTAGTTAGAAACTTCTTCGAGTGTCTCAGACTCGAAGAAGTTTCTAAGAACTTACGACTAACAAAAATCAAAGACTTACCTTGATTTAAGTAAAAACAATCTTCGGATTGTCACGGGGTTTTTAACAAGACACTGTCTCCTAAATGAACACTTCAGTAGATTGAAACTAAGGAAAAACGGCGAATGCAGATTCTGTGGGGAAATGGGGAAACGCCTCATTACTGAGTGTGCAGAGACGATAATCATTCGTGCCATAATAGTGGAGTGCCAAAGACTTTTACCTCGGAATTCAATTACTGTAAATGTATTTTAACCTTCTGTATTGTGTTTTATAGATAAAATTCTAAAATGTTTGAGACCCAAACACCTATTTTTTTTTCGTTGCTTTTAATTTTTTATTTTAGTAAATTCTTAATTATTTCCTTCTTAATTTTTTGATTTTTTTAATTCTTTTTCTAAGTAAATTTATTGAAGTAAATAAATCTAATGCACAAGCTACACCTATTCTGCTTATATTCTAATCATTGACATTTTGATCGAAATCGAATTATACAAGGCGGCGCGACATATACGACGCGGTTTTTGCAAGGAGAACAAAAGTTTGCATTGAAGTGAAATTTAGTGAGCTTATGTAAGTTAATTTAAAGCATTTTCTAAAATTATGTAGAGTTCTACAGGTGTTCCCAAAAAAAGTTACACATCAAAGTTATGTTTTTTGTAATGGAACACCCTATATATTAATTGATTTTTGGATTCTAGTAAAAAATAAAGGTTTGTTTCATTAGAAAAGTATATGATTAAAATGTATAGTTTTTGAAATACATTTACCGGCACGAAAAATGGGCACCTTAAAAATTTGATGTATTTTAAAGGTTAATATATTTTGTTTTAATGGGCCGATTTTGATGATTTTTTAAGCAGTGTGTAGCCAAATTATTTGACTTTTTAGTATCTTTTTCTAAAGCTTAGGTTCCTTAGCGATAAACTTACAATAAGTCGATCGTCTCGATTAGAAGTTCTCATACGAAGGGTCCTGTGGACGTCTAGATTGACGGCCTCATGGTTGTGGTCATCATTCAAAAACCACTTAGTATACTCTATGGTATTAAGGTATTTTTGAACCGGAATTTTATAGCAAATTCACTGAACTAAACAAATATAGATATATATTTGACTCACCCTGTATATCTATAAAAATATTTTTGAAATGTGAACTACCATTAACAACATATTTTGTAAAAGGTTTGGACTAAAAATCTCAAATAGGAATCCTGATACAGAGCTTTTGCGGAATACGGAGCCATCTTGTATGTGTGCATTTGTTATGTATGTTTATTTAAATACTAAGTGAAAGCAACGAATTTAAATGGGTAAACTTTGTAATATATCTTATTAACAATACAATGCACAAAGTTTTATAAAAATTCGTTCACAGTAAATGAATTCCTAGGTTTGTATCCCATAAGGGCTTAAAACACTCCACTATAAACTTTGGTACTACTGATATTGGAAATGGGGAATTACACTCTATAAAACCGTCCCAGATACTGGTTTTTGTCAAAGCCCCTTCAACTCGTTCTACATTCTACACAGAATCATGATGCCAAAAGACCTCATATTATGTTCCAAAATTGACTAAAATTTTGACTTGTAACCCGGGGCGGTAGTAATGAGCAAGACTAATCTTGGTCTTGCATTTTTGCGAGACCAAGACCAACACCGACAGTGCAAGATTTACGCAATACCAAGACCAGGCATGCAAGACTCTTGCGGTCTTGAGTTTTTCTATGCATTTTTCGTTTACTCGTGTACTAAGCATTTTGGAACGATTACAGTTGAGGGTTGGAATCTTTGGTGTTACAACAGCAAAATAAAACTCTAATTTACCCAAAACAACCAAACCAAAACACTTTACTTTTACACTGGACGCGCGTTTCACTAACGATGTTAATATCATCAGCAGGGTTTTTATCATCTGCTGATGATACTAACACGGTTAGCGAAACGCGTCTAATGTAAAAGTAAAGTATTTTGGTGTATTGTGGTTAATTCGTGTTATATTTAGCTATTTTAGAACGACCAAATTTTTTAAATGATCAAAAGGTGTTTCCTTTTGTGTCCTTCCACTCTTATTACAACGTCCATTACCTTTGTTATTTGACGTATCCCTTCTTTACTACTATGATTTCTAGTTCTGATTCCTATGGCACGTTCAATTGATTTCTGTGTTTTTTCAGCTTTTTTATTCGTTGGACTTACCGTCCAAATACCTATGGTTATAACTGTGCCTTCCAACGGTCAATATCTTTGTTTTCTTTACACTCATCTTAAGCCCAATTCGTTTTGTAGATCTTTAATATGGTGAGCAAAATAAAGGTAATGATTTACAAATGCTTCCAGGAAACAGACGGAGGCATTTGAGAGTTTGCGGTATTTGGTACATTGTTCTGTTAAACTGTTAGCTGGTTAGTAAATGGTCTTTTTAAGCGTCTGGGGTTCCATTCTATTATTTTAGTGGTTCATAGAGATGGACCACTATGGATTTTTATTATTAGTTTGTACAGATATGAAAAACAGCTAATAAACATCAAAAGTTTGCCATTTCATCATTTCAACATTGTCTTGTTTTTTTTAAGAATCAGTATGTCAAGAAGAATTTTATCAAGGTTTCAGATTTCATTAATTTGAACATTATTGTAAAATATTGAGAAAAGATTACCAGAGAAAGAGTCCTACAAGATAAGACACTATATAAGTGTTCCAAATTACTATGAGAACATGCATAAACAAATCACAATATACTATACCACCAAATCTGATCTGGATGAATTAAGATTACATATACTAGTTTGAAGCAACAACATTTTAAAAACCTTAGTGATAATAAAAACTACAAACTTTAACACTAATTTTATTGGATTAAATAATTTTATTCATTTCAAATCTATGTTATAAAGCAAAAACTGTTTCTACTATATCCTACTGTTAAAACATAATCAAGGACTAACTATCTATTAATTGTTACATTTTTTATTAATTATCAACCCATCAAGTTTAAGTTATCAATCGTAGGTAAAGAATATCCGGGGCTGTTGACCCAACAAAACATTTTAATACCTAAGCTTCCCAAGTCGAAGGTTATCCTTAGTAGTATTTTGTAATTCATTAATATCAAAATTTTCTTATTTTCTTATATTACTATCAAATATTCTGGTATGATTCAATTGTGCCAAGTTATTTTTTCAAGTTCAAAACTTTTCGGGTATAATTCATATTTTTATTCTAATGCATCTTTTTGGGATTATTCGCTTTAGAAGAGCTCTTCTTAGTCAATTTATCTTCTCGAAATTCCAATTTATCTTCTCGGATGATAACATTGTTACATCAGTGTTATCATAACCGTGATGTTCAACCAGGGTTGGCGATTTTTATTTGTTTAATTTACCCTAATGTCCCAATTTTTATTTGTTTAATAGCTACGTTTTAATTATTAAATAATAAAATAGTAAAATTTATTATTGAAATTACATCTTTATTAATTTATTGAATTTAAAAAGAGTTTCCACGAAATAACTAAAATCTTAGAAATTTTAGAATTAAAAGAAGTAGATTTTGATACTCTGTTTAATGAATACTCGATAATAAAAACTTGCGTAAAGGAAATTTGCCAAAAAGGATATAAAAATTATAGATAAAAAAATAAAGTATTTTTAAAACTAGAGTAAATTACATGCCTTCATTGTTTAAGGTTATTATTTATATATTTTCACGTATTTATTGAAGTAGACAGACGCTAGAAATAGATGTTCAGTTAAGCTCATTAGAACAGAACTTCAAATCTCATTTGATTTTAATATATCGCATATAACAATTTTTGAAAAAACCTATACCTATGTGGCGGATTCATCTCTCCAAAAAAATCCTTTATGGGTATTTCGCCACTGCACTTTTATCACTTTCCGACGACGGAAACAGATAAACTTTCCAAAACGTTAAGCATTTTTTTCTTTGTTAGTCAAATTTATATAACTGTAAACATAACTTCTGACAAGCAGTGTCCGTTTAGGTTTACCGCCAGAAGTGTTTACAAAAAATAACTATTTTATTTTGTAGATTTTCTTGCAGTGCAGTGGCGAAATACCCATAAAGGATTTTTTGGAGAAACAATTTTTGAATTTTATTAAAATGACAAAGCTCTTATTATTACAGCAACCCTTGATGATACAGCAACAAAACAAATAAAAAATATTTATTACAGTTGGGGGTTGGATCTTTAGTGTTACAACAGCAAAATAAAACACTAATACACCGCTAATATATAGTAATAAAACACTAATACACCAAAACATTTTGCTTTTAACACTGGACGCTCGTTTTGCTAACCATAAATTTTCAGCTAACCATCAATTTTCATCATCTGCTGATGATGCTAAGTTGGTTACCGCGCAATCAGTGTCAAAAACTAAAGTATGTAATGGAAATTAGAGCACCCCTAATGTCAAAAATGACAAGCTTGAGAAAAAAGCGGAGGACACAGGATACAGTCTCATTAAGGATGTGATTATCTAAAACTTTTATCTGAAAACTTTTTGTCAAAAATAGATTATAATGGAATTAGGGACAATTTTTAAAATAGCCGTAATTTGTTTTTTTCGAAATATCTAGTAAGCCATGAACTTTTTCAAAAATCTGAAAGGCGCATATTTATGACCCCACAAAACAGCAATTCTTTCCCCATTTAACCGACTCTCTATCTCCAGTAGTTTCCGAGATACCCATAGAGAACATGGTAGGAAACTCACCCTGTATAGTAACATTTATTGCAATTGTAGTATCTCTGTATGGTTTGTCGATATACTTATCTGCAAAATTAGAAACAGCAATTAACAGCTCAATACCACAAAATTCGTTAAGCTGACAAACTGGCCAACAAGAGATGTACCACCAAAATTACAAAGTGGTAACCAAGAGGCATAAGAAGACCATGGAGATGAACTAATATAAGACACAACTACGACGGTTTTTAACATAAATAGACATTAAACAGCGCAATGATATGGAGGGTTCAGAAGTCAATCAGTGTAAACAATCAACAATTGCATTAAGCTAATGAGGTTCAAAACCAGAATATGAAAAAATGAAAATCATACAAATTGACTTTCATCTTTTTAAATGCTGTTTTGCAAACCTTATTATCCCAATCCAATAATTGATTGACTTACACTTGATTGACTTCTGTCTGACTGTGAAAAGTAAGAAGAATAAAAATATTATTGAATATGTATGTTGTTGAAAGTTATTTTTACTAGAATTTTTAATTTGAAAGTATTTTAAAGGCATCCACAACGGCAGGTTCCAAATTTTGTTTGCATCGCAATAAAAATATTAATTTATCCAGAGTTCCAATCTTGAGAAATGAAGTTTAACAGCAAATTTTAAATATAAAAAGTTTATTTTTATGACTAGTAAATATTTCTATTATATCCAATTAGATAGACCGGTAATTATCTTATTTTATTGCTAGAATTATTAAAATAATTTAGAAATAGCCAGAAATATGAGTGACAACGATAGGTACCTAATGATTAAAATAATCTTAAAAAATAGTAATTATTAATTTCTTGCAATTAAATATTATAACATTTCTTGTAAATAATTATCATTGACGTCAATTTTTAGAACTGGTGTTTTATTTAGAACCGACTGACTGTTAGAATTTATGGCACTGCGCGTTATAAATTTAAAAATGAATTATATAATATATGAAATTTTAATTTTATAAATGTCTAAAGCTAAGTCCACACCAAAGAAACACAGAGGAACATTTTGTTGCAAATTGCCGCAACCTGTTTATGAAAATTGAAACAACAGCAAAAGTTCCGTAAACATTCTTTCCACACCAAGGTAACTCATTCTTGTGAATGTTTCGTTGTGTTGCTGCAACAGGAAAGATGTGTCCACACCAGTGCAGTGTGTGTTTCTGTTTCTAGTTTACAATGTGGTCCGAGTTCTCTCCTCTGCTGTGGAATCTCGTTATGGACGGACTGCTTAATAGTCTCAACAGGGCTGGTTTCAACACTCTGGGATATGCAGACGATTTCGTCGTGTTAGTCAGAGGTAAGTTTAACACAACAGTAAGGGAGCGAATGCAAAGGGCCCTGAAGATTGTGGAATCATGGGTGACACGGGAGGGACTAAATATTAGTCCTACAAAGACCAAGCGCAGAATACTTGAGGGACTAGGCCCTCTAAGACTCTGCGGTGATGAGATTCCTCTCTCAAGGGAGGGTCAAGTATCTAGGAATCAGGCTTGCATGGCCCGTAGTGCACTAAAACTCTGGATCAGGGAAAAGCAGAATGTCCACTGGAGAAACAGACAGGGGCACAGGCACAGCAAGGCTTTTATCCAAGGACCTAGGTCTAAAACCGCAAAAGAACTGCTAATGCTGAGCAGGAATAAAGTGCGGATTACAACAGGCTTCTTGACAGGACACATGACTGTCAAGTGTTACCCGAACAAGCTCAACCTGTATCAAGGAAGTCTTTGCTGCAGACTCTGCGATAAAGATCCTGAAACAGCGGAGCACATAATATTTCACTGCGAGACTCTGGATCGCAAGCGACATTTTTATTTGGGAAAGCTAGGCTAGAACCGGAGGAACTATGTTCCCATCCTATCAAGGACCTGTATAAGTTAGTGCAGGGCACAGAGATAGGAGAATGAATGCAGATATAGAAAGGGGACAAACACAATAGGCCTCACAGGCAGGGTTCGGAAAACTACATGTTTTAAAAACTACATTACATGTAGTTAATGTAGTTTATGTAGAGGGTGTAGTTTATGTAACCTATGTATGTAACTTTCAAATATCAAAGGTTTGAGGTGAGGTTATAATAAGTTGAAGCTTTAAAAACACATAATGTATTTAAGAATACAGAAGAAATATGGCTTTAAATATAATATTTAGATCATATTATCTCTATAACACCTCATGCAAATGAAAATTATTCATAACATCAATACATAGTTTATTAACGTAGTTTTCATGTAGTTAATGAACGGGAAAAGACGTAGTTTTTGAAGAAAAACTACACGTAGTTAATCAGGTAAATTACGTCTTAATTAACTTCTTCCGAACCCTGCTTACAGGTCGCAGTGTTTCCGGCAGAGGACGGCCCCTTGTTGGGAAAAAAAAGTCTTTTAGAAAGTCATCCTATAATAAAATTTTAATCAATCAGAGTTGTTTATCTCCATCATTTACCGGATTAATAATACAGATATTACAGTTCATTTACAAACAATTCATTATTTATAGTGACTTACACTAATTTTATTAAATATACGAATATTCTGGTTGATTATTGGTCACAATTAATAAAATTGAAATAAAAATAAAATTAATAAATTATTTATTTAATGCAATTTATTACTACATTTTATTAACATTTAATAAAGTTCAGTGCTACTAGACAAGGGTGCTACCTACACCAAATTCACCCCAAAGATAATGATATTTAAGATAAATACAAAATGTCTTATTTTTTTTTCTTAAGTTTAAAACTATAAAGTATGCATCTCTGCAGCCATGTTTTTAGGATTTTTTTTTCATATTTTTTGATGAGGAAATCTCATTTAACATTTTGGCAATTTAACAGCATTAAATTTTTTTACAGGTACTATTAGAATTGGATTAAGGCAAATTAATTAAATTGCGTTTATCTCATCAACTTTTAATCAGTATTTAACGGTCTACCCAGGTTTTGCTGCAAGATAAAAAAAGTCAGTGGCGCACATATTTTTATTAGAAAATTATTCCAGTTATAACCCATATGCAAGTCCTTCGTGTATTTTACTGGGTTTCACCCAACCTCCTGGATTCTCCACTCTTTAAAAACTACTCATACTGACAATAGTGTAGCGGTCCACTCACGGTCACAAACCACTCTAAACCTATGAGATGGCGCTCGAGAAAAATTTTACGAAAACTTGATATCAGTAACGCTCTCTGGAAAGAAACACTGTAGGATGTATTTAAACCATATATTTATAAACTAAAATAGTTAATATACAAGGTGAGTTTTCTACGATGTTCTCTATGGGTATCTCGGAAACTACTGGAGATAGAGAGTCGGTTAAATGGGGAAAGAATTGCAGTTTTGTGAGGACAAACATGTGTATTTTCGGATTTTTCAAAAAGTTTATGGCTTACTAGAAAAAAAAATTAAAAATGCAGTCTAATTTCATTATAATTTATTTTAGACAAAAACTTTTCAGATAAAAGTTGTAGATAATTACATCCTAATTAAATTGTGTCATCTGTTTTTGTTCTAAAGCTTGTCACTTTTGACATATGACACAAACATATGTTTTTTTTTAAATGGAAACCATAGTTGGCCAAGACTTTATAAAAAGCGCCATTTTTAAGCTTTTTCAGCGATATAAGCTATAATATGTTTTTTTTCGAAAAATTACTGAGTTAAATTGGAGGTTACACGGCTATTCAAAGATATTTTTATAACAATCTAATCAGTCTGCTAATATTACCCGCTTATTTCCAAAAAAAAGTTAAAGTGAAAATCTCAAGGAGGAAACCCGATATAAAGTTTTTTTGCGAAGACTGGGCCATCCTGCAGATATTTATAAAAATTTGATCAGCTGTTATTATTATCTATACTTAATTGTAATACATTTGTTTAAATAAGGTTGCTTAATACGCCAGAGTATAAAATTTGAGTCTTCCGCTCATTTAGGGTAATTAGGAGCCACATAAAAATAAATATATATTACGACAATTCACTTTGAACATATCTATTGTGTCAACATTTTTGGTGTCATGGCAATAGACTAAGTAACATAAATTGTATTTAAGTGTACGTTTTACGGCCATAAAAAATATTTTCTTCTTTTTAGAATTTCCACAGAAATATAGTTTTCTACCATTTGAAGGTTAAGCAGTTAAGTTAAATGAATTAGCAGGAAATACAAATTCTAGTTATACCGAGTACACCATAAAGTTTATACTCTACAAATTGAAAAACATATTACTGAATATCCAAAAAAAAAATCAGCCAATCAATCTTATATCAAAAAAAAAATAACTAAATCAATTCATCCTATCTAATAACCAAAAAATAAACATTTTGGCATGCGACAGTCATTGCATAAAATATTGAAAAATATAGATGAAAACAATTAATTAGAATTCACATTTTTCAAACTTAAACAGAATTTTAAACGGTTTTAAAAACAAAGTAGGTTCAAATTAGCCAAAGACAGCAAAAAGAAGACTTTAACTTAAAATATATTTTGTCATTATTTTTCAAAAAATTAGCATATTACTTTTTTTTCAAACTAATTCCCTAGTTTTAGAGAAATCCAGACAAATGAACTCTGAAATACGGACAAAATCCGGACGTCGCGCGTCGCAAAAAAGAAACTATAAATTTATTTATGAACTTATATCCATATATCCATCGGTGCCCGGTGGCGTAGAGGTACAGGCTCTCGTCTACCAATCTCAAGGTGTGGGTTCGATTCCCACACCCGGCATTTCATCAGCCGACTATTTTTATTAAAATAAAAATAGTTTGGGTACCTAGGTCGACTCAGCCTTTAATGAGTACTTGGGATTCACAATCCTGAGGTAATAATAGGCGGTTGAAGCGTAGTGCTAGCCACATTACCTTCCTTGTATACCGAACGGCTCTAGTATAGCAAGCTGTACCTTGCTACTCCCAAGGCGTTAAACGCTATATACGGGAGCTATTATTATTATTATATCCATATATCCTGTAAGACGGAGATAACAGTCCCGCAATCAACATAAAATTATAAACCAACAAAACATTCACTTTCCAGGAGTGCACCAAAGGCGAAAATTTTGAGCGCCAAAGCAAGCCAAAGTATAGAAATAGGTAGGTATACTTTCGAACATAACGTCGCCGTCGCGCGTCGGTGAAGTAGAGCTGTAGCATCGTAGAGAGTAAAATATTCAACAAAGTAACTGAGAAATTAATTGAGCTGTAACTGGTAAAATATTTATTATTTTATTTTTTTTTTGTTTTTTTTTTAAGTTAAATTACTACGCTTTTCCAAATCCGGGCAAGACCACCCCGGACACTTTAAAACTCCGGACGCATGGAAACTCTAAATTAAATAATATTCTAAATACAGGGTGGCTCATCGAAAACGTTCCGCAAGGCATAACGGCCAGGGTAAATTTTTTTTCAGAAAATTCAAAAACACGTCAATTTTGTTTGTGAGGGGGACAACTTTTGCCCCAAAAATGATTGCAAAATCTTCAACCCTCTAAGCGGGGGTGTCATCCCCCAACTTTTTTCAAATGGGAAGGGGGTCAAGTGGTACCGCAATGAAAAGGGGTTTTGAAAATCGGTCGAGTCATTGAGAAAATATGAAGGATTGAAATTTGGAAAGTTTATTTAAACATTTATCAGAGTAAATGATAAGAATAAATTCCTTCGTCCAATTTGCTGTTTTTTCTTATTATTTCTAGATGTTTACGCATTTTTTCACTTGCCACAGCTGTGGGTTTTTCACTGAACACATAGCTGTTCTGTGACTTGTGCGTTGAAGTTCTTCTTCGATGAAGTTCTTCTCAATATTCTATGAAGTTCTTCTCAATATCGTTAAACTTTTTAACAATTATGGATAGTACGCTGAGTACAAGAAAATTAGCCGATGCAAAATTAGCCGGCGTGAATCGTACGTCCAAAGGATATTAAAAAAACACAAGTTCCACCCGTACAAAATTTAGTTGGTACAAGAACTCAACGAAGACGATTTTGATCGTCGCTCAGAAATTTTGATAGATATATTTCCAGTAATTCTATTGGCTGAAAAATTCATCTGTCACAAATTTCAGCCAATAGAATTACTGGAAATCTATTCAAGGTCGTTACGCCGTTACGCCGATACGCCGTTTTTAGGATAATGTGGATGCACCCTCACTGAACGATGACTCTTGGCTAAATATATTTATTTATTTGCTTGTGATATGATATTGTAAAAATGACTTTTTCCATTTTTGTTTAGTTAATATTATTTTTCTTTGTTCAAAAAATGTGTGTTAGTTTTTATTTTTTTTCAAAATTTGTAGGTATTTTAGTAATCCACGGGAACACGGGTTGATCACCAACTCTATCAAATTTATTGATAGAGAAATTCATGTAAACGTTTTATTCAAAAATGGTATTTATTTTTAATGATAGTCTTCATTAAAAAAAAACGAAATCCTTAGGTCCCCAGGGTGAATTGCTAGTTACGCTAATGTATTTAGGGTCAAAATTTGAAATTTATATAATTTTCCAATATACGAGGTCGAAATGCTTATTACGGACATAGTAAAATATATTTTTATATTTTATTCACATTTAATGTAAAGAATATATTTTACGATTTTACGATTTGTTTACTATCGCCATACCTGATTAAAAACACATACACATCTAGTTACCGACATGTCTGCTTCATTATGCACATTGATTCGAATATCCTTTTATATCTCCTACTATTTCTCTAGGTATTATATTATTGCGGATCTATTAGAATTTTGAAATACAATTTAGAAGTTTCTCTAATTTCCGTGATATTATGCCTAAATTTTAAGAATTACTTTTAATTGCTGTATATTCGAAAAAATGTTTATTCTTTAACGCTTGGGCAAAATGGAAAAAACAAAGAGAGAAAAAGAAATATTTTCCCAAGCGCGTGAAATAAAACCAGGCAAAAAGATTATAGTTGAGGGTTGGAACCTTTGGTGTTACACTGCAAAATAAAACACTAAATCACCACAATACACCAAAACACTTTTACTTTTACACTGGACGCGCGTTTCGCTAACCATGTTAGCATCAGCAGATGATTATAAACTAAAATACAATCTATCAATTCGCTCCAATTGTAGATGGTATTTTAGTTTATAATTATCTGCTGATGATGCTAACATGGTTAGCGAAACGCGCGTCCAGTGTAAAAGTAAAAGTGTTTTGGTGTATTGTGGTGATTTAGTGTTTTATTTTGCTTTTTCCAGGCAAAAAAGTTCATTGTATAAATTAAAATAGGGTAATTCGCCAAAAATTTACGGCAGTACTGATAAGGGTAAGCAAAGACAGAAAGAATCAAAAGGTCTACTAACAGGGCATTGTAAGCTGAATAGGCATCTAAAGTTAACAATGGGATTGACGGACAAAGGTATGTGCAGGTTCTGTCGATCTGAAGAAGAAAGGACAGAACACATTTTGTGTCGTTGCACCTGCCTGGTAAATGTGCGGTTCTCTATAGGCAATGATAGGCCGCTGACAGAGAGCTACATGGAGGGTTCAGTCTCCAAGTTGCTATAGATTTTGCGAAAAGGATAGGACTGGAGAATGTAACCCAAGGATCAGAAGAGGACCACAATAGATCTGGAAAGGTCCCAGTGGATCAGGCCGATAGCCTGATACCCACCTCGAAGAATCTAATCTAATCTAATAAAGTTACCATGTATGATAGTTACACACATTTTTATATAAACAGCAATATTTGAATCAGCCGAACAAAAGAATATGAACTCCACTAGCCACTCCTAATAGAAGCCCTAGTGAAACAAGGCCTTATATAGAAACTTTCGCCAATATATACAAAGAAGCCAAGGATAAAACAACTCCAGAGTTCCCAACTGGCAAAGGAGACAGAAGAGACATCACAGGGAGACGCGATATCCCCAAAGCTGTTCACAGCAACACTAGAAGAAATCTTCCGTCAACTGGACTGGACCAACAAAGGATTAAAAATAGATGGAGAATATCTCAACCATCTAAGATTCGCTGATGATATAGTCCTAAATTAATTCAATTATATACAAATCTAGAATGCCCCTTTATCTAAAGAAGAGGACATTTTTTGACCAATGTGTATTATTACCAGTGACGTATACTACCTATGCATGCGAAACCTGGCCACTTAAAACGGATATCATAAGGAAACTGCAGGTAGGACAACACTCAATGGAACGAAATTTGCTGGGAATAACCAAGAGAGATCGTAAAAGAATATTTTAATATAAAATTGTGTGGGAGGGCTAACAAAGAGAATATGTTAATGAGGCTAAATTTAAGAGAGAATTACAACCATAATTGGAAATGGTTGAATAAGCTGAAAATGATGATGATGATGTTGATTTGAACTTTATATTGGATCTTTATTTATTGCTAATCTAATGCAAGTATTCTTTATTTGTTGCTAATCTATATAATTTAGATTTGAGTACAAAGAAGTATAATAATTAGTCGTCATAATAATTAAACTCTATACTTCATTTTTTTCTATTAGATAGATCGAATCAAAGCATTATTACCTTTCTTCAATGTTGTCAAAAACAAAGGGGATTAACCCAGGGCAAAACAGGTTTGTCTCGATGTATTAAAAATCGTTTAATACGATAAAGTATAGAAGCTGCATTAAAAAATGATAAAATAAAAAAGAAGTAGTATGTTGACCTGCACCAAGTTGCGTAAAGTAATTCAGGAGTAATTATTACATATTTATACAATGCAAGGCTGTAGAGCTAAATAAGTTCACTACAGTTTAGTTATAAACATATTTGAATTGACATTGTTTTGTAGGAATGTAAGAAATAGTTACATAGTAAATTTTATATAATTATATTCTATTAAATATTCAAGTAAGATGTCTTGTAATAAGTAATATACAGGGTGGTCCGAATGGTATTCCGGAAACATATTCTACAGATAATAATAAGTAAAAAAGTTCGTATAAATGTATGTCCTAAAATGCTTAGTTTCGGAGATACAGAGTGTTGAAGTTTTATTTTTATTTCGATATTTTTCAAATAATTTCTGAAGTAACGTCAATATTTGGATAAAAATTAGTATCTCGGAGTTTTTTGACATTAAAAATGATTGATATCAGATGATTTTGATGTCAAAATGACTCCTACTTGTAGAGGGCGCCACCTCCATATTTTTAACTGGTTTAAAAAATTATAACTTTTCGTCCGTACCTGTATAAAAGAACTGAGTAAAAAAATATACATTACGACGTTTTTTTACGTAAAAAAGTCTCTTGGTAAAAATCGCTATAAGTAATGGTTCTCGAGATATTTGGAATCAAAATTACCAATACCTGTCATCATTGGCATAAATTAAACATGTTGACTAAATAGTTATTAGACTGAAATCATAAATTTGAAATGTTTTTGTATCAAAAGTTCAAAAGAAACTGATAATCATCATTATTTCGAAGAAAATTTATTATTAATTTAAAAAAGTCAATATATAACTAGAACAATCTACTTAACATGTTTATTTTTTGTCAATAATGACATGTATTAATTAATTTCATTCTAAACATCTTGAGAACAGTTACTCGTAGCGTTTTTTACTAAGAGACATTTTTTACGTAAAAAATCACGGAAATGTATATTTATTCATTCAGTACTTATAACTCTTCAAAACAGCTAAAATACATGTAGGTGGCGTCCCCTACGAATAGGAGTGATGTCAAAAGACTGTCAGGCACCAATTTTCATCCAAAAAATATTGGCGTTATTTCAGAAATTATTTGGAAACAATAGAAATAAGAATGAAACTTCTACACCCTGTATCTCCGAAACCAAGCATTTTAGGACATACATTTATAGGAACTATTTTTATCTGCAGAATACGCTGCTAAATTTTCCGGAATATAGTTAGGACCACCCTGTAGAGTAAATAAAAACAGCAGGTTTAGTCTTCACTGACTAAGTTAAAAACACTAATAAATTTAGCGAAGACGCAGTCAACAATCACCACATAATAAAACTACTTTTCAATTTATCAAGCTTTCGAGAGAAAAGAGAGAGCAACTTATTCCCATCATCAGGACAGTTTCTAAAATATATGAAAAAAACGCATTAAAATGTTGAATTTGTCTCGGAATTTGTATAAAAACAAACTTACGATGAGTTAATTAACAAAACAACATCCTTTGCACATTACAGCCTTACAAATTAACATCATTTTATAAAAATATTCAAAATTCAAAATCTATATCTAAATATTTTTTAACAAATTACTCAAAAGAAATTGCTACATTGTTGTTTCGATCTCGATCGACAGTAACTCTTTACTGTCGATTACTTAGTTTACCTAGTACGTTATGCTGTACCAAAATGCACTAAACATTTTAAAACTTTTCTTATCAAAAGATTTTTTATGTTGACATGTACTTCTGTTTCTTGCATTTTTTTAATGTTCCGCCACAAAATTTTGTTGGCAAACTTAAAAACATAAAAACTCTTTTATAGTTATTCCTTCAATCAACGATACTAGTCTTGTATTTTCTTTGGTGTCGTATAAGTTGAGTCTTCTTACAGTGCCATACTCTATATAGAGCGTCGGCTACCTCTCGCATGTACTTGTGATTGTGTTTCACAAGCACACGGGACCTACAGTTTATTGCCGAAATGCCGAATCCGAACGGCACTATTTGAGACGCTGTACAAGGCAAATATACTCAAGGTGGTTTGCCATTGCCTTCCTTGAGGTGGCGCACAGTGGGGTATTTGACACCGACAGTTGATCCATTTTTTTTTATGTAGACCTTATATAAATTATTGGTATTTTCAATTAAAGAGGAAATAATATGAACAAAATAAAGGATAATTCGTCGATTCTAAAAAAAGGATGAAAAATCATTATTCCAGTGGTTCCACGATCAATGCCACTAATGCCAGTAGTAATATTGCAACTAATACTACTAATGCTACGACTGATCCGCGACCAATGCCCATACCACTAAAGCCGCTACTAATGCCAAATTGTGCTATACTGCTAATGACACTAATGCGATCGCTTCGTACACAACAATGCCATCGCGGTTTACACCTCGCATTAGTATATCACTGATTTGCAAATTAGAGGAATGTTTTTCTTATTTTATCAGCAAAGTCGCAAAAAGTCGCAGTATTTTATTTTAC
Organism: Sitophilus oryzae; assembly: GCF_002938485.1. Taxonomy (NCBI): domain Eukaryota; kingdom Metazoa; phylum Arthropoda; class Insecta; order Coleoptera; family Curculionidae; genus Sitophilus; species Sitophilus oryzae. Next base: position 1,880,056 of record NW_022147508.1, read on the forward strand.
TGTATGAAAGCCCAATGTTTACTAAGTAAAACATATATAGACAATATGCTGAATTCTTCGAAATGCGCAACTAAATCTCTAAGTATAATAAAAATGTCACAAATTTAATCAAATTTTCTGAACGCCTAACTTTTAGTTGCAAAGAAAATCGTTAGTATAGAGAATATCAAAATAAATAATATGTTTTTGTAGAATACATACCTGCAGCTTGCTGAGCCATTTTCAATCAAAACAATAATATAAAAAAAAGGAGCAGAAGAACAACAACATTTTATAATTTTAAACATAAAATTTAGCCATTTACCTCTTATCTGTGAAAAGTAACAACCATAGTAACAACTTTGACGTTTCGTTGAAACAGATGAATGCAGCTAAACACACCCATAGCAACGCCATTCATTGCAGACATGATTTAACTTATCATTTATCTTTTTTTGGGAAATCTTAAACACATTTGCTTTTTCGAATTTCGATCACCTTTTTCATGCTAATACTCCACCGTGTGGCGGCTGGTTGGCCGCTCTATTTAGATAAATAAATATTTTTATTTAAACAAATAAAGCGACAGTACTGGCTGGGGATCGAACCCAGTACCTTCCGCCCCGCAGTTCGACACACTGGAGCTACGGCCGGCCACCATAATTTGAATAATGTACATAAATTATTTCATTCACTCTATAATAAAATTTGTCTAAGGCCATTAATTTGGAGGAAAATTAGTTAGGAAATTTTGTCTATTTTTATTTTGTATCGAATTTTTGCATTATTTGTAAAAATGTAGTTTCGGAGTTATAGCAAAAAACTAGCTAAAATACATTTTTTATATTTCTTGCATTTTTTAATGTTTAACGGACAATCCGCCGTCACAAAATGTTGTTGCCAAACTTCAGATTCGGATTCACCGCCCCAACAAACATACGAGTATGAAATAAATTAGGGCCCCCCCAAAAATACATTTTGACTTTTCACTAGATTATACCTTTTCACAGTTAAATAAATCATTGTTAATATTTTTTAAATACTACTCTTGTATTTTCTTTGGTGTTCAATAATCTACATAAATTATTTCGTCCATTGTATAATAAAAATTGTCCACTTTTATTCTGTATAGAATTTTGGCATTATTTCTGAAAAATTGTATTTTTGGAGTTATAGCAAAAAACTAGCTATAATTAATTTTTTATGTTTTTTGCATTTTTTTAATGTTCTGTCACATAAACTATTTCATACACTGTATAATAAAAATTGTTCATTCCTTTGCAATATGCTTATGCAACGAACTTTAAATTGTTAGTAAATAACTAATTATTAATTAATTACCAGCATTCGTGCTGACATATCTATTAACGTTATGAAGACAAAATAATTAATGTGTGTCTGCAGATACATTATTATAATTAAAAACCAGTTGTTAAAAAAAATAAAATTGTGTTAAACTTTAGTAATGAGTATTGTGAAAAAAACTGTTTTATTATTTTTAGCGATAGCGTCAATTAGCCCTATTAGAGGAAGACAAAAACTGCGTGAGTAATTTCTAATTAAGGCATTTATCTATCTTGGTACGTGGTGTCATAAATAGTTATAAATTACTAAATATATTTAGTGTTAATTAATAAATTAAATATAATAGACGATAGATAGACAAATAATAGAAAATATCATTAAGTAAAAACATAGCTGTCCAGTTAAATGAGTCACCGACGGTTATTATTAAAATTTCAATTACCTATTTATTATTGTTGTCCATCAACAGAAAGTTTAAAAATTAGGTCCCCATGATTATGCTTAAGAGTCCATATCACTAGTTCGAAAAAGTAGCAATTAAGCCCACGGCTACACAGAAAGCATTTTTTGCGTTTTTAGCGTAAAGCGTCTTTAGCGACTAAAATAAAATAACAGGATTATATAGGAGTGACCACACAAAAAGCATGTAGCGTTCGGCGTGTCTCGCAAAAAACGCAAATGAAAACAAATCAGCTTGTTTTCTGTAGCGTCTTTAGCGTTTTCTAAGACGAGACCCCGTCATAGGCGGACGTTATATTTAATAATACAATAAAAATAAATTAAATAGTATGCATTTTTTTCATTTTAGGATATTCTCTAAAAATATTTTTATAAAGAACATCCAACAAGTTTAGGAAGATTTTATTAAATCCAAAAATTTGAAAGAAATGTTTGGAAAAGTGTAGTTTGAAATGTTGAAAAAGTAATAAATTAAAGGAATATTTTCTTACGCGTAAAAAATAGTTTTTTATGCGTAAAAAGTGTTTTTTTCTGCGTAAAAAAGGGTTTTAACGTTTTTGACGCATAAAAAATACTTTTTTACGTGTAACAAATAGTTTTCTACAAGTAACAAATAGTTTTATACGCGTAAAAAATAGTTTTTTACGTGTAACAGTTTTATTCGCGTAAAATAATAAAACTAGTTTTTTACGTGTAACAAATGTTTTTTTACACGTAATAATTTGATTCACTTTTACAAAATTTGTATTAAATATCAATATTTTTGATAAACACGTGGACTGCTCACTAAGTATGTCTAAGCCATTAACACGTTTCGTTACAACGAGCTCGTGTGTCAGGGCCGACTCACTAGCTCGTATGTCACAGCCTTCAATTTTTACTCCCAGCCCGCGTAAAGAAGTTTCATTCCATAATGTTTCATAAATCATGTCCTAAAATTGCATTAGCAACTAGAAATATTTACTATTCTATTATATAATTATAATTATTTATTATATTATATTGTAATTATAACAAGTACTAACCACAACACTACAACATAAAAAAACTATACACATATAAATAATATAAACTAAAATTCGTAAAATAAATGACAAATAATAATTATTATTTTTACACACACCACTGGCACTAGTAGTAGATTGTGTTTGTCTCCAAATATATGCCCCGGCCCGTCCACAATTCAATCCCAGCATCTTTTATCTTCGCCTTTTCAACGCGAACGGCGCCGATCTCGCCTATCTCTTTATCACAAGATTGATTGTTGGACAGGCCGGGAATCCACGAGCTTGCGACGTTACTAATTGACATCTTGATAGAAACTGCAGACCTGCCGCGTCTTTTGCGTGATTTTAATGGACACAAATCGAAAAAAGCGCTTAAAACGGTAAAATCGCAAAAAGCGCTTGAGACGCAAAAACGCAAAACGCTAAAAACGCTTTCTATGTGGCCGTGGGCTAAAGGCAGATTTCTGAAATTAATATAAATATTTCCTTCGGCCACACACCCGCTTTACCCGACCCCTGAGAGCAATCTGAAAGTACAGCCAAAGGCTGTACCAAAGATTACAGTGCAGTGCATTCAGAACCTCGAAATTAGTAGATTAAATTAGTGGTTTCAATTAGCGTAGAAGTTTGTTCCTTTAATTTCAATGTAAGCAGTCAGAACATCGAAGTTAGTGGTAGTAGAAAAAGTTATCACACTTTTAACTTTCTTCACTAAATATACTTAAAAATTTGCGAGTAGTGTCATTTTGGCCTTTGATTAATTATCATCAGTCAAAAGAAATTGTGGTTAGAAATGAAAAGTTTATTGTTTTATAAGCTAATTATTTGGTTTTCTCTAGGGATACAACTGACTACAGCAAGCTATTGCTAGGATATTCTATTAATTTCGAGGTCTGAATGAAGCTTTAATTTGTGTAGAAGATGCAATTTTATATATACAGGGTGGTCCGAATCGAATCGGGAAAATTCGTAACATATTCTGGACAAATAAAAGTAAAAAAGTTCGTATAAATGTATATCCTAAAATGCTTGGTCTGGGAGATACGGGGCGTAGAAATTTAATTTTTAATTCGGTTTATTCCAAATAATTTCTGAACTAACGTCGATATTTGGGTGACAATTAGTGTTTGGGTGTTTTTTGATATGAGAAATTCGATTTCGATGTCAGTATGTATCCTATTTGTAGCGGGAGTCACCTACATGCTTTTTAACTATTATGAAGAGTAATAAGTAATAACTTTTTGTTTGTACCTGTATTTTACTACCGAGAGAAAAAAATATACATTCTCGTCGTTTTCTGCGTAAAAAAGATATTTTGGTAAAAATCGCTATGGACAACCCTTCTCAAGATATTTGGAATCTAAAAAATCAATACATACCATCATTGACCAAAATTAAACATGTAGACTAGATAGTAAATAGAGTGAAATAACAAATTTGGAAATGTTGTTGCGCCAAATGTTTAAAAGAAAATGTTTTATCGTAATTTTTTTCTAGAAAATGTTATAATTAATTTAAAAAAGTGAAAAGTTCCCAAATTTACCATTTCAATCTATCTAGTCGGATCACCCTGTATGTCTTAATCACTAGAAAGGAATGGATTACATAGACATTCAAAATTTTTAATACATGGTTAGCCTTAAATAAGTGCAAATATTTTCAGTGGTAGTATATTTCGACCCCAGAAATACAATTTTTCGCGAAAAATTCTTTTTCAAAATTAGTAATTTTAAAAAAAAATTGAAAATTTTCTTAGTTTTTACTTAAAAAACATTACAGTAACAACAGGTAGTAGATTAAATTTAACATAGGTAACCACAGGTAGTAGATTAAATTTACAAGAAAGAAAACCCAGAAATGATCGAGCGGTTCTCAAAATTTAAGCAAAAAACATTTTTTAGATATTTTCAAAATAAAATAACTCGGTTAATTTGGACTTATTTGAAAAACGGTAAAAAGAAAATATTTTTTTTAACGAGATCTACCAACCCTGAAAATATTTACCCAAATATGACCTACAGTAGACAGTTTCTTAATGATACAATATGATTGAAAAAACTGCGTCAGCAATGGCTATAAAACACAGATCACTGTCAACTTAAATGTTTTATATATAAAATTATGAGGAATCCCCCCCCCAAATGATGTTCATGTCCAATATATTTCGATCATACGATATTTTTTCTTTAATAAACAGCTTCATTCTTAAAAATCTGCTCCAAATCGGATCCAAATTTGAAGAAATGCTTCATCGAATCTGTAGAACACTTAAAACCTTACTTGGCCAAAGGTATTCCAGAGTTCGACATCCCGCCATGTGAACCGTTGGAGATTCCAGAAGTTGTCATCGATCAAGGAACAGGCCCGGTGTCAGTTTATTCGTGCTACAAAAACGTCAAAGTGTATGGACCGTCCCAGTTTGAAATTAAAAATATAAGGTACGTTATTTTATAAAATATTCTGAAATTGGTGGATCTGTAGGTCCTATAAAAAATATAAGAATTCCGTTTAAATTAGGTACAGGGTGTCCCCTATTTTCGTGTATTTTACAGGGTTTCTTCTTTATGCTTGGAGGTATCAAGATGCGAATTTAACATCAGTGTGTTACTTTTAATGACTGAAATTAAAAATGTTACACACAGATTTGTCCTAGCCCTCTTAGTTCTTGACATACTCGGCAAATTCGAAATTGTTACAATTTCCGACTTACCTCGTATCTCGGTTATCTTATTATCGAAAAAGTGAAATCTGACTGCTGATTTCACTTTGCACGAGGTTTTGCATGTAAAATCTAGTGGCGTAACTAGTTTTTTACTGGCAGCTGTCATTCTTGAAATATGACCCAATTTTTTTTAAAACGATATACCCTGTATATTATATTTATGTTATTTGTCTTGTTATGAACTTTCTAAAAATATAAAACCGGGTGCGTCTCAAAAGTGGGTCACCCCCTATAACTTTTTTATTTTTTCAGATAAAAAAAACTAGTAGTGGTAGGTTTGGTAGTAAAAACTAAAAGTAAACACTAGTATTGGTGCGTTATTATTATTCAATTGTTTTCGGTCACTTTCTGTTTCACCGGAAATGACTACAACTTTTGATTTTTAAATGGTACCTTCGATATTTTTTTACTTTATTTGATAGAAAATGACACTCTGAATCGAATGACATATCATATGTCAACTTTTGACATATTCGCTCAAAAACAAATTGTATTTTAAATTTCAATCTAGAGTGCAATGGCTGTGTTAAAAACACTAAAAAACACTAATTTTTAATGAAGAAGCCTTGGAAAAATAGATTTGATCGTCTAATGTTTCTAGTGTCTTGTCCTGGCCGGTTAAAAGATACCCATATCGGATTTTTAATTATATCTCAATTTTTTTCAAATGGAACGAGGGTGACTTATTAGCATAATAGGAAAAAGCATTTTTTTACAAATAATTTGATACCACACACTTGGTATTTCGAGTCAAATTGTCGTTATGAACCGCATGTTATAATTTCAAATTAAAAATATGCGAAAATGTCAAAAGTTGACATATGATATTTGTCATTCTATTCAGAGTGTCATTTTCTATCGAATAAAGTGAAAACATACCGAGGGTGCCATTTAAAAATCAAAAGTTGTAGTCATTTCCGGTTAAATCGGAAGGGACCGAAAACAATTGAATATGTCAATCAATCCTAATTTATGTCATATATTACCAAATGAAATCTCGTTGTTTTATCTGAAAAAAATAAAAAAGTTATAGGGGTGAGCCACTTTTGAGATGCACCCGGTATAGTCCATACTTACTTTCATATACAAAGTAAAAAATCATCACTTAACTAATGTCGATATTTGGATGAAAATGTATCTGGGTGTTTTTGACATCAAAAATTTGATTTCGATCAAAATAACTCCTACTTCTTTCGGTCAAAATGAATCCTACTTCTAGGGTGCACCACCTACATGTCTGGCCGCAACTGGTATCTGACTATCCAGTCGACAAAAATTTTATTAGTGATTCTCTGGTATTGACTACTGAAAAAAATTCTACACACTGTATCTCCGAAACGAAGCATTTTAGGATATAAATTAATACGAACATTTTTACTTATTTTTATCTGCATTTTTATCCCTGTATAATATTTTTAGGATAGACATTGATAAAGGCAAGTTAAAGATCAAACTGTGGTTACCCCGACTGAACGTTGTGACGAATTATAGCATGAACGGTCAGATTTTAATGATGCCAATTAAAGGATCGGGTTTAAGCACAGGGAATTATACAGAAATTGAGGCTATTTTGAGCATGAAAGCAAAGAATATCGAAAAAGACGACGAAATATATTACAATATTCAGGACTGTTCAGTGGATTTCAAAATCGGACATGCACAACTTAATTTTGAAAACTTATTCGATGGCAACAAAGAGTTGGGTAAGTATTTAAGACACCCTTAATGTGCACATGGGTTCGGCAATAGTGCGTCGGACATCTGTAGCTCCTAGAAAAAACTTGGGAATTTTGTTTCAGTGCAAACCTAAAGTGTGTACTAGGGTATATTTCAGGAAAATATTTTAACTTCTACAGGGTGACCAAAAAAAGTGTGAGTGGATCGGGATGATTTTTTTAAAATGGAACCCCCTGTATATTATTGCATTTTTGGCTTCCTTTCTGATCACTTTACATAATCCTAAAATATGAGTAAATAAATTTCAGTAGTTTCAGAGATATTAATAAATAAATAATAAAATATTTTCAGCCATTCTTCAAATACAAAAACTATCCTGAAATCAAAACTATATTAGGTATTTACTTTAGATGGTCTGGACTTATTCGCTGTAAATATCGGAATCTTAAATCATACAGGGTGTTCAAAATTCTACGACAAACTTTCTAAAATATAAAATAATTTTTCTTAATTTTTTTAAATGGTTCACCCTGTATATGATTTGTTTAATAGATGGAGAATTAATAAATGTATCTAGAGTTTGTATCTAGTGACCTATAACTACCAGAAATTTTCAGTTTTTTCATATAACATTTTCGGGGCTATATTAACCAACATTTCTATGTACGACAGTCCAACCAAATAGACAACCCAACGGTATTCATAGTTAGAACAGGACAGAAAATTGATTTTTGAAATCACTTTAACTTAACGTTTTCGACTTTCCTTCGTATTTCCAAACACAGTATACAGGGTGGTCCGAACTGTATTCCGGAAACTTCGGCAGCATATTCTGCAGACAAAAATAAGTAAAAAAGTTCGTATAAATGTATGTCCTAAAATGCTTAGTTTCGGAGATACAGGGTGTAGAAGTTTCATTTTTATTTCGATTTTTTCCAAATAATTTCTGAAGTAACGTCAATATTTGGATGAAAATTGGTGTCTGGGAGTTTTTTGACATGAGAAATTTGATTTTGATGTTGATATTGTTACGTTTTTCGTCGGTTCCGTGTGGATAGAAAGTCACAATTTATTTAAACACTATTTATTTAACACTAATTAACAAAAACAATAACGATAAAAGACTTAAAGAACTATTTACAAACGATTTATAACTAAGAATTTATTTTGAATTTTAGCGCGTCAACTGCACTCGATTTATAACTGCCCTCTCTAGGCCACAGCCGCCAGCTTTTATACCTACAGTTAAAGTTTACTAGAATAGTCCATAGATCGTTAGGTGCATAGAGAAGGTTTCGAATGTTCTCGTATGTACTACTCCATTCCAGTGTGACTCGATCCTTCTCGAATCTTCGAATGAATCGTTACGGTGTCTATGCGATGTTAAGGTCATCCGAGGGCGGGCCATATTGTTAGATTAGGTCGAGTCCACACCGGTCCGCAACAATATGACTCCTACTAGTAGAGAGCGCCCCCTGCATATTTTTTAACTGCTTTGAAGACTTTTTGTCCGTACCTGTATAAAACTACTGAGGAAAAAAATATACATTTATGACGTTTCTTGCGTAAAAAAGGTCTCTTGGTAAAAATCGCTACTAGTAATGGTTTTTGAGATATTTGGAATTGACATAAATTAAACATGCATGTTTACTAAATAGTTATTAGACTGAAATCATAAATTTGAAATGTTTTTGTGCCAAAGGTTCAACAGAAACTGTTTTATCATCATTTTTTACAGAAAAATGTATGATTAATTAAAAAAAATAAAAATATATCCCAAATTTATTAGTTCAGTGAAATAACTATCTACTCAGCAACGCGCTTATTTTTCGTTAATAATGACATGTATTGACTATTTCCATTCTAAATATCTTAAGAACGGTTGCTAGTAGCGATTTTTACAAAGATATATTTTTTACGTAAAAAGTTACAAAGGTGTACATTCTTTCCCTCGGTAGTTTTATACAGGTACGGACAAAAAGTTATTACGCTTCAAAACAGTTAAAACACATATGTAGGAACTACTAGTAGGAGTCTACTAATATGTATTGACATCAAAATCAATTTTTTCATGTCAAAAAACTCCTAGACACCAATTTTGATCTAAATATTGACGTTACTTCAAAAATTATTTGGAAAAAATCCAAATAAAAATGAAATTTCTACACCCTGTATCTCTGAAACTAAGCATTTTAGGACATAAATTTATACGAACTTTTTTACTTATTTTTATCTGCAGAATATGCTGCCGAAGTTTCCGGAATACAGTTCGGACCACCCTGTATTTAAACAATAACATCTCGTATTGTGACAAGAAAAATTAAATAATTTATACATGGGTATAATAACTCAATGAAAACTGGGAAAGTTAGCAATCAATGAGTGATTATTGATTTTTTTTTATTACTTGTTATTAAAAATAATTTGTTATCCATCATAAAATTAAGATTTATTTTTATTTTAAAATGTGTAATAAAAATATCCAATATAATATATTTTAAGTTGCTTATTAAAGTTCATAAACAAAGCAAATAAAAAGTTATTTTTGACAGTTCTCAGATTTAAAAATTTCCAAAACTAATGGGTCTTTAAAAGATACGTTTATGTGAAGGTAAGTAATAATTAAAGTGCATTAAACATCGAATGTATCATCTCTGTTGCACTGACACCAATTATAAAGCATAATTTTATGATTATTACACGGATATAAATATTTTATTTTAAATGGATAATTTTCAATAACTAATACCTGTATATAATTTGTCTAATTATAAAGAGATTATTCTTTTATAATAATAAATTAGACTTGGCAAATTGAATCTTATGATGTTTATATGAGCATTGAGCGCACATGAGCAAATTTTACTAAGCAATTTCTCCACTTTATATATTTTTAGCTGCACCTTTTGTTCAATGAATTCCATTAGTATTTAAACTTAGCTTAACTACTTACTAAACTTAAAATATTATATTAAATATTATTATTATTACTTATTTCCGATTGTAACATTACAATTCTTTTCTAATAATTTGTATTATATATGTATTATCGTTGATTGAAAGAATTGGGAAGATATGCAACCTAATGGACAAATTCGTGAAAAGGCTGATTAATTTCCCCTTACGTCTCAAGTGCTGTAAGGTGGAGCCTCCACTTGTTCTGCGACCAACGCAACACTCATTTTCTCTAATTCGGCTAGCGAAGACATATCAAAGACGGTGTGGAACTGAAAGCGACAATGTTGCCATATTAAAATGTGTAATATCTGTAGGTAATACGTTTGACAATCTTTGGATAAAAAAAACGAGTTTATGTATTGAAAATTTATTCGTGTTAAACAACAAAAATAAAAATTCATTTATAGGTACTGAATATTTCGAAAAAAAGTCGTTTAGTTGGCTTAGAAATGACAACTATTGATATTAACCATAATATTTTACATATGAAATAATAGCGATCTTCATTTCCAAGCCAAGCCCGACGCCGTTCTTTGTTTAATAGTATATTATATTAAATTATTTAATGGTAGAAAATCCGTATTATTAACGTACTGTACCCAAAATCCGTAAATCTACGGATTAATCCGTAGTTCTGGAAACACTGACTCGGCAACCACCCACTCTGTCAACTGAAAGCAGAACTACGGTACAGTATTCTTTATCTGTTGCGCTGTAAACGACTATCAGCGCGCAGCGGCGCAGAGCTAAACTAAATCTCGGACAGGTTGACTAGCGGCAATCGCATCCCCAGCTACATCTTGGACAGGTTTTGTGCCACAAAATAGCCCATCAGGTTGGGCATCTTCTTATATCTTCAATCAACAGTATTATTTTAATTTATTCTTTAAATTTTTAATTAATTATATTTCCGGTGATATGCTCTTAATTATATTTATCGTACAATTTTAATTCTGATAAGCAGATAGTATACTTCGTAAATGATATTAGAGATTAGTCAACCTCCATATAGTTAGGATGTTTCAAAAGCGGAAGTAGGATTTAAATCGTAATCTAGATAACAACAAAAAACAAAAAAGATATATGTAAAAAAAGAAAGAAAATTGCGAGAAAGAAACGTATTGTTACGTTTTTCGTCGGTTCCGTCTGGATAAAAAGTCTAATTTATTTAAACACAATTTATTTTACACTAAGTAACAATACAATAACGACAACACAATTAAAAAGTCTATTTTTATATTATATATATATATATTATTTTATATTTACAAACTTATTTACAAATATTTATCTAAAACGGATTTATTTGAATTTATTTTAAAAGGCGCGAGCACGAGACCAACTCTGATTGTTTCTGTCTCTTTTTTGCACAAGCGTCGGTTTATATATGAGAGAAACAAACAGTCTAAATTTTACTCGTCTTTTTTATCTTTTCGTCGTCGCGTGTTCTCTGTCTTTCTGGCGTATTCCACTGGTGCCCGAATGGGGGCGGGGCATATTAGTGATGGGCTGAATCCGCAACAGTATAGAGAATAATATATAACTCTAGTATCGTAGAATTCACATTTAGGATACTTGAAAATTTTATGAGAACGAAAAAGAATTAGAAGATAAAAAATTATTTGAAGATATGATTTTAGGTGATGTAATGAACATGTTTCTCAACGATAACTGGAAAACAGTTACCAACGAGGTAAAGCCTATTTTAGAGGACAGACTTGCTGAAATATTTAAGAAATTTGCCAATAAGATATTCCACAAATATCCAATCAGTATGCTCTTTCCCCAGTAAAACCTGAACAGAGTTTCAGTGGTGTAAAATATACTTTGTATATTTTCTGTTAAATTATTGTATTTTAATCCTCTACTACTGTATTTAGTAATAAATTATCCAATTCTATAAATAATGTCAAGTTACTTGTTTTATAAAAAATAAAGAGTTCCTAATTCAAGATTCTGTTTTATTTAACAAAGTCGCAGTTTGCAAAATAAAACACTAATTCATCACAATACACCAAAAAATTTTACTTTAACACTGGACGCGAGTTTTTCCAACCATATTGGCATCATCAGCAGATGATTAAAACTTGACGATGATATTCAGTGAATTATTGCAAAATTTTTACTCTGGCGTATGTCAATCATTAATAAAGACAATGCCAAACAGGCTTGCAGTGGTTGCAAAAGTTCATGCCGATGTAACGCCATATTAGAACAGTTATTTTTTAAAGTGTCAATCTTTTTGTTTATATATTGGCCTACAGTTTATTTTAATGTTTATAGAAATTAAACTATTTAAATAGGTACCCATTAGAAATGTTAGATTTTAATATATTTTTAATGTATTTCTTAAATGTAAATAATTCAGTTAATGAAAATAAAGGATTTTAATAAATTTTTCTTTGTCCGAACATTTAGTTGTTAGGGCTCGTAGTAGTTATTTAATAGTAGTAGGTACAGAAATACCGCATAGGCGGGAACAGCGACACTTTTGAAGCCGGAGCCTCGGTTACAAAATCGCGGTATTTCTCTGGAACGGTCGCTATGGCAACGCGACTAATGTGGAACTGGTGTTCCCATCACTAATTTTTATCGTCTGTTATCCTGTAACGTCGTAAAGCCCTTTATTTTTCCTGTTCTCATATTGCGTTTTAACAATTATGATCCTTCTTAATTCACTTATTCCACAATCCAATGTCCTTCATCTTCGTTTGAAAAAATTGCTGACACCTAACTGCATACTGATAATAGGATGTTTCACGAGAGTTGTATATCTTACAATTTGTGAAAATTCGCATCATATCCGCTATGAATAATCGTCTTGATATATAATATCTCGACTTCAATCTTTCTGTCATTGTTTTTAAATCTAGAAAAGGAATTTTTCTTATTTAGATTAAGATCAAATTAACAAAAAATAAAATTACCCATTGGATATTTTATGTGATCAAAGTAATCTGGAGCATCCGCTATATTAACTGGTAATCTAAAAGGCCAAGATGATTCATGGCTCTTCACCTGAAAAAGTATTTATATAAATAATTTTACAGTACTTTTACGTATTCATGTACTGATTTTAGTAGCTATAATCAGGTAGTACCGGATGCGTCTCAAAAGTGGCTCACCCCTATAACTTTTTAGCCGACCATACCAATAGGTATGGTAGGCTATTAAGATCGGCAAAAAAAAGTTTTTTTTTAATTTCACTCAAAATGAGTTATTTGGGTCATAAATGACCTAAATACAAAATATTTTCATGGTGTCTGTCTGTCTATCCGCCCGTCTGTCCGTCTGTAACACGATAACTCAAAAATCGCTAAACCGATTTTAACCAAATTTGGCACAAAAATACTGTGGCACCCGAGAATCTGGCCATTAGTTTTTGGTGGAGGTGGGGGGTTGGTAAGGGGGTATGGGAGGGGGTTAAAAATTTAAAAAAATCGTAACTCCAAAATTACTGTACCTAGCTAGCGAAACGCGGTTTCGAATTTAAGATTAGGAATAATATTTGCAACAAAATTTGTAATAACATCAAAATCAGTCAAAGTCGCAGTTTTTAAGAAAAAAAAAATTGGAAAAATTCCTTTACTTTGAAACTAAAAGAACTGCCTACCCAAGGACTGTATATATTCTAAAGGACTGTTCGATCGCGCCAAATCGCCGCTGTCGTAGTCGCCGTGGAATGCTACGTCACGCGCTGACCAGCGCTCCACAGTGCGGCGGATGGTTATTCTAGCGTGACAAAATCTCAAGAGCAATGTTTGGGACTTAAAATCTAAGAACGTAGCAAATGGTCTAATATATAGCAACTATATGGTTAAATTTATTTATTTATTAACAACTTAATTTATTAATAAATAAATACAAGATAATAAAACTATGATATTATTCGTACATGACACACAAAAACCGTATTGTAAACTATTGCCAAATACATAAAATTATGATATCAAAAAACTCTTCAGCAGTTTTTTTTTAATTAATTTGTAATCTTGTGATACCCTCTATAATTTATTTTAAAAAAATATATTTTATTTTGAAAATAATAAATAAGATAGATATTTTAATTTTAATTTTAACACTCGGTAATTGTAAAAACAAATATAGTAAGTATCTAAGACAATTTTTTAAACTCAGTGCCTTATTTTGATGGAGTTGTTTTGTTTTTAAACTATCCGATTGAAATGAATCTTTTTGGGCATTCACCTGTTCAGCTTGAACTCCCTGTGACTGTGACTACCTGTGTTGGTAACTATTGGTAACTCAAAAGATCTACATCATTCAATATATCGATATTTGAAAAAAAAGTGAAAGTTTGATATCTGCAGAACAAAGGCACGAATGATTTTAACAAATAATATACGTACAGTAGAAAAGTACATACCTTTGGCAATCTTCAACATAATTTGGCTTTCTAATAAAATGTATAAGCACTTGTAAATATTTTGTTTTCGTATGATCTCTGCCTTGCTGAGCAGAAAACGACCAAATTTGGTTGATATAAATGTATCGAAATACAAAGAATATTCATGTATTTTTGTATCAATTGGAATGTCTACTATTTATTCTTATCAGTACACATTTTTTGGCTTATTTCTAACCAAACGCTTTTGTCCCGCTAAATTTATCTTCCAACGCACTGTGCGCTCGTCCGTCAAATGCAAAAATAACTGTCACTGTCTAAAATCTTTAGCGCCAATCGCGCCAACTTCAACTCGGTCAGTAGATGACGTAAAAAAACTGACAGTGCAGGAAGATAGGAATCGAACAATCCTTATCTCTATAGTATCCTGCCTACTAACTTTTTATTAACATATTTTAGTATGGGCGGCTATACGTGCCTCCCGGCGCCAATTTTTTTTATTTTTTAGATAAAAAAACGACATTTGGTATGTTAGTATATGACATAAATTAGGGATTGATTGACATATTCAATTGCTTTCGGTCACTTCCTGTTTGACTGTAAATTACTACAACTTTTGATTTTTAAAGGGCATCCTCCGTATTTTTTTACTTTATTCCATAGAAAATTACACTCTGAATAGAATGACATTTGACATTTCAACCTTTGACATTTTCGGATATAGTTTACTTGAAATTGTAACATGCGGTTCATAACGACAATTTGACTCGAAATACCAAGTGTGTGTTACCAAATTATTCATAAAAAAATGTTTTTTTTCCAAATACGCTAACGAGCCACCCTCGTTCCATTAAAAAAAAATGAAATATGATTAAAAATTTGATTTGGGCATCTTTTAACCGGCCAAGACTAGATAATTTTTTTAGTAGATTAGACAATCAGATCTATTATTCCAAAGCTCCTTGATTAAAAATTAGTGTTTTTAGCACAGCCATGAAATTTAAAATACGATGTTTTTTTTAAGCGAATATGTCAAAAGTCGTGAAAAGTGGGAAAAAATAATATATGATATGTCATTCTGTCCAAAGTGTCATTTTCTATTGAATAAAGTAAAAAAAATTGGCGCCTGGAGGCACGTAGAGCCGCCCATACTAAAATATGTTAGTAAAAAGTTGGTAGGCAGTTCTTTTAGTTTCAAAGTAAAGGAATTTTCCAATTTTGGTCCGCGGTTATTTCCCCTATCCGCCACCTGGGGTCCCGTCCGATGGGAGTTTGGAGTTCTCCACACGGATTTTCTCAAAAACGGACTACGGAAACACGGAATATCTCAAAAACTGTGACTTTGACTGATTTTGATGTTATTAAAAATTTTCTTGCAAATATTATTCCTAATCTTAAATTGAAAACCGCGTTTCGCTAGCTAATGTAATTTTGGAGTTACGATGTTTTTTTAATTTTTAACCCCCTCCCATACCCACAACCCCCCACTCCCACCAAAAACTAATGGCCAGATTCTCGGGTGCCACAGTATTTTTGTGCCAAATTTGGTTAAAATCGGTTTAGCGGCTTTTGAGTTATCGTGTTACAGACGGACAGACAGACAGACACCATGAGAGAGAAAATATTTTGTATTTAGGTCATTTATGACCCAAATAACTCATTTTGAGTGAAATTAAAAAAACTTTTTTTTGTCGTTCTTAATAGCCACCTGCCATACCTACCATACCTGTTTGTATGGTCTCGTTATTTTATCTGAAAAAATAAAAGAGTTCTAGGGGTGAGCCACTAGGGGGAGACGCACCCGGTATATTAATTGAATATTAATTAGAAATCTAATAATTATTAAGCAAATTAATAGGTCAATATACCATTCTAATTTCATATAACATGTTTTCACTGATACCTTTTTATATGTCTATTTTTATGAAATTTGATTTATTATAAAAATATTTGAAAAAAAAGTAATTATTACATATTTCTAAACGAAGCATGCATTTTTCTGCCTTCTTCTTGCGAGTTTTTTGGGATAATTAGGCTACGCGCTGATGCAATTTTTAGTTGGCCGACTATTCAGTTGCAAAAATGAAAGCAATACATTCTTATTAGTGATGGGTTGTTATTTAACTATCTGTTATTTTATAACAATTATTTATAAATAACATAACGCAACCGTTGCTACTTCTAAAAAATAACAGATATAAAATAACGACACGTAGAGATCGGCCGCTCGTGAAACGATAAACGAAGTCGGCGCTCTGCATCACCACGAAATTCTATGCTGCTCGAAGCAATTCCAAAAAACAACTAGTATGGATGGAAAACATGTTATTTCGTCAACCATCGATACAGGCGGCGAGAAACGGACAACGGAGTGGGGAAAGCGCTACGGCGAACGTAGCTGCTTCGGTCGATACCGTCAATGGTCGTATTTACAACAGCTTAAAAATAATAGGATATAAAAGAAGCAGGTTTTTTGAAACAGTTGAGGGCATAACGCCTGGCGGTGGAGATAACAGGAGTGGGAAAGGAACGCTGCTGCATCGGTCGATTGTCGATGGAGGCTCGCAACGGGTTGGAGAAGCAGTCATTTTAGATATGTTGTTTTTCAACCTGTTACAAGTATAACAGGGCGGCGGACGAGATAATAGGTGTGGGAAAAGAACGCTGCTGCATCGGTCGATTGTCGATGGAGGTTCGAAACAGGTTGGGGAATATCGCGTCAGTTGTTTTAGATACATTCTGTTTCAACCTGTTACGAGCATAACGGACGGAGGTCGAGATATTATGGCGCTGTATGTTTCAGTACTTACTTATTAAGTTTCAATATTTAGGTATTTATTTGTTCTGAAAAATTTTCAGAATAATATTTTAAGATTTTTTAAAAATGTATACAGGGTGTTTTGAAAAATCTGGTCATTGATTAATCACGATCCTGCTTAAAGCCCTTGACGTAAAAAGCTGATTTTTGGAAAACGGATTGACTTTAGTGTGTAGAGGTTCGATAAGAAGGGATTTTTCGAAACTCGAATTCTAAGGGGGTGAAACTACTCCTTAAAAACCGGTGAGTTTTTCGGAAAAACTCTTAAAACACGTATATTTTATTATGTTGTTTTACATATTTTACAAGATTTTTTAAAAATATATACAGGGTGTTTCATAAAATATGATCATTGAGTAATCACTATTCTGCTTAAACTGCTGGACGTTTAAAGCTGATTTTTTGCAAACGGATTGACTGTGGGGTTGAGGTTCGATAACGAGGGGTTTCTCGAATCTCAAATTCCAACAGGGTGAAAACGCTCCTCAAATATTACAATATTTGTTATTTCTCGCCCGTCGAGTGAGATGCACCCTGTACACTGCTACGCAATTCAGGATCTACGCGGATCGAGGGGCAGGGCGTAGGTAGATCGCAATGTGTAGGTATAGACGAGTGGCGGAATTTTGGCTTTTTTTATATCGCAATTTGTAAACAGCGCTTATTTGTAAAGAACCACCGTTTTTAGAGAGGTATTTTAGATAACAATCGATATTTAGAAATGTTTTGACACCCTGGAAATACTACCACGTCATTGTTGCAACTTGCAACTGCGTTAATACGCCTGGCGGTGACCGTCTCATACTCTTTCAGATATTTAGCAGTAAAATAAAGAAACCTGTTATTTTTAAGCTGTTATTTTAAGCTGTTTTTTATAAATAACTATAACAGTTTCAACTGTTATCTAAAAATAACAGTTTTGCCCATCACTAATTCTTATTGAGCCAATCGGCTGGAATAATTTAGTAGTTTCAATTAGTCGTAGAAGTTTGTTCACCTAATTTTAATGTAAGCATTCAGAACGTCATAATTAGTGGTAGTAATTTTCAATTATGGAAAAAGTCAAACTTTTGACTTTTCCACTAATTATACTTCAAAATTTGCGAGGAATGTCATTTTGGCCTTTGATTATCACCCGCCGTTTTATAAGCTTAATATTATGCTTTCTCTATGGATACAACAGACTACCGCAAGCTGTTGCTAGGATATTTTATTAATTTTAATTGTGTTTTTTAGACATTGCAAATGATCGTAAACTAAAAAGTATAAAGCGTAATTGAAACCACTAATTTATTCCACTAATTGGGAGGGTCTGAATGAAGCTTAAATGTCTTTTTTTTTTTCGAATTAATATTTTTGTTTAGAAAATATGCAATAATTGCTTTGAGTAGTTTATTTCTAAATATTACACATCAAATGCAGATGTGTTTGAAAAAATTAAAAATTAGTACAATGTTATCAAAAAGTTTTATAATCAAGCATGCTTGGTATAATAGCAGATAAACAATAATTCTTATGTTAAATTATATTGGAATTATTTTAGCTGTCAAAGTCAAAGCCCGCAGCTCGACCATAAAACTTTTTGCCGAAGCTGACTAATAAAGAGTACACACAATTAAATTGAATTTTACTACTTACGGCATTTAATACAGTCTTAAGTAAACTAGTTAATGTATCCATATCTTGATGTTCTTCAAAATTTTGAGCTCTGATTATTCTGTTCTCAGGTGTGTATCCAATCTCCTCTAATCCCGGAATTGATTCAACTGAAATAGTTCGTTCTCCTAAAAGAAAATAATAGAAAATAAATAAAACGACTTACTACAAATAGATTAACAAACGACCTTTATAAAATGTTAGTCCTGGCTGAATATTTGATACTGGTTTTTTCATTTGATAAATAAGGTGCTTAATAAATTTCTTTTGTCTTTTTATAACGCTCGAGGCCTGCGTATAAATAATTCTCGGATTTAGTTCACAGTGCAATAATGTTGCACGTTTATAATATTTAATATAACCTTCATAGACTGTTCTACTCAATTTGATGTTTTCGGAAAATCCGTGTCTCTCAAAATACCCTACGAAAGAGGACAATACAGTTATTATTAGACGGAATTTTTGAACAAAATATTAAGGAAGAAGTATAACGCTATTCGTGTATTCATGCATGGTAGACGTAGATGGGGACCTAGGGTGGGGTTTCTTGACAGTTCTCTTGGACGATAAATTTGACACATTTAAATTTCATTTATACATTTAAAATTTTGTGGATTTGTCTGTCTTTACTGAGATTATTTTATGTTGTTTATTACTCGTTCTACAACTGGCAGTTGTTTAGAAGTAGTAAATCTTTAAGGAAATTGTGGCAGAACTTAAATTAACAGTGACACTATTGCGATTTATCGAAAAAGATTGTATAATGTGCGGTAGATCTCGGTCAAAAATCAAGGGAAATAATGGAATAACTTTTCGTTAGTAAGTGACTATATAATATACATACACGGTGGCGCCTCTCATAAGCCGCGGAAGCTCCTAGTAGAACGGTAGTTTATATTGAAATAAAATTTTGGCAGCGTATCTAGATTAACTGAAAGCATTTTATAAAAATATATAGAATTATACAGGGTGTCCCCAAAAAAAGTTACTCATCAAAGTTGTTTTTTCTAATGGAACACCCTATATATTAATTAATTTTCGGATTCTACGAAAAAAATAAAGGTGAATTTTATTAAGAAGTATATACCTAAAATCTAAGGATTTTGACATATTTCACATTTTCTGGAGAGTAAATTTTAAATTTTGATAATAGCTACCTAAATTTTAGTTGACCATGTATAGCCTGATATTTAATTACAGTAACCTCTGTATGTTAAACCAAATTGAAATTTGATCCAAAAAGTTATACAGGGTGAGACAAAATTAATATGGAACATTAGTCAGTTTTAAAAGCAAGTTACTCCTTTATTTTAAATAGAACACCCAGTATATTTTTGCGGTATTCAATGGAGAATTTATATATTTTCAAAATATTATTAAGGTTGCCTACCCCTCAGACAAAGATTTTCCTAGATATTTTAATTATTATGATTTTGCGTCAGTAGATCTTTATTATTTGAAAAATCTAGGTGGCTGTGATATATGTACCTTTTGTTAATTTAAGAAAAATTAAAGATTAAAGAGTAAAATACTCAACGATCAAACAAATAAAAAGATACAAGTTTAAAACATATTTTAATTATTACATAATTAAAACTATATATGAACCTATAATTATGTGACAAAAATTAGCTAGATGAAAGATGAAATCAAATGCTCAAAATGTTTCCTTTGAGCATTTGATTTCATCTTTCATCTAGCTAATGTTTGTCAGTCATTTTTGTCTTTAAGCCTTGTCTTTTCAAAATAATATTTTCATTTTAAAAAGCATATGTGGAGTTTCACCTCGAAAAGCAGCCATAATAACTTCTCTCATATTGTCGACAATAGTTGGTCGAGTTTTCTAAACACTGTCTTTAACATATCCCCATAAAAAACCCAGACAATATAAAATCAGGAGCATTTAAGTATTCTTTTAATTGGTGAATACACACTGCATGCACCAACTAATAGAATCATATCAATTCTCTCTGATGTAAGATAAGTTTGCATTTTTTTTGTTTTAACAGACACAAAATGATAACTAGTTGTTAAACCTAACCTAACCCAGCCACCTAGATTTTATCAAATAATAAAGATCTACTCAGATCGAATCATGTAAATGAAAATATCTAAGAAAATCTTTGTTTGAGAGGTAGGCAACCTAGTATAGTATTTTGAAGAGACATGAATTCCCCATTGAATATCGGAATAATGTACAGGGTGTTCCATTTAAAATAATAGAGTAACATGCTTTTAAAGGTGACCAATGAATATTAATTTTGTCTCACCCTGTATAACTTTTTGGATCACGTTTTAATTTGATTTAAAGTATAATAGTTGATTTAACTACATATTAGGCTATACCGAGTAAATTCCAATTGAGGTAGCTTTTATTGTAATTTAAAAATTGTTCTTTATTTCTAGAAAATGTTAAATATGTTAAAAACCTTACATTTTAGTCATATACTACTCTTATAAAACTCATTTTTATTTTTCTCCCAAAAACCAAAAATCAATTAATATATGTATAGGGTGTTCCATTACAAAAAAACAACACTTTGATATGTAACTTTTTTTGGGGACACCCTGTAGAACTCTCTATATTTTTAAAAAGTGCTCTGAATTAACCTACATATGCTCACAAAATTTCACTTCAATACAAACTGTCGTTCTCCTTGGAGCCTCCGCGGCGTATGAGAGGCGCCACCCTCTGTACATGTAGTAAACCGATCATTTATGAAATTCACTTAAAATTAACTAATTATATATTTTTTCTTGCATTTTTGCTTTTATTTACTACTTGTCAAAGATTAGATGTCAAATAATTTAGATACTTCAATTTGACTACAAGGCTCTGAAATCACGACTTCACAGCGGTGGGGTAAACGTATAAACCATTAAAAATTTGAGCGCTCTTGTCAGATGGTACTTATTATTACCACAGATTATACAGATTATAAACTTTGTTTTTTCTTTATTGTTTTTCGTGGTTCCAATTTTCGGAATCGGGCACTAGTTAGGTTACTAGTTTGCGCACATAGCACGCCCACTTATGGCCTCTAAAATTGTGCAAAGGGCCTGACCGGCACAGTTATTAGAGAGATATCGGAAAACCGAATAGCGCCATGCAGTATTTACGCGTACCATATCATGGTTACGATATGCGCGAGTCAATTTTTAACGCAACACCCGCTAATAACGTTACCGCCTGACGTAATTTGCGGATCAATTACACTAAGCGCTATTTCTAAATAACATTTAAAAATTGCTTAAATGGGCATGTGTGAGTATTTGACAACCGGGGTCGGCCGCCGAATCTTTTATTTTAGGTTATGTTTGAATTGTTTTGAATTATTACTTTAGTTTTATTAGGTAATTTGATATTTAAGTAGCTGGGATTAGTTTTAATTAAATAAATATGGTCCAAAATATGGATTCCACCTCTTCCAATATTAAACAACCTGTAAAGAGGCTTAGGTTTACAGCAGATGACGACTTAGCCCTTCTAAGAGAATTTGTTGCTTGTAAACCCACTGGCAGACGTTGAACAATAAAGCACTGGAAATAAGCACTTTAGTCCTTTAGTTTCAAAATACCTAGTAAACAAAACAATTTCAAAGTTTTAAATTCAAAGTTAGGTTAAGTTTAGATAGCGGAAGCGACGCGAACAGAATTCTTTCCGATCCGATAACTACAAATGAAGAGAGTTAATACCACCTCACGTAAAGGAAATAACAGCTGGCCTTATTAATGTCCATGCACGCTTTTCAGTTTAGCGATCTATTACGCTGTTTATTGTTACTTTACGCGAGTTTATTTTTGCGCACAGGAAATTTTACTTGTTTGCACATCGTCATAAAAAACAATTTTCGTACCACGAATTAGGGATAAGATTTTTATCTGTATACATATAGTATACCTAATCTGTGTTATTACGTTATGAACGGCGGAACTAAGTAATGCCTAGCTATAGCCTTCCTAAGAAAGCAGCTGTAGCTCCATTGACAAGGCCGTCGCTTCGGGATCGAGAGGTCCCAGGTTTGTGTCCCACAAATATATAACTTTTTTTATTTTTTTTAAAAGCTGTTTTTACTTTTTTATTTATTTATACAGCTGTCGGTAATAGCAATCAAAATACGCCCACTGTTTTGATTGCGTTGGTTAGTCTCTGGCGGTAAGTTTTTTTAGATTATTATCGGCCTTATCGGCTAGATGTAAGAATTAATCTAAAATCTTTTTTTTTTCGTAAATATCGTAATCTACATATCATTTGTCTTTTCTTTTTTTTTCATAAAGTAATGGTCAAAAAGGTGAAAATTGGCAAAGCTGCAAGCAATGACTTCATGATTTTAAAGCCTTGTAATTTGATTTACCTGCTTCAGTAGCATATCGGATGTTAGTGTTATTAAATAATTATTATAACTATCTATTTTTATTAGCATTATATATTTTTATAACAATTTTAATAACCACCAACATTTATAGGCAACGCAAAACAAAACAACAAATTATTAAGTTCTACATCGTACATCGTATTTTTACATGTTTTGAATAAAATTAGAACGGCACTGATAAACAGAAATTTAAGTCGGCCATTTTTGGTCCCCATCGCGCTCGACCTATGTTTTTAGATATGCTCCTTCCTTAACCATTTTATTCAAAGGACGAAACCATAATAATACCTATAGCACTTTTGTCTGCGTACGTTAAGCAGTGATAAATCCCTTTTGAAATATGATAATCCTTTAAATGGTTCATTAGGTGAATACCATAACCTTTGGTTTGTTCCAGCAAAGTAAGAGCACAGAAAGCAATCTCTGTAAATCCTTGAGTAAAAAAAGGACGAAAACATATTCCACCTACTGGTTTGTTGTTCTTTATCAGAGCTATAGTTCGATGTTTACTAAATAAAGAATATAATTGACAGCGGCATAAAAATATAAATTATAATATACTTACGGATCAAACAGCAACAAAGTGATATATTCTATAGGAATACCAGGCAACTCACGTGAGAACACATTTCTTAATCCAATTAACCATAACTTTACTTGTTTGGATATCGGTTGGGTGAGGCTGTTACCAATTAAATGTAACTCGATAATGCCTTCTTGTTCTTCTGATTTAGGACTCTGGTCTGTCGTTGGAGTGTTATCGAAGAAAAACAACTAGAAACACATAATAGCACTATTAAATTAGTAGGTAAATTTTACTGGCTGAATAAAAATAACGTCGTGATAGACGTAGAAATAATATTTAAATTCGAGTATGTAATAAGGGAAGCTCTTGACATAAAATAACAGCAGTTTTGTTCCGTTTGGCGTCTTTTTAGTCGTATGATTAACGCCCGTCCTAATCTCTTAAATATTCTTCAAAATAGTTTCAGTTTTGATAATTATTTTCTCTAGGTATAGTAGAAGACAAGGTTAGTTTATAGAAATATAGTAAACGCCACGAATGTTTGGGAGTGATTCATCGGTCGCTACCATGTGAACTAATCTGTTCAAGGTTACATCAAACTTAATTCCAGTGCCGTGGTGTTTCAAGTCATATAATAATCAATATATAATCTGTTGTAATTTGTTGTTTTAACTGTCAAAGTCTTGTCAAAACATATATTTGGTTATAAATATAAAATGGAATGTCCCATTGGTCGCACTGCAAGCACACCAATGGATTGACGCACACAAACGAATCAATCAAAGAAACGCGATATAGTATCGTCTTTGTCAATCACGCTAACATTTTAGAATAAGTAGGAGGAGCGCAGGCAGATGATTAGACCGGGCTTTTAAAAACTTACGTCTGCGGTAAAAATTTACGTTTTTAATGAAAAAATGACAGCGCGCGTGTCGATTCTAACTTCATCAAGCGATGAATCACTCCCAAACATTCGTGGCGTTTACTTTAGTTAATTTTGGTTTGTTTTCTCTAAGAATTTAAATTGCTAAAAAATATATATTTGGTTACAATTGGTGCCATTAAGAACACAATGTCCCAAATAACGCCAATTGTAGTTTCGATGAAGAAAAACACACCAGAAGGCTATAAAAGTTTTTTTCTTAAATTTCAGGATAAGACAAGGGTATAATACCTACTCATCTCAAAAATTGAATAACACGAGTTAGTAAACTAACATTCATATTCAAAACAAACAAATGAAGAGGTATCCTCTTTAGATAGTCCTACACATTCCTCGTGGATGTAACGATTGCATAAAACACAAAGACGCATGTTGAGGATATGGTGTTATTGATAAATAAAGCCCAATCAACTTTCTTGAATATACTTTTTTTTTTTCATTTAATTCCGTATAGTTCCTAACAACGCCAGTGGAAGACAATAGAACAAATAATAACGCCGTTTTTTTCACCGGCGTTATTAGATGCATATGATTTAAAAAGATCTGCTATTGATTGGAGATAAGTTTCACCTGTTTTCATTAAAACTATTATACAGTAATGTTGCGAACTTACCAGAGGGTACCTTCATGCCACTAAACCCAATTTTAAAGGTTATTAAATAGAAACAATTTTTATATATTTGTTATTAATATAGAAACAACAACAAGAATGGTCATTGACGGAAACAGTACTGGGAGAATTTTCAGGTCAGGGGCTTGGAACACCCTTAAAAAGAAAATTCCACTTCTCCAACTCCCAGTGGATGAGATACCAAGAATTTACAACTTTGAGAAACACCTCACTGTAGTATTGAGTAATAAAAAGGATTGGAAGAAAGAAACGCTTACTCAGCATATAAAAAACCATACCATCACGTGGTATACTGATGCTTCCAAAACCAAAGCAGGGACAGGGATAGGAGTATTTGGGCCGAAAACTAAATACTCCGAACCAATGGGCACCTACCCCAGTATCCTTCAGGCAGAAATTTACGCTATCGAAAGATGCGTACAATTTATCTTAGATAGGAACTATCGAAAACAGGAAATTGCCATCCTATCCGATAGTCAAGCCTTAACGCGATCAACTCAGTAACCATCAATTCTAAGTTGGTCAAAGAATGCCTAGAGAAGCTCAACAAATTAGGCAAAGAAAATAAAGTCCTCCTACTCTGGGTGCCTGCTCACCAAGGGATAGAAGGCAATGAAAAAGCAAATGATCTAGCTAGGAAAGGAGCAAACACTCCACTAACTGGACCAGAACCGTTCTGTTTTCCAAACGGGAACCGACTGAAAGCGTAACTGAAGAATCTGGAAAACTCCATCCGAAACTTGGTATGGGTGTCCTCTAACCGGTCTAAGACACTCGAAAAAGTTCCTCAGAACTTACGACCGAGAAAAATCAAAGTTAAAATTATGAACCCATTTGTAATTAGGTAGTTTGGTTAGGTTTTTATGTATTCTTGGTAGCGAATTTGAAACCAAACGTAACGTAAGTGCTTAGCGACGAATTTTAAGTGACTGAAATTAAACGTAATATGACGTTGGTAATTGGTAGAATTACATTCCCTAGTAGGTCAGATACCGACGTCGAGACGACCCGAATCTGTATTCCCCATTTAGGTGCAAATAAGGGTCGTCAGGCGGTCGAACAGACGTTGGTATCCGACGTCGGGTTTATTGAACACGACGTATACCCGACGTTAAATAACGTCCAAATGCTACTTGGGAATTTTATGGCACAATTGGTTGTAACACCTGGTACAATTGTGGGAACCTGACAACACTGGTTGGGAGTAGTTAGGTAGTATAAAATAAAAGTAGGTACTACATAAGAAAGAAATACTACATAAGCGAGGACCGCGACACTTAGGAAGTCGGAACCTCGATTACAAAATCGCGGTATTTTGTCGCGGTATTTTTCTGGAACGGTCGCTACTGTAACGCGACTCATGTGGAACCGGTATTCCCATCACTAGCATAAACTATGAGCCATAGGCCATATATGTGGTGTAACTACATAAACTGTCACGAGCACAAATTCTAAATTAAAGTTTAAGGACAAAAAGTGTAACTTTTATAAATTTTAAATTATAAATAAAAATCTTCCTAATACTATTTAAATAGAAATAAATCATATATTACCATAAAGTAATAAAATGTTATCACTTACATCAGGTCCTAGTTTATAATTGGGATCATCTATATTATTAAGTATTTGGTTGACTATATCTGATGGTAAATCTTCATATATTTCTTCTTGTGCACCTTTATGCCTTTTTGCTTCTCTGGGTGGCGTGTCTAAGTGTCTTACAGCTTTGCCTTATGTATTTAATCAATATTATTGTTAGTACACTATATTATTAACAACATTTTACTCACCTGAAGAAACTGTTACAATTGTAAAACCATCATCCTTATCTACATCTGCAGCAGAAAGATTTTCGAAATCTTCACTTTTAGGTGAACAAAAAGTAATATTGGTTTTTAAATCGTCTACAGAAAAAGTCAAAGGTTGTGGCTGAAAATTTACGTCCCAAATCGGGGAATTTGGGGAATAAACTTCTTCTTCCAGCTGATTCAAAAATTGAGGAAAAATATTCAAAAGCTTTGTTCTCCTCTCTAAAAATAAATACATAATTTAATGCCAACAATCCATATACAGGGCGGCGCACCTCATTCGCCTCGGTTGATTATACGAAGATGAAAAGATGTAGAACCAAAATATTTTATGTGTATATGTAGGAAGGCAATGTGCATAATTTAAAATTATTTTCAAATGTACAGGGTGTGTCAGAACTAAGATCCATACCAAAGTTATATTTTTTCTTATGAAACACACACCCGGTATTTTATTTCATTTTTTGATTGTTGGCCATAAAATAAGGCATTTATTATAAGTGTTGCGAAACCAGTCCCGCTTTAATATGACCTAGAAGAGCCTAGAAATTCGAGAACACAGCGGCTAAGAATTGTTCAGCACCGCCCAGAGCGTTCTAGACTCCGTCGCACGCCTATATATATAATAAATAATATTTTCTTGCCTTTAGCTGTGTATTTTTTCTAATTTCGAAAATTCGAAAGTAGAGAAAAAATTAAAAAAAAAAAGGTAAAAAGAAAATTGTCTTACTTGTCGTAAAGGGGGGAACCAAGCTCCACTCCCACAACCGGTTTCTGGGCCTACCCTTCATCAGGTGAGCTGTCCAGGGGCTGGTTCTCACCGATACGGCAAGCAAAACTTCTTCTATATCAACAGACGATGTCGTAAAGTGTCGGTGAGATATTAGTGCATCTCCCGTCAACGGGATATATATATATACCGTATATATACCGACGCCGGTGCGCAAGGGACAGACGATAATAAACTACAGTGTGCTACGATCGAGGCTTCTTGCTTTTGCTCTAAATAAATACGATAGATAAATAAGTTTGTAAATATAGTTATAAATAGTTATTTAAGTCTTTTATCGTTATTGTTTTTGTTAATTAGTGTAAATAAATAGTGTTTTAAATAAATTGTGACTTTCTATCCACACGGAACCGACGAAAAACGTAACATAAGGGTATGTTTAAATGCCTTGATTTTTGAGATATTTAAAGATATTTAAATATGCATGCTATAATAAACAAATTATCAACACCCTGTACATTTCTTTTCAAAGTTAATTCTTGTGCTGACTTTGAAGCCAGAGAAATAAACTTTACTAAAAAAATGTATTGCTTCCTTAAATGTATACAGGGGTATCAAAAATTGCTGGTTTATTTTAAATGTTTATTTTACATAAAAACTTCGTTATTTCAAATTCAACACTATGTATTTTTTTAAACAAATCGAAGCAGGTTTAAATGCTCTTTTAAACTATATTAGGGTTTACTATATCTATCTGACTCAGATTTTGAATAAAAAGCTATTTTTCTATAAAATTGTAATCAAGAAGGCTGGTGTCGCCATGGCAATTTTCTAGTGACACTAAGTAGCTATTTTTAAACACACTACAAACACACTACACGACATTAGTTTATGGACTTTATTTAAATTTATAACAGGTTAATTTTATTTAATTTACCTACAATAAGGTTAATAAGTAAGTATTTATTATTCTATCAAGAAAAATGAAGCAGTATCTGCTGGCGGAAGGAATGGATATGTTATAGCACAGAATATCTAGCTACGCAACAGAAGCCTCGCTACATGTATAAAATTGTAGGTATCAAAAGGAGAGAGGCTTTTAAAGCCTGTCTCCAAATCAGATATTTTGATGCGGTAGTTTCTCTACTACATAATAGAGGGCGATAAATTTAAAAGAAAATAGTTTTCTACAAACGAAATTTAAAAGAATTTTGTGCAGTGTTGCCATTGTGTAATTCATATTGTAATACTTCCTGATAAAGTCCACCTTCAAATTTGCTACATCATTTAAACATATCAAAATAGATCAGTACTCTTTTTTGAAACGTTTAAGTCAGGTTTAAGTATTTAACTTGCCATGTTAGTTGGGGTTAAATCTTACGAGCTGAATTACAATCAGTTCCTGACATTTGATCGTAATTGAATCCTAAATTTTTATTGTAATTCGGCGACAATATAAGTATTGTTCTACTATTATGATACCACTTCCTGACGTTCAATTGTGTTCATACTTTATATCGTGGCTAGTTAAAAGTTGCCCAAATCTTATTTTTAATCATATTCCAATATTTTCAAATGGAACGAGGGTGGCTCATTAGCATATTTGGAAAAAGCATTTTTTACAAATAATTTGGTACCACACACTTGATATTTCGAATCAAATTGCAGTTAGATTTATGACCATAGCACTCTAAATTAAAATTTAAAATGTTATTTTTTTTATTGTAAATGTCAAAAGTTGACATATGCTACATAGCATATGTCAACTACATACATACCATACTAGCTACATAGCAAGGTTTTTTACTTCGTTTGATAGAAAATGACATTCAGATGATGACAATGATGTCATTGTATTCTGAATGTCATTTTCTATCAAACGAAGTAAAAAAAATACAAAGGATGTCATTTAAAAATCAAAAGTTGTAGTCATTTCCGGTGAAATAAGAAGTGATCGAAAAGAATTGAATACGTCAATGAATCCTAATTTATGCCATATACTAACATACCAAATCTTGTTTTTTTTATCCGAAAAAACAAGAAAAACCTATAGGGGTGAGCCATTTTTGAGACGATCCACTATATCAGAATTTGAATGTAAAAATGTTTAACATTTCCCCACCACTTTAATTTTGACAATGGTCAAAAATTATTTTAGAGCAAAAAAGTGTAGTGTATTGTAATGGTTTGGAGAAAATACAATGCTTATATTTTCAACATACCTTAAATAAGAAATTTTAAAAAAAACTGGCATTTTTTATTTTGTTACTGTTATACTCGACTCTTTAGAGGCTTACTTTCGAACATGAAAATAATTTACAACAAGTTTCCCTTAGCCACTTAACCTATAGGTAAATATTTTACTTGAGCCGACATCGTCTATTGTTAGACCACTGTACAAATTACTCACCTGGACTCATTTTGTCTCGCTCTAAATAAACTTGATCCATTATTTGTTTTTTAATGTATTTGAATACCGCTCTTAGTAAAGTTCTGCCAAATATTTGCAATGTTTCATAATGGGGTAAAGATTCACAAAATGTAGGTATATAACAAAACGCCAACCACCTAAAATATTAAGAATTTTACAAAATTATATCAATACATCAACAATATCCGCACCATTTATATTAATTTAAAATAAATTGAAGAATATGGATAATTAATTATTAAATCGGTAGTTTTAAGATAAATTATATATATAAATTTAATTTTAACTCATTTAAGAATTTTTAAGATTACAAGTGATGAATATACAAGATGTCTCAAATTTAAAAGTGTAACAGTATTACTCTGCTTTCATTACCAATTAAATTTAAATTACTGTGGCCTCGAACGATAAGCCCCGTTCTCAGAACTTCGTAGTGTCGCCAGCAACACGTCAAAAGAACCAATGAGATTTGTAGAAAATTCATACAGCCTGTCAATTTTAAATTTAAACAACTCCTATTGGTTCTTTGAAGTGTCAACCACTGTCAGAAAGTCGTTCTGAGAAACTGAGAACAATTAAAATATCAATATTTTTGATAAACACGTAGACAGCTCACAAATACACGTCGCGTCACTACGTATTTCTAAACCGTTATCACTTTTCGTTACCACTAGTTCGTGTGTCACGGCCTTCAACTTTTACTCCCAGCGCGCGTAAAAAATACGTCTATGCGTTTCACTTCAAAAAGTATGATAAATCATGTCCTAGAATCGTTAGCAACTAGTAATACTTACTAGTCTATTATATAATATTTGTAATTATTTATTATATTATTATAATTATAACACAAAAGTAACCACAAAACTCCAACATAAAAAATGTATACACAAAAAAACTAAAATTCGTAAAATAATTGGCAAATAATAATTATTATTACACACACCGCTGGCACTAGCAGTAGATTGCGTTTGTCGTCGAATATCCAGCCCGTTCAACATTCGATCCGAGCATATATTTCTTTTTCGTCTTTGCAACGCCAATGTCGTCTATCTCTTTCTCACAGGATTGATTGTTGAACGGGCAGGGAATCCACGAGCTTGCGACGTTACTAATTGACAAATTGATATAAACTGCAGACTTCTTTTGCGTGTTTTTAATGGAAACAAATCGAAATAAAAGCTTCAAATGGTAAAATCGCAAAAGCGCTTCATGCGCCAAAACGCTTTCTGTGTGGCCGTGGGCTTAGTCTGATAACGTTTAAAAATTGCTTAAATGGGCATGTGCGGGTATTTGACAACCGGAGCCGGCCGGCGAGATCTTTTATTTTAGGTTATGTTTGAATTGTTTTGAATTATTGCTTTAGTTTTATTAGGTAATTTGATATTTAAGTAGCTGGGATTAGTTTTAATTAAATAAATATGGCCCAAAATATGGATTCCACCTCTTCCAATACTAAAGAACCTATAAAGAGTCAGGTTTACAGCAGATGAAGACTTAGCCCTTCTAAGAGAATTTGTTGCTTGTTGCCCTAAACCCACTGGCAGACGTTGAACAATAAAGCACTGGAAATAAGCACTTTAGCCTTTTAGTTTTAAAATACCTAGTAAACAAAACAATTTCAAAGTTTTAAATTCAAAGTTAGGTTAAGTTTAAATAGCGGACGCGACGCGACCAGAATTCTTTCCAATCCGATAACTATAAACCTGTACGCACACTGGCGCGATCACGGCCGCGATCACGATCACGATCAGGGATTTAAGTGTACAAACACTTTATTGCTGCCCTGATCGTGATCGTGATCGTGATCGCACCAGTGTGCGTGTAGCTTAAATGAAGAGAGTTAATACCACCTCACGTAAAGGAAATAAAACCTGGCCTTATTAACGTCCATGCACGCTATTCGGTTTAGCGATATCTCTCTATTACGCTGTTTATTGTTATTTTATGTGAGTTTATTTTTGCGCACAGGAAATTTGACTCGTTTGCACATCGTCATAAAAAAAACAATTTTCGTACCACGAATTAGGGACAAGATTTTTATCTGTATACTTATAGGATACCTAATCTGTGCTAATACTAATACCCAAGGATATTATAGAGATAAGGATAGTTCGATTCCTATCTTCCTGTACTGTCAGTTTTTTCATGTCATCAAGATGTCATCTAGGGACCGAGTTGAAGTTCGCGCTAAAGATTATAGACCGTGACACTCGTGACAGTTATTTTGAGCGCACAGTGCGGCGGAATATAAGTCTAGCGGGGCAAAACCGTTTGATTAGAAATAAGCCAAAAAATGTGTATACTAATAAGAATAACTAGTAGTTTATAAGAATTACTAGTAGACATTCCAATTGATATAAAAATGCATGAATTATTTTTGGGTTGTATATATTCTTTGTATTTCAATACGTTTTTATCAACAAAATTTGGTCGTTTTCTGCTGAGCAAGGCAGAGGTCATACGAAAACAAAATATTTACAAGTGCTTATAAATTTTATTCCAAAGCCAAATTATGTTGAAGACTGCCAAAGGTTTTTTACTGTACGTATATTATTTGTTAAAATCCTTCAAGCTTTTGTTCTGCAGATAACAAACTTTCACTTTCTTTCAAATACCGATATATTGAATGATGTTGATCTTTTGATTTACCAATAGTGATCAAAAAGTAGTAAGCAATTTTGATGCTAGAATGTTTGTCGTTTCTATGCCCATATTTATTTTTACCGGATGTTTTAAATTGTTGAAAAAAAACATGATTTTTGGGAGTCTCTCCATTTCAGCTGACAAGAATTTTTTGAAGTCCTCAAGAAAAAAAAAGCGTTTTAAAACCAACATCTAAGACCCGTTTGACCGTTTTGTGGGATGTCATGATGTAATTTTTGGATCCTAACTCTCTTAGAATACCTACATAGTGAGGCATCTCGATGCGATGCTCGCCGCGATGCATCCTACGCGCACTTACTCGCCATTTTAAAACAGTGCTTAAAACGTGCGTGTAGGATGCATCGCGGCGAGCATCGCATCGAGATGCCCCACTATGTTTGTACCCTTAGTGACGATGAAAAGAAAGGTGCGACCCATCTGGCGATCAGTTTTCATTGTTTTATATCGGAAGTGGAGAAAATGGCTTTTCCTTAAACAATTTTCGCAAATAGAATAAATTGTGGCCAGAATGCATTTTGTTAGTCACAGGGAGTTCAAGCTTAGCAGGTGGACGCCTAAATGTTTCATTTCAGTCAGATAGCATAAAAATGAAACATAATAAAAAAATAACTGCTAAATAGAGTTTTTTGTAAGCATTTCACCTGATACCATAATTTTATTTACTTGGCAATAATAGTTTACAGGTTTACAGTAACGTTTTTGTGTGTCATGTACGAATATTATAATAGTTTTATTATCTTGTATTCATTTATTTATTAATAAATTATGTTATTAATAAATAAATAAATTTAACCATATGGTTGCTATATATGAGACCATTTGCTACATTTTTAGATTTTAAGTCCCAAACATTGCACCTGATATTTTGTCCCGCTAGAATTACCATCCGCTGCACTGTAGAGAGGAGGTCCCAATGACTAAAGCCCCGTTTTCAGAACTGCGTCGTATCGCTGGCTACACAGTTTGACATTTCAAACAACCAGTGAGAGCTGTACTAAATTTAAAATTGACAGCTGTTTGAATTTTGTACAAATCTCATTGGTCCTTTTAATGTGTCGCCCGCGACACGACGTCGTTCTGAGAACGGAACTTAAAGAATACATGGACATGTAACGTCCATATACGGGCTGCAGCAGAATTTGTGACCTTAGCGTGTCGCTGGCTACACAGTTTGACATTTCAAACAACCAATGAGAGCTGTACTAAATTTAAAATTGACAGCTGTTTGAATTTTGTACAAATCTCATTGGTCCTTTTAACGTGTCGCCCGCGACACGACGTCGTTCTGAGAACGGGGCTTAAAGAATACATGGACATGTAACGTCCATATACGAGCTGCAGCAGAATTTGTGACCTTAGACGCCATTTTTTTAGACATAACGAATGAGTCATCAGCTGGCCATCAGCAACAATTTTAGCGATGTTAGTTGGTTCGTTGGTTGTGTGTGTAGTGAACTTTGCATAAACTGTATTACAATGGTAATTTGTTCAGCTTTCAAGTGTAAAAGGCGCAATGATAAGAGCCGGGAGTTACGTTTTATAGGGAAATAAACAGTCCACTACACCTTTTTAGCGTTTTTTTTATTGAATTCGATAATTATTTCTCTGATATTATATGTACTTGGTATGTGCTATACGTCGATACTAGTTTTGTACTTTTTGTTAACATTTTAACGTTTTTTTCGTAATTAATTAATATGATACCACCAGATACACCATAGGCGTAGTGAAAACATTTATCAAAAATATAAATATCGCTTCATGCGGCTATGTTAAGAAAAATATGTGACACGGCACTGTTTGGAAGAATGGTCACAGTTTGGTCTCGGGTGCTATTTGTCCTTGTATTCTTTCATTTGTCATTGGGATGTCCCTGCGTGACGTAAGCATCCACGGCGATTGCGATGGCGGCGATTTGACGCGATCGATCAGTCCTTTAGAATATATACAGCCCTAGACTAATACCAAAGTTAAATGGTAACATCAGGATTACACGCTTAAAAAGCTATTAAAGTATCAAAAAATTGTGACTAAAATTTTATTAACAAAACGGTACCTTACCTATCATATTCAATTCTATAAAGAACAACATCCTCAAAATTTGTAATAAATTGGTGATTACATGGACTTGGTAAGTCACAAATGTTTAAATGTCGAAATATTATATCAACAAATTCGTCCATGGTTTTAAATTCCTCAGCAGTATGTGAGTATTTATAGAGCAATAGGTTTGATAGTGCCGTTTGTATATTGGGCTCTTCAAATGGCGGCTGTCCAAGAATACCGTCTGCTACAGGTTTTTTTAGTGTCAGAACACAATTTTTTAACAGCTACAATATTTAAATTTTGTAACATAAAAACTAGAATCATACAACCTGATATTTTTACCTCAAAAATATATAAGTAAACTTTTTTTGCATCAAGATTCTCTTCGCTGCATATAGCTGCATACATGGTATCAACGTCCACCGCCATGCTCAATAGCCAGTTAATAGTGTCAGCACATTTAGCAATTAGGTGAAAAACATGAATTTCTGGAACAAACAAATTACATTAAAATACAGAAGATGGTAGTATATCATCAAATTTATATACCCACCTAAAGTATGACCACATTTACAGGGCTCTTCAAAGGTTGTAGGCATGTCAGACTTCTCTATCCTCTTCCATCCTAAGCAGGGGCAACTTAAATCCTGGGAGGTTATAATAAAAAAAATAGATAAATAGAAAACCATCTAATTTGTCAGATTTGATTTAGCATTTTAGAACAAAATATAATCCTCAGTCACAGTATATTATATAGTATGCAGGTATTAGATGACTATCTAGTTTATAACGAAGAGCAATAAAACTATCCTGATGTTTCAAAAATCATATGCCATATCTCGTGGGAGATTCCACACATAAAAAGAAGATTTATTTCTTATATTAGTATATGTCCGATTCTGCTTTGTTTCCTAGCTACAGGGGGTAAATTATTCATTTTATAATAACCTTCTATCAAGTGCTTAAAACGATTCTAATGGAATTTTGAGGGTAAAAGTTACTAAGTAAACCTCTGACGTAAAGTCTAAGTGCGACATAATTTAATGCTAAAAAAGTGTCGACAGATTCACCAGGGAGGTACACATAGGTTATTATTGGTGTATTTTTTAGTGTTGGGAATAATCGATTAGTCACAGTGGAACAATCCGATAGCCCCCTCAAAAATTTAATTTAATTAATTGGTTATAATGTATGTCAAGCAAAAAAAAATATATTTAAAAAAAAATATTAAAAATATATTTCTAGAATCATCAAGATTATTGCAATATCCGAGGCAATATCTATAAAACCAAATTATGTATATTGTTATTAAACTACCAAATTATATTGTGCAACTCAAATGTTGATAGTTACCACTGTTACCAGTTCAGCATCAACAAGAAAAAATAATAAATGATGAAAATTCCTCAACAGAGAAAATAGTTAAAACAGGTAAAGTAATTCCAAAGCCAGCTGGATTGGTATGGGACTCTAAATTTGTTTGTACAGGCAATGCTAAAATAAATGGACAAACTGGACACATGAGAATGCTGAAATTAAGAGACGCACATTTCCAACTGACTTCAGACACTTGGAAACGTGGATCTCTTAATAGGTAAATACACCAATACACAAAGTTGTCTATGGGTAAATAAGGTAAATTCTTATAGGTAAATAAGTTGTCCAACTGACACCAGAAATTCGTTACAATTGCAGTACTTATAAAAATATTAGATTTTTATGCAGTGGGGAAAATCTACAACACGGACGATAACTATCCCACTTCATTTATTCTTTTTCTGCGCCAATTTTCCTACACATACCTATGAGTAGGTACTCAGAATTTCAGTGAAGCCCAGAATCAGATCTGTTATATAAAATAAGAGAATTATTTAGGTAGGATTCTAATGCCCACTTGCACCGTTTGTATAAACTTTGTTTAAAGGCTAAGCAGTGATTAACTATAATAAAATATGTATAGTTAATCACTGTTTAGCCCTTAAACAAAGTTTATACAAACGGTGCAAGTGGGCATAAATTTCAAAGTAAAAGACGTTAAGTTGGCTGGTACTAATAGGCTGTGAGCTGTGACCCTGCTGTGACTTACATAGATAAATAAAACATAGATGTTTATCTCAAATAGGTATAATACAAATTCTCTAACCTGGCATTTTGAATAAACTGCTAGTTTCTGTAGTTTTTTGGGTAAAGAAAACAACAAAATTTGTTGTTTCTTGTCTTGAATGCTTTTCAATTTGCTTAGACTTCCATACTCCTCTACTCTCTTTGCCTGAAGGTCAGGCATAACAGCGGCTGGATATGATGATCCTCCTCCTGAATCCATTGCCAATCAATCAAGTGGATAAATGGTCAGTAAAAATTAATTCATTCCTCTGTTTTCTATAATCACAACCAATCACAACGATAACACAACTCAGACCAAAACAGACTAAAACAAAAACAAATAAACTTAGGTTAGAATCGTTTTATTCAAGGCCACAGATACAAATTCAAGGCACTGACTACCCACCCGTCAACGTACGCCGATAAAAATCTAAAGCGGCCCAAACAAAAAAAATCCCAACAAAACGATACGCAACCAAAGCAGCAACGTTGAGTTGCACATGCACATATGTTGCACCAATGCCTTCTATTAAAAGATCAGCCTACGGGCGGACTTTTGTTTACTTCATCAGCTGTACATACTTAGATATTGGGTTAGATTCCGTTTCATATTTTGTCGGTTGATTTTTGGTTTTAACTCTTTGATTTTTGGTATTATTTATTATTGTAGTGCAAAAAACTAATTATTTTGGTGTTGAAGTGACATAAACTACTACCAGATATATGGTCACTCTCGGTTTCGCACAAAAAAATAGAAATTTTAAAAATTACACGTTGTGCAAGTGATTTAACCTAAAAGTGCCCATACATTTTTTACTTATCGTGATTTTTTTGTGTGTGTTTTTAAGACTCTAACAATTCATCAATAAAGCTTAAGTGGAGTGTGTTATTGGTGCTATGCCTCATCTTTGTTGTGTTCCTGGTGGAAAGGATGGTTACTAAGGATAGTTATTATACTAGGCAGCCTAAAGTGTCCGGAAGAGCAAGAAAAGTGGGTACGAGTTATAAATCAAGAGAATTTTATTGAAAATATCTTTAATAAAATTTAAAATAATATTCTCCCATGATGGTATTAATGAAAACTGGACAATTATGTTTATTTTATTCATATTGTGGAATCTCCACTCAAGTGTTGCTGGTTCAGCTTCGATAGATTCAAACACGTAAGTAGGTATTATGATCTAGGGAAAAATAAAGAATATGTGTATTAGAGATCATGAAAAAGATTATTATTTTGAGTTCAAATTTTTAAAAAGATTTTTGTAAAGACAAGACTGATACAGTTTAAAAGAAGAATGTGTTTTTGTTTGATAATATATAATGTATGTTAAGCATAACATATATTTGTTCAGTAATTTTTAATGAATAGTATTGATTATTTATAATACCAAATTAATATCAAATATTTAAGTGATGGCTGAATACAATATGAATAAAATAACAATAAAATTGGTATATTTGCATAATACAAAATTAAGTTTTAAGAATAAAGGTGTTACTAAGAATACTAAGAAATTCATATTTCTTTGTTTTAATTGGTCTAATGTTATTTACATTTTACGTAAAATTATACCGTATCATCGAAAAAATCGGCGTCTAGTTGGCTTGGAAATGAACATCGATGACATTCCCTAAATAACTGTACACATAAAATAATTAACTAGAATTTTACAATCTTGGAAAATTTGATATTCTTGAACCTTGATTCTAAATATTCTAAATTTTTTGATTTTCTTGGAATTTAGGTTCGGGAAAAACGCTGATTGATTTTCCATTTGGTTTTTCATTATTTTTATTTGGTTTAAAAAAAACGGTTCGGCTAACATTATAGCCTCCATCAGTGTTGTGTCATATGAAAAAAATAGTGTCGAATATAATCCAAAAAATTGCATATAAAATATGCACACCACGCACATAATGTTTACTGCCTACTCCATAGTCAATGTAGATAATTTTAGTGTTAAGAATAATAATTTTAAAAAATATGTGGTCATCTTTTGATAAGTTTATATTAGTTTATTAATTGCAGTAAACATTATGAGGTGAGATTATATTGTTTATGTAATTTTTTGGATTATATTCGACACTATTTTTCTCATATGACACAACACTGTGAAGGCTATAGTTAGCCGAAACGTTTTTTAAACCAAATAAAAATAATGAAAACCCAAATGAAAACTTAATCAGCGTTTTTCCCGAACCTAAAATCCCAAGAAAATAAAAATTTTAGAATAATTTAACATATAAAATGCCAGCGATCTTCATTTCATAGCCATCGCTGACGCCTTTTTTTAGATAATATTGTATTATTTGTAAATATAATTTTTCGAACATTGATACTTGCAAAATAAACATATAAATTTTGTGAATGCAAATAATAATACATCACTATTAGTAGATATTCAATGTTTTTTGTTAAATTAGATCGATTTTCAAACCCCAAAATTTAAAATATATTTACATTTTACCCATTATCTTATGTACCTATACATTATTTGTACATTGTAAAACATTTGCTGCATATGTATGGTTCATAGTTTATTTGCCAAAGTATTTATTACTATAAATAGGTATATATGTTGTAGTTATTAACTGTATATTATGTATATTTCATTTAAACTATATCATTTTTAAAATACAAACCAAAAATCTGAGGAATAATTATGTTTTCCATGTATTCTACAACATATTTATTAATCCGTTATATCTAACTAGCGTGACGTCATAAATCTCGCCCGTCGGCTGATCTTTTAATAGAAGGCATTGGTTGCACACAAAGGTCTTTAAATCTTTAAAATGTCTGTGACAAGTGACAGGTGACAGTTGGCGGCAAATATTTTGTGGTTAGGTAAACTGCCATTTCTTTGTTTACTTCACTATATTTATTATTTAACATTAATCTATTATTTCATATTTAATCCAAGTCAGCCTAAATTTTTGATTTTACTGTGTTTATTTTCCAACTTCTATGCTCTTAACGTCTAATATTAAGTGTTAATTATTTAGCAATGAATTCTGAAGAAGGTACATCAAATTCAATTGATGTTAAACCCGTTATTCCGGAAGAAAAAATTGAAGA
The DNA here is from genome assembly GCF_002938485.1 of Sitophilus oryzae. NCBI lineage: Eukaryota > Metazoa > Arthropoda > Insecta > Coleoptera > Curculionidae > Sitophilus > Sitophilus oryzae. Next base: position 1,920,337 of record NW_022147508.1, read on the forward strand.
ATATGGAAGCCGGTTAAACAAATTGAAAAATATTCAAGAGAAGAAACAACAAATTTTATCGTTTACTTTACCTAAAAAGCTTCAAAAACTCGCCGTCTACTCAAAATGCCAGGTAAGAATAAATTCTTACATTTGTTGTGGTTTTTGAATAAAAAAATATTTTTTTCAAAGTTGTAGTGTACTTGTTTTCATTGGGCGCATTCAGTAAACCCACACTGGTATTAACCGGTAAAGAAGACCTACCGATAACTTTTCATTGAACAATCAAGTTACCGGTACGTAAATAAACCGGAAACAAAATACGGTAGGCTCTCAAGTGATCGGTGAATCAACCAGTGAGTTACCATTGGCATTCAATTTAATTTTCTGCACCGGTGGACTAACCGGTGTGTTTACTGAATGCGCCCATTATTACATATAGTAATACCACAGGTAATACCTTGAGGTAATACATGTACCTATTTACAAACTACCTACTTACTTTAATGTAAAAAATGCGTAGTTCAGATGTATTGGAGTATTGAATGGTATTTAATTTTTATTAAAACTTCTCAGGGTGCAGGTTGTGAATGTATCGGATGGAAGAGAAAAGAGAAATCTGATATGCCTATTACCTCTGAAGAACCCTGTAAATGTGATCATACTTTAGGTGAGTATATGCAATTTACAGCATAAATTTTATGCAGCATTTTGATGTGTTCTTTATTCAAGAAAGTCACATTCTTCACCTAATTCCTAAACGTTCTGAAACTATTAACTGGCTACTGAGTATGGTTGTGGATATAGATAACATGTATGCAGCTATGTGTAGTGAGGAAAATACTGATACAAAAAAAGTTTATTTGTATCTTTTTAAGGTAATGTTAATAAGGTATGTTAGTCAAATATTTTTATATTATAAAATTATAATATTGCAGCTATTAAAAAATTGTGTTGTAACATTAGAAAAGCCTGTAGTAGAGAGTCCTCTTGGACAACCACCTTTTGAAAAGCCAAGTATACATAAAGCAGTAACAAACTTGTTGCTATATAAGTACTCCCATATTGGCCAGGAATTGAAAACTATGGATGAATTAGTTGAGATATTATTTCAGTGTTTGAATACTTGGGATTTTCCAAGTCCATGTGATCAGAAGTACATAGCAAATCAAGAGGAAGCTGCTCTTTATAGAATTGAATACAAAAGGTAAGATAATATAAGTATGATTTATTGAATTCATTTTTTTATTTTATCTTTAACTAAATTCCCTCAAATATATTTTTACCTTAAAATTATCAGATAATCAATAATAATTATTAAGTGTTATAACACTTAACCATATTTGTTATTTAGGTACAATATGTATATTATATATTTTTAGATGGTTGGCATTTTGTTATGTACCTACATTTTGTGACTCATTGCCCCATTATGATACAACACAGATATTTGGTAGAACTTTATTGAGGGCAGTATTCAAATACATTAGAAAGCAAATAATGGATCAGTTCTATTTGGAGCGAGACAAAATGAGTTCAGGTGAGTATTTATAGGGAAAAAATAAATAAGGTAGCCTATAGGTACGCGCACACTGACCAGAGCCGCACGCGCCGCGTCGACCGAAGAAAAATATTGTTTGTATTACTTTCAATGAAGGTGCGCACACTAGCCAGAGCCGCACGAATCGCATCGACGAAAATGCGGCCAGCATTATTGGGCCAGAATGATTTTCGATAAATGCGGCTAGTGCTGCTGACGTCACACGCAATTCCTTCGACTCTACGTAGGTAGCCTAAGAAGAGATTAGAAATTCAATATGCTAAGAACGTTTAAAGAAATTTTTCATGGCTCATATTGAAAAATTTTTAGTTCATCCTCAAATATGGAAATAATGTGGATTTTTGCAAATATTGTGACCCTATAACTTTCGATTCTTTCTCGTGATTTCTTCTTCTATTAGCAAGGAGCTTATAATTTCTTGTTCGTTGTCATTCGTTGTCGAGAAATATTAAAAAACACGCTTATCACCGCAGACAGGACTCTTGAAGCGACTGATGAGAAATTCGATTGGCAAATACGGGTGTAGTAGGGGCAAAAAGAACCAAAATAGCGACTAATGCGGCGCGTTCGGTACGGCTCAGTGTGCGCGACAAGAAAAAAAAGGGCGATTCGTGTGGCGAGTGCGGCGCTGGTCAGCGTGCGCGTACCTTAAGTGACTACTGCTGTGGTGTGGTTATTAGTGTGTACCAGGCGGATGAAACTGCCATTTGAATTTTGGAAACACGGCGGAGTTTCTGCCAGTAGAGGGATAGATGGCGCTGCGTAGAAATTTCATCTAAAGTCCCTAGATATTCATCTAGGGACTTTAATTTCATCATGATTTTATCAAGTCATCCACAGAGTATAGTTTAATTAACAATTCGTTTGATTCTCTGTGGAGTAATTGGAGTAGTTGGAGTAGTTGAAAAATATAAATATTTATATAAAATGTTGATAATTTAACAGCGATGTGCTTTGTTACCCTATGAATAAACATTGATATGAAGTTGCTTTCGTCAGAAACAATTATAATTAAATAATTTAATAAAAATTTAATTTCTAAGTGACCCGGATCAGTTAGATCAGTAAAATAAATTGAAAAATAAACGTCATTCCATATTTGGCAATGTCTGTCAGTTTCTGTGAAGTGGAAGTGAATTGTGATTTGTTTTTATGGGAATATTTTACGGATTTTTGCGAATTTAGAGTATTTTGGACGATAGGATTGTGAAATTTAAAAGCCAAGTAGTTTAATATATAAGATTAATTAATCCCTGTGATAATTTTTATGAAATTTCTCATAATCAAAACAAATTCTTTCAACAAAATGGCTGTCTCAGAAATTTGGAAGATCATTAATTTTAAAGTTTTATTTAAGTGTATTTATATCGAATCAAGAATTTGTATAACATATTAAAAGCTTAATTTTAAAGGTTGTGCAGTAATTTATGTAAGTGTACGCTTTTAGATAAATATTAAATATACAAATTTGCAAAGACAAACAAGTAATTTTAAAAAGATCATTTATTTATTTAAACGAGTATAATCATTAATCATTAGGTTGAAAATATATTTGTATTTACTTATTTATATATTTTCTATACCCTTGTATTATTTATAAGCCCTATATGTCCTGTTTTATTTGAAAAAAAAATGCTTCGAGTCATCGAGAATAGATTTAATAACAATTTTGTCCCTTGGCTTTGTGTATTATATAATGTGAATTGTAAGATGTTTCTATTTGAATAGGTCATTAAAGTTGAGATTAAAGTTATACCAAATTATATTCACGGTAACTATATGTCTTTTATATAATGAATTATTTATTTATAATTTATAACCTTTTTTATAATTACTTATAACTGATTGTATAAATTCTGATAACTTTTATATATACTTGTATAGTGTTGAATGTGTTATATGTAATTTTATTAACAATGTTATAATAAAATAATCAAGTTACAAATTTTTCGTGTTTTATTCTAATTTCAGGGATAATTTCAACCTAATTATTAATTTATTTGTATCAAAATACATTATTTTATTTTTGTAAAATGTTTTGTTACAAATAAGTTCATAATCTAGATTGAAATTACCAAATATAAGTAAAAAACTTATGAACTGGCAGTAAAGGTCCATTTAAAAATATGGCGCGAACTTTTAGTTCTGCCAGTAGCCCGCTTGGATCGCGTCGAGCGCGTGTTTCCAGGCTTTAACATAGGAGTTTTCATTTCTTTCAGTTAGTTATTCTATGGTGTGTACTATTAGATATAGATGATCTATAACTTCTGTTGCTAGTGTCACCGTGTAGAGTATCTGTCACAGTGTGTTCCAAAAAATTGGGTAATTGATTAACCACGATTCTGCTTAAACTGCTTGACGTATAAAGCTTATTTTTGGCAAACGGATTTTTCGAAAGTCAAATTCCAACGAGATGAAACTACCCCTCAAATATTACCAAGTTATATAATAATATCGCCATATTGTTTTTTCTCATGCCGACATAAATGTGAGAAAATTTTATTCAGTTGGTATGTTAATGGAAATTCTTGCTTTGCCTTATCATCACCATTACAAATAATTAATTCGCGGGTACACGCTAGTAAGCTTCATAAGAAGCTTAAAAAATAATAATTTTTAAATTAATTAACGTTCGGGTTTATTCTTGGTTGATGCCCTCTAACGGACAAACGAAGCACTTTTATATAAAGGTAAATTATGGGCAATTAACTTATTGCGATCCAAAAAATACGTATTTGTTCTATTTTCACGGAATATTAGAACTCCCTGTATATTTTGTAGGTCTGCTTTGGAAAATTAAATTCTCCACAATTTTTTTTCTCAAAAACTATGCGATGTAGCGTTTTTCTACAATAAAGAGAAGAGATAAAAAAATGTAGTAAATACTAGAAGAATCATTTTACGAAAAGATAATATGTCGTCGGTGGAGATGAAAAATATTTATACTAAAATTTATGTAAGGGTGGGGGTAGTTTTCAGCCTCCCCGTACTTTTTCTTGATTTTTGTAAAAGCCAAATGTTAAAGCACTTAGCAAAACATAGACATCCAAAATCTCATTCAAATCGGAATAATGGTTCTTAAAACATCTGAAAAAATGTGTTTATTTTGTTAAAGTTTGATGCCATCTAGCGGATAAACGAAGCACTCTTCTATGGAGGTAAATTGTGTCCAATGAACTTATTTTGATTCTAAAAATACGTAGTAGTTCTATGTCCACGGAATATTGGGATACCCTGTATAGTGTAACATAAAAATATCATAATGTAATCAATTTTAACTCTATAATTATAGTATTTATATAAGTAAAAGCTTTTATCTTTGTCTTGTACATTAAAATGCAGACCATGTATTCAGAATATTGTTTTTTTAGAGAGAAAAACAATGCTGTTGAATAATTTTCCTCCATTTTTGAATCAGTTGGAAGAAGAAATTTATTCTCCAAATTCCCCTATTTGGGATATAGATTTTAAGCCACAACCATTGAATTCGTTGGATAGTTTAAAAGCTAATAGAATTCTTTTCTCACCTAAAAAAGGTCAGGAATTTGAAAAACCCGCTGCCGGGGGTGTAGATAAAGATAGTTTAACGAATTTGTCAGTCTCTTCAGGTAAGTAAAATTATTATTTATAATAAAGTATATTTTCATTTTATTGATTAAATTAATCAGGAAAAGCCTTAAAACCATCTGATACATCCCCCAAAGAAGCAAAGAGACGCAAAGGTGCGCAAGAAGAAGCGTTTGAAGATTTACCCCAAGAAACAGTGAACCAAATACTTAATAACATGGACGATCCCAATTTTAAGACGGGATCTGATGTAAGATTTTCTTATTTTATTATGTAGAATTTATTATTTTAACATTCTTAACACCAACAGATAATTAAATCTAAATTATTATTTATAAATTGGAGTTTCGTTTAAGAAAAGGTAGAGTACGAACCAACTAAGAACATGTCACAACCTTGATAGAAAACGATCGCTTTCTCTCTTGGGTTCTAATCATTCACGCGCCAGTGCAAGAGAGACAAACGATGTCTAAGTGATGACGCTCGTAGCATCACAGATTATACAGATTATAAACTTTGTTTTTTCTTTATTGTTTTTCGTGGTTCCAATTTTCGGAATCGGGCACTAGTTAGGTTACTAGTTTGCGCACATAGCACGCCCACTTATGGCCTCTAAAATTGTGCACAGCGCTTGACCGGCACAGTTATTAGAGAGAAAACCGAATAGCGTCATGCAGTATTTACGCGTACCTTATCATGGTTACGATATGCGCGAGTCAATTTTTAACGCAACACCCGTTAATAACGTTACCGCCTGACGTAATTTGCGGATCAATTACACCAAGCGCTATTTCTAAATAACGTTTAAAAATTGCTTAAATGGGCATGTGCGGGTATTTGACAACCGGGGCCGGCCGGCCGGCGAGATCTTTTATTTTAGGTTATGTTTGAATTGTTTTGAATTATTACTTTAGTTTTATTAGGTAATTTGATATTTAAGTAGCTGGGATTAGTTTTAATTAAATAAATATGGCTCAAAATATGGATTCCACCTCTTCCAATATTAAAGAACCTATAAAGAGGCTTAGGTTTACAGCAGATGACGACTTAACCCTTCTAAGAGAATTTGTTGCTTGTTGCCCTAAACCCACTGGCAGACGTTGAACAATAAAGCACTGGAAATAAGAACTTTAGTCCGTTAGTTTTAAAATACCTAGTAAACAAAACAATTTCAAAGTTTTAAACTCAAAGTTAAGGTTAAGTTTAAATAGCGGACGCGACGCGAACAGTATTCTTTCCGATCCAATAACTATAAATGAAGAGAGTTAATACCACCTCACGTAGAGGAAATAACACCTGGCCTTATTAACGTCCATGCACGCTATTCGGTTTAGCGATATCTCTCTATTACGCTGTTTATTGTTATTTCACGCGAGTTTATTTTTGCGTAATGGAAATTTTACTCGTTTGCACTTCGTCATAAAAAACAATTTTCGTACCACGTATTATGGATAAGATTTTTATCTGTATACATATAGTATACCTAATGTTCTAGTTGGTTCCTTAGGTTGGTTCGTACTTTACTCAGTTGGTATTGACAAAGCCTAACAAAATCAGCCAAGCGACGCAAAACTAGAAGGAATTGGACCATTACCTCTGTCTTTATGTTGACTTTCTTGGATGCATCTAATTGTCTGTAATTTAGGAGGTGTTTGATGACGTTTGAAAATGACAGGCATTAAGATTCATGAGGGGGAGTCAAAATAAATATTCGATTTTGATATAAAGATAATGTTGTAGATTTGCGTCCGTATGTTATATGTATATAAAATGGCGTTCGCAGGTTTAGGACCAACAAATAAAAAACCTTTTATTTAAAAAAATTACCGACATTTCGACGTTTATTCTCGTCTTTTTAATCTTTTTCAAGGCTATTTTCAGCTAAAAGATTCTTTTGTCAAAAGCAAGTAAGTAGCGTATCCTGCTGGCATGGATACTACACATAATAGTCTATGGATTTTGAAAAAGATGAGAATAACCATTTGAAACGTCGGCAATTTTTGAAGTGAAACTTCAGTCAAGGCCGCGACACACGAACTAGCTAGTGGTAACTTTGGAGCGACGTAACTCGGACCCTATGTGAACTAAGGGGTTGAAACTCTGAATGTAAATGGGGCTCGATGGGCCCCATCTTTCCACATTTTGACGTTTATATTTGACGACCATATTTTGACACCACATCATTAATGAATCAAATCAAAAAATCGTCCGGTTTACATGAAATTTGGTATGTCGATAGAATGGACCAAGGCCAACTTGACCGTGTACGACACGTGTCACTGTGACAGTTAGTTTTGACGTAAGAAACGTCAAAAGTTGATGTCGTCCGATCGCGACTAAATTTGGTGTGTAGGCTATGTAAGCGACGGTGCACACTGTCCCACCCTGCAAAGTTGGATGCGACGTTTCATTTACATCTTCATCGGGGTGGGACTAAGGATTTGATATTGAACAAAAATGTGGGTCGATTTCGGTATAATTGGGGACGGGCTACAGGATGACGCCCTCGGCGTTTCGAACCGATGCCCCTATAAATTGACGAAATCATCAGGATTTTTCTTAATTATGGGTCGATTGGAACCAAACTCGGCACATGGATTAGAGGTACCCAAATGGAATCCTCAGACGGACAGACGGTCATTTTAATACAATTTTTTTACAACTAAACTAAATTTTGTGAAAGTCAAATTAATTAAATTATTTATTGATTTTTAATTTATTACTTTTTCGACGTTTCACTTCTCTCTCCTCTTTTTCAAACGTGCTTCAAACCATTCTGTTTAATAGCTATTTGTAAGAAGTTCCACTTCAAATATGGCGCCAGTCTCACTGGTACACCAGCTCTTAGCTTGCGTAGAACTTTCATTTTGAGTTAGTTTTTGGGCTATTCTACTAGGAAAATTCAATAATTACTATATTTACTCACACCAATTAAACTACGCACTGTACGGAAGTACGCCAGTCTCCCGTACCAATTCGTAGATCGAAGGTACGCCAGTGACTGGCATTATCCTTAAGGTCTGTGCTGGACTGGCACGAAAAAGTGCTAACACAAAAGACAACAATAAGCCTTTGAGCCCGCAGTGGGGCTCAACAAATATGATGCACTACCATGCCAGTGCTGGCGTACCGCTGAAACTGGCACCAGCTACTGGATACGTGTAGATCTGCCTTTGCCAAATTGGTTTTGTCTAGCTTCTCTGATTTGGTTAGTGGACCATGTAGAATGTTTAGGAAGGGAGTTAATCACCGCGACCTTACAGATCTATTGTGTGTTCCCCTTTCTTGAGTTATAACTCGTTATAACTTAAGAAAAGGGAACAAAACTCGTTATAACTCATCATACAGTCTCAAGGCTTTAACAAAACCCAGTATCTGAGACGGCTTCACAGGGGCCAGCTCTTCATTCTCGACATCAGCCGTACTAAAGTTCATGGCACGAACGGTTGTCGTCTCGGCGCACTCAGTGATAAGGTGTTCTGGTGTTTCCCCATTTTAATTATAATAATAATAATAATAATATTTTACTTTATTTATGTAAGTGGCGAGATCTAGCATACGCTACTCAATCTAACCACCTTAAAAAAATACAAAATACACATACAATAGTAATACAACAATATAACAATTTTAATATAATATAAATCTAAATTATATAAACGAACAAAAAAAAGACATATATCGGGTGCGTCTCAAAAGTGGCTCATCCCTATAACTTTTTTATTTTTTCAGATAAAACAATTGTTTTCGGTCACTTCCGGTTTCACCGGAAATTACTACAACTTTTGATTTTTAAATTGCACCCTCGGTATTTTTTTACTTTATTCGATAGAAAATGACACTCTGAATAGAATGACATATCATATGTCAACTTTTGACAATTTCGCATATGGTTTATTTGACATTGTAACTTGCGGTTCATAACGAAAATTTGACTCGAAATACCAAGTGTGTGGTATCAAATTATTCGTAAAAAATGCTTTTTCCAAATATACTAATGAGCCACCCTCGTTCCATTTGAAAAAATTGAGATATGATTAAAAATACGATTTGGGCATCTTTTAACCGGCCAGGACAAGACACTAAAAACATTAGACGATCAAATCGATTTTTCCAAGGCCCCTTGATTAAAAATTAGTGTTTTTAATACAGCCATGGTACTCAAGATTGAATTTTAAAATGCAATTTGTTTTTGAGCGAATATGTCAAAAGTTGACATATGATATGTCATTCGATTCAGAATATAATTTTCTATCGAATAAAGTAAAATACCGAGGGTGCCATTTAAAAATCAAAAGTTGTAGTCATTTCCGGTGAAACAGGAAGTGACCGAAAACAATTGAATACGTCAATCAATCCTAATTTATGTCATATACTAACACACCAAATCTGTTTTTTTTATCTGAAAAAATAAAAAAGTTATAGGGGGTGAGCCACTTTTGAGACGCATCCGGTATAACACCTATACATGAGCTTAACATACAAATCAATAATACTTTTATAAAGTTAAATTGAAATCAACAAGAGATTTCCTGAAACCTGCAATGGACGGACAGCTTTTAAGGTACGGAGGAAGTGAATTGTAGCATTTTGAAGCATAATACGAAAACAATTTTCCCCACAGAATCTGCATTCGCCGTTGTTCCTTAGCTTCAACCTACTGAAGTGTTCGTTGAGGAGACTGCAGTGTCCTATTAAAAACCCCGTAACAATCCGAATATTGTTTTTACTTAAATCAAAGAAAATCTTTAATTTTTCTCGGTCGTAAGTTTTGAGGAACGTTTTCGAGTGTCAAGGGGCGTCCAGACCAGATGAGCGAGCAGTAACGAGCGCGAGCAAACATTTATTCAAATTCGCTCGTGATTTCTGCTGCTCTCGAGCACATGATCAGCTTCCGTCCAGACCTAGCGGTTATTTGTATGTTCGGCGTTGATCGGTGTGTGGCACTTCATGTTCATAATGTCGGAAAAACTTATTGCTTGTGTGTCTTTCATTGTATTTTATAAATTGTTGAAACGTCAAAAGAGAAAACGACTGCAGAGGAGATGGTGGAATAACTCTTTTTGAAAATCGAGTTTCTCATGGTGGTAACAATTTACTAAACGATGTTGAAACAGAAGATTCTGGAAAATTTAAGAACTTTTGTCGGATGTCACTTAGAGATTTTAATACCTTATTAGATTTAACTGACATGAAAAGTGATACGAATTACCGAAAAGCAATTTCACCTAGAGACAGGCTAGCTATAACCTTACGGGTTTTGGCGATTTTTGTACTCCTCTATTAGTTCTAAAACAACTTCATTCGGCCATTCCATTTTTGATATTCGATTGCAAACGTGGTAAACAAAATCCCGTCCAAACCGAACGTGCAATAGCGCGAATCTTCTTTGATGTACCGACACGGCGTGGAACAGCGTCGAGCGCGAGCAAGCAATCATTCGCTCGCTCGCAGAGCCGTCCACACCAGTTAAGCGTTCCCATTTAACATACCCGAATTTTTGCTCGCTCCTGTTCGCTCATCTGGTCTGGACGCCCCTTTAGACCATTGGAGAACTCCCATTCAAGGTTCCTCAGTTCCACCTTTTAGTGGACCATATAACACTCAATTTATAAATACATACTAGTTGAATATTAATCAGCTCCAAATTATGCTCACATGTTATTTTATGGTTAGCAAAACGCGCCTCCCCAGTGTTAAAACTTTACTTTCAACACTGAGGACAGTTTGATGTATTATGGTGAACTAGTGTTTTATTTTGTTGTTGTAACACCAACAGTTCCAACGTCAACTCTATTTAACTTAAAGAGTTTTAATGTTTTTAGTTGGTTTTCTCTGATAACACCCCAGCAACAGATGAGGCTCCTAAATTAGAAGAACGTAACGGCATTATTCAATTACATTTAATTGGCAACAGTCTAACGCAACCTGTATCTAAACAAGTAATGCTATGGTTAATTGGTCTAAAAAATGTATTTTCGCGTCAGTTACCTAGAATGCCTATAGAGTATATAACTTTGCTGCTGTTTGATCCGTAAGTCAATGGTTATTTAGGTGTATTTATATAACATTGTATTTATTCATATTTTTTTAGTAAACATCAAACTATAGCTCTAATAAAAAACGGTAATCCTATAGGAGGTATATGTTTTCGTCCATTCTTTACTCAAGGTTTTACGGAAATTGTTTTCTGTGCCCTTACTTTGCTTGAACAGATTAAGGGTTATGGTACTCACATAATGAACCATTTAAAGGATTATCATATTTCAAAGGGCATTTATCACTGCTTAACATATGCGGACAAAAATGCTATAGGTATTATCATAATATCATCTAAAATATCTGATTAAGGTATTGTTCTCTTTGGCAGGTTATTTTGAGAGACAGGGATTTTCCAAAGACATCAAATTAAGTAAAACAATCTACCAAGGATATATTAAAGAATATGAAGGTGCAACTTTAATGCACTGCGAACTCAATCCAAAAATTATTTATACCCAAGCAACAAGTGTTATAAGGAGACAGAAGAAATTTATTACACAACTCATTTATCAACAGCAAAAAACAGTTTCAAAGATTCATCCAGGAATAACATTTTTTAAAGATGGTTTGATTTTCTTAGATCTAAGTGCTCTTTACTTACTTCTGTATTATTTTTTTAGGGGTAAAAAATATTCCGATTGAATCGATTCCAGGCTTAGAAGAGACTGGATATAAACCGGCCACTAGAACAACTAGAGGTCAACATTTAGAAGAATCTCAAGATATTGATACATTAACTAGTATGCTTAAGACTGTACTAAATACCGTAAGTAATTCATGAGCAGATTTTTTATGATAAAAATTTTAAAATATATGGTTATCCATTGCTCCTATAAGATTTCTTATAGTAGGGTAGACCAAGTGGGTATTTTGGGATTTACTTAAGCGCAGCAGAATAACGTAAAGGGAGATTACTATTATTTTACAGGTGAAAAACCACGAATCATCTTGGCCTTTTAGAGTACCAGTTGACAGAGAAGAAGTTCCAGATTATTATGATCATATAAAATATCCTATGGGTAATTTTATTTTTATAAGGTTTGTAAAAAGTAACTAAAATGTTTTTTTCTAGATTTAAAAACAATGACTGAAAGACTGAAGTCAAGATATTATGTATCTAGACGGTTATTTATAGCGGATATGATGCGAATTTTCACAAATTGTAAGGTATATAACTCCCCTGAGACACCTTATTATCAGTGTGCAGTCAAATTGCAGCAATATTTTCAAACGAAAATGAAGGAAATAGGATTGTGGGATAAGTAAACAAAAAAATATAGTAAAAACCCAATATGAAAAAAGGAAAACCAGTTTAATAAAGATCTATACAACGTTACAGGATAATAGACGATAAAAATGACTAGTCAAATCCATAACTATAATATCATGAAAAGTTAAAAACATTTTAGCGTTAAACTATACAGTTACAACAATAAATAGCAGCAATATATAATAAAGTCTCGCAAATTAAAGCCATTGCTCTATTAAAATCTTATAAAAGACAATTATATCCGCATTCAGCAGTTGATCAAGGAGCAATGGCTCATAGTATAGAGATATATTTAACAAAGATAATAAAAAGAAAACAAGATTCTTTACTTAATAAATATTTTAAGTAATACAGCATGTCATGTGTATGTGTATATTAAATTATCTCGGTCAGTTGATCTATCCCAAAGTAAGTTTGAGAAAATTGAAATAGATTTAATACACTTTTTACACACTGTATGTGGAGCTACAACACTTAAGCTAAAGTTAATAAATAAACAAATTAAATGGCTTGGATTTTTTTCCTATAAACCCTGTATAATTGATTTAGGGAAAGCAAAAAGATGACAAATTTAAGTTGAATAATCATTTACTTCAGTACCTGTATAGTATATCGCAAAAAAGAAATTTATTAAGTCACTTTTTGTATAAAAATATTAATTTATACAAGCTTAGGCATGGCTTCTTCTACTGAATTAAAATGATAAAGTATTCTCTTGTGCATGTTTTTATTTTTTATATACAGGGTGCTACAAATTCGAGGCACGAGCATCGGTATCTCGGTAACCGTAATAGATAGGGACATGGTTAAATTGGGGCAAAGTTGCGCTTTAGGATGTTCACCAAGATGCCATCAAAAATGTTTTAAAAATTTCAAGGATTGGTGAGTTTTTTGGAAAAAAACGGATTTTTTTTAAAATGAATTTAATTTTTTTCTGTCGTTACTTTTAAGAAAATCAAAAAACTAATTGCACATTCTCATAGACACTTTATAAAGGTTATCTGATAGTATTTTTAGATTTTCAAATTAGCTGATAATTTGTGAGCTACTGAGGCCAACTTAATTTTTTTTAAATACGGACCTGCGTTTTTTATTTTAGATTTTGAAAGACCTCGGTCTCCTGAGTGCAATGATATGCCACACTTAATATTCTTTTGTTTCGGACATTCTGTTTTTTTAAATATTTAATCTATTCATCGTTACAATATTGATAAGTTTTCAAGCTTAACAATGACGTGGGGTAAAACATTGAATATGGAAAATCAAATGCAATAAAATAATAAAAATTAATATACAAATGAATACATTATATACTTCACGTCATTTGTAAAAGTGAAATCAATACATCTCAACATTTACAATAAAGAGTACAAAATACATTCGGAAGTATAAGAAAATTGAACGAAAAATAAATTTGTGCAATAGGGAGGGTGGGTTTAAATTTGACTAATCCTTTCGAACATGTATAGCATTTTAGAAACTAGTTTGTAGAAGTTGATTTATTTATAATAACTACGATTAATATTATGCATATTATTAGATCGCATACTGAGATTTCAAATTCACAATAAAAAAAGTTAAAAATAATATCTTTAAATTGCTGACCTGGATAGAATTTATTTGAATCTTCCAATTATTGGTTAGGTATTCGATTTTCCTTATTCAATGTTAATTAGCGTTGATCAATATTGTTGCGATGAATATAAAATCAGATGAATTAATTTAAAAAACCAGAGTCGGACTAGAAATTATTTTAGATAATAATTATTGAATAGTTTTGTTGTTAAGGTACCCAAAACAAAAAAAGTATAAAGTGTGGCATACCATTATACTCAGGAGACCGAGTTCTTTCAAAACCTGAAATAAAAAATACAGGTTCACAGGTTTAAAAAAAATTAAGTTGGCCTCTGTATCTCACAAATTATCAGTTAATTTGAAAATCTAAAAATACTATCAGATAGCCCTAATAAAGTGGCTATGAGAATGTGAAATTAGTTTTTTGATTTTCTTAAAAGTAACGATTGGAAAAAATATAATTTATTTTCAAAAAAATCCGGTTTTTCCAAAAAAACTGAGCAATCGCTGAAATTTTTAAAACTTCTAAGCATCTTGGTGAACATCCCAAAGCACAACTTTGCCCCAATTTAAACATGTTCGTATCTATTACGGTTACCGAGATACCAATGCTCGTATCTCGAATTTGTAGCACCCTGTATACACAAAAATATTACTCTCTTATTTTCTCTGAAGTATTAATATATATTTATTCAACTTAAATTTGGCAATCGAGCAATCCCTTTTGAATAAGGTCACGACAAACGTATTAAAGCATTATTTCCTATAATAAAAGTTACAAGACTAGACGGGGGATATACTATCAAATACCTAAACACTAATGTCAAATACAAAATAATTTTTCTTATCGATAGAAAAAAATCACACTTCATTTGTGCTTGGAGTAAGATTCTTAAATCTACTTAAAACTGATGTTACACCATTTTCAGATTAATTTAATTAAGTTACGAGTGGCTGAAGACGGTGTAAGACGGAGTTTTGATGCTACATACGCCAACTCATCTACGTATTTTAAGCTGCACTTTCGTTTAGAATGAATTTTGAGACTACAATATTATAAAATATAGGAATTTTGTGAATCAATTCCGACTAGAAACTACAGTTTTGAGATTTCTTTCAAATTGTTACCCACTGGCTAAATACTACAGTCGCTGTCGTCGGATAATTCCAAGGCTCCTTCTAAATTTTCGGAGAGTAGTTCTTCATTTCCTTCATCGGACGAGCTAAATATTTAAAAATAGTAAGTATGTGCTATTTTAATGTATGTTTAGCTGTATCGCAGAACAATCCAGGGAGCAGGAATATTTTTTTTTTATAAAAAATAATGATATACAATCCAGTTCTGAATAGATGATATCACATCATATTGAGTCACAATTACGTTGATGCCTCTAAAGGTTTTTTTTGGAACATAGTCTCGTGTTGTCATTAATTTTCTATCAGAAGGACTATATCAAATCACATTTTAACTGCTTGAAAGAGGCTTAAATTTAGTTTAACCTTTATTTTATACCTTAAAATAATGAAATGGAATAAAAAAAATAATGGAATAATGGAATAAAAAAAATATATAAATAATGGAATCCTTTATTTTATACCTTAAGAAACCTCTGTTTTTATTTTGTAATCGCTCATAAAAACGCTGCCCCTTTGATTATCAGTAGACGATTTTAGACATTCACGCTTTTTTTATTCTTATTTTCGCCATTGATAAAAAAATAACAACCGTTTTAAAATAATGTTTCACCATTTTTTTAGGAGCCTCTAATAAAAAACATGGTGTCCCATTTTCGTGTGTTTTATGGGGTTTCTCGTTTATAAGTAGAGATACAAGGATGCGGTTTTCACATCACTGTGCTACTTTATGAAACTAAAAATGCTACACACATATTTGTCCTAGTCCCCTTGGTTTCTGAAATACAGGGCGAAAATAAAAATGTTGCATGTTGTTTTCCACCCCTTCATATCTCGGTTATCTTATAACTTATTCAAAAGGTGAAAGCTGAGCCCCGTAAAGTTTTTCACGTAGGGTCCAATGGAACTAGATTTTCGCTGGGAGCTGTCATTCTTGAAATATGACCCAAACTGATATTTTTTTAACGGAATATTCAGTATATTACTTTTTTATTTTATTTTTCTTGTAATGAGCTTTCTAAAAATATAGTATACTAGGGTCAGCATTCCTCGTTTTGGGTGCCGAGGGGTAGGGTCAACACGCTTAGTAAAATAAGATGTACTGAATAAAGACAGAGGGCAAGTATTTTCCCAAGCGCATGGAATCTAGCGTCAGATAAAGTGGTTATGTAATAAATGCTTATTTTTACGCTCTCCGACTTACTAGATTGCCATAGCGATTCACTCCTATACAAGTAAACGCCGACCCAAGGTTTCGCTTGCCAGCAGGGTATACCGGGTGCGTTTCAAAAGTGGCTCACCCCTATAACTTTTATATTTTTTCAGATAAAACAACGATATTTGGTATGTTAGTATATGCGGTTCATAACGAGAATTTGACTCAAAATACCAAGTGTGTGGTATCAAATTATTTGTAAAAAAATGCTTTTTCCAAATATGCTAATGAGCCACCCTCGTTCCATTTGAAAAAATTGAGATATGATTGAAAATACGATTTGGGCATCTTTTACCGGCCAGGACAAGACACTAAAAAAAGACGATCAAATCTATTTTTCCAAGGCTCATTGATTAAAAATGAATATTTTTAACACAGCTATGGCACTCTAGATTGAAATTTAAAATAGAATTTGTTTTTTCAGAATGCCATTTTCTATCAAATAAAGTAAAAAAATACCGAGGGTGCCATTTAAAAATCAAGAGTTGTAGGTGTCATTTCCGGTGAAACCGGAAGTGACCGAAAACAATTGAAAACGTCAATCAATCCCAATTTATGTTCTATACTAACATACCAAATCTCGTTTTATCTGAAAAAATAAAAAAGTTATAGCCACTTTTTGAGACGCACCCGGTATACTTTGCGTATCTCTGTATCTCTTTGTATCTCTACTCATAAACGAGAAGCCTTGTAAAACACACGAAAAATGATTTACACTTATTCTAATCAATGATTATAGGAGAAGAAATATAAGCAGTATCAAATAAGTAGCGCTACATAATAACATTTATTAATAATATTAGTCGGTTAGTCAGTTAGTATGGCAGATATTACACATAACAACCCAGTATATATTAAAATATTTATTTAGTTTTGTAATTTATTATGCAGAAAATCGTTTGTTAGAACAAACATAATCACAGATAAATAATAGATGTGATGTCTAGTGACTTTCACTGAGATTTTTGTGGAACACTTCGAAAATCGTACGCTAATTGTTCGCCCAGAACTATTTTCACTGTGGCTTAAATTCTAGAACAGTTTTCGAATGTTTCGAGATCTACAAAATACATCTGAAACTACACATTTTACTACAGCAATCTTCAATTAGAACAGACGAAACTATAAACAGCAGTCAAAAAAAAATCTGGTACGTCGAGCCCGATACCATTTTTAGGACTATCTTGATGAAAATGCTATAACGAGAAATTTTAAGTATATTTTTGCCAGAAGATCTCATCTATTATTTACATGACATTACATGCTTCCTTTTATTTCATCTTACCCTATCATAGCCACACTCGTATTCCCTTGAACACAATTAATATAAATAATTAGTTTTAGATAAGAATAAAAATAATCACTATAATACATATTTCAGTTTTTAATTTCTAATTTCATCCCTTGTTAATATAATTAAAATTTCGAATCAAAAGTTAGAGTACACTTAAAATTATTAAATATAGTTTTATTTTTGAATCCATCACCAAGTTACTAGAATATGTTATATTTCAAAAAATTATATACAGGGTGAGTTTCCTACGATGTTCTCTATGGGTATCTCGGAAACTACTGGAGATAGAGTCGGTTAAATGAGGAAAGAATTGCAGTTTTGTGGGGTCAGAAACATGCGCTTTTCAGATTTTTGTAAAAGTTTATGGCTTACTAGATATTTCGAAAAAAAACAAATTTCGGCTATTTCAAAAATTGTCCCTAATTCCATTATAATCTATTTTAGACAAAAAGTTTTCAGATAAAAGTTGTAGATAATCACATCCTTAATAAGATGGTGTCCTCCGTTTTTTTCTAAAGCCTGTAATTTTTGACATATGACACAAACATATGTTTTTTTAAATGGAAACCATAGTTGGCCATGACTTCATAAAAAGCGCTATTTTTTAATCTTTTCAGCGATATAAGACTTTAATATGTTTCTTTCAAAAAATTACTGAGTTATAGCGAATTCTTATCATTTTTAAACAATTTCACTTAGACATGGGAACAAGTTCAATTGTCGTTGCTCTCAGTAATGTGAAACTGTCACATCCAAACTTTGTAAATTAAAATAAACAAAAATTGTAAATATGAATTTCTCAAATAAAGAAAAGCGTGTAAGCGTGACCGGTGAACGTTACTTACGTTTTTTAGAAAAGTTAAAGTTAGATACTCGCGCACCATTAGAGTGGTTCCAACATGACTTTCATTGTGACAATCCCCCTTATAATGAATGAAATGTTAAAAATCGTATCATAATTATGTAAACTTGCTTAATTATGCAATTGCATGGGCCTCTATCCATTTTAGATTTTTTTAACAAGGTTTAGAAAAGAACTTATGAATTTAGAGAGGCACTCGAAGAGGCGGTACGGGAGAAGTTTATTAAAGTCGACCGGTCGTTCTGTGGGAAAAGCTTGTAATTCAGTTTTAAAAAGATGCATTTTATGTACTCAAAACAATGGCGGTTTTTTTAACATTTTCTAAAATAACTTAAAGTGTATGTAGTGATATTAGTTTTTTTAAGTTTTAGCTTATGTAATGTAAATTTTAAAGGACCATTTAATAAAATATTCTGTTTTTTTATAAGGTATAAATCATAACAGAATAAGAATACCATACCGACTAAGTGAAATTTGTGAAGAAAGATAAGAATTGGCTATAACTCAGTAATTTTTCGAAAAAAAGATATTACAGCTTATTTCACTGAAAAGCTTAAAAATGGCGCTTTTTATGAAGCCATGGCCAACTATGGTTTCCATTTAAAAAACATATGTTTGTGTCATATGTTAAAAATGACAGGCTTTAGAAAAAATCGGAGAACACAATCTCACTAAGGATGTAATTATCTACAACTTTTATCTGAAAACTTTTTGTCTAAAATAGATTATAACGGAATTAGGGACAATTTTTAAAATAGCCGAAATTTGTTTTTTTTTTCGAAATATCTAGTAAGCCATAAACTTTTTCAAAAATCTGAAAGACGCATATATATGACCCCACAAAACTGCAATTCTTTCCCCATTTAACCGACTCTCTATCTCCAGTAGTTTCCGAGATACCCAATAGAGAACATCGTAGGAAACTCACCTTGTATAATATTGTAATAGATTGTTCAATATTTTCATTTGGTATAATTATTTGGGTATCTATTTTATAATAATAATTTCATTAAGCATAATACTTACAGGCTATCATTTTGATCATTTCCGCCTTCTTCTGCCACTAAAAGTTCGTACTCTTCAGCGGCGTACCTATCCCAATCAGACATCTAAAGAAAAAAACAATATTTATTAAGAGAAAGATATAACTTTATCAAGTATAAAAAAATGTTTTTAACAATTGTCCAGTGAGAGAAGGAACAATTTCGCAGGCAAATTCCTAAAATTTACAGAAAAAAATTACCTTTGAATTAAAATATCAGTTACTGTTTGTTAACAAACAACTATCACTGCCAACATTTTATTATTGCACTACAACAGAGGGCTACCTTTGAAGAAGAAGATTAAGGAAGGAGCATATCAAAAATCTTAGATCGACGGGGTCGACTTAAATTCCGGTTTATCAGTGCCGTGCTAATTTTATTCAAAACGTCTAAAAATATGATGTGGGTAGACTCAATAAATGTTGTTTTATTTTACGTTGTCAATAAATGTTGGTAGTTATTAAAATTGTTATAAAAATATACAATTTTAATAAAATATATAAGTTATAATAATTATTTATTAACACAAACATCCGATACGCTACTGAAGCAGGTAAGTCAAATTGAATTATCTAAATTCTTTGGCATCTAATCTTTGACAAGTAGTAAATAAAAGCAAAAATGCAAGGAAAAATATATAATTAGTTAATTTTAAGCGAATTTCTCATAAATTATCGGTTTACTAAACGTATGTATATTATATATAGTCACTTACTAACTAAAAGTTATTCCATTATTTAACTCGATTTTTGACCGAGATCTACCGCACACTACACAACCAACTATTTTAGAATCTTTTTCGATAAATCGCAATAATGTCAGTGTTATTCAAGTTCTGCTACAATTTCCTTCTATATTTACTAGTGATGTAAACTTTAGTTACTTTTTATGGACTCGTAACTACTACTTTTGGTAATAGGACTCGTTACTTTAGTTACTCGTTACTTTGGTACTTAGTATCGCTACTTTATAATCGTTGTTTTGTGTACAGGTTGGAACACTTGGGCTTGACGTGGAACTTCGTTACTTATTGTGCGCGGCGATCTTCGTTGCATGCTCGGTTTAACCTATTAGGGGTTTCTACTTTCTTCTAGTGTAAGGGCTTAATAGGATAATTTCAATACTCGGTATTCAAGTACTGAATAATATGTTTTTAATAATATGTATAATATTTTTATAATGATATGTTAAATAAAACTATGTACTATTAATAAAATTAAAAATAAAAGAAAACAAATCAAACAAATAAAATATGTGTATAATAAATATAAAGTATTTTTTTATATTCTCTCTCTCTCTCTCTCTCTCTCTCTCTCTCTCTCTCTTTGTATTACATTAATAAATAGGCAAACATTAAAGAGTAACATAACAAAAAATGTATATATTTTTGTTAAAATGTAAAAATATTAAAGAAATGTATATTCCTCTGTGGCGGATTCATCTCTTCAAAAAAGTCCTTTGGATTAAAGCCCCAGCAGTGTTTACTAAAAATTACTATTTTTACTTTGTAGATTTTCTTACAGTTAAGTGGCGAAATATCTATTCTCTTTTGAAGAAGAAAAATATTTATTTTTAGCTTTTTCAGATGTTAACATTTTTTGTGACTAACGTGAATCCATTTTTAATTAATATCTAAGACATATTAATCTAAATAAACAATTCTATTCTATTAATAAAAAGCGACAACAAACGGCAAAGAGGCAGGGCCGCCTCCGGGTCGGCATGAGTCAATCATAATAAATAAAAATATCATACATTTGCCATCCAAAACACCGGCCGGCGTCAAGTCAACACTTTAAACATAAACATATTGATACCAACTAGACCTACGTCGAAGTAAGGAATATTTCAGTATCGAGTTTTGTGTCCTCGGTTCGTGCATTTCTAGGGATTAGGATTACTGCCGGCGCAAAAGTAACGAATTAGCTTAGTAACGAGTAACGAGTCCTAAATTCAAATAGTAAGCGTTACTTCGAGTCCTCGTAAAGTAACTGTTACTTTGAAACGATTACTTAGAATTTTTACATCACTAATATTTACTACCTTTAAACAACTATCAGTAGTAGAATAAATAGTAACATAAAATAAGCTCAGTAAAGATTGATAAATCCACAAAATTTCAAATCTAATTCAAATGTGTCAAATGAACCGTCAAACAGAACTGTCAAGGATCCCTATCCTAGGGCCCTTTATCTGTCTACCTTGCATGAATACATGGAGAGCGTTATTATACTCCTTCCGTAATCTTTTTATTCAAAGAGGGCTACAAATATTTGATTTGGGCCTCCCTAAAATAAATTTCTGTATCCGCCCCTGAGTCTTTACCTCCATGCCATCTAAGTCGTGATCTCGCTGCGAAGCGAAGGGATCTCGCTGTTCGTGATCTAAGTATTTCTCCAGATTGAAGAATGTATCGAAAAAGATCGAAGTCATTTTACAATGTTTCAAATCACTTAGAGATATTTTCCCTGGAATTTTTGGTTTAACCATATCAAGCATTTGGCATAGACAGTCCTGCAAAACGAAAGCTTAGAAAATAATTATCTATTACAAATATAATAACATTTACCTGGAATGGTAAAGTCTCAATACCAATGCTTTCCATCCGCTGCATTTGTTCTTCATAGAAGTATTCCAGTTCATACATAGATAAAAATCCGTCTCCGTCCAGGTCCATGCAACGGAACCAATATTCGATGGCGGTAGGGTGGAGTTTGTCCTCTTCGCTCAGCAGAAACCAGACAAAATCTGTATATGACATTCTTTCTTCTTGATGGCGTTTCGTACCTCTGGTTACACAGCCACTGAATATTCTGTCAATTATTCGAGACGATAAAGCTGAAAGATAAATATACTTTGTATATATATGAAAGTTCTATTTCAAAATGGGCCCAAACACCAGACGTAGGTATTTGCTATTGCGAATATTTACTATTGTTGATTATTATTATAGGCTTGGTGCATTTCAGTTGATTTTAAAAATTCCGATCGCAGCGCTCGATACGGCAGAAATTAGAAATGCCCGACTAAAGTATTTCACGCAAAAATTCAAAATTAAACCGTTACCGGGACTACCTGAAATGTTGCACCCAACATTACTTATGTTGTTGGGTTTTGAGGAAAAAATATATTTAAAATTTTTGGGCGAAAAAAACTACCTGTCAAAAAAAATTGTATAGCCTAAAAGTAAAATTTACTGATTACCGCAACCACGTTGACATCAAGAGAAGACATGTGGCTATCTATTTCAAAAATTAAATTATTCAAATGTCATATAATAATGGCGGTAACTGTCATAGAATTGAGCGATTAAAAAAGTTTGATAAATATTTTTTTTCAAATGGAAACCCGCTTTTTTATTTCACTAATGAAAAGGATTTTCAATTCGTTACTTTTTAACTATACATGTTCCTATACCTAAAATAAATCGTTTTTAAGTTATTTAAAATTTAATTGGAAAACGTATAATTTTTCTTTATTTTATCTAGCTTCCTTTGACATTAAGTGTCAAACGGTCAGACAATTTATTTCCTTCCATCTGTCAGAAAACGAGTTATTTGAATTTCCTGTATTATAAATGCTGCCTGCCTTAAGAGTTTAAAAAGTGTATTTATAAAAATATATCTCGTATTTTCGCTCGCTGTGATATCTAATAGTGGATATTATTAATAATATTCCGTATGATTGAAAAAAAAACAGCGCAAAGTTGGCTCGGAAATGATGCTGCCTTTTGAACAAAGCGTCACAATATGATATTGCCAGATCTATTATTTTATATCACTTGACGTTTAAAGTCATAGGCTACTGGTTAAAATCAAGAAAAATATATGCTTTAAAACTAAATCTTAAATAACTTAAAAACGATTTACTTTAGGGATAGGAATATGTATAGTCAAAAAGTAACGAATTAAAAAAAACCTTTTCATTAGTGAAATAAAGAAATGGGTTTCCATTTGAAAAAAATTATTTATGATCATTTTTAAATCGCTCAATTCTATGACAGCTGCGGCCATTATTATATGACATTCGAACAATTTAATTTGGCACAGTGGCTGTGGGTAATCACTAAATTTGACGTTTAGGCATACACAACATCTAAAATTATAATTAACGTTTAAAAAATTGCATTATAGCCGAAATAGCGCCAGTTATGACCCCACTAGCAAAACCGGTGCGCAAACCAATGCGCGCTACCGTAGTTGAACTCGTCTAATAATTTTTATTAGCTTAAATGATAAATCATAAAATTAGACCTTCTGAAGATATCAAAATATTTACTTTTATTTTTATATTTAGAATTAACACAAATTATATAATTATATAAAAAAAAATTCGTCTATTCTCTATTTAAACCCATGTATTGTTTAGTCCGCTGTTTACAGTAATCTCCGATGGTGGCAGCATGGTGCTTTTTCCGGCGGAGAACGCACCAAGCCTATACAGCCTGCCTTAAGTTAAAGGCAGACTCTGACGACTAGTGTACTTGGCAAACATTTTTATTGACACACAGCGTCCGGTGATAGTTCAGCGTAGCTCCTATAATAAATAACTTAGAAATTCTGTATAGACGCCCGACGCAACCTGTATACCCTGTGTACCAATAACAAATGTTTGTTAAGTACACGAGTCGTATAAGCTGTGTAAACCAAGCAAAGAGTAGATCGCGTATTAAGTCGTAGTGAGTTACTATTAGTGGCCGTATACATGCGTCGTGCATTGTCTTGGGCGGTATAAAATTTAATTAGAAAGTAACAAAATATAGATAATACATACCATGGTCGTTGTGTCGCGTCAGATCTTGCTTATCTATAAAAAGATCATGATCCCTATCTAATTCCCAGAACTTGCAATAGATAACGTAAAAGTGCTCGTAGCTAAAATACTGAGTAATTTGGTTAATATCTTCTTCCTCTTCGAGTATCTGAATTACGTTTAACAAATTGGAGCGCCTTAGTTCGGGAACTGTGATCTTAGCGGACCAAGAACGATTCACGCAGTAATAAATACGACCAATCACGGTATGGACATATCTAGAATGGAATTCGGTGGCTTCTTTTAGGAAAGTAAGACCGGGATGAGTTTCTACGACATCTTGAACCATGGGTATAAAGTCCTCTGGTACCAGATATTGCCTACGACCACGGGTTAGTATGTAAATAAACCTGGAAGCCGCGTCGTGACATGAGGAAGCCATTCTAGAATAGAAAGAATACATTTATAATAGTTTTATATAAAATTATTATATACCCACCCTTGCCAGAATGTCATAAACTGATCAAAAGTACAGCTACCTTTATCAGCACATGCAGCTAAGTATAATGGAGTTTTCCAATACAACGGCAATTGACAAGCTTGAGTAATAGTGCCAAAGTGTTCCCTGAAATATATTAAAAATGTACGAAAATTAATAGGTAAATCGATTGACTAGGCATGCTCAATATAAAGCCCTCCGCACACGGGTCGACTTGCGATGCGGTCGACACGATTGTAATGACGTCAGAATTCCGTCGTTCGGTTTGGTTTGGTTTGGTGTCCACGTTTTCTTTCCACGCTTCGTATGGAGGTTGACCGTAAGAAGAAACATATCTTATGGGACTTTATTTAAAAAGTGGGCACCAAAATGGGAAGAATAAGGGTTCACTAAATAGCCACAGTGTCGCTAACAAGCAATAATGGAGCGAACTGAACTTAGCGGTTATAAATAAAGTGAAGAACAGGCCTTCAGAAATCACATATTTATCTCTCTCTGCAATTATTTCTCGTTCTAAAAATGGTTGGCGCTTCTTTTCAATGTAGATTTTTTTACAGCAGCGCCCTCTTAAGTCTTCCCTCTTTGATGATCACTTTTCAATACACGAAGATATTTCTCCATTAAAACGGAGCCACTATTTTTCTTCTTTTTTTAAACAAAAGAGTTTGCTTATCCTAAAAATGAGCAGTTCTAGTAATGAGAAGAGTTTTGTAACAGCTGGCGTTTATTTATTCATCCGTACATTGAAGCTTCTTTTATATGATTATAATGGTTGTTTTGCCCCTATTACTTTATGAAATATTAATCTTTAAGATTATCTCGATATCTAATGAAACCTTACCCAAAAGAGATTATAAAAAAGGTTTTAATCTACTGATTAAGCCAAGCAAGAAACACGGTGTAATGTACGCTCAGTAAGATTTTGAATCGTTTGGAAAATTGAGTGAGATACGGTGTCACAATATGAATACGGTCATTAAGACTATAAAGTTTGCATGACACAATTCTCTGCCAGAAAAAAAGAAGGGTGTAAATATGCACTGAAACAGGTAGAAGTAATACTAAATAATGTACACTAATTTACACCAAGAATACACAATTACTAGCCTGTAGCCTATGCATTACGATTAGCAAATTATTTTCTAATGCCCCTGGCCTCATCATCTTAGCAATTAATTTCAATAGCCAACAGGTTTATTGGATTTAAATATATCTATTCTGACGACATACATTAAGGTTGATTCTCACTATACCTTCCGTTTCCATTCCATATCCGTTACGTATTTTTTATTGTATTGGCGCTATACGTAAGCTTCCGTTCCGTATCAGTTCCATACTTTTTATTGTATAATTTATATCATTACGAAAGTTTTATTTTAAAAATTTGTATAGTTTGAAAAAGGTTATAATAGATTCAATTAAGAGGTGAAAGAATAAATAAATATCAGCAAAATGTTAACAAAGCTGGTACAAATGTAAGAACTTGACAACGCTGTTTCCGATACGCTTCAGTCCGTCGGCCAAAAAAATGTATGGAAGGAAAGGATATGAAAAGCAAGGGAAACGGAACAGATAGTGTGCATTGTCCTATTCATTTACATGATATAATATTTTATGTAAACGGAAGGGAAACGGAAGGTATAGTGAGAATCAACCTTTATAAGGAAACGCGCGATCCGCCCGATTCACGTGCTTTATTTCTGATCGCATGAGATTAAAAACGATGGAATCCAGAATCGTACGTTTTTAGAGAAGCACTATGCTATTTAGACGACCAGATTGCTTTGCATATCGCCTCGTGTGAGGAGGGCCTAACAGTTTTATAAAATTAATGTCTTACCTGGAAGCCCTATCACCAATACCAATGAAAGCAGCTTTAACTTTAGCTCGCAGTACTTCCAGTTGACCAGGAGGTCCAGGCTTGCCTACTGGGTAATGGAATCTTGGTATATTAACATTCCTATGGGCTCTAACATGCCTTTGAAGAGTGGTGTGTTGAAGATTAGACTGTTTTAACTGAGGCTGAAAAAAATGTCTTATGTAAATTTGGTTCAATTAATGTTTTACAATGAGATCCTTCAATTAAAAATATTCGTAATATTGATTAGAGATTTAAATTCTCTGTAAACTTTGGTGAACTGTTTTTGAGAAGTAAAAATATTTTGTAAGAAATTAGCAAAAAAAACTATAAAGGCATAAAAAAAAATTCCTTTTAAGGAAAAAATCCTTGATAAAATTCTATATTCTACATTAATTCTAGAGTAAAATGAGATCGTATTTATGCTCATTTTGGCGAGTCTAGAGGTTCACCTAGACGTCATTAAATAAAAATTGACATAAAACTTGTCAAAAATTAACACTAATTATAGAAAAATTGAGAAAAGGATAGAATGTTTCCAGACACAAAAATCTATTTCCAAAAAGATATTTTTTCTTGAATTTTAAATTTAAAAAGAATTTTTATTCAATATAAAAACCAATTACAACATTCTTAAGGCCAATTGGCCGTAAGCGCCATTAGGAAATAAAGAGAAGTACAGGCCAAGTAAATGACGTATAGGGCTTGACCTCGCCAAAGTTATCATGGATTGTCATTCCCCAGCCGTCTTCGATGCCATTTTTTTCGATCGTATGGTATAAATACAAGTTACATAAACTTGTACTAAATAATAAAATAAAATATTTAATGAATAACTTCAATGATTGCTAATAAACATTATAGAAACTTCAATGATTGCTAATAAACATTATAGAAACTTCAAGAATTACAGAAGTAAGAACAACAAGAGATAGCATCACTACTTATTTAAAAGTGTTTGATTTCGACCGCGAGACAGTATCAATGGACTTTTGATTGTAACAAAACGTAATTTTTTAATTATTGTTACCAAGTCCCGAAAGTATCGAAAGCAACGGGATTTTATAATTTCGAGTTTCGGTTCTTTCATGTCTCAAAAATATCAGGATGTTCTTTTTTTCCCATTTTTCCCGTTTCGCCGGAAAACGGAAAATTTTCAAGACAATTTTGATAAAACTTCATGATACTGAAAATAAAAATTTTAAAAAAGACAGGTAATTTAAATCGAAAAGAAACGGTACTCTTTAAAATACAATAAAAACGTGATATATCTATAAAAGGAACAAAATGTAACAAGAATTAAAAAAATTGATACTGATTTATTTCATGGTTTCACTGCCTTATTTTTTACTAAGCTATTTTTTCAGTTATGACAACCTAAGATTTCTACTAAAATCACTGGAATTGCAATAATATCAAGATACTAACTGTTGAGCATTGTTAAGTAGGTATAAAAATCGACATTATATCCATTTTCATCTATATTCCTTTATTCTACGATTAATTCTACACTATGCCACTACTTGCAGTAATAATTTAAAACTGCTTTAGTAATTCTCATTGTTAAAATTGCTAGAAAAAAAATAAAAACATCTATACTTTAAATTTTGAGAAAGACCGTTCTTTCGAAACAAAGAAACGTCTAATTAAATTAAAATTAAATAATTAATAACAATAAATTAATTAAATGCAGACCAAAGAACGTTTTTTTACGAAACGAATTGGTTTTATTTTCAGCCGAACTTACGTTTCAGTATAGCCCTATTGTATATGTATATGTAATAACAAAACTACATATTTTTATATACTTCTGCTAAAGGTGTAGGAGCAGCATAAAGAATTAGATTAGGAAATTCATTGAATAAACGGCTTTTATTGCCACCCACAGATGGGCGGTCAGCGGATGCAGACAGGTGTGACATTATGAGTTTATCCAATTATTACTCCATATTATGAATAATTATCTAAAGCGTTCCCCACAACATATGGATAAAAATAATAAACAAAAAGTATGGAATATTAAAAAGAACGCTAACTGGAGAAAAATAAACATTTCTAATAAAAAGAATTTAATTATTATTCTAAATCTCTGTAAACAGGTTACTATAAAACAAAGACGAAAAAAAATATACTCAAATGGCTTCTCTTATTTAACACTTTTGTCAATCCAGTCTAGTTCGTTGAAAAAAGAATCTTGAGTTTAGAAATGGTCTTAAACGGTTTATTTAGACATAGGCTAATGTATCGAGCTCGATAAGAGAAACAGAATTAAAATCTATTTTTATTTTTCGTCTTTTATACTGAGGGCTGGCAAATGTTAGTCTTGGGTCGAGATTTCCGTATATAAGAAGAGTACAATGCGTTTGTAATGTACTGAACAAAGAGAGAACAGTAAAAACGTTGCCAAAAGTATGAAATAAACTGAGAAACTGTGCACATTGCTAAGAGACGTGGAAGAGGATATAGCAGATTTGTCGCAGTCGACCGATCGCCGGTCGACCCAATCAGTACCTCCGTCAGTACTGAAAATTTTAGGTAAAGGTATGCATCATACGTTCAGCTTCACGATTAATTACGTCTCGTGATACTTTATTTGTTTATTTATTAACGAGTGGTTGTAATTTTCCCTGTAGCTTGAAAAATTTTAAGTTCAAGTTAGAAACACTTGCACTTTTGGTAAAAATAAGTGGAATTGAGTTGGTGTTCGACAGTGGTCGCGCTATTAGAATTCTGAATTCAAAAATCGATATCTCGAAATCCATTAGACATAAGTGATTGTACTTTTTTCAAAAACTTTCTTAATATTTCTACTATATTTTCTTCACAGACAGCATGTGAAAGTCTTTACAAATAAAAAAAGTTACACGATTGCTGAAAATTCCAATGCACTAAAAGTAAATGGATGGGTTGTTTGAAATTTTTGAATGGAAAAAACAAGCCTAACGAATTTTTCTTATTTAAACATCTTGTAAAATATTCGATCTTTAGAATAAAAAAAGTTTCAATATCTAAGTGGTTCTTTCGCAATTACTGACTTTTTCTCGTAATAAAAAAAATGACACCTTAACGATATCCTTATAATTCCAATTCAGATGCTCAGAAACATATCTAATGATTTTTTCTAGTTATCTTTTCGAAAAATAAGTCTTAAAAATAAGCGGTTTGCAATCGTGATTCTACTTTACTTGATAGGGAAAGGCGTAACGGAGAAATGTGGCAACGTAACAACAGCACACCGTCGCATTTCTCTCACTCCGACTTAATAAGATCCCTACTATGCGATTTACTTCCACACATGTAGATACCGACCCAAAAGTAACAGTTGCCAGCACGGTATGCCAAACTAGACATCCAACAAAAAAACTATTCTGTAAACAAAATTGAAAATCGCAAAATTTATTTTTTTAATAAGTTTTATTTATTTTACCATACAATCGAAAAAATCTGCGTTAAATACGGCTGGAGAATGACGATCGATAATAATTTTGGCGAGGTCAATGGCTATCATTTATAAATGAAAATAGATGATATATAAAATACCATACCAGAAATGGTTTACCCTGTATTTTACGTAATAATTAAAAAAAAACGTTTAAAGCCAGACTGCAAATTTTAAATGAAACAGCAGTTTATTTTGATGGACCAAGTACCCATCTATTTTATTTTTGAGGGTTTCTTAATGTCTCCCTTTATAAGTTTCAATGATTGATATAATAAATAATGCTATTCAATGAGATTCTATTCAATAATGCTATAATTAAATATGCTAAATTATAATAATGCTATTCACTTCAGATTATCATCGACTGCTCAATAAACAGAATAAGACATTTAAAAAAGATATTATGAAAATATCTGTACAATATGAGCGATATTTCGGGAGCAGAAAGATTACAGTTCATATATTTTATTTTGGGCCCATAATTAAAATAAAAATATCATAATTTGACATTATATAGTTGTATAACAATCGACCATTGTTGGCGTAGGTGATAAATATTTATATTCGTTTCATCAGTCAACACGAACTCTCCTCAAGTCAAGGTCGATAGACATATGCGGATGCCTACAACTTGTTCGACAAGTCGGAAGAAGATGCAATTCACTTTACGAGTTAGTGCCATGTTTTATGTATATCGTAATTAAATGTCTCTATGTATGCCTTTTACTTTATACAACTTCGCACACGATATATAGTCTTCTAAAGTAAATATTAAGGTAATTAAATTAAAGAGAGCAACAGTAATTCAATTATTTTTGTAATTTGACATGATTAATTTCAAAATCGTTACCTACACAAATCGCAATTTAATTTTGCTTTTTACAGAATGAATTCGAAAAATTACTAATTTAATTTCTATTAAAATAGTTGAATAGGTACCTATCACTTCCAGTAAAAAACTTAACTAAACTTATTATAATCTATGCATTTTAAATGACACTTCTAATAACGATTTATTAGTATAAGATGTGATCCTATGTGATAAAAATGTGATCCTACGTGGTAAAAAATATTAGAAATAAAATAAAGACCTCGACTGTTCAGCGATCGTTCAACTTTACATTATCACCATTTGTAAAATATGCGTTTTAAACGGCCTCTACACTATTCATGTTGTTGGTGGATACCAAAACTGTGACCCATGATTACGCATGGACCAGTTGCTTGGTACAAAAAAACTAGAGTAACGTACAGCAAGGCAAAACCTGTGCAAAGTACAGAGACTGGCACGAATCTGCATCACAGGTGCCATGAGAACATGCCCAACAGCAGCAATGGAGGTTATCCTAGACCTAACACCTTTGCATATTGTCGTCGGTAGTTATGCCAATGCGATAATGATTAGAAGGGTCATTGATGGAAACAGTACTGTGAGAATTTTCAGGCCAGGGGCTTGGAACACTCTCAAATAAAATTCCACTCCTCCAACTCCCAGTGGATGATATACCAAGAATTTACAACTTTGCGAAACACCTCGCTGTAGTATTGAGCAATAAATAGTATTGGAAAGACATAAACGATTGCTCAGCATGTAAAAGAGCATACCATAATGTGGTATACTGATGATTCCAAAACCAAAGCAGAGAGGGATACGAGTATGTAAGCTACTACGACTATGTAGGATGCTGGAGTAGGTCCAATTCAATCAGAAATATACGTTATCGAAAGATGCGTACCAGGTACAGCTGGTTCTAAAAAAATGAATACGACTTTTTACACATTTTTTTCGAATATTTGGGCAGTGTATATTTATGTGTCAAGTATATTGACATGTTAGGTTAGGTTAGGTTATTGTGACATTGTATAAAACAACTTTGCTTTTGACAAAGTGGCAAATAAATTTTTCAGAACGTCAGCATGACATGAGTAGAAAAATGGGGGACTGGTATCATAGAATATACTGCCCGAAATAATAAAAATAGGTTTTAAATCGTACTCAATTTTATTGGAACCAGCTGTACAATGCGTACGAAGATGCGTCAGATACTGGCTTTTGTCAAAGTCCTGAGACTGTATGATTAGTTGTAACTCGTTATAACTCAAGAAGAACCCTCTTTACCATTCGACCTTGACCTATTTCGGATATTTCGCGAATAGTGTGGCCGTTTTAGAGATGTTTTAATAAAGTCGTCACGAACGACTGGAACATTGATTTTAGTGTTGATGATTAGACTGTCATTGATATGACAACTGATTTTAGTGTTACGTTAGATATATTCATTGAGGGACTCGATTATATTTTAGTTTTATTTATTTAACATAATATAGTTAACTACATACTAACCTGGGATTTACTAATTTGTGGTACTGGCGCTCGAACTCTTTTATCTAACAGCAGGTCGCTAGGACACCTTTCAAAAATAAGAACTCTTTCCGCTACGGAACCTCTCGTAAGGAATGGTCTTACAGGGTTGGTTGAGGCTTGTCTAAGGTGTTGTCGTTGGCTGGTGGTTAATTCAGGATGAGGAACCTGTAATAAAACATTAAATTTAATATAATTACATCATTTTGGAGTATACAGTAGAATCGATTATCCGAATAGAGGTTAACGTTGGAAATATCTTTTAATAAATAGGGTCTAAATGAAAAAGTGCAAAAAGACTTTTAGAAAATAAAGTGGTATTTCAGAATCACAATCAACACTAGACAAAGAGTGTAATGACATGTGTTGTCTTATGCCTGGGCCGCTTATGTGGCAGTTACCCCAGTATCCTTCAGGCAGAAATTTACGCTATCGAAAGATGCGTTCAATTTATCTTAGATAGGAACTATCGAAAACAGGAAAATGCCATCCTATCCGATAGTCAAGCAGCACTTAACGCAATCAACTCAGTAACCATAAATACGAAGTTGGTCAAAGAATGCATACAGAAGCTCAACAAATTAGGCAAAGAAAATAAAGTCCTCCTACTCTGGGTGCCTGCTCGCCAAGGGATAGAAGGCAATGAAAAAGCAAATGATCTAGCTAGGAAAGGAGCGAACACTCCACTAACTGGACCAGAACCGTTCTGTTTTCCAAACGGGAACCAACTGAAAGCGGAACTGAAGAATCTGGAAGACTGCATCCGTAACTTGGAATGGGTGTCCTCCACCGGTCTAAGACACTCGAAAAAGTTCCTCAGAACTTACAACCGAGAAAAATGAAAGGTTTTCCTTGATTTAAGTAAAAACAATTTTCGAATTGTCACGGGGTTTCTAACAGGACACTGTCTCCTCAACGAACACCTCAGTAGGCTGAAGCTGAGAAACAACGGCGAATGCAGATTCTGTGGGGAAAATGGGGAAACACCAGAACACCTTATCACTGAGTGCGCCGAGACGACGACCATTCGTGCCATGAACTTTGGTACGGCTGATGTCGAGGATGGAGAGCTGGCCTCTGTGGAGCCGTCTCAGATACTGGCTTTTGTTAAAGCCCTGAGACTGTATGATGAATTATAACTCGTTATAACTCAAGAAAGGACACAATAGATGAACACAAATGGGAACACACGTGAGATGGTGATTAACTCCCCTCCTAAACATTCTACATTCCACATTCTATGTGGCAGTTGGCGATTTCCGAGCACTCGTCAAATACCGATTCTAGCAAATATAATTTATTCAGTTTACTCAAAATATGCCACATATTACAAATGGAAATAAGTTGTCAGTTCTTGCACATATCGCCTACTTTGGGAGATATTAGATTCCTCAGAAATTTCCCGTTTTAGATACGAGTTAGTTACATGCTCTTAATTAATAATCATCGATATTTCATCATCCTCATCCAGTCTTTTATCATGTTCACTGCTGAACATAACAGTGGTCAAGTACTTCGGTTTTGGACTGCCTGCATCCAATTTGCTTCCACTCGTTTTAGATTGTCTGAGCATTTGGTTGGTGACCGCCTTCGATTTCAATACGCCTCGTCTCGTGGTCTCCATTCGACGACCTTCTTTGTCCATTGTCGATCGGATATTATTGCCACGTGACCGGCCCAGTTCCATTTCAAGTGATTTATCCTAGTCACAGCTTTGGTCAGGCCAGTACGTTTACTTATTATATTATGTTGTTGGCCGTATTGCCGGTCTTTCAGGTACACACCCAATATTGCTCTCTCCCTGTTTTTCTATACTATTTTGATTATATTTCTGTACTGTTTAGTAAGCCTGAATGTTTCCGCGCCGTACGTGTAGGAGAACGCCATAGTCAAAGATCTTTCGCTTTAGACAAACCGGGATGTTTGATGCTGAAGCACATTTTTGCTTCAGTTTTCCATAAGCAGCCTATAGATCAAACCAAATTCTCCTATTCGTGTCTCTATGTTCTATGTTCGATTTCATAACCCAGATATTGATAGGAGGCAACCTGTTCTACTGGAGTGTTGTTCCACCATAAAGCAGTTGCTTTGATGTATTTAGTTTGTTCAGGTTTATTTCCAGCCCAATCTAGCGTGAAACGTCCAACATTCTGCATGCATCTTCTGTTCTGTCAGTAATTAAGACCACGTCATCCGCAAATCGTATGTGATTCAATTTTCCCCATCCAAATTTATAGCAGACAAATCCTAGTTGATCTGTTTGCACAGGGGTTCCAGAAGGGAAAAAGCTTCGAAAAAACTTCGACGAGATCGTGTCTCTCTCTCTCTTTAACTTCCCTCCCTATTTTAAACGTGTTTGTGTCACCGTGGACTCTGACGCTAACTGTTGCTGTTTAATATATTGTACCAATTTATTCATCCAAACTGTGCGGTTTAGATTTTAACGTGTAAGACAGTGATGTAGATAGCTTAATGGAAAATCAAATGTATTAAAAAGAGATAAAAATTGGGTCGGCACATTTCTTCTATGCGGTATTGCCGGATTTTGCATCAAAATTTCAAACCGCACAAGTAGACGTTTACGAAAAATGTTGCATTTAGGGTTGGAACATTATTTTTCACTATTAGATATTCATATTATTACAGCTGTTATATTAGATTATATTTAGTTTAGATATTTTTATCATTATTTCAGTAGTATACATGAAAATTTTTAAAATACCTTATATTTTTCTACACACATTTTCCTACAAACGTAAAAAACCGGCAACACTGTATGCCGCTTTTGATTTTGTCTCTCCGTCTGTCAACCGGTTATTTATATTATTCTCTGCCACACTCCTTAAAATCCAGACCACATAAATTGGATGACCAGCAGCCAGCAGGGTATGTTTAAATATATATTTTATCAGATCGACATTTATTATTAATTTACTATATTTTTAGAAACATTATAAATATTTTTTTATCAAAAACCCCCTTATGTTGTTTTATTCTGATTTTTTCGACTTATACAGTGGACAACTCGATATTTATTATAAAAAATGGACAGTTGAATATGTCTATAATAATAATAGCTCCCGTATATAGCGTTTAACGCCTTGGGAGTAGCAAGGTACAGCTTGCTATACTAGAGCCGTTCGGTATACAAGGAAGGTAATGTGGCTAGCACTACGCTTCAACCGCCTATTATTACCTCAGGATTGTGAATCCCAAGTACTCATTTAAGGCTGAGTCGACCTAGGTACCCAAACTATTTTTATTTTAATAAAAATAGTCGGCTGATGAAATGCCCGGTGTGGGAATCGAACCCACACCTTGAGATTGGTAGACGAGAGCCTGTACCTATACGCCACCGGGCACCTATGAATAGTCTTCTCGGCAATTCTCGAATGAATATGTCTTCTCGGCAAAATAAAAATTACCTACCCTTCTTTATTTTGCCGAAAAATACTATATTTCAATATAAAGAAATTAATAATTTTCCACTTACTTGTTGTTCAGGTCTTTTTGGCGTGGTTTTTAAACCCCATTTGTTAGTCGTACCCTCCAACGGTTTTTCAACAGGCTCCCGAGTGATGGTCTTGGAAGGTACATGACTAATAATAGGTTCCTCATTAACTACGTCACCATTCTTCAGTGCATTGATTAATCTTTTTTCTTCCAGCGCCACCTTGAACGAAAAGACATCATAATTAGTAAATCCACCTTCAATTATAATTTTTACAAAAATAGAAAACGAAAACAAAACCAAATAATCAAAAAGTCTACTTTACCTCATCAATAGTGGTCTTTGATATTTTGGACGGCAGCGTGCCATAGCCCCGTCCAGGTATCTGTTTGTCTTGCCTCACATCATTGTAGACGGTGGTATTTTTATAAGGTGTTGGGGTGGTACTGGTGACTTGCGATTTTTTTCCCACATTGTCTACGGAGATAACTCGATTTTTTAAAGGCCACGTCTGCAAACCTGTAGGACCCAGGTCGGGAGGTAAAGTCATCTCGATAGTCTCAGAGAGATGAGCAGGCTTAGGTGATATCTGGGGTTTTTGTCCCCCCGCAGGTTTACCAAGAGGTGTGGGATAGGTCTGAAATGGTGGTGAATAGTAAGTAGGTAATCACTTCGGTTTTAATCAGAAGTGATTTATTGAGACATGTATAATGAATTGTAAAAACTTGTATATTTTTGTCTATATAAATAGGTGGTGAACTAAATTGTTTTTTTTATTTGGTATGCACAAGAGGGAGAAGTTCTACGGAGAAACGTGGACCCTCTAACTTTAATCACTACATACAGTGTCACAGGTAAAGTCATATGGATTTTTTTTTATTTATTGACGTAGATGAAATTCGATTTCGGTAGTAATCTCTGCTTCGGTACAGATTAAAAATGACACAAAAAATGTAACATGTTGCTTACGGGGTTACCTATCAAATTTAACATTTAAAGTAAAAAATGTCTATAAAATTGGTTTCCTGTCCGAATGTGAAAAAACTTTATTTAAAAAAGGTGTTTCTTTACTAAAAACCTTAATGTTAAAATCAAAAACAAAGTCCAAACAGTGTTGGACGATGATCAAAAAATTCCTTATTAGTGACCGGTTTTCTACTTTGACTTTCGACTTTATATATAAAAATCATTTTTCATTTTTACATAGCTTCATACATACTACAGCAACATACCAAATTTTCTTATGTCAGTTTTAATCTAAACCAAAGCAGAGACAAAAGCAGAAGCAGAAGTCAAATTTTACATAAGTAAATAAATACAAAAAAAATCCATATATGAGAGGACTTACCATAAGTGCAAGTTTAAATAATATTAACCGAAATTGTAGCCAATTCTAACATTAGTTGTTCTATATAGTTCGTTCTTGTTTACTGTGGTAGTTATTTGTTAAGTTAGGTTTTTTTTTTATTTATGATTTATGTGATTCTTGTTATAAAAACATACCAGATGACAACAGAATCGTTTGTGCAATGACATTCGTTAAAAATTCCATTACAATCTTTTTAATCATATAAATTTAAAATTTGGGTGGAATATATATCTTATTAAAACACACATTTTCCATTAAAAATCGGTGGAAAATCGCTACCGGTTGAATATAGTTCAAGCGAAACATTTTTAATGGTGCCCTCTATATTTTTAGACATATTTACATGGTTCTTAAAATGCCCTTTTCAGTGATAAAAGTTAAGTTGTATTATGTCAAAATGTCGGCGTGGAGCGACTTTATTCCAATTTCGATATGGCAAAACCTTGAAGTCAATCACTTCAAATCGCCCACTAATATATGTGTCAAAATTGATTCTTCTGTCAATTTGGCTTACTACTTTTGCATAAATATATACGTACTAGCTTTTTCGTTTGCCAGGATCGTTCATGCATTGATTTAAATTATTGTTTAATTCTTTATAGATAGAGCTAGTGAGCCATACAGATGCACTATTTAAACTATGTTTTTAAGAGTTTTAGAGCTAATAATAAAGCAAAAAATTCCAAACTTTCAAAAAAAATTCGCGAAAAACCTCATAATCGTGTTTCTGGGGTCAAAATATACCATCGCTAAAAATAATGCGCTTATTTATGACTCGCCCTGTATATCCTTTCACAAAATCGATTTTGTTATTTTTGACTTATTACACATT
Source organism: Sitophilus oryzae (assembly GCF_002938485.1). NCBI lineage: Eukaryota > Metazoa > Arthropoda > Insecta > Coleoptera > Curculionidae > Sitophilus > Sitophilus oryzae. Next base: position 1,958,445 of record NW_022147508.1, read on the forward strand.
TTTTACTTAAAATTTATAAAAAACCAATCAATATGCCAATTTCAAAAGCATTTTTATTCTCTTTAAATTTTTATTACGTATTTAAAAAAAAACGAAAATTTAAAAACCGTTTTTTATTTTGGAGGCATATGACTTTATGACACACTTTGTATACCGAAAATAAAACTTGATTAGACCAGTCTGAAATAAATAATCTTAATAATTCCAGAAGTTATCTAAATCAAAGTATTTCAAAGGAGTTCAATAATAATAATAATAGCTCCCGTATATAGCATTTAACGCCTTGGGAGTAGCAAGGTACAGCTTGCCATGCTAGAGCCGTTCGGTACACAAGGAAGGTCATGTGGCTAGCACTACGCTTCAACCTGTGGCTTCAACCTAACCGCCTATTATTACCTCAGGATTGTGAATCCCAAGTACTCATTTAAGGCCTAGGTACCCAAACAATTTTTATTTTAATAAAAAATAGTCGGCTGATGAAATGCCGGGTGTAAAATTCGAACCCACTACCTTGAGATTGGTAGACGAGAGCCTGTACCTCTACGCCACCGGTCACCCTAAGTTCAATTTTGGTCCCAAAATTATTTTGAAAGCATGCGTGAAAAATGAGTGTTAAATTATTTTCAAAATTTTCTACTTCCATTGACTGAAACTAATTATGTATGATTGGATAGAGGGTGGATGGCTCTCTTCCATGGCGGTTTTTGATTTCTTAATTATGTATAGGGTGTTTTAGAAATCGCGCCAAACTCGACATTTTGCAAAATCTGAAAAAGTTTTCAATTGTCGTTTTTCTTGATATATTCCATTTTTTATACTGCTAGATGTTATAGTAATGCATTTTCGTACAGTCCCCCAAACTTTTATTCTCTATTCTACTCCCTAGGGGTATAAATTTCATAAATTCACCTTATCCAAATAATTAACTCATGTTTTTTAAATGATACTTTGTGCCAATTTTTATGTGTAACTTTGTGCAACTTTACCCATTTGGTTAATGAATTTCAAAAATCTCTTCTAATTCTTTTTGCAGGATTTCATTCTGCTAGACCAGATAGTAAGCAATTTTCATACAACAAATTGTTCCGACATAATTGTACACTCTAAGAGGATGAATTTCCTAAAAATGTTTTGTGTAGTTAAAAACTTTGTTTGTGTTCCAAATTTATAGATTAAATTTACTTATTGTTTTCCCGGTGCAAATGTAGGTTAATTTTCTATCATTTTAGATGTAGTATTACGTCATCGTCCCGTTTCTCACTGAACAGACTTTAGTTCTATTTGGAAATAGTATAGTTTCGCCAATTACGGGAAATTTTTTCGATGTGGTAGCCCGTTCTTTTATAGCTTTATTAATATTATAATAATTGAAGAGTCCAGAGGAATAACTTGATAAGCGCCAGTTTCTTAATTTTAGTATTTTACAATATTATAATAGGCCTCACTGGTCCCTACAAAATCTACAAACTCTGCATAGCAATAAGGATTTAGCAATAAGTTGCTAAATCCTAGGGTATAGGCCTAGTAAAAATATAGAATACACGGGAAGAACCTGATAACCAATAGCCGTGCAGTGCTCTCCTGTATAAAATTAGTCAATTAGTGAAATGGCGCTTATCATGGTTTTCCCCTGTACCCTTCAATTACAGTTACTACAAGTGTTTGTTTTTGTAACTTGATATTAAAATAAATAAAATAATTTTAATGCCATGTGCTAAAAAAATAAAATTATATGTGGGAAAATAAATCTGAAAATACCGGACCTTCAAAACGCCATTATAGCAAGCAAGAATGTTCGCTATTGCTTCTAAGAAAAATTTGTTTCGGAGAAAATTTAGGTGTATTTACTAAATGCCGAGAGCATATACATATGTGTATATAATCAATACTAAATTATTACAAATTTCATGCATAACTGTTTATCAAACAATAATACTTTTTCTCTTAATAAAATTATGTAAACAGAAAGAAATCATCACTGACCTACTTACTGAATTACTAAAATTTATTTTTAACTAACATATAGATACGGAGTTGTTTCATTGAGATCGGAATTCTTAATTCAAGATGTCTGAATTTCGATGCTTTTACTAATTTACGACGTTATCTCATATGTTCTAATGCCAATTTCCAATTACATGATATATTATCTTTATTTATAATTAAAATTATAGTAACGTTTATAGGAAAGATTACTAAAAACTTTGGTTTATTTTCACCTGTATAATGTAAGTAATAATTGTTACAGAATGCTGTCAGTTTATAGATCTTTATGTTCATGATGATGCAGTCTTCATTTAAGAATGTTGAAAAATAAATAGACCACAAATAGTATTTTTTTATACCAAAAAAACAGCTCTGCAATAATTGAAAATCTACAATTATTAGTAATATTATACGCGAAAGTATATATGTATACAGATTGCTAACTGAAAACGCTATGACCAATCAGAGCACCGTCGGACCAACGTATCAACGTATAACGGATGCAAGAAAATCAAGCTTAATGCCAAAAATACCAAATAATTCCAACTAATACCAGTAATACCACGAATAATGCCAAAAATGACAACTAATGTCACTAACACCACGACTAAAGCTTGATTTTTATGCATCCGTTATCCGACGATACGATGATACGATATTAATTTTATTGGTTAAATTTAAAGACTCCGATTGGTTGGAAATTGTTAACCAATCGAAGTCTTTAAATTCAACCAATAAAATTAATATCGTATCATCGTATCGTCGGGCAACGGATGCATGAAAATCAAGCTTAATACCACTAATGCCAAATAATGCCAAATACATACACCAAAATACACCAGCGGTTTACCCCTCGTAAAATTTATAATACTGCCTAGTGAACGCTACAATTAAAATACCAGCAAAAATATGAATTTGTCATTGTCAAATGCGATGTCCATTTTGTTCACAAGAATTTGTGTTGTTTGGAAAGGGTGGTTAATTTTTTTTCTGAATTGAAATGATCTAGAAAACAATTAGTTGTACTGAGAATAGTATTCGCAGTGTATGACTTGTTTGCTGTTCATTACTCGATCTCGATCATTCTCAGGCCTCGCTCTCATACCACATGCATCCACAATAATTTAAGAAATAAACGAAATATTTGTAACTAAAGGAACTCTATTAAACTATAGTAATTAATAAAATAGTTACATAAACGCCCATTTACAGCTAACCAATACCCCAAATGATTGTAAAATTCACGCCTCCCACTACAAAGCTGTTAAGGGGAGAAACTTTAGCATTCCACAGAGACGTCGTTTTCAGTTCATCTAAATTTCTGTATTTAATATACCTATAAAGACAGTTTTTGAGTGTGCTACACAGGAAGAAGTCGTTCGGCGAAAGATCCTGTGTTATTTTCCTACCGTTTCCCCTAATTAATAAATATCTTTGGTTTCCCCAATAGGCTGGAGTCAATGTTGTTCTTTTCTTCCTGTCCATTATTTTTTTTACCTTCACAGTTCAATGTGCTTGAATCGCGTCTTTAGTTTTAAACCTTTGATTTATACTTTAAACTGTATTTTGTGTGTGTATTTTGTATAGGGCTGTCCGGACTGAGCTGCGAACATATCTAACACAGCGGAGATACTATTTCCAGAAAAATGCCATTTAACCACTGTAACTTTTTGGGAAATATAATAAAGTTGTGAAAATCATATCTTATACAAATTTACTTTATTTGGTCCATTCAAATTCTTTTGTAAACAAAATGTGACGTCGAATTTCGCAATGACAAAATCATATTTTTGCTGGTATAATCTTTGTAGCTTTCTCTGGGCCGTATTATAAATTTTTAGTAATTTGCAGGTAGATTATTGCCATTAACTTTTAAATTCCCATTCCAAATAAAAAGAAATTCACCTTTTGCATAAAATCATCTAGGGATATAATATTTGACCTTTTTAAAATTTGCATGGGGTTTCCTATGTCCCGTGTTCCGATGCCCAACACGGTATATAAATCCGTCATGCGTCGCGTGTCGTGTCTTGTTGTTTTTAACTTAGTCTATTGGTTTATTTCAAAAATGACAGATCATATTTCAATATGATTGGAACAACGGAACAATGAACGACGCACGGATGCAGATCTGTATGAACTCGATTTAAGATTTTGAGACTTGCCAAACTTTTGCCAAATTATAGTTTATAATTTGTGTCAAATTATGTTAAATAGCCTGCGTTTTGGAAATTCATAAACATTTGCAAATCAATTTTGCATTTTGGTCTACCTTGATACTACCTGTTTTGTGCTTTTAAATTTAAATGGAGGAAAAATCGAGGGAAATTCGAGGGACCATTCGATCCCATATAAACTATTTAATGGTAGTTTTTTTTTCGCCACATTGCGACCCTTGAATGTGATTAATGAGAATTTCGCCTAAAAGAGAAATTGCGTTAAAGTCAAGCCCGGTCCTGTTAGGCTCATAAATTATCTCGTAGATTACAATCTCCTACTAAAGTTAGAAACGATGTGAAATTTAGGCTCGTTACTAACTAATCAGTGTAGTAATGAACATAGTTTCAAGTAATTAACTTAGTTTATGATGATTTATAATAATAAATAAAAAAGTACTCCTTCCCTGCTTATGTTTGTAGTGAAATTGTTTTAATATAAGTTGAATTTTATTAGGTTTGTGGTTACACTGGTTAGCATAAAAATCAGCCCTGACACCGTTCTTGCCGATTCTTATGTAAAATGACTCCCTGAATCCAACTCCCTAACCTAACCAAACCATTATGTTCAATCTTTAATAGGTAATAAAGTTATAAATGTACAGTACGTCTGTTCGTTCTGTAGCTACGGGGTATCCGTGAGAGGGGAAACGATATTCTCTCGATGTTTTTCGTAAAAAAATAGACGACGCGTCCCATCAATAAAAATTCAACAAATTTGCAAGTAGCCAATAAAATGAGTGGGCGGTGACTTGCGGTGACGTACTCGTTAAGTCGACGTATAAAATAAATTGCTGTTTATTTGAATATTTTTTGTCCGCATTCCTTTCATAGACACAGATCCAGCAGACGTACTGTATATAAAGCAACATGTTGCTATATTATATATAAGAAAAACATTGAATGAAAGAATGTGAAATGTTGCGAAAAAGTTTTACTCCCAAAGACCGAAAAATCATATTTGAAATAAAAAGACACAAATTAGACATACGTGCACTTTCGGACACGAAAAAGAAGGGCAAAAGGAAACAATTAATTTTAATTATTATTTGAATTATTTCCTTAATAAATACATTTTATTATTATTACTATACCGTGTGATACATCGGAACACGGCACATAAAAAATCCCATGTAAATTTTAAAAGGTTATATAAGGGTTATATTATCTCCCCCAGATGGTTTTATGCAAAAAGTTGTATTAGACTTTTTGAAGAGGCGGTAAAGTTGTACTTTCGCCTAGAATTTCGTTTTATTTAAAATCGGAATTTAAATGTTATTTGCAAAAATCTACATTCAAATTAGTAAAATTTATACGGCCCAGATAAAGCTACAATTAAAATACCAACAAAATATCATTTTGTCATTGTGAAATTCGATAACATCTTTTGATTACAAGAATTTGAAGGTACCAAATAGAGTAATTTCGCCTAAAATCATTATGATTTTTACTACTTCTAAAAAAGTTAAGATGATTAAATGGCAGTTTGCTGGAGATAGTGGAGATCCGCGCTGTGTCGGATATGTTCGCAATTCAATTAGAATTTAGAATGAATGGGAAGGACGTTAATCACTGCGACCTTACAGATCTATTGTAGTCCCCCTTTCTTGAGTTATAACTCATCATACAGTCCCAGGGCTTTGACAAAAGCCAGTATCTGGGACGGTTTTATAGAGGGTAGTTCTCCATCTCCAATATCAGTCGTACCAAAGTTCATGGCACGAATGGTTGTCGTCTCGGCGCACTCAGTGATGAGGTGTACTGGTGTTTCCCCATTTTCCCCACAGAAACTGTATTCGCCGTTTCTTCTTAGATTCAATCTACTGAGGTGTTCATTGAGGAGACAGTGTCCTTGTTAAAAACCCGTGACAATCCGGAAGATTGTTCTTACTTAAATCCAGGAAGATCTTTTGATTTTTTCTTGATCGTAAGCCCTCAGAAACTTCTTCTTAGTGTCTTAGACTGTTGCAAGATTCCCATTCCAGGTTGCGGATGGAGTCTTCCAAGTTCTTGAGTTTCGCCTTGAGTTGGTTACCACTTGGAAAGCAGAACGGTTCTGGTCCAGTTAGTGGAGTGTTCGCTCATTTTCCAGCTAGATCATTTGCTTTTCATTGCGTTCTATCCCTTGGTGAGCAGGCACCCAGAGTAGGAGGACTTTGTTTTCTTTGCCTAATTTAGTCAGCTTCTCTATGCATTCTTTGACCAATTTCGAATTGATTGATACTGAGTTGATCGCTTTTAACGCTGCTTGACTATCAGATAAGATGGCTATTTCTTGTTTCCGATAGTTCCTATCTAAGATAAGTTGTACGCATCTTTCGATAGCGTAGATTTCTGCCTGTAGGATGCTAGGGTAGATGCCCATTGGTTCGGAGTATTTAGTTCTCGGCCCAAAAAATACACCGATCCCTGTTCCCGCATTGGTTTTGGAAGCATCAGTATACGTAGCGTATGGTCTTTTTAACTGCCGGGCAGACGTTTCTCTCTTCCAATCCTTTTATTGCTCAATACTACATTGAGATGTTTCTCAAAGTTGTACGTTCTGGCATATCATCCACTGGGAGTTGCTGGAGTTCGCAACTCAATACCCCGACAAACCTATATCGTATAAAGTATAAGGCCGGTTCTACACGGTGCCGGTGGTGCATCAACGTTGCTTCCACCTTTGGAACCAACGGTGGACGCATCGTTGGGCACATGTTTCGACAATATTGAAATTGACAAGTGTGTCTCCTACACGATGAAGCAAATAATGTTCATGTGTCCAACGTTGGAAGATGTTTTGCCACATCGTGTGGGACCGGCTTAAGTCAACAGTTCAAAGAATAATCCAGAGGTTTGGAACAAAGACACTGTATTAAGCAAATTTAAGTGTGCCAGGTCTCTAACTGTATCTCTGATCTTTCGTTCGCTTTGAATACGTGATTATTTCTACATTTTATCAATTAATATATTACACTCGAGGGGATGGAACTTTTTGTGTTACAACAGCAAAATAAAACATTAATTCACCACAATACACCAAAACACTTTTACTGTTACACTGGACGAACGTTTCGATAACTATGTTATCATTGCTAGTCTTAATCATCTGCTGATGAACATGGTTAGCGAAACGCGCGTCCAGTGCAAAAGTAAAAGTGATTTGGTGTATTGTAGTGAATTAGTGCTTTATATTACCATTGATATAACTGTTTAGTAAAGTTCTTTGAATTACCAATATTTCGATTTTGGATTATTGTATATGTATGTGCTATGAACGAGACCAAGAGTATGATTGATTAATGAATAGCAAACAAAACATACACCGCGAATACTACTTCCAACTCAACAAATTCTTTTGTAGATGATCATTATAATTTAAATCAACCAGCCTTTTCAAACCATACAAATATGAATTCTTCTCAACAAAATGTGACATCGAATTTGACAATGACAAAATCATATTTTTGCTGGTATTTTAAATGTAGCTTTACTGTGTCGTATTATAAAGTTTAATAATTTGAAAGTATACGGGGTGTGCCTCAAAAGTGGCTCACTCCTATAACTTTTTTATTTTTTCATTTAAAAAAACGAGATTTGGTATGTTAATATATGACATAAATTAGAATTGATTGACGTATTCAATTGTTTTCGGTCACTTCTTGTTTCACCGGAACTTACTACAACTTTTGATTTTTAAATGGCACCAGCGGTATTTTTTTACTTTATTCGATAAAAAATAACACTCTGAATTGAATGACATATCATATGTCAACTTTTGACATTTGCGCATATGGTTTATTTGAAATTATAACTTGCGGTTCGTAACGAAAATTTGACTCGAAATATCGGTTAGGTTGTAAGGTTGATGTGGTATCAAATGATTCGTAAAAAAATGCTTTTTTCTAAATATGCTAATGAGCCACCCTCGTTCCATTTAAAAAAATTGATATATGATTAAAAATACGACTTGAGCATTTTCTAACTGCCCAGGACAAGACACTAAAAACATTAGACGATCAAATCTATTTTTCCAAGGTTCCTTGATTAAGAATTAGTGTTTTTAACATAACCATGGCCCTGTAGATTGAATTTTAAAATACTGAGAGAAGAGTTTTTATTAAGCGAGAATGTCAAAAGTTGACATATTTATGATATGTCATTCTATTTACAATGTCACTTTCTATCGAATAAAGTAAAAAAATACCGAGGGTGCCATTTAAAAATCAAAAGTTGTAGTCATTTCCGGTGAAACAGGAAGTGACCAAAAACAATTGAATACGTGAATCAATCCTAATTGATGTCATATACTAACATACCAATTCCCGTTTTTTTTTATCTAAAAAAAAATAAAAAAGTTATAGGGGTGAGCCACCCGGTATTTTTGCTAAAGTAAAATAAAATGCCGATTCTGCATAAAACAAATTTCTATGCGGAAATGCAACTTTAACGCGTAAAAAACTCTAATACAACTTGCTTAAAATCATCTGGGGAGATAATATTTGACCTTTTCAAAATTCATACGAGAGGTCCTATGTCCCGTGTTCCGATGCACCATTAGGTATAGAAAATAAGGTGTCTGAGGTAAAGCTATTTATTCTAATAAAGCTTGCCAATAATATAACTTCCGTAGAGATAAAAATAGACGCGGGAAAAATGTGTTTGTAGGTTAGTTAGTTGCCTGTTAACCGACACTTTAATTAGAATAATTATTTTTTCGTCGATCCGCCGATTGATTTTCGCGTGTAAAAATCGCGATAAGCCCGGCCGCAAACCGCCGCCGATAGCCATCGACGAATACACTTTTAACCCGATTGGAAAATGGGAAAATTTAATGGATACCGTGATATCGTGGAAAGTAGTAATAATTGGAACGAAGGGCATTAAAGTAAATGTATGGGGAGGTTGGATAATCACCGCGAAAATCAATGGAAAATCGTTTACATTCGACTTTTTTGTGGTAATTTAGTAAATTGCTGTTGAAGGGTAAATTTAATCAGTAGAAAAATCTTTCCACAACTTTGATAGCGAACACAATTTGTTTAATAGAGGAAGTTACATGTAATTTTTCATCCCCGATTTGGCCCCCAAAGTGGATGAAAGTTTTTAGTACACAGTAAAGTTTTTTTAATTTATTCAGTTGTAATGAATTTTTGTAAAATGTTTACACACCTCCCTCTTTTTGTTATTAAGTAGATGTAGTAGTACCAGTACAGATCTCATTTGCATGTAACAAATTTTCATACAACACTATCGTATCCCATTTTATCGACATTAAAATCCCTGCCATTTAAAAAAATCTTCTCTCAAATTTTTGTGCTTCTGATATCAGTTGTAATAAAGATTGATACACATTTTCATCCTCTAGGATGATTTTCAAAAATCGTTTTTTCGAGCTCAGTTGAAGGGTGGAAATACCAAAGGGGGTAAGTGCCAAATTTTTCAATATTAAGTTATTAAATTAGAAACGTAATAAATACTATGCTGCATGTCCTAACAAAAGTTACAAGTGCCAAGCGGAAGCGTCTATTTTTTATGTATATTATATACATATCTATGTATTTTAAAAGATATTTTAAAAATTTATTAGTTTCAGTTCTACTGTGTTTTTCTCATTTATCTCGAAAAAATAATTTTGGCACTTACCCCCTTTGGTATTTCCACTCTTCAATTACTTACACACTAGAAACACTTAGGAACTTTTGTACTTCTAGAATCGATTTTTAAAATTTTATACAAACATTTACCCCCTTAAGAAATACATTTTCAAGAGATATCGGTAATTAATCACATCTTCTGCAGAATTCAATCCCTCTATTAACTTTATATTATAAATATTATAAAGTGAAATACCTAATAACACATCATTTGATACTTTTAAAACCATACTCTATTTAAAGATGAAAAAAAAACAACATAGAATACACCTCAAAATAATTAGAAACAAAAAAGAAAAAATATTTTCATAATTTGTCAGGTACCTAGAATAAATATAAGTAATTCTGGATTCCGGATGTTTCTAGTAGTAGATACCAGAAAAAAAATATGAAATCCGCCATTTTGTACCGGCGGCTATCTTAGATTTACAATGTTATTGATATTACTATATTGTATTGTCATCGGAACTAAAGGTGTGTACCAAATTTCAGATCAATCTGACAACAGGAAGGTACTTAAATTTCAATTTCTAATTTTGACCCAAATAAACAAACAAATAAATAAATACCGTACGGGTCGAGCTAAATAAAACCGTTTAAAAAAGGTGCCACAGATATTCATCGGCCCAAATACTCCGATCCCTGTTCCCGCATTGGTTTTGGAAGCATCAGTATACCAAGTTATGGTATGGTCTTTTAACTGCCGGGTAGACGTTTCTCGTTCAAAGTTGTACGGTCTTGGCATATGGAGCACTGGCACTGGAGTTCGCAACTCAATACCCCGACAAACCTATATCGTATAAAGTAGAAGGCCGGTTCTACACGATGCCGGTGGTGCATCAACGTTGCTTCCACCTTGGAACCAACGGTGGAGGCATCGTTGGCACATGTTTCGACAATATTCGGCAATTACTTACACACTAGAAACACTTAGGAACTTTTGTACTTCTAGAATCGATTTTTAACAGATATTCATTAAAGATTAAAATAACAAGTTCATCCAAGAAAAAAAAGTTTCAAGAACCGCCATCCTAATTTTTACTTCTAAAGTGCTTCGTTTGTTCCCCTAGAGAGCACCAATGAAAAATATACCCAAACCTTAATTTATAAAGCTTATTATCAAAGATCATTAAAATTTGTGATGTAAAATTCCACATTTTCGCCAATTAGGTACTATCGCTTGCTAGATTTAAACGCTTGCAGTGACCAGAAATATTTTTATAGGTACCTACTTGCAGTTTTACGTTACAGAGTGTCCAAAATACATTTTTTTCTATCAAAAATTATGCGAGGTGGTATCTCGGCAAATTTAAAACAGAAATAGCCGAAAATTAAAAAGAAAAAAAATTGTGTGTGCACTATGTATGTCTAAGGACTCCATTCGGGTTCCTCTATACACGTGCCGAGTTTGGTTCCAATCGACCCATAATTAAGAAAAACACTGAAGAATTCCATGTAGAGGCATCGGTTCGAAACGCCGAGGGTGTCATCCCTTAGCCCATCCCCAATTATGCCGAAATCGACCCACATTTTTCTTCATTATCAAATTGTCAGTCCCACCCTAATGAAGATGTAAACGAAACGTCCTATCCAACATTGCAGGGTGGGACCGTATGCAACGTCGCTCACATAGCCTACCCACCAAATTTGGTCGCGATCGGACGCCATCAAATTTTGACATGTTTTACGTCAAAACTAACTGTCCCAGTGACACGTGTCTTACAGGGTCAAGTTGGTCTTGGTCCAATCTATCGACATACCAAATTTCATTTAAATTGGACGATTTTTTGATTTGATTCATTAATGATGGGGTTTCGTAGTGCACGAAACGTTGTCCAACTATTAGGAAAAGATGGGGCTCTTCGAGTTCGAATAGATACTTTACCATATCTAGTGCATTTTTTCTACAGCGCAGAAGCGTTACCGTATCCAGAACGTGTTGAAAAAAAACTATTAGATTTCAAACTAAGCTGCTTTAAACTTAACTCTCTTTCGTTTTTTTAGCTCTCATGTAAAATTTAGAAAATGCTAGTTAGTCTCTTAGAAAAAATTGAAAGACCTAACCAGATTTGGAAATCTACCATACTTGAACCTTATCGTTATAGTCAACATTTACCTTAAGTACCTGACAAACCATTGAACTTACAGTTACAGAAAACGACAAAAACAAGTTTCAACCAATTTCTCAATCTATAATCTCCAGATCCAATTGTTTATTAACCCACCTGCTCAACGGTAGTCGTCGACTGATATCCAGGAACCTTCTTGACCGTGCTGGGTGCGGGTTTCTTCGGCGCGTATCCATTTTCCACCACAGATCCCTTCTCGAACTTCTGCAGGGCGTACTGAATACTGTTTGGCATCGGTTTGGAAGTGCGGGCGGCCGCGGCCGCGGCCAGTCGGGCTTTGTCTTCGTGCACGAAATTCTTCACCAGCTTCTCCAGGCGATTATTGTCCATCGTGGGCGCCTGGGCCAGCAGGTCGATGGACGGCTTGGCCGATGTTTGAGGTTTTAACATCGATCTGGAACAAAAAAATTATGTTCTTCAACATCGAATATAACAGCATTCTGACTAGTGCGAGACTGGTCTTGGTCATGCACAAACAGCAAGAGCAAGACTAGCGTTAAATCTGTAAGACCAAGACAAAATAAGTAAAGTTAACCAGGAAATAGCAAAAGACGATGTTTGTTTTTTTTTGTTTGGTTTAAATACGTGTGCTAAGTTGAGTATCATCTTCGGAACTCGTGACATTTTCCCTAAATCTTATACCGTCGCGCGTCGTCATTTTGATCAAGAATAATTTTGGGCCCATTCTTCACGTCTTGAGCCATGAAAGCAAAGGATACGGAAGCTCAAAATAATAACTACACCAACATGAGACAAACATCGGAAATCATATACAGTTTACTTTTACTTCCGGTACATAATCGCTAACTTGAGGTCTCGGACACCTCGACGACATATTTCTGATAAGAAGAGTCTAGCCCCAGCAAGCAACTATTATTAAGCTTGACCAATCAGGTTGGTTAGCGTGGTTATTTGGAGGGTGTTAATTCACTTGTGTTTGTCAAAAACTCTAATGTGATTGGCCAGGCTTAATAGTTGCCAGCTGGGGCTAGACACAAGTTTTCTGATATACCTACAACCACAATGCACTTAGCAAGATGCTGCTGTCCGAGAGGTCCCGAGCTCCCACTAAGCATTTGTCCTGTGTCGTTACGTTGTAAGGTTGAGAAGGTTGAAATTAAACATTTCTGAACATCATGAATTTATTTTCAATCAACGTTAATGATATCAGCTAGATCATATTGATCGGATAATGTAGGGTGCAACTGAATGCAAACAATATAAGTCAATATAGAGCAGTGATTCCCAAAGTGGTCCAGGTGGACCCCCAGGGGTCCACGGGAGACTTGCTGGGGGTCTACGTAGGCGTGAACAAAAAATGGGGGTCCATAAGATGTTAATGGGGGTCCACGAAAATTTATCTGCTTTTGATAGTAAAGAGCAAAAATGTAAGCATAGTTTTTATAAGGAACCAGATGGTTTATTTCATAGTTATTTGACTACAAAAGACACGAATTTTGTTCGTCTTTAGCTTGAAACTAAGTTACTACGAATATAATAAAATATAACTAGAGTACCTATTACAGCAATATGTTTGGGGGGGGGGGCAAAATCAAAAGTAACGTAGAATATGCTTTTTAGAGCGCCGTGTTTAACCCAAAAGCCTAATATTTAACACAATTTACAGATTTTAGAGGGGACCCGGGCCTCATGGCCCCCCTCTGTATCCGCCACTGTATACCTAATATAATTTTAAGAGCTAGGCGGTAATGAGTAAGTTCTCCAAAAAATATTATCAATTTGTCAATTATGCGTGTATTTTCAGACTAAAAGTTGGTATCGTGTTTTTGTCTTGTATCAAAAATAATTTACGATACACGTAAATCATTCTGTATCGTCTCTTATAATACAAATATAAAAATATACATCCTTAATTGTACAAATCATTAATTCTTATTAAAATCATATTTAACGGGCTAGTTACGACCAGTAGTAATTACGCTTAACACATAGTATACTGATTTATAATATGTATAGCCAACCAGTAGAAACATTTTAAATCATACTAATATAATGCCTTTTCTAAATATGCTAATGAACCACCCTCGTCCCATTTGAAAAAATTGGCGCCGGGAGGCACGTATAGCCGCCCATACTAAATATGTTAATAAAAAGTTGGTAGGCAGTTCTTTTAGTTTCAAAGTAAAGGAATTTTTCCAATTTTTTTTTATCTCAAAAACTGCGACTTTGACTGATTTTGATGTTATTATAAATTTTGTGGCAAATGTTATTCCTAATCCTAAACTGAAAACCGCGTTTCGCTAGCTACTGTAATTTTGGAGTTAAAGGTAGGATTTCCTAAAGGTAGGATTTCCTAACTGCGTCGAAACGTATGCGTTCAACGCATGCGATAAACGCGAGGTACTGGTTCAGTGCAATTATGCACAACTGATTTCCTATGTGAGCGTCTGACGCTTCAGTATCCGGCAATCGCATGCATCGGTTCATTTATGACCCAAATAACTCATTTTGAGTGAAATTAAAAAAACTTTTTTTTTGTCGATCTTAATAGCCTACCCTCGAGCCTACCATACCTATTGGTATGGTCGGCTAAAAATTGGACGAGTACATTAGGGGTACAAGTGTAGCTGAGTCTCAGATACTGGCTTTTGTCAAAGTTCTGAGATTGTATGATGAGTTATAACTCGTTATAACTCAAGAAGAGTCCTCCCTCCTAAACATTCTACATTCTATTTTAATATGGACGCCTGTAGCTATTTTCGACGTCGATAAATTATTAGCTACATTTTATTTATTACTTATGAAAAAATATTTAAGTTTTTTGAAAATTCTTATTCTGCGAGTCGTCAAATCCTACGCATGTTTCGAAAAACATTGTATAATTTATATCAATCAGTTCATGACAAACTTTAGTTTGTCAATAGATGTACGGTAGTACTTTGGTACTACAGAACATATTACAAAATAGTGATAATTGATGCTAATAATGAAGTAAGCAAAATTGAAGCAAATACATTAAATCAGTTGTATAAATAGTGTCATATATATGGTTAGTGTTATTTACAAATATCGTAAACGCATTTTTATAGATCATAAAAATTAATTGTCTAGTTAAACCGGTAGTGATGAAATACCTACTACTTATATTTTTTAATAACTAATTTACAATTTTATATGAATTTTACATCAGCGAGATGTTGAAACATAATCATAATTCGCAAAAACAGCATTATCGGTGAATTACATCGATCATTTCCTTTTTCCTGTCAGGGCTAATTTGGACAGAACCTACTTTGTTTAAGCAGATTCCGTTAATCAACTCCCTCCTCATTGTGTTATCGGAATTCCTTTGCTCCCTCTGTTACATGACATGTACTTCAAATACTTCCATATTCCATACTCTCACTCGCCATCGGATCGTGTCTAGTTCGTCCTATTACATCACTCTGCCATAATAACTTATTGTTTCACCTCTTTGCATGTGTTTATATTCATTAAGCTCCAAAACGATACAGAAATGGAGTACTTAGTGCAAAGACTTACCCAGGAGCGGATGTTGGGTCAGACCATAATCCCGTTGTGGCACGAATCCGAATGAGGCTCAAAAAAATTGTTCGAAAGTTCACTAAAAAACCCAACATGAGTTTACTGAGAAGTGAGGCACAACCTCAGACGGGATAGCATTTAAGTTGTTATCACTGTCAAGCCACCAAAGTAGTTAAAACATTATGTTATCGAGCAATTACTATATGCACTATGCAGTGACCAAGAATCAATTAATTCTGAAATAAGTAATATTAAATCGGATTAGCTTCAGAATGGTTACTCTGCGAAGTCTCTCGATAAGAGTATATCCAACTGCAAGAATGACTCAGGTGTGCCAGCCTGAAGATGTTCTCTTTCTTGACGATTCTAGATTTGAAAACAACATCAGAAGAGATCAGGAGAAGAGCCAAACGTGTGGAACTACTTTAAAGAATGTTTTAATGGAAACAAAGCCGGCATCATCAAAACAAAAGTAGGCAATAATTACATAGAGCAAATTCAAGACCAAGACTTCCTTGATCTTAGTCTTGGTTTTGCATTTAGTAAGTATTATCAAAAGTATCATCATTATAAAATCAAGTATCATCATTATAAAATTAAAGTAGTCTTGGTCTGGTTCTTGCAAGATCCAGTCTTGGTGTTGGTCTTGCTACAAGACTATTGCAAGTCCCGATTTTCTTAAAGACGTTTAGTTATTTATTAAAAAATAAATAGTATTTTTAGTAACTTTTACTTAACTAGAATTTTAAAAGTATCTTAAAAATTGGATAAACGAAGCACTTTTGTATAGAAGTAAATTGGGTCCAATTAATTTAATTTGACTTCAAAAATTCGTAAAAGTTCTATATTCACGGAATATTGGGACACCCTGTATAATCGAACATCATTTACATATTCTTTGTTGCGTAAGATTTTGTCATTAAGAGTCAATTTCACTAGTCCGAAAAAGTAGCAAAATAAGCGTTCGGCATATAACGTTTTATGTAAAACTGGCTAGGTATTTTTACACAAATGAGAGGGAAATAAAAGATATTATACTATATCCGTATTGTAGCACATTTTTAAACAACTTCTTTATTTTTAAAAGTTTGATGGTCAAACATCAAACTTTTAAAACAAAATATTCCTTATGTTTGGAACAAATTTTCTCGAAAATAAAGGCATAATTTAAAATTCCGTTACAATACGGAAATAAATTGAAGTTTTTTTATTACAGTGATATATAATTTATATAGTTTTGTAACAAATTGCTCGCTATTTTATGGCAAATGCTGAACTCTGCAAACCTTTAACTAACCTAACTTAATCAAAGCACGTGTGTTTGGAATTTTGGATGTGGCTGAACACAAGATCGGGCTCAGCCTTAGGCAGATTTCTGAAATATAATATATATTTCCTTCGGCCACACACCCACTTTACCCGAGCCCTGAGAGTGACCCAAACAGTACAGCTCTTAAGCTCCACCCGAAAACGATCTTTCATGTGACAAAACAATTTATAACAAAGCCTATTCTTGTTGCGAAATGCGCAATTCAATATCGTCCCATACTGTCCAGCTGTCCGGTTCGGCGTCCGTCGACATTGTTGATATTTTCTCGGCTTTCTGGATCGCATCCAACACGAAATCGGAATCTCCCCCGATAAAATACGCCGTCCAATGGAAACCTAATTGATTGTTAACTGGCATTTTTCATGATCAGTAGCCGTTGCTTATTGCTTGCCAATTTTTTTATCGACTGTCCATAATTATTTAAGATTTATGCAAAGGTTACAACAACTTTAAGAGAAAGGGAAAACATTTTAAAAATAAAATATATATAGGTATAATATTCGTAATACCTTCTTGGACTGACATTATCTTTAGTTTTGAAATTTGATACAACGTTTTGGTCAGATGTATCACTGACCATTATCAAGTGTGAACTAATCTAAATATTAAGCATTCACCCATGAAAATCTGAATGCAGTCAAGAGGGCGTGAGATGTCCGCAGTCTCAGGCGTGAGATGTCCGCTGAGAATACTTGCATTCGTATGTTTTCAGTGAGGTTTATTGTAAACAACCCGAACTCCTGACCACTCTATGTTGTGATTCTTGGATCACAGATGGTCTGCAATACTTGACTGCATTGTTTTACATCTGTGCGTATTATTATTTATGCTCGTTAAGTTGTACAGGGTGAGTCAACGATAGAGTAAAGTCCATTATCTCATTTGTTTCGAGGTTTACAAAAAAATATTAAATATAAAAGTTATAGGAAAGGTTAAGATACACATTTCAAAATTATTATAGAGTATACAAGGAGCTTCAAAAAAGTGTGGCGGATATAACATATGTTTTTTTAAATGCAAAACCATATTTTTTATTTTATTTTTAGATTCTGCGTAAAATTCCATAACTTTTTTATATATAATGTTATATACCTAAAATTAATAGTTTTTGTAATATTTCAATTTGTTTAAACAAATGTTAAATTGCAGTGTGGTAAAAAATTGTTAGTGGTGCCATTGTTTCTGAAGTTGGAGTACCAAAATTTGGTAGGAGGATTTTTTAGAGATGAAACAAAAGATATATGTAAAGTATTTTAGTTAGATGATACAGGGTGTTCAAAATATATTTATGAATTTCAACTACTTAAAATTAAAAAATCTCAATTTTTTTAAATGGGATACCCTATATATTTTCATTTTTTCTGATAGACTTTACGAAACTCTTCAACTTTTATTAAGTATGTCATATACCTATTTTTAATAGTTTGCGATATATTCCAATTTTTTTTATTTTTAACCATTTTTAATACAAATTACCCCATAAAATCATAGTTGCCATGACAAAACAAAACTATTTATTACTTATCTTTAACAAGTAGCTTAATTACTAGCTACAACTGCTGGTATTAGTTAAAATTAATTAACTTTACTCAAATAAACTAAAATTGCAGTCGTGAATTTCTTGGTGTATTTCTATATTATGAAAAAGATGACACTTGGATTTTTCGGAGCGAATAGCCACAGATTAGGGTAATACTAGATTACCTAATTGTTGAAGACTACTGATACTGATATAGGAATTTTCTTATACAGTAAAGTTTTTTTTCTCGTAGTAATTCTGCTTTATAATTCATTTGGTAAAGCCAATATTACTACTGCCGCGAAACCGTCCCATTACACACTGAAGATGTTTTCTAGATAATCTACATCTATTCTTATAGTACTTAGCAAAGTACTATATAATATATAGTACCTACTTGTATATCTTTACTACTACTGTGTTCTTTACATAGGACTTTTTCTATGCCTCTATAAAATTCTCCTACCAAATTTTAGTTGTCCAACTTCAGAAACAATTCCATCACTGACATTTTTTTATCACACTGCAATCTAACATTTGTTTAAACAAATTTAAATACTACAAAAACTATTAATTTTAGGTATATAACATTATATACAAAAAAGTTATGGAATTTTACGCAGAATCTAAAATTAAAATAAAAAATAGGGTGTTGCATTTAAATAAACATATGTTATATTCGCCACACTTTTTTGAAGCACCCTGTATGCTCTATAATAATTTTAAAATGTGTATCTTAACCGTCCCTATAACTTTTATATTTAATGTTTTTTTGTAAACCTCGAAACCAATGAGATAATGGACTTTACTCTATCGTTGACTCACCCTGTACATTTAAAAGACGTTTAGTCTCTCCAATATACGACTCACCTTACTCACAAAATGCCTGGTAGATGCACCCTTTAGGATAGGTTAGGTGTTTGAGATCCTGCTTGATCTCTTATCCCGAGGCCTTGGACCCATTGTGACTCACTTGTATTATTGTATACCAAACATTCCTCTCATTCTTTCTTCGCGTTAGCTTTGCTTTGCTTCCAGCTCTCTGATATTGGCTTCTGCTGCTTCCTCTGGTCCCTCCAAAAAACCGTGGTTTAAAGTTTTGTAGCGTCGGTTTTCCAGTGCCTCCATGGTTTCATCTTCCTCTCCTCATTCGCCGCAGTAGTCGTCGTTGGAAATCTTCCATACTTCTCACGAGAATATCTCACGAGGTTTATCCCTGTGGGGCAGTTTTCAGTGACGACACCTACTAAATATTATGCGCACTAGGTTCTTTTTGTGCTCTAGTAGTTGTTTTGTGTTTTTGCTATATACCATTGACCACAGTCTTCGAGCCATATACAAGCTGTCGCGCGGTCCTTACGGTGTTGCGACGTCTCTTGCTGCTTGGCCTTAATGGTAGTTCATATAGCTTCCTTCAGCATCTTGATCGTCACAGGTGGTGGGTCATCTGCCACGGCTTCTCTCCTGACCCTCTTTTTGGCGAGTTTCCTGGTTGCCCACCACATTGCTGTGTCCTGGCATCCAGCACAGAGTGGTCTCGCCTTGACCTAGTCAGGACAGTGCTTCTCGGCAGTCCATCATAGCAAAGTCTATATCATAGTTTTCAATCTCACTGATTCCATAGTGATGCTTATTAGCATCAGATGCCCAAGCTGTCAGAATAAATCACGATGATTGGTCTATCAGAGATTTTTTCCTCGTATACGTAACTATTGGAGACACTGGTTTCTAAATATTTTTATACATATTTTATTTAGGGTAAACTAATTTATAGCTATAGTTTGCCTAAATAGAAAATTTGGTTTCGTAGATATTATTAGTCCGCCGTTTCTTTTAAAGCGTAAACCTCTGCTTATAGAACATTGCAGCTATCTGATGAGCCTAAGAAATCGTCAGGTGTCTAGTTCTGAGATATACCTATAACTGTGTCTCCAGAAGATGCACCTTTAGTGACAAGCGAGATTGGTCTTGGTAATCAAGAACAAGACCAATCCGCATCAAATCGACGCATCAACGCATAGTGAGTATGGAGCTTTACTGTAGAAATTAAATTCTGACCGTATGTAGTCGATCGAAGCAGTAAACACTGTTAATAAATTCTGCCATGATTTAAATTATGCTAATAATTTGTTATCCCAAGATAATTACTGGTCGGAAACGTAATACTATGATCACATCTATCGATGTCATCATTTAGGACACACCTTAGGAGTACAAAACCAATATTTTAATAGTTTTTTGATGTTCGAACATTTAAAAAAAATACATATACCTATTTAGATGATTTTTCACACACTTCCCTTCACTAAAAAATGTACTTTCTATTTTCGGGTTTAGCTAAAAATGGCTGTCAATTTGTTTATTTTAAATATCTAAAACAATCTATACGTATGTATGAAATACTAAAAAAATAGTGATGTAAAAACGTTATAACTAAACGGTTGTAGATAAAATAAATAACAAAACTGGTAACTGTAGTTTCATAAATCAATGTATCATATGATCAATATTCAATGTGTCTATAAGAGACAAATATGAATGGGTCCCCAACATAAACCAAAAAATTTGGGTCTAATGTAGTAAAACACAATAATGGTGAAAATAGAAAGTTAAATAAAAAATAACTCCTCACCTCGTTTTCCGCCTTCATTCTCTGTACGATACACGATCCTCGTAGTTATTTTTAAGCACTATGTTTTACACACACGCACACACTGTCGGACTACGTGAATAATTTAGTAGGAATATTAAACGCGTATCCGAAAATTGGAACAGATTTTACATTTTAAACGAGACATGGTGGAATGGAAAAAGACCTAAGACATTTGTACTGATCAGATCGGTCTAGATAGTATTAAGCTTTTTAATTTTCTAAAACAGTATAAAACATGTTAATGAAATAACTTATAATAAACCATACCGGATGTTTGTCAAAAGTGGTTCACCACTATAACTTACTTACTTTTTAAGTTAAAAAACGATATCAAGTATGTTAGCATATGACATAAACGAGGGTTGATTGATGTATTCAATTAGTTTCGTTCTCTTCCAGTTTCACAGGAAATTACTACAGCTTTTGATTTTTAAATGGTACCGTCGGTATTTTTTACTTTTTTTTTATATAAAATGGTATTCTGAATAGAATGGCATATCATCTGTCAACTTTTGACATTTTCGTTTTCGGACCCAAGTAGCACTTTCACGACTTGCGACCACATGTTTACTAAACACAACGTTGGATTAGTTACAAAAAATAGTTAGCTCCCTACCTTTGGTATTAAAATAAATTTAAACGTTTTTATAACGTTGTGCCGACGTTGGACTAGTACTACAGCAAAGTAGAAGCTTCTGCGACGTCGAATAAACGTTGTCTTGTAACCTTTTTTGCTTAAGTGATCTTTAGGTGATTTGGACAACGTAGTTACAACGTTGGACAATATAGAGTTTTCCGACGTCAGTTTCAGGACCTATTCCAACGTTATGCAAACGTCGTCTGTTTTACTACTTCCAACGTTGTTTAGATTTCCTTATTCTTACGTTGGCAGGACGTCGAGTCACTACCTTTTTGCAAGTGTATTGAACCATAACCTTAAATCTTAAATTTTCACTTCATTGTTCCGTTCAGTCAGACAGTTCAGTGCTGTTTTTGTTTTTATAAAAAAAACTTAATTAAAATGGGACATAAGAAAGGTACATATAAAACTAAATTTAAAAATACATCGACATATATTACCGATAGTTTATCCACTCCCTCGTTTATTTAGATTTTAGAGAGCGGCACAAGCTAGACTCTAGGATGACTAAATTAGGCAATCTTGCGACTAGTATACTACCTGTTACGGCCGAACTGCGACTTTATTAGTCCAGTATGCGACTACTCGAACTACTCCATCTTAATCTCCAAAACAACAAAATGAAAGCTGCCATGTTGTTAAATAAGAAAATGTTTCGTTCCTAAAATAGCAATTCCTGCTTTTTGAATACATTAACTTGAAATATTTGACCCGAAAAAACACGCGGAAACAATTTTTTCGACTGCGGATAAATTATTCTCATTTTACTAAAAAAAAAATTCAAGAAAATTTTTAAAACTTCTTTAATTTTAAAGCCCATTAGTATTTTTCAAAGTAGAAACAATACATTTATCAATAAAGTTGTTTGCGTTTAACTTTTTTGCCTTGGGTAACGAGTTACAGAGTCGGTTAAAGTGTTTCAATAATTATGATCTTCAAAATCCTCCACACTTAAATACTTTTGTTTTGTTTTCCTTCACTGTCATCTGACATATGTCTTTAACTAAATCATAAAAATAATATTTTTACTATAATTATCCCAATTTAGGATAAAACGCGACTTAGACGCCATATTAGTTTTGTATTTCTGTAAATTAGGATTTTAAACAACGTTGCAGTTTGTACTAAATTAGGCTTCTAGCCAACGTCGGTATCCAACGTCGTTTCGACCCAAAAATTATTCTCCAAACTAGCGCAGACTAGGGTTGGCACGAGGTTGTGCCGACGTTGCGCCCCGACGTTTGGTCGCGTGACACAACGTTGTCCCGACGTCCAAATGCTGCTTGGGGATAAAAATAGAATTTTAAATTTCAATCTTGAGCGCCAAATATCATTTTCTATCAAATAAAGTAAAAAAATACCAATAGTAATTTAAAAATTAAAAGTTGTAGTCATTTCCGGTGAAACAGGAAGTGACCAATACTAAATGAATACGTCAATCAATCTAAGTGATTTATGTCGGATACTAACTAAGCAACTTTTGTTTTTTTTATCTGAAAAAATTAAAAAGTTATAGGGGTGAGTCCCTTTTGAAAAACACCCGGTATATTAATAAAATGGGATTATGTCTATTTCTTTACATACTGAACATTTTCTGATGAAAACTAGTCAACTTTGCCAACTACCGGTCAAGATCAATAACTTTATACTAAGCTTCGCTAATGCAAAAAAATAATATAGAGATGGCCATATTTGAAAAATCGCTTACGATAGCTTGGAAACGACAATGTTATAGCAAAATCAACTAAGCCATAATACAGGAATTGTACAATACAATAGATTAGTAGTAATACAACACATTAAATTTGACATAAAATTCTTAACTGCTTAAGAACTATAACTTTGGTACAAAATTTTATCTGTGTACATCTGAAAACATATTGTTAAAATGTACCTCTTGTACACCCCCTTGATTGATTGTTGGGGGGTTGATTAACCCCCCTCCCACTCATTCTAATTCTAAAATTCTACCTCTTGTACACATATTTCTTAAAATAATGAATTGAATATATCAAATATGAAAACTGATACGAGTTTCAAGAATTGAAAAATCAGTTGAACTAATGGAAAACGACACGAAGTGATTGTGATTAATCCTAAAATATCAGTTTAGATTCCATTGTAATCACTCTGCTATCGATCAAGTTCACAAAATTACTGATTTAATAGAGAAAACGTAGGAAAAAGAAAAAAAATAGAAAAAATTTAGCACTAAGGAATGATATACAGGTCGCTGATATGTATGGAAACGGTCGATTATTATTAGGTAAAATATACAAGGTACTGCAAAAAGTTAAAGACAAAAGATTTAGGGTTTTTAAATATCTGGCTAGTAGTAAATTTATGTATACAGGGTCGGTCATAAAGTTGTGGCACATTAAAATTTATTTTTTTTAAATGGAACTATTGTTCTATTGTACTAATGTATATTATTGCAATCAATTCAATTCTCACTTCAATTCTAAGCAAAAATCGTAATACACAAAATGTACCTAAATTCAAAACTAATGGCAAATAGTATTAAGCATCACAGTTTCCGCAGAATGGCATTGTTAAATGAAACCGAACACATCGAAATTAATTAAATCGAATTATTGTTTAAGTGATATTTTCCAGTGGCGGCTCGTCAGGGTAGGCAAGGTTAGGCGGCGCCTACCCTACAATTTTGTCAGATTTTTTTTTCATTATAATATTTATCTTTATTAATGTTGCCATTACATACTATATAAATACTTTAATACACGGAAATGAATTGTAACAATTAATACCGTATGATCGAATAAAAACGGCGTCAGCGATGGCTATGAAATGAAGATCGCTGTCATTTTATATGTAAAATTATATGGGAAATGTCATCGATCGTAATTTCCAAGCCAACTGGACGCCGTTTTTTTTCGATCATACGGTATTAATTTAATATTTTTGTAGTATTTTATATTAATATATTAACTACCGCCGGCGTATGCAGTTAGAAATCAAAATAATATTGACCGTTGGTGTATAATGCATTCATCTTTGTTCGGCGATTTCTGACATCGCCTTTCAAATTAAATTTTGATCTCCCACTCAGCCGTCGAGGTAAATGTGCGTCTTTTGTGTCTAACTCATCGCTCGGTAGCGATGGAAATCGATGACTACTCATTGACTACTGACTACGTCGAATTAAGGCGGGGTTTAGGCGCAATGTTACCAACTTCAGGATTTTATCCCTAAATTTGGGGAGAAAAAATCTATATGGGGATTTTTTTAGGGGTAAAATTTTTTGGGGATATTTTTAGGGATAAAATTTCAATGGAATTTTACCGACTAGAGGAGATAAGACCGCTACTGCTATTTTTCAAAATTAATAGGAAAGTATAAATAAAACAAAATAATTTATTTATTTTAATCACCGAATCTTCGATAACAGTTGTGGGGATTTTAGATGTTTGGATTTAAGAAGGTTTGATATTGCTTTAATGGAAAGTTTCGAACAGTTGGCTAATGGTTGCAATGGCTGTGATCAGACGTTTCAAGGTCAACCACTTAAAACACAACAAATTGTTTATTTATTATTACTTATTTATATTTCTAGGGTTTTTTCGGGATATTTTTTTAGGTTTTTAGGGATATTTTGGGGATTTTTGATACGAGCGTTTTAGATTTTTAGGGAGATAAATTTTTGAGAGTTGGGAACACTGTTTAGGCGATATCTTCAGTCGCCTCGGCATGCGCGTGGAGCTCGGTAGGTTTTAGAAATTCGGTGGTTCCCATAATATATAATTCATCATACGTTTCAGTATTTAAAACTTTAATTACTATCTGTTTATCGACTGCCTATTATTGACTTGAATTATTGTGTACAGTGCATTTGGTGTTCCTGTTAGTGTACAGTGCATTTGGATGTTAATTTCTAAGTTAACAAGGAGGAGATACGGATAAGTATTAATTTAGATTAAAATTTGGAGTAATTAATGTTCATTTTCGTTTATGCGACGTATACAATACATTCATACCATTTACAAGTACTTCGGTTGAGAGACATTTTTCATGTTTGAAACGCATTAAAAATTACACTAGAAATTCATTGAAAAATAAACGTTTATCGTCATTGGCCTTACTTTTAATCGAAAAAGATATTTTCATAGCCCTTCAACAATCTGATAACATTACTGGTATAATAATAAATAAATTTTCATTATTAAGAGATCGGCGAATCAATTAAATATATAAAAAGTAATTATTCTTTTCATTTGTTTATGAGTCTCGAAATATGTATATGAATAAGATAATCTGTAAATTTATTTGTCTAATTTGTCTTTGTAAATATATTTACTTATTGTTAAGCTACGTAAATAAATAGAAATAAAATAAAATGCTATGATGAACTGCATGGTACTATTACCTATCTTATTTATCAAGCATTAGCATTTAGCTTGCTATCTGAGGAAATAAATAAAACACACATATCCATTATGTTAATCATTGTCTCATTATGTTGAATGCTGTTAGTTTAGTTTTATCCTAACTATTCTTAAGCTATCCCATAAGCTAACATATTGGCTTTTACGAACTGGGTTAAGATATTATGTAAATTTTGGGGAACAAATAGATTAATTAAAATTTTGTCGCCTACCCAGTCCCACAGGCCACGAGCCGCCACTGATATTTTCAAAAGTCAATAACTCGGAAAAGGTTGGTTTGAGGTACATTTTGATAGTAGAATTGAAATATGCAATAATAAACAGGGGTTCATTTAAAAAAAATAAACTTTGATGTGCCACGACTTTATGACCGATCCTGTATACTTAAATGTATTACTCGCTAATAGACATTTAAAAACCCTATAACTTTTATATTTAACTTTTTGCGGTACCTCGTATATTACCTGTAATAATCGACCGTTTCCATACATATCAGCGACCCTTTATAAATTGATCCAGGTACCATCTGTTCAGTACACTCATCAAACGGAAGAGTTTTTAGTTCATTTTGTACGATGTTCAACTGAACATCGTAGAAATTCACTAAAACTAGGGGCTACACGTACGATTTTACCTGCGCAAACCCCTTGCGAAACGACATCAGAAATATTACCTCTCGCAAACTTATAATCCAACCCCTACCAAACTTACTAAATTGTAAAATGTGGCCTTCTACGTATCCTAGGCATTGGTAGAAATTGGCAAGAACAATATAAACTGGTCTGATATCACATTGTTTCACAGTTTAAACAAAAATAAACAATTATTAAAAATAAATAATTTTTAGTGGGTGTTCTATTTTCTATGTCACTAAGTATCGACTTGGCTCGTATCGTATGCAATGGTTCTTGGTATGTCTCTCTAAGTTGTCAATAGACAACAAATTAATCACATACAAGTGAATGCAACGCAAAAATAATTAAAAGTGTTTAAGTGTGCAAAACAAAATTCGAGACATGATCCGTGGTTTGAATGAATTTACTTTACATTTGATCGAGTCCTGCAGAATCATTACATTAAAGAATAAAAACAAAGATTTCGCTGGGAAATCACGGATCATCAATATCATCCCCAATGAAAAACTGTTCCACAAGCTGAAGAAGGGCAGTATTTAAATTAATAATTTTAAGAGGTTTTGGTATCAAAATTAAGGGTTGGTGAAATTGACCAGTTTTACTGCCATACAACAATTTTGGTTTGGTTTGGTTACAATAAAAAAATAATTTCATTATTTCCTACTATCAATGTCACTTAATTAAAAAATTCCTAAGTAAATAAAACAAACATCAACATGCGTCACACTAATCCTGGAAAAAATGTCAGCTGTTAATAAGGAAGTCCATCTACTATTATATTGGTTGACCATAAAAAAGTTTACGATAGCATCCCGCCTGTTAAACTGTGAAAGGTACAAACTTCAATGCTACAATAATTAAAAGCCGTTAAATACATAAAAACTCCGATATAAAAATAAAAATTAAAAACTCAGTCTCCAGTGGGTTCATGCCAAATAAAGGATTAAAACCCCTCCCTGAGATCCCCAACACCCTTCAAAATATTTTTAGAAATAACGCTGATGGAAACGGAAATGTAGCCATATAGGTATCCCGCTAAACGCCAACACCATCTATACATTAAGTTTTACAGACGACCAAGCAGTACTGGCACAAGACTCCGACCATCTCGAATATATGACCAGAAAGCTAATCGAAGAATACAGATGGAGACTACACATGGAGATTGGAAGTGAATTTAGATAAGACGGAATATATGTGCGTCGGCGGACTCCAAGAAAATCTTGAAAAAAAATCCCCCTTGAAAACGATCAAAATATTAATGGCTACATAAAGTATAAATACTTGGGAGCAAAAATTTCAAGGAATGATGGCATTCTGGATAAAGCCATTAGGGGCAGAAACGCTCAGGGAAGAAAGCGTTTAACGTCTTGGGAGTAGCAAGGTACAGCTTGTCATGCTAGAGGCGTTCGGTACAAGGAAGGTAATGTGGCTAGCACTACGCTTCAACCGCCTATTATTAGCTAAAAGATATGTATAAAAAATATGGCAGCTAAAAGATATGCCGTGCGCACCCAGGAACGACAGAAATGGATTTCTGGAGACGGGCTGCAGGTAAATCCAGAAGAAAAAGATGTACGAACAACAGAATTCGAGAAATTATGGAGGCCTATCGAACAATAGCTGATGACATAAGAACAAAATAATTAATATGGTATGGCCACGTACAAAGAATGGCTTCTAAAACAGAAAAAACTGGACACTAGCGGGACGACGAAAAAAGGAGTAGACCACGCAAGAGCTGGAAAGAAGGAATAGACAACGAGAGCTCGAAGGCGACCTCTGGCCAGATAGGGAGCACTGGCGACTGGACATCGGAAGACGTCGAAGAACGTTTTAAAACCGATTGATATGTATATAAACATTAACATGCATAACCAATTACCAAATTATATCAACTCGTTTTAAATTATTAATTGAAATAAGAGAAATTAAAATTTGGATTATTAAAAAAAGAACTAATGAGTTATAAACCATTAGAACAAATAACTCATTTTCAAATTTTCATTTAAAATAATACCAAGTTAATTAACGTTTTTTTTTAATTTAGCAAAATTTTGTACTTGTTTTATTTTTAGTTTATTGAGTAGTCATCAACTTGATCTAATGTAATATCATTAACAATTATACTGGTTTCCTAAAATAACAGGCACTTGATTTTTAAACTATAAAACGAGCTATAAAATAATTACATAAATTGGTAGAGAAAAATATAACCTCCAAAAATGTTTCCTTGTTGTCAAAAATAGACATAACCCCACTTTTTCGATAGTTTATAATCTTACTAGTTGCAAATTTCATTTTATTTTTATTGATTATTATTTTATTACACGTCCACAAGTTAACACTAATTGAAAAAACACACCATCTTCTAACACTAGCTAACTGAACCAAATCAAATGCAGTTATTTTTAAATAAGTCATTTACGCATAATTAAAAACAATCCGGATTTAGTACTAAGGAAACCGACACCGAAAACGCGGACCGTTTGAAAAAAAAACTTAAAAAATATAGTCACGACAGGAGACCAACGACACGTCGGACTGCACTACATTCGGCACAACCGGAAAACTACGAAAATAGAGCCAGCATATCAACGGGAGTTTTTTTTTTCTGTCGACCGAGTCGTGTCGGGATGAAAATACGGGACATTATTTCAAGAAACCTTGTGCTCGTCTATCTTAAAAAGTGATTTGTATTTAAAGTTTTTTTTTCGATGGAGATTATTACTGACGTAGGAATCTGAAGGTTAAAATAAAATATATAATTAATTAAAAAAAGTTATACAGCATTTTTTATTCAGTTTTTGAGTATTTTATGGAAAGATACTGCCGAATGTTTGTTAAATTCTATTAATGAATATAAACTGAGTTTCTCTCACCAATTAAAGCAAAAATGGATTGAAGCAGTTCAACGAAACAAGTGAGTAGGACGATTTTGATGATTTCTAAAGCAATTTGTAGTTAAATTATTTCACTTTTTAGTATCTCTTTTTAAATTAAAATTGAAAGTTCCTATCTATCAACTATTCGAGGGAATACAAAATGTAGTCATATTGGTGAATGTTTGGAACACCCTGGGGAATATGTTAAAGAAGCAACGAATTTGAAAATAATTTTATCGACTAGGTGCATCTTTTCTCGATGGGTTATTTTTTGGTTCATCTCAATAGCTTTTATTTCTTGAAATATTCCCTTTTGAAGAAGACACTACCATTTTTTCGTAATTTTTACATTAAGACCATGCCTTTGTTTTTGGTCCCAGTCAACAGACCTATGAAATAGTGTTTATGATTTATGTAATCATATTATATAAATATATAAATGTCACAATCATATTATTATTGTCTGTTGGCTGTTTGGTTTGGTTTGGCAGTTACTCTAGCAGAGATAGTTGGAGTGCAGAAGTTGTATCCGCTTTAGTTGTAAAATTATGTCGCTAACAGATTTTTTAGGTATGCACGAAGTACAGTGCGGTCGCTTCCTCGAGACAATTCATTTGTTATACGTACAGGAATCTTCGTATGAGAACTTCGAATCAAGACGATCGACTTATTGTAAGTTTATCGCTAGAAATAGGCGTTTTCCATTTTTATAAAATTTATAATGAATTGCACCCAAGGAACGTTTGTTACACAATGGGTCATTTCCAGACTAATTGGAATTGACATAGGGAATATGGTTTTATTGTAAGCACACCATATCCTCAACGAGTAAGACGGAAAACAAGGAGGGCAGATCGGTATCTTGTTCAAGCTGCCCTTCGTGAAAGAACACGTAAGTACCACAAGAAATCGATAAATTATTCTTATTATCATCACAAGACCTCGAAGTTCAACTCAAACTGTAATAAATGGGTTACATTAAGTTAACATTGGATCAAGGCGAGCATTCGATGCTGTACCGCATTTAACTGCTAATCATCGTAGGGCATAAATGATATTTGCTTAAGACTCTATTACGCTGTACTTTTCGGGTCGCTCTCAGGGGTCGGGTAAAGCGGGTGTGTGGCCAAAGGAAATATATATTATATCTCAGAAATCTACCTAGGGCTTAGCCCGATCCTGTCGAGTTAAGCCCCACCCAAAATTCCAAACACATGTGCTTTGATTAAGGTTTGCAGAGCTTCAGCATTTGCCATAAAACAGCGAGCAATTTATTACAAAACAATATATTTCCGTATTGTAACGGAATTTCAAATTATGTCTTTATTTTCGAGAAAATTTAGTCCAAACATAAGGAATATTTTGTTGATGTTTGACCATAAAAGTCTTAAAAATAAAGAAGTTGTCTAAAATTTTACTACAATACAGATATAGTATAATCTTTTATCTTTAATTTCCTTTCTAGCCAATTTTACATAAAACATTAAAAGCCGAACGCTTATTTTGCTACTTTTTCGGACTAGTGAAATGGACTCTTAAGAACATCCTCACTGGGGCGCGGGTCAGTAAAAGCACGTCCTTTTTACGGACGAGTCTCGTTTTCGACTAAATCATAATGAAGCCCAGCGTCGAGTATACAGAGGACCGAAAGAATGGTATCTGGACGCCACAGTCAGAGAAACGATTCATTTTGAAGGCGGTATAGCAAAGAATAACTTTAACGTTTTAAAGTTTCAAGAACGGCACAGTTAATGTCGAACGAGGCAGAGATGAGATTTTTGCACCATATTATGTAATTCCATCGGCTTTCAATTCATTTTATAACAGAATAATGCCGGGCCTCATACTGGAAAAGTAGTAGTTGATACCTTCACGACTCCAATATCACAATTATGGCTTGACCTGCTAATAGACCTAATTTCAATACTAGTGACCACCTTTGGGACCTACTAAAGAGAAGACTACAAAATCATTCGCAAGCAACAGATCTTCAAACGTTAGAAGAAAATCTTTAAGAGGAGTGGAACGACTTTCCTCAAGAAATTGAGATGATTTCCTCAAATTTTTTTGTTGGAAATTTCCGTGGATATTTTCGTTCCTTCAAAGTTTTATTTGCATAAAAATACTAAAAATGATTTAAAATATTTACAGATTTTCTATATAGAAAGTACCTGTAGCAAAAATCTATTAAAAAAATGCAAGACTTACAAGAGTCATATAGTAAGACCAAGACCAAGTCTGTAGTAAGACTGAGCCTTGATCTTGCATTTGCTCATCATTACAGCTAATTTAGAAACTTTTTTGGCAAACTTTTTCTCTGCACATTTTTCTTTAAATATAGCTCTAATCTAACAAAAATTAAAGAAGAAAATACTCCATTAATTCTCTAAAGACAATAACCGCCTAAATAGCGGGCGCGTCTCAAAAGTGGCTCACCCCTATAACTTTTTTATTTTTTTTTAGGTAATAAATTTTGGTAGTATGATATAAATTAGGATGGAACAGGAGATTTGGTATGTCAGTATATGACATAAATTTGGATTGATTGACGTATTCAATTATACTTTTCACTTCCTGTTTAACCGGAAATGACTACAGGTTGGGTACTTACTGATTTTTAAATTGCACCCTCGGTATTTTGTTACTTTATTCGATAGAAAATGACACTCTGAATTCTATTCATTCACATATTCATATCATATGTCAACTTTTGACTTTTTCGAATATGGTTGGAAATACCAAGTGTGTGATACCAAATTATTCGTAAAAAAATGCTTTTCCAAATATGCTAATAAGCCACACTCGTTCCATTTGAAAAAAATGAAATATGATTAAAAATACGATTTCGGCATCTTTTAACGGGCCAGGAGAAAACACTAAAAACATTAGAAGATCAAATCTATTTTTCCAAGGCTCCTTGATTAAAAATTAGTGTTTTTAACACAACCATGGCACTCTAGATTGAATTTTAAAATACAATTTTGTTTTAAGCGAAAAAGTCAAAAGTTGACATATGATATGTTATTATATTCAGAGTGTCAGTTTCTATCGAATAAAGTAACAAAATACCGAGGGTGCTATTTAAAAATCAAAAGTTGTAGTCATTTCCGGAGAAACAGGAAGTGGACGAAAAGAATAATTGAATACGTCCAATCAATCCTAAATTATGTCATATACTAACATTCCAAATCTGTTTTTTTTATTTGAAAAAATAAAAAAGTTATAGGGGTGACCCACTTTTGAGACGTACCCGGTATATTCTCGCGCTTAATTATTTACACCAAAATGTGAAACATCTAAAATTGAAACTCACCCGAGTTTAGCTGTGTCTCCCGCTCCATGACAGGTGATCAGATCGGCTGGAGCTAGGTTCCTGGACTTCCAGTTTTGGTAGATGACTTCGGCCGTGTCGGATATTTGTTTGGCTATGGCGGCGATGTCATCTTCAGCGGAATCTCCGCTGCCGCCAGGTCGGCGGCGAGCCATGGCCGCCATTTTCAAACTGGCCGACGGGTGGAAAACCAAAAGTGCGCCATTTTCTTACGCCTGAAATGAGAAAGAACAATTTAAAGGAGTAATTTGAATGCTCTGGAGAAAAGCTGTAAAAAACAAGGCATTTCATCGTCGGGTTCCAATTCCACGATCTACCATACGACGCTGAGGCTGCAAGGAGAACGACAGTTTGTACTGAAATGAGATTTAGTAAGCATTTTTTTAAACACAGCGCGGGCCACTGAAAACTTACAATGGCTATAATTTTTAAACCAAAAAAGATATCAAAAAAGTAGAAGAAAACCGTTTCTATAATATCGAGGGGAAATATATATAACGTATTTTTTGAACCACCCCGACCTACTCCTTAGGCGGCACCCCTACTCACTTGAAAATCTTAAACGGCAACACCCCACTTGTGGCGCCTTTTTGGAAAGCCCATGAAAAATGCTAAACGATGATCATAAAGTTTTTAGGGTGAAATTGAAAAACTACCCCTTACACAAAAAATTAGGTAGACATTAATGAAAAAAGTGATTTTCCCAGCATGAGTTACAAATTGAAACCCAGCTAAATAAGGCAAATGAGGTATTTTTCAAACCACCCCGACCCACTCCTAGGTGCCACCCCCTCACTTCTAATCAGATAGCGATACCCCACTTGTGACACTTCTTTGGAAAGCTAATTGAAATTGCTAAACGATGGTCATACAGACTTCAACTTAATTACTGGTAAGTAGTGATATGAAATGTAGATGTGACAATTTGAAAGAAATTTAAAATGATAATTTATTTTAACAATTGCTCAAAATGACAGCCATTTTGTTCCATACAAAAATACAAACGATTTTCAAATTCTTTTCTCACTTTTTGGAAAGTCTCTCTCGGAATATTTCGACATGCTTCAGTTATCCTCTGCCACAAATCTTGCAACGTACTTGGTTTTAATCAAACCACCGCTTTGGGACAATAGAATAATGCGGAGGGGCTCCGTCTTACTGAAAGTGTATGAGATCTTCATTAAGAGCTTCCTTCCAAATCTCTTTCATTTTCAACCTCATTTACAATGGCTGGCTCTATCAAATTGTTCAGCATTTCCACATAAGCATCACTAGTCAAATTTCCGTCGATGAAAAATGATAATTTTATCGCCTAGTATTCCGCACCAAACACTGAGCTTTTGGGGATGTTGGGTGTGTCCATCAACAACAATATGAGGATTCTCATCGCTCCAATATCTGCAGTTCTGCTTACTCACATTCCCGTTTAAAAAAAATGAGCACTCATCACTAAAACAAATATTTTTAGTGAGTGAAGGTTCCCTTCGAATTTCCTCCGTCATTAGTTCAAAGAATCCTTCTATCTGGATCGTCGTCGTCAAGTTCCTGCAGAATCTTCATTATGTAGGGATGGAATTTGTGCACTTTCAATATTCTTCTGACAGATGTTCGAGGTATACCTGTGATTGATGCCAACTGGCGTGTTGATGTTTCTGGATTGACCGATACCTGACCAATAACTTCCATCTGCATTTCTTCATTCAGTACCCTGGGCCCTGTCCTTTTTTTATTTTTGATCGATCCAGTTTCTTGAAACTTTAGAAAAAGTCAACAATCAACAAATCTCTAACATGTGACTTACGTTTTTGTCCAGATTTCTCTCATTGAAAGCACGGGCCGTTCTCAAATAGCACATACCTTCAGCACCATAAAGAAAAACTACTTGAATTCTTTCTTCCACAGTGTATAAACATTATTCTTTCAAATAAGCGAATCAAATAAAGATTTAAAATACCACCAAATTTGCAAACGATTGAAAATCGATAGAAGGCAGTGCAAAAACGAAAAGATATGCTGTATTAAGATTCCTGTTTGTTGAAAGTAAAAAAATAGATGATAAGGAAGAATTTGCTTTGAATTTTTTTTATTATCTACATTTTTTATTTTTAGCTTCAAAATGGCATCGATGAGATTAGAAGTGAGGGTGGCACCTAGGGGTGGGTCGGGGTGGTTTGAAAAATACCTCATTTGCCGTATTTAGCTGGGTCCAAAATTGTAACTTATGCTGAAAAAATCACTTTTTTCATTAATGTCCACCTAATTTTTCGTGTAAGGGGTAGTTTTTCAATTTCACCCTAAAAACTTTATAATCATCGTTTAGTTTTTCATGGGCTTTCCAAAAAGGCGCCACAAGTGGAGTGTTGCCGTTTAAGATTTTCAAGTGAATAGGGGTGCCGCCTAAGGAGTAGGTCGGTGTGGTTCAAAAAATACTAATATATATTTCCCCTCGATATTATAGAAACGGTTTTCTTCTACTTTTTTGATATCTTTTTTGGTTTAAAAATTATAGCCATTGTAAGTTTTCAGTGGCCCACCCTGTATACAGTTCATACAGTATACAGGGTGTCCCCTAAAAAAGTTGACAAATCAAAATTGCGTTTTTTGTAATGGAACATCTTATACATATCAATCTAAAGAAGCATATGACTAAAATGTATAATTTCTGACAAATTTAAATTTCAATAAAAGCTACCTATTTATCAGGTATAGCCTAATATGTAATTAAAATAGTCATTGTATTCTAAAACAAATTAAAACCCAACCCAAAAAGTTATACAGGGTGAGATAAAAGTAATAACAATACATTTGACACCCTTGCTTTGGAACAATATGTTACGGGTTCGTTAGGTCGTTCGTTCCCCGACAGATGTCGCCACAATAACATCGTCTAAGGTCACAATTTCGATGATTGATCAGGAATCGGTGTTTCATCATATCATAACAGGGCCGTTCTCATCATGAACAAGACTGTGATCCAGTATCCAGCGCGACGAAACAATTTTCATGAGTAATGTGCAACGTAAAGAGTGTTTTTCGAGAGGGTCAGAATTGAGAAGATGTAATGCCACTGAGAGAAATAAAAAGGCCATATTGCAGGAAAAACGAGCATAGTGAAATTATTTGTGGTTGTCCGTTGCTGTTCCATGTATAAAATTATAAAATGCCGCCAAAGAGCATAAAGATAAGAGTTAAAAACGCTTTAATATATAAAACAGTTTGCTTTTTTACAAAATTTCTCTCAAAATCTATTTAATCAACTTATGAATATAACTGAAATTGAGGATTAGTAAGAAATTCGATTGATTTGATTTTAAATCGGGCAATTAGATTCTCCGAGACGAAACCGGTTCTGTTTTGTGTCTCGTTTACTCCCACCCATCCAGTTTCATCTGCTTTTATCTCTCTATTCACTTGTCAGCATCTCCGTGTTTATAGAATAAACATCACGGGACCAGTTTTATTACCTACGTAAAATGATAACACGCCTAAATAGATGTACCTTACAAGTGTAGTGACAATAAACGGAAAGTAAAATTAAGAACAAATAATAAGCAAATATAAAGCTGAATATTTTATTATTCGGTGTTATTTCCTGATAAACCAGAAATATACATATAGACAAAGATAGAACGTATATTTATTTGTAAGTTAATTTGGGGTAGTTATTGTACTATGTTAATGGGAAGAGCAATGCTTTGAAATATACTCAAAATTGTTGGTCTTCCGGTAACACCATTTGAGTATTTTAAACAAAATTTATTATATTTTATGAATATTTTACACAAAGTAATCTGCATATTATTACATTTATAAGTTATACATTAAATTAGAGACACATTTAAAGGTTTTTTCAAACATTTTAAATATTTAGTGCTTCATAATCTTTTAGTTCAATGATTTTAACAGAAAAAATAGAGATATTTTCAGTACAGTAAACTACAAGCAATTTTTGAGTCATCACATTAACATAATTTCAATAGATACTCCTACAGTATGTATAGAGAACTTAAACGGTGTTTGGTTCCACAATAAAAGAAACATTCTGTATTTAAAAATAGCATTGCGTTACAGAAGAACAACCTGTTTATTTGTTTTATACAGCGTGGTCCGAACTGTATTCCGGAAACTTGGGCAGCAAATTCTGCAGTTAAAAATAAGTAAAAAGTTCGTATAAGTCAAAATGTGTAAAATCGTTAATTTTCGGGCTTACTCAACCGGGTCTCACAATGCAAATTCACCTCAAATATCCATTTAGTTGGTCATTGGCAAGCACTCTCTCATTGTACATGAAAATAACAAAACAAACATTTACTGATCTGGATAAAATTGATAGTTAAATAGTAAGACTCACCCGGGGGTACTCCGCCCCCTAGCCACTGACATCACTGACATTCTATTCAATATATCCCATTCCATATCTTCCATCTATTTCAAATATTATTCGGATCTATTGGTTAATAATCTTCAACAACTAGCTAGTGTCACCTGAAATAGTATAGGGGCTTCCCCCGGACGCAAATCTGCCGCTAAACAGATTCGCATCCCAATCGATGGGGCTAATTGGGGTCCTCACACAACGCCCCAGCGGTGTCAATCGAGAAGCAAGAGAGACCTCAAACTCTCAAGACCATCCTCGAAGGAACGACGTCACAAGAGGTTTTCTACTTCCATAGTCAAAAGACTCGCTACTTCCAAATGTCAGCTCTGTGACAAAACACAACACTACACGGCCGGCTGGCCCACAAAACACATACACAAGAAGAAGTGCGAGCGCCTTGCTAAATATTGGAAAGTGAAATTGACGTTTAAATTTGACACTGTTGACAAGTCTACTGCTACTAGCGCCCCCAATTTCGCTTGTAGGAACTACGGACTAAATTGTCACGCATGGCGGGAAGTTTAAAAAAATAAAAAATTTTATTTCTTCATTTATTTTTAATTATGACATACACAAAAACACAAAAAATACACCATTTTTTAAAAATATGTTTAATATCAATATCAAATATACAACAGAAATTAATTTCACCACAATAAATTAATAAAATTAAAAGAATAATGTTACAAGTAGATCAAGAGACAAAATTAATTATAACAAAACTGAAAAAAATGGCGTCATAGATGGCTTAGAAATAAAAGATATATCATAATTTTGAAAGTAAAATTATATGGGAAATGTCTTCGATCATCATTTTTAAGCCAACTGGACGATTATTTCAAACATACAAGCTGAGTTCGTTCATAGTGCTCTGAGAAATCTAGATAAACAAAGAATAATAAATTAAAAGTATTCCAGGGGAAAAGAGAGGAAAAACCTGTATCGTCTCTGATATCTGTCAGGGTATTGTTGAAAGTGTCATCTTTTTGCTCGAAGTTTTCAGGTCGATCAAAAAGATGACATTTACAACAATACTTTGCTGTAACTTTCACAAATATCAGAGAGAGTACATACAGGTATTGCCTCTCTTTTCCTCTGGGATGCTTTATATCTGTTGTTCTTTGTTTATCTATATTTCTCAGAGCATAATGCCGAACACGACTACAGTATATAATAATTTCAATATCCGAAGTGGAAAGAAAAAAGATCACCTTTCTGTTTTGTACTATGGTCCCTTTCTTCCGATGGCTCATCTCGTTGATATTTAGGAAGGATAAATAGGAAGGAAAATATAAAATTCAATTTGATTTGATGATCCTTTTCTGTCACCTAAAATCAGGAGAACGACAATGAGCATGTTAAGATGAAAAAAAAATTATCAACACTTACCTACACGTTAGTCCGAGGAGTTTTATTAAAAACCTATATATTTGCCTAAATAATTTATGTATTAAATTTGCAAAGCAAAATGCAGCGTGTAAACAAAAGAAATAAAATGGCGACAAGTCAACGTCAACGACCCGACAAGGAGAAAAGTGGTGTTCGAATAACAAATTATGGGTCACCAAAAATTGTTTTTGTCTCCTTTCAACGCACACTTTAGAAAGAAAAAGAGATGAACTGGAATACTGAAAGAACGTCAAGGCTTTATCTGTCACTCTTGTCAATAATTTATCGGTAAGGAAGATTCCTAGAAAATCGCTTGTAGTCAAGTTTTCAACCATTGCCAGTTCTCCCATAAGAAGTGTCATCCACCTGGGCTGGCCTATCAACAACTGACTGACCTGCCGCCTGCCGAGCTAAGCCTCCTCTTACATCACAATTTTACCTGATCACCAATATTTACATCGCTTGCCAATGAATCATACTGTTTTCTCTAATCGACTTTCAAATAGAGTGTTTTATTAGCATTACCAAATAAATAAATAGAGAGTTTCCGAAGGAATGCATATTGTTTATTAGAATAGTGAATAAATAAAAGCATTATTATGACGAACTTATTTTCCAAGTTTTACAAATGTCCATGTCCAAAAATGCTTAGTTTCGGATATACAGGGTGTAGAAGTTTCATTTTTATTTCGAATTTTTCCAAATAATATCTGAAGTAACGTCAATAATATTTGGATTGTAAGATTAATGGGCCACCGAATATTGCAAGCGAGGTATTCCCAGAATTAACGGACGCAACGTATAGTAGAGGCGACGGAGTTTTGGGATAGGAGTGGCGACGACAGACGAATCGTGCGAACACGGTGCGAAGCTCAAGTAGCAAGACCGGTGTCCTCCTTACGCGATATATTAAGCTCTATTTTTATGAAGTATTATTAAATGGATTATTAGTATTTTCTTTAATTAAAAGTTTAGTTCGTCTAAAGGACTTTTATTTAAGACATTCTTATAGGATGAAAATTGGTATCTGGGAGTTTTTTGATATGAGAAATTTGATGTTGATTTCAATATGACTCCTACTTGTAGAGGGCGCCAGCTACATATTTTTTAACTAGTTTGAAGAGTAATAACTTTTCGTCCAAACCTGTATAAAACCACTGAGTAAAAAATATATATTTACAACGTTTTTTACGTAGAAAAGTTCTCTTGGTAAAAATCGCTACCAGTAGTGGTTCTCGAGATATTTGTAATCGAAATTATCAATACCTGTTGTCAATAACATAAACTAAACATGTTGATTAAATAGTTATTAGACTGAAATCATACTTGAATGTTTTTCTGCCAAAAATTTTTTCGAAGAAAAATTTATTATTAATTTAAAATAATAAAAAGTTCCCAAATTTATCATTTCAGTCAAATAACTGTATCTACTGGACATGTTTATTTTTTTTCAATAATGACATGCATTGACTATTTCCATTCTAAATATCTTGAGATCAAAAATGGTAATATAATTTCGTTTTCATTCTTTGATAGATAAAGAAGCACAAAATTGATTTAGTTCAATGCTACGAAAAAGGTGATAATAGTTATCGGAAAATGTAATACTATTGTGATACTTTAACAAATTTGAAGCAATACTATAAGCCATATTTTTAACTTATTTCCCAATAAATATGTTTTGTCGACCACTGGTGTATGTCCGAGTACTGGCATATTCACCCTATTCGTTCAGAAAAGTATTCAAAGTAATGTGCGCTTTTCAAGGTATTTTGCTATCAGTGCAGTGGTTCAAATTATGATGAAGCCCGAGATGAAGCCTATAGGTACATATAAAAATAATGGGTTAGAAATGGAGATTGTTATTTTAGCAGTTATTATAATAGCATGTACATGGTGTCCCATTTTGGTTGAAATCATACGGTATCTCCGTTATTCGTGAAGATAGAAGGGTGCGGTTTGCACAAACCCGTCCCACTTTTTTGTCAAACGAAAGATGCCGTAAACAAAATTTTCATAGCCCTCTTCATTTCTAAGCTACAAGGCAAACACAACCTGTATCTATGTTATTGTTAAAGGTATCGAGAAGGTGAAAACTGTTTTTTGTAGAACTTTTTACGTAGAATACAGTGGCGTCTGTTATTCTACGAAAATAATATTTTTGAAGATATGTACTATAGTTTTGTTTTTTTGAATAGAACACCCTGTATATTTAGAAATTATATGTTCTGACTTGCCATAAGCTTTTCAAAAATATATATCACTCTATACTTATTTTTACTATTTACTGCAATATTTAAAAAAAAATATTAAAAGATCATAATATTTATTAGTAGGCCATGATTGATAATGAAACTAAAGAATTATTAAAAATATACTGCTGTCTGTCTCTTGTTTTATTTTGAGGGTCACTAATAAATTTTTATATATTAGGGAAACTTAACTCTCTACCGCTATTTGTAAATCTTGGAAGCTATTGTATCGGAATTTTTAAATATTCCTTTAGCTAATTTACGTGAAATATACTTTCAGCAAGATGAGGCTCCCCCTCACAACAATATTAGAATTTTGTTAAATTATTATTTCTCAAATCAATGGATTTGTCCGTTCTCGATTTCTGATTTTGGGGATTTTTGAAATATGAAATATATCATAGCAACTAACACAATGTCGAACACCTGGAAAATGCTTTAATAATGCAAACTTTAAATATTTGCAAACCCATCCCGTTATAATAAATTCCGTTATAAAAAAAAGAAAAATATTTTCAGAGATTCAAAAATAAAATATATCAATTCCAAATAAATTTTTAATATGTGTACGACTATTTTAGTAAATACCACTTTGATTTTTTGTTATTTATCACGGCCTACTAATAAGAAAATTATACATATATTTTAAATATTGTAGTAAATTAAAAAATAAATGTAGAGTGATATATATTTTTGAGAAGCTCATAACAAGGCGGATCATATGATTTATAAATATACAGGGTGTTCCATTTGAAAAAACATAACTGTAGTTCATATTTTCAAAAATATTTTTTTCGTACAGAAACAGACTACGCCAGTGGATTCTACGTAAAAAGTTCTACAAGAATCAGTTTTCACTGTCCCAAATTGCAAAATTTTCGAAAAGACCCTGTAGATCAGAAACGAAGAGAGCTTGAAAATTTTGTTGACAGCATCTTCCGTTTGACAAAAAAATGGCATAGGTTTGTGCAAACCGCATCGTCCTATCTTTACTAATAACGGAGATACCGTATGATTTCAACCAAAATGGGACACCCTGTACAAGTAAAGCAGCACAGTGAAGTAAGTGTATTTTTGTTAAGTGTACCGAAAAACAGAACCGTCACAGTTACCTATTTTCAATTTATTTTGAAAATGGTAAAGAGAAAAATATGTTTCTTTTGACCAGTATCTACAACTCCTTAAAATACTTTTAAGGAGTGGCACTTATTTCTGAGACACCTTGTATAAAAGGCGACATTTTTATAGAAAATTCAAATTTATGGCATATTTTACGTTAAACTCTCGGTTAACGCGTATACATGCTTAACTATAAATCAAAATTTCAATTTGACATTTATTTGCCATCCGTCGTTGTAATAAATTTGCAAATACTGTAAATTTTTCGTAATTAAAATCGATTATTTGTTGCCGACATTATGGAATATAAAATTATGAGCGGGAATTAAACAGAAAATATATCTATAAATAACACCGTAAGGTCGACTCCAGCCTGATGATATAAAACATTCCAAAATAACTTAATCTAAAATATAGCAATAAAAGTTTATAGGGTACCTAGTTATTGTAATAAAATTCCACGAAAATACCGATTTGTTATGAAATTATTAATATCACATTTGTAGTAAAAACAATGGGATTTATGAATGAAATTATCGGTAATACTATCTAACACAAAATATTATGAGTTATAAGTACTGTTTAAATAGCATACAATAGCACTCTATGGACCAAACCAAAATAAATACTTATAACAAAGAAATAATCAATTTAATTGATTATATCTTTGTTATAAGTATTTATTTTTATTGATAATGATTGTAATAAAATTATTGATTATAATTATTGGTTCATTCACAAGTCATATCGACCGCATTGAAGTCGTTAAGTCATACAAGGGTCATACGTATATCTGGGATCACTATTGACAAATACAGGCACATCGGAAGAAGAGGTGAAGCGTAGGTGCAACAAGGCAAAGGTAGCTGTTGGTAGCTGTTGGAAGACTGATGGAAAGACCGCCTGATTTCAAGAGCCATCAAAAACCGGCTAGTCAACTGCTTGGTACTCCCAATATTGACGTAACTGCGAATCGTGGACTCTCAGGCAGGCGGAACGTAAGAAGATCGATGTTACCGAAATGTATTTTATAGACGTATGCTCCGTATCCCTTGGACTGAACGCCGTACAAACGTTTCCATTATAAATGAACTTAATATTACCAACACACAGGCTTTTCTGTAAAATCCGACTAAAACAACTAAAATATTTTGGACATATTATAATGAGGAAAAGTCCGGACAATATGGAAAGACTCGCTCTCCGACTCGATGGATAGACCAGATCACGACTAGCTGTAGCAAGCCAATGCATGATGTCATCGAGATGACAAAAGACAGAGGCGCATGAAGAAAAATCATCCATGATGATACGCTGATGACCACTACACACCCTAATGGGGGTCAGGACAGAAGAGAGAGTAGTTTAGGAAAGACACACAGTGTAATGATTTTTTAAAAAAATAACACGCATTTTTTAGCTCAATTATTGAAAACATGTCAAGGTTTGTTTCTAGTTACATTCGTCTGAGTATTGCTCGGGTTCTGCTTCCTCTGTAACCCGCCGCTTTTGCGAGATGCTCCACGCCCTGAAATAATTCGATCTATTCTCGTTGATTGCCGCATTTCGAATGGTTCTCATCTATTTCTGTTTTAAAATTAAAACTTAAACAGCTCGACAATCTGTTTCAGATATACATACATATCTGTATGTATTTCTGTTGTGGTTAGATATTTAACAGTCATTGTTAAAAAAAAACTAACCGTAAATCAGTTCCTGTAACATTATATAACGTTTACAAGTAACATGAATGTTTAAATCAAAATAATATCTAGTTTTCTTGAAATAAGTAGTAGCATCTCGGTAGGCATTCTTTTGTTTTGAATTTTCTCAAAATATCCCTAGGTACATTAGTGTAATTTCTAAAATTAAATATGGTATACTTTTGTTTCCTGCCTTACAATGAAGAATTGCCTTTACTTAGACTTTGTTTATTATCTACATTGTTTAACAACTATTTATTAGTGCAAATAGTTTATAACGGAACAGTTTATTACTTACTCTCTCTGCTTCTGTGTGAAATTAAACGTCTCACATATTTGCACCTGGTGATCTGAAGGTTATATGGCGTTAAAGGTATTTCCCATTAAGTATATTAGATACGTTATTTTGTCGTAAAAATAACAATGAATAAAACGGTGCTTGTAGGTTAAATATTTGAATTATAATAGTAGCTGAAATACGTGGTGTACGTACAGGGTGGGTCAAATTGGGCGCTTTTAAAGGGAAACACCCTTTTCTAAAGGAGATAGACGAAAACTAATATCGGTGTCTGGAGCTCAATCTTTATCAAAAACATGATGGTGGAAACCGCACATGGATATCTGTTACCGTTTCGCAGTTACGGGGTGTTTTTCAAAAATGTGCATTTTTAACAAATCGCTCTAACTTTTTTGCTATGGAAAATTTTGTATTTCTATGAAAACATTTCCAAAGCACCTTTTTACGTAGAATTTAATGGTTTAAGTATATTTTTTTTAAAATTAATAATTTAAGAGTTATCAACAGAAAAATTGATTTTTTATTTGGGACACCCTCTATATTTTTAATTAACTGTAAAGAAATACTAGAAAAAACCTTTCCAAAAATATAGCACACTTGATATTTTGTTATAATCCCCTTCGAAATACAGAATTTTTAAAAGTTCGCCACTTTTAACTATAGTAGGCTTTGGACCCCTTATTGCTGATATGCCCTTAATGGAACTCGAAAACATATTTTTCCAGCAAGACGATGCACCACCTCTGAACGCTGAAGTTATCAGCAAATTTTTGCAGCCTATTTCAAGAATAATTGAATAGCTTACATTGATCCCAGCCGTTGGCCAT
This sequence comes from Sitophilus oryzae, assembly GCF_002938485.1. NCBI lineage: Eukaryota > Metazoa > Arthropoda > Insecta > Coleoptera > Curculionidae > Sitophilus > Sitophilus oryzae. Next base: position 2,003,284 of record NW_022147508.1, read on the forward strand.
CGGATATATTTGACTTAGTGCCCATGGATCTAATCCTATGGATATATTTGCGGAAGAATAAAGGTTCCTTATTCCGCATAATCTAGACAAGAATTAGAAATACTTAGCAGTTATGAGAGAGTATCTTTCACCCCTACTGAGTTAATGAATTCCGCGAGAAATGTTCAAAACTGCCCCGTCTGTCCCTAACAGAAGACGGTTAATATGTCGAACACCTGTAGCAAAATCTCATGTCTTGGTTTGCTATTTATTTTTATTGTTATTAGATATAGTTTAAATGTGTTGATGTTGGTTAAATATATTTTAAATTGTTATAAAATTCTGCATCTCTCATAACAAATATTATTTTCGTTTTAATTGATGCTCACAGCTTGAATTTTTGCATTATAGCCGGTGCCGTTCAAAGCCTACTTATTTAAAGCGGGCAAATTTTTTATATACTCTATATTTCGAAGAGGAATCGAGCAAAATATCAAGTGTGTTATATTTTTGAAAGGTAATTTTAAATTCTTTTCAATAAACTAAAATATACAGGGTGTCCCATATAAAAAATCAAATTTTCTCTTGATAATTCTTAAATTATTAATTTTAAAAAAATTATACTTAAACCATTAAATTCTACGTAAAAAGGTACTTTGGAAATGTTTTCATAAAAATAGAAAATTTTCCATAGCAAAAAAGTTACAGCGATTTATTAAAAATGCATATTTTTGAAAAACACCCCGTAACTCCGAAACGGTAACAGATATGGACATGCGGTTTTCACCATCATGTTTTTGACAAAAATTGAGCTCCAGACACCGATATTAGTTTTTGTCTATCTCCTATAGAAAAGGGTGTTTCCATTTAAAAGCGTCGAATTTGACCCACCCTGTACAAAGTATTCGAATACAAAAAGAATAATAAGGTATTCGGTTCTAAAAACACCCAATTCTCCCTTAACTAATATGTGTTTCCAAAATACTGAAATATTCGGTTGGAAATATTCATTTTTCGAGTTTTAATCAGAAGCAAGTGTTTATTTTTCCCATAGGCCCGGTATGTTGAAAAAAATTCAGGCGTGGCCTAAAATTACAATCGGAGGTCCCGTGGGCGTCCTTTGCAATGGACAAATAGAAGCCGCGTCCTCGAGAGGCCGTCAGGACACAATGCAAGCGAATGTCGCAACGTAGCAGTATTTGCGTAATGGCCTATTTCAACAACGGATTTATAAAAAGGTGCTAATTGATTCAGTGGCCAGTATACTCTATTCGCATCTGGTGGTATAACGTGAAAATGCATACATTTAAACATTTTTGCTTTAATTCTTTTAGTTCAACATATAACATGAAATTAGTATTCAGTTAGTATACCTATTACTGTTTTAATTGAACCAACTCTACCTAAGAAATGAATAATATAGTAGATACTACAAATGTTGTAGAGGGTATCCTAAATTCAATCCTTATCATGGTGGCTAAGTTGTGCAATTTGATGACGTTCGAAACACCTTGTACAGGGTGGGTCAAATTGGACGCTTTTAAAGGGAAACACCTTTTTCTATAGGAATAGACGAAAAGTAATATCGGTCTCTGGAGCTTGATTTTTATCAAAAACCGAGTCAAAAACATGATGGTGAAAATCACACATCGATATCTTTTGTTTCGGAGATACGGGGAAGTTTTTCAGAAATGTGCATTTTTAACAAATCGGCAAAATTGTTACAAACTCTTTTCCTATGGAAAATTTTGTATTTTTATGAAAACATTTTTTTACGTAGAAAGCACCTCTTTACGTAGAATTTAATGGTTTAAGTATCATTTTTTTTTTAAATTAATAATTTAAGAGTTATCAACAAAAAAATTGGTTTTTCATTTGGGAGACAATCAGATCAGCCCCTCGTCACAAATTCAACACATCAACATCACATCACAACACAACCATTAGGTTGCGTATCTTCCCAATTCTCTCAATCAACTTTAAAACTGTATATTGAGAATGTAGTTTTAATCATCACTGATGATATTAAAACTAAAAAAGTTTTTTTTTGAACTTCCATTGTCTTTATTTATTTTGCTTACACAATGTTTGGGTCAGAAGACTCAGAAGTATCACTGACCGTTATCAAGTGTAAACTAAACAAAATCCTAAAACTACTGAGCTTATATACTAGAGCCGAGCATTTCATCGAGCATTCACCCCTGAATTTGTTGGGTGCAGTCAATGTTGTTTATAGAGTCTGTTCCAGTCTGTTCGGTGGTGGCTCATGATAACACTTAATGTGATAATCAAAATCGGTAGTTTGGCCATTGATTTTGATTATCACAATAAGTCTTAAAAATGTTAAATTAGAATTTTTAGAATTAGAATGAGTGGGAGGGGGGTTAATCACTGCGACCTTACAGATTTATTGTGTCCCCCTTTCTTGAGTTATAACTCATCATACAGTCCCAGGGCTTTGACAAAAGCCAGTATCTGGGACGGTTTTATAGAGGGTTATAATTCTCCATCTCCAATATCAGTCGTACCAAAGTTCATGGCACGAATGGTTGTCGTCTCGGCGCACTCAGTGATGAGGTGTACTGGTGTTTCCCCATTTTCCCCACAGAATCTGTATTCGTCGTTTCTTCTTAGTTTCAATCTACTGAGGTGTTCAGGCACCCAGAGTAGGAGGACTTTGTTTTCTTTGCCTAATTTATTCAGCCTGTCTATGCATTCTTTGACCAATTTCGAATTGACTGATACTGAGTTGATCGCTTTTAACGCTGCTTGACTATCAGATAAGATGGCTATTTCTTGTTTCCGATAGTTCCTATCTAAGATAAGTTGTACGCATCTTTCGATAGCGTAGATTTCTGCCTGTAGGATGCTAGGGTAGGTCCCCATTGGTTCGGAGTATTTAGTTCTCGACCCAAATACTCCGATCCCTGTTCGCGCATTGGCTTTAGAAGCATCAGTATACCAAATTATGGTATGGTCTTTTAACTGCCGGGCAGATGTTTCTCTCTTCCAATCCTTTTTATTGCTCAATACTACATTGAGATGTTTCTCAAAGTTTTACTTTCTTGGCATATCATCCACTGAGAGTTGCAGAAGTGGTATTTCCTTTTTGAGGGTGTTCCAAGCCTCTGATCTGACAATTCTCCCAGTACTGATTCCGTTAGTGACCATTCTAATTATTGTCGCATTGGCATATCTACCAATGACAATGTGCATTGGTGTTAGATCTAGAATGAACTCCATTGCTGCTATTGGACAGGTTCTAACGCTAGTATCTGGACTTTGCACAGGTTTAGCCTTGCCGTCCGTTACTCTAGTTTTGTGTACCAGGCAACTGCTCCATAAGTAATCATGAGTCTTACTATCATGGTATACATCCAGCGCAAAATGTTAGGGGAGCAGCCCCATCTATTTCCGCCCAGTCTTCTGCAGATCATGAGAGCCTTTGTGGCTTTGCTGGTAGTGTTCTTAATATGCCTGTTCCACAGGAGTTTACTGTCCAGGGTTATTCCCAGATATTTAACTTCCTCTGATGACAGTATGTCCTTTCCATCTAGTTGGATTCTTTTCAAGTTTTTCAGACTTCGCTTTCTGGTGAATGGCACTGGCGGTTTTATCTGAGTTGCTACTCAGCCCGACAGTCCTGCACCATCTCTCAGTGATACGGAGTCCTCTTTGGATAATATCATACAGGGTGCCTTCACGTTTCCCCCGAGCGATCATGACTGTTGCAATTTCTATGTCACACAGTTATATGTAATATTTTTCCCTAGCATAACCTGTATGAGACAATGAAACTCTAATTACATACTGATTGTTCTATTTACGATAATTAGTACTAAACCGAGCAACTGTTGAATCTTAGAGTTCCTATTTGGCAGATAGTATAAAATGCAGGATTTATTAGGGAATTCCATTTACGGTTATTTATAGATCCAAACGTAAAGCCAACGAGAGAAAATCCGATTTATTTGGCACGCCAAACTGAGACGTACAAATACATAAAGAAAATGTAGCACAATACGCGTCCGTAAGCCTATTAAATAAATATCATCCAAAGCGATTTCGTAGTCGGAATTTCAATTCGCATCATGTCGCTCATAAATAGGTGTCGTACGAAAACCGAATTTTAAAACTGACTGACCGTGTTTTTTTACAAGGAGTATGTATTAACTACATATAGATTAAACATTTCATTCAGACTGATTCATAATATGTAAAAACAGCCGGCTGTAATAGCAATATGCAAAATATAATAGCAATATGTAAAAACAGCCACTGAATTTTAACATACTCTAATGTTAGATATATTAACATTGTAATGTACAGTAGAGTTGATTTTCAAAAAAATTGCTACTAAAACACTCTCCTAGAGTGTGAATTACAGCAAATAAAAATGCTTCATATATACTAAACTCGGAACTCGGAATAATCTAACGATCGTATATTATGAGGTCAGGTCAACTTTAACTCGATTTAATTTAAAGCTACTTAATTAATTTTTAGTACGATAGCTACTTAAATTCCAAGTTGTAAAGCTTCATATATAACAACAATTAGGTCAAGTGGCTATTTAAATGCACCACAAAAAACCTAAGAGTTTTGTAAAACATTGCATCTAAAGCTCGACTATGATTAAAGACTGTTGCAAAATAAGATATGGTTTAAAACACAGATTGGTTTAAAATGAGGTTTAAATTTTTTTTAAGATATTTTATTAAATGTTTGACGCTCGCTTTAACATATCGTCCCCTTAAGTCACAAGTGGTCTATGTCCATTTTCTTTGAAATTGCGATTTTCAGGTGGAACATGGTCTTGTGGATTGAATGCAAAATTAATCTAAGTCCTGTCGGGTCGTCAGGTGTAGGGGTAGTAGAATGTAGAATTAGTGGAAGGGGGGTCTTCGAGACCCAAAAGATCTATCGTGTCTCCTTTTCTTGAGTTATAACTCAAAAAAAGAGGACAAACCATACATGGGGATCTTTATGTTGTAGGGGGAACAGAGTATTTCTCATCCTCCGTGCCTTGTCGGGGGTAGCCGATACATGGTTAATGTAGCTGACAAGACTTATATTAGTTCTGCATTCAATCCACAAGGCTAAGTTTCCAAATTTCAAAAAAAATGAACATATGAAACTAGTTCTGGTCTAAGAAGATGATATACAGGGTGAGTCTTAAATAAGTGCAAATATTTTCAGGGCTGGTAGATCTCGATAAAAGAAACATATTTTCTCTTTACCATTTTTCAGATAGGTAAGTCCAAAATAACCGAGTTATTTCCAAAATAACCGAGTTATTTAAGTTTGAAAATTAAAAAAAAATGGTTTTTTTGAAAAAAATTTGAGAGCCACCGGATTTTTTCTGTATTTGCATCCCTTTTAGTGCCGTAACCATAGAGTAAAACCGTAACTATGGTAATATCCGAGGTAATATCAGAGATTAAGAAATTTACCGTGGGAAAATTTGCGGTGAACAGGCAGTTCTAAAAAGTTTTCGAAAAATATACAGGGAAATATAAAAGAAAGTGCACGATTTTCAACATCTTCTTTTTGCGAAAAAAACTCATAGACGTGTTCTTGGGGTCGAAATATACCACCCCTGAAAATATTTGCACTTATTTAAGACTCACCCTGTATATTTCATATATCAAATAAAATTTTAGTCACGTGATTAAGCTTGACCGGCACAGCGTTGCCCACTTTTACATATTTTCTTTTAATCAACATATTTTAGGAAACAAAAATAAATTAATTATAAATATATAAACCTCGATATAAACAGTTATTTACATCAACAAAACTTAAGAAGGTGAGTTTTGTTGATTACGTAACTAAAAGTTTAATTAATATCAAATATATGTTATAATTTCATTACAGATAAATAAATAATGAATGAATTTATATGTGGCCTGAAATTAGGAGAATTTAAAACATTCATTCATTTAAAACGGCTTCCATGCAGTTGGCTTGGAAATGATGATCAATGACATTTTCCATATAATTTTACATACTTATAAAATGACAGCGATCTTCATTTCATATAGCATAGCCATCGCTGACGCCGTTTTTGTTTTCGATCATAGAGTATCTCGGTAAGTCGGTAAGTATAAAAGAAAATCGACAGGAAAATAAGACATTGATGGAAAGTCTCGTAAATACAATAAGTATGATCGAAAAAAACGGCGTCAGTGATAGCTATGAAATGAAGATCGCTGTCATTTTATATGTAAAATTATATGGAAAAATGTCATTGATAGTCATTTCCAGCCCAAATATACGCCATTTTTTGCAATCACACGGTACTTATAGAATTAAACTGGGAATTAAACATTTCTCGCCAAACTCAAAAACATATTTTATTTTCAAAAATTACGAAAAATTGTGGCATTTTATTCTTGGGGAATGTCTCCGATCATCATTTCCACGCTAACTGGACGCCGTTTTTTTATCATTCGGTATAATATATAATCAATAAAATATAATAATACCTAAGTAATTACATAGAACTTTATTTTTTGTTCTGCTGACTAATAAAATTAAAATAGAAAATGATGTATTGAAGTGATCACTCATTCTGGATAGAAACCGCAAGTTTTGAATAAAATCTTTTACCACTTCCAGCATTCTCCAGTTGTCCAGACGATGCCCAACAATGACAGTGCCGAAATCAAGAGCCTCAAATCAAACCAGTCCAATTGACTTCGGAAATACTATACCTTGGTTTGGTTTTTGGTTATTTATACTTGTAGTTAACAATTGTAACTTTTTCAATTAAAACTTACACAGTCCATATACATACATATAGGTACCTAGTACCTACCTACTTAAGACTTAAGTAATATACCTACAATTTCTAAAAATGAACTAGAAAAGTGCAAGAAGTCGTTGCCCTTTGCGTTTCACATTTTTGGCAACAGAAAGAAACTTCAAGTATTCCAGAAATAAACCAACATACAAACGCATTATATCCACTTGGTGAACTACTTTAGCAGTTTATTCTGAGAGTAGGTGCATTGAAATTGAAAATGTTATCAAGCATCAAACAAACTAAAATGTTAAGAATTATCACTTTGTTTTTACCCCAATAACCCTTTCAACTAGTATCATTGATTTTTTCAGGTTTCTTAAGCTTACGCATCTTATTTCATTTTTCTTAAGTTAATAGATACCTATATATGTTATTAATTATAATTTTAGACCATTAAAAATTAAACGTATATTTTATTTTATGGTTAAATTAATTTGCATACTGACGAGGCGTGTTTAAAAGGAAAATAGAGCAAATTGCAGGCAGACTCGATCGTACCTCTAATTATAGATTAACAGGCTGGCATTTATCTGAGATGATCGGAATTCCAACGACGATCCAAAGAATATCACAGGAGACCAAACCTTTCTTCTACCACTACACAAAATCACATATCTCCCGGAAAATGAGAATTTCCCACGAAAGTTCGTCACAAATAAACGTAAATAATTGTCACTGAAAACTTGACGAAAAAATTAGGCGCTGCAATTATCTAATTTCTGTTCATTTTCGCACAATGGTTTTTCACTTTCCTTATCCTGAAAAATATTTTACTTTTACACGTCTGTCAACAGAGAGCTTTCGATTTTCGCATCAAACCATACACGGTTCCAAAACTTACTGAAAGAAAACAAATGTCAGAATTTCAGGATCCAATGTCACACAGAAAGATGGATGATCGTACATCTAACGGAGAATCTATAAAGTAATCAACTACGCCTAACAGTTTTCTTTTATGAAGTAAGCTGCCATCTGTTTTTGATGACACTAAACTTAGTTTTTCAATCTTACAGGTTTCTACCCAGTAGATTACAGAAATCTATATATTATTTTAATTCATAGTTTTGATATAAGTACATAGATGGCAGAATAGAGGACAGATGGAGGACAGAAAAAGCCGCGTTAAAAAACTAATATGAATATGAAATAAAAATTATAAAAGGGTAGTTGATGTCTTAAGAACAAGTTATTCTTCCAACTCCATCTCCTTCTTGTAAAATATGCAATAATAGTAGCACAGATTTTAAAAATATTTTTTAGATATACAGAGTGACTATATTAAATATATTTGATTTCTAATGGAATGCTGTAATTTTTTTATGCTCTAATAAAATTCTATAAATGCCATAACAATACCGAGTTAACTACTTTTAGTTAAAATTTTCTTTATTGTGGTAATTGTTATATAGATTAAACTTTCTACTTATTTCAAGTTCATTCTAAACTATGAAAATGTTGAATATTGATCTGTTTAAATCTCCTTCTTTGTCGAACCTAATTCTTTATATATACTAGTTGAAGCCTGGCGCATCCGCCACGACATCAGGAAAAAAATACTTTTTATTTTTTCTTAATTAAACGAAAAACAAAAAATCCGGCGACGACACTTTTTAGAAGAGCCAATTAGCTATATTTTATTAAAAAAAATAACTTTCTAGAGCAAGTCGTTACTTCAGTAGAGACGACACAGATAAACATTAGCATTTTATATGTATATTACTAGTTGAAGCCTGGCGCATCCGCCACAACATCGACATCAGGAAAAAAATACTTTTTTTTAATTAAATGAAAAACAAAAATTCCGGCGACGACAGATTTTAGAAGAGCCAATTAGCTATCTTTTAGTAAAAAAAGCAACTTTCTAGAGCAAGTCGTTACTTCAGTAGAGACGACACAGATAAACATTAGCATTTTATATATGTAGACTATAGTTGAAGCCTGGCGCATCCGCCACGACATCAAAAAAAAATACTTTTCATTTATTTTTTTTAATGAAATGAAAAACAAAAAATCCGGCGACGACAGTTTTTAGAAGAGCCAATTAGCTATCTTTTAGTAAAAAAAGCAACTTTCTAGAGCAAGTCGTTACTTCAGTAGAGACGACACAGATAAACATTAGCATTTTATATATGTAGACTAGTTGAAGCCTGGCGCATCCGCCACGACATCAGGAAAAAAAAATACTTTTTATTTTTTGTTTAATTAAATGAAAAACAAAAAATCCGGCGATGACAGTTTTTAGAAGAGCCAATTAGCTATTTTTTAGTAAAAAAAGCAACTTTCTAGAGTAAGTCGTTACTTCAGTACAGACGACACAGATAAACATTAGCATTTTAGTATGTATTTTAGGTATGTAGATAGCATTTTATATATGTAGATGTAGATTTGCAGAGGGACTCAAATCTAGATACAGAGTAACCCAGGACCCAGGCTTCCAAAAAAGCTCTACAGTGTCCGGCAATAGTGCGTCGGGCATCTGTAGTTTCTAGAATAAAAAAATTGGGAATTTTGTTTAAGTGCAGACTTAAAGCATGTACCTACTACGATCTATTATAGGTTTAGGAAAATATTTTAACCCTATAGGGTCGCTCAATAAAGTGTGAGTGTATCGGGATGATTTTTTTAATTGATCAAACACCCTGTATATTATTGCATTTTGGCTTCTTTACATAATCCTAAGATATGAGTAAATACATTTGGATAGAAAATGTATGGACGAAAAGTTACTACTCTTCAAACCAATTATAGCATATGTAGAATGGCGCCCACTACAAGTAGGGGTCATATTGACATCAAAATCAAATTTCTCATGTCAAAAAACTTCCAGGCACCAATTTTCATCCAAATATTGATGTTACTTCTTAAATTATTTGGAAAAAATCGAAATAAAAATGAAACTTCTACACCCTGTATCTCCGAAACTAAGCATTTTAAGACATGTATTTATACGAACTTTTTTATTTATTTTTATCTGCAGAATATGCTTCTGAAGTTTCCGGAATACAGTTCGGACCACCCTGTATACTATACCTAGTGGTTTTTGAATATGTATATCCGTTTTTAAACTGCTGCTTATTGAAAGCCCTCTTAAAAATCAAAATTTGAAGAATTTTAAAAATTATAAGCACTGTAAAGGTGCGTTTATACCGGCTGCGCCGCTCCACGCCGCGCAAATCATTTTTTCAACGTATATTTTTGTGCGCGCTAAAAAAATACACTTCAAAAGTACATGTTAAAAAAATGTTTTACGCGTCAGTCTGAACGCACCTTAATAATAGCGTCTTCTTTAAAATTCGGTATATTTTTAGCCTTTCTTAAATAAATTATGTATTACAAATACAGGGTGGCGCCCCTCATACACCGCGGAGGATCAAAAGAGAACGACAGTTTGTATTGAAAAGAAATTTTGTGAGCATATATGTAGGTTAATTCAGAGCACTTTTTAAAAATATAGAGAGTTCTACAGGGTGTCCCCAAAAAAAGTTACATATCAAAGTTGTGTTTTTTGTAATGTAACACTCTATATATTAATTGATTTTCGGATTCTGGGAGAAAAATAAAGGTAAGTTTTATAAGAGAAGTATATAACAAAAATGTAAGGTTTTTGACATATTTAACATTTTCTAGAAATAAAGAACAATTTTTATATTACAACCTAAATTGGAATTTATCCGGTATAACTTAATATGTAGTTAAATTAACTATTGTACTTTATATCAAATTAAAGCTTGATCCAAAAACTTATACAGGGTAAAACAAAATTAATATTGAACATTGGTCTCCATTAAAAGCATGTTACTCTTTTATTTTAAATAGAACACCCAGTATATTATTCCGATATTAAATGGAGAATTCATGTCTCTTCAAAATACTATTAAGGTTACCTACCACTCAAACAAAGATTTTCCTAGATATTTTCATTTACATGATTTGATCTGAGTAGATTTTTATAATTATCGATAATTAAGCTTCAAAAGTACATGTTAAAAAAATGTTTTGCGCGGCGCTGAGCGGCGCAGTCAGTCTGAACGCACCTTAATAATAGCGTCTTCTTTAAAATTCGGTTTGCCAAAATTTGCAATTTTGTTTGATATATACAGGGTGAGTCATAATTAATTGTTATATTTTTTGCCACTATTTTAAATACAACACAATGTATTTTGTATCATAATCGAACAGAGTTTTGTTTATTCTTTTTGTTTTAAGTGTTTTTTTGAAAATATAAGACAAATTTGCCTTTCGTAATCTTAAATCGTACAATAGTAGTAGTGTGTATGTATTAAGATAATTTTCGGGAAAAATAAAGTTTAAAAATTATATAAAGGGGGCTTGTATATCTGTAGAGTATTGCCCATTTTGATTGCAAAGACCGTTATCTCGCTTATCAGTAAAGATAGAACATTGCAGTACCGCGAACCTAAGCTAATTAACTAGTTTGTATATGGCTCACGTCTTGCACGCTTATAGAACTTATTTGTAATAATTAATGTCCACTGTGACATACTAGGACATTATACAATATAAATTTTACCAAACCAAACCAAACCAAACCAAATCAAACCTAATAATATTCCATAGCATATTCCAATACAGAAAGATTTTAAAATATACAGAAAATACTTGAATCGAATTGACAACAAAATATAGAGAACAAATGACAACAGCAGAACTGTCAAATCGATTGGTCTCAATGGTTCGAGATTATTCGGTCATTGTACAACAAAACTAACAAAAAACTCACTTCTATCACTACCATACGAAGTTAGCCAGATTGCCAACTTTCAAAATAAAAAATAGAGGACGACAGCGTAAAAAAAGGCACAGGCGAACATTTTTTGAAATCTCGCCCAAATGTCTAGAATTTACCAAAAAGTTATGTAAACGGTATGCGATTAATGGTCTTTCTTACTTTCTAAAAAATATTTATATTCAAAATTTGTTAAAATAAAAGAAACCATTTCCAACAAAACTTTTTTTTCTAAACCATAATCTAAAGTAAACATAAAACCGTTAAACATGTTTATCGCTTCCACAAGTATTTCTTGTACATAAATATTTCTTCATTTTCTTTTTTGTACAAAGCAGTAGGAGTAGCGAAAGACATAGATTATAACAATTTTTTAAAGCATTGTTGTGGCGGCAGACGAATATTTTTTAGATTTTGATGTAAAAAGAGGACTTTTTCAATACGTGAGAAAAAAGAGGACAGTGAGATCAAAAAGAGGACTGTCCTCTGGAATAGAGGACGGTTGGCAACCCTAAGTTATTATATTATGTCGGATATTTATTTTATAAATCTTTATTGTAAATGTATTCCGAGCTACGGCCAAAGTAAAATAATTCATCTTAATGAAGGTGTCATTGGTATAACATTGAAAATTAAAACGTTAAGAAACTGACTTATGCATAATTACAGCTCAGGCAATATAAAATATTCTGTGATTTTAGTTGAAATTTCTTTTGAAGATTGCCGCCAAGATGGACCTTAATTTATTGATAACGGTCAGCTGGCTGTCACTGTAATACTGTAATTTCTCCGGCTCATTCTTAATTTCGTGGCGTGGCGTGGTGAGGTGATAAAAAATGATAGGTACGATGTAAAGGTCCGATCTGACTTGAGATAAAGACCGAAAAATTTAAAATAAAATTTACCATGTGAAAATTATAAATGATATAGGTTATAAATATCTAGGATATACCGGGTGAAAAAACAGACAACATTCATTTCATTTTTTTATCGGATAATATATTAATTTTATCGTCACAAATCAGTTGAATATTACAGAATTTTAAATGGTACCTTGGTTGGGGTTTCCATACAAATTTATTGAAAATTCCGGACAAGTGAGCTCTGAAATCCGGACAAAATCCGGACTCTGTCAAAAATAGATTATGATATTATGAATATATTTTTGTATAAGTCTGTTTAAAGCGAGGTCAATTGTATTTTATGTCTTCGTTTGGCTGGCGTTTGACGATATTCATTCCTGTCTCTTTTTTTTTAATTTACTTTAAAGGGCAAATAAAAGGCAGTTGAAAAAGTGTTAGATATACACTACCGGGTGCGTACCCTTATAACTTTTTTATTTTTGCAGATAAAAAAAATGAGATTTGGTATGTTAGTATATGACATAAATTAGGATTGATTGACGTATTCAATTGTTTTTGGTCACTTCCTATTTCACTGGAAAAGACAACAACTATTGATTTTTAAATGGCACCCTCAGTATTTTTTTACTTAATTCGGTAGAAAATGGCACTCTGAGCAGAGTGACATACCTTTCATGCTCCTCAGATTAACAAAAACCAGCTGCATGGGTTAATTCTTAACTCTTTTTTCAAATATTTGGCATTCTACTCATCTAACATAATAATTTATTACACACAATAACTTATTTCATAAAGCACAAATCTAATTTCATAAAGCTCGACTATTTTTGTTTCCATATTTGCTACTCGACTATTTAGGTATTTAAAAATCCATCACGAGAAAACTTATATTTTAAACATCAAGATCCACATATGTACTGTCATTATAAATATGTAATATTATGTAGATATGCATACCTATATCATTAAAATTTCAATCTTAGTATTTGAATCACTATCCTCGATTGATATAACAACATATAACCTTTTTGAGACCTTGACAGATAAGATAAGATATAACAGATTGTTTTAATTTACGACAATAACTCCTAATTTTAAGTACTGCAAATCTATTAGATATCGCCTTGAATTCATGTATTCAGCTTTAGAATTTTGCAGAAATGTGACACCGTATGCTAAATGTTGTATGGGTATACTACCACATATTTGATGCAATTATTAGAAAAGTATAATTTGAATTTAAGTATTTATAAAGGATCAGAACATAATACATTATATGGAACATAATATGAATGTAAAATGTAAGTTACTGTAGTGAATGTCTATTGAAAAAAAACTGTTTATAGTTAAAATATAAAAATGATCCATACATAAATATCTACCTAACTTAAATATCTCATATCTCAAATCAAATCCATACATAAATATCTCTATCTAACTTAACCACGAAGAACATAAATGAAATAAGTAAAGTAATTATACGAACTAAATATAGTTTAAGAACTAAAATATAGCTTTTTATAAGTTTAATAAGGGTTTAATTTAATGTATTTTGAAGAAATTATTTGACAAATAAAACACATAATCATACAGGGTGCTACAAATTCGAGGTACGAGCATTGGTATCTCGGTAACCGTAATAGATACGAACATGGTTAAATTGGGGCAAAGTTGCGTATTGAGATGTTCACCAAGCAAAAAAGCTTTAAAAAATTCAAGGATTGCTGAGTTTTTTGGAAAAAACGGATTTTTTTGAAAATAATTTTTATTTTTTCCTGTCGTTAGTTTTTAGAAAATCAAAAAACTAATTGCACATTCGCCTAGCCACTTTATTAGATCTATCTGATTGTATTTTTAGATTTTCAAATTAACTGATAATTTCTAAGATACAGAGGCCAACTTAATTTTTTTAAATACGGACCTGCATTTTTTATTTCAGATTTTGAAAGAACTCGGTCTGCTGAGTACAATGATATTCCATACTTTTTTTTTTTGTTTTGGTTACCTTAACAGCAACAAAACTATTTAATTATTATTTACAATAATTTCAAGTCCGACTCTGGTTTCTTTAATTATTTAAACTGATTATATTCATTGCAACAATATTGATCAGCGCTAATTAACATTGATAAGGAAAATCGAGCTAATTGGAAGATTCAAATAAATATTATCCAGGTCAGAAATTTAAAGATATTATTTTTAACTTTTTTTATTGTGAATTTGAAATCTCAGTGTGCGATCTAAAGGTACGCGCACGAATCGCACTTTTTTTTCTTGTCGCGCACACTGAGCCGTACCGAACGCGCCGCACGCGCCTCATTATTCGCTATTTTGTTTCTTTTTGCCCCTACTACTTCTTCCGGAGTCCTGTCTGCGGTGATAGGCGTGTTTTTTAATATTTCTCGACAATAAATGACGGCGAACAAGAAATAATTATGAGCTCCTTGCTAATAGAAGAAGAAGAAATCACGAGAAAGAATCGAAAGTTATAGGTTCACAATATTGGCAAAAATCCACATTATTTCCATATTTAATAGAGGATGAACTAAACATTTTTGTTACAAATAATTTCTGAAGTAAAGTCAATATTTGAATGAAAATTGGTGTCTGGGAGTTTTTTAACATGAGAAATTTGATTTTGATGTCAATATGGGTCTTAGTAGAAGAGGGCGCCACCTACATATTTTTTAACCCGTTTGAAGAGTAATAAATTTTCGTCCGCACCTGTTTAAAACTACTGAGCAAAAAAATATACATTAACGACGTTTTTTATGTAAAAAAGGTCTCTTAGTAAAAATCGCTGCGAGTGATGGTTTTCGAGATATTTGGAATCAAAATTATTAATACCTGTCATCATTGACATTAATTATTAAACATGTTGACTAAATAGTTGTTAAACTGAAATCATAAATTTGAAATATTTTTGTGCCAAAACTTCAACAGAAACTGTTTTATCGTCATTTTTTGCAGAAAAATTTATGATTAATTTAAAAAAAATAAAAATTTTCAAATTTATTATTTCAGTGAAACAACTATCTACTCAAAAGTGTTTATTTTTCGTCAATAATGACATGTATTGACTATTTCCATTCTAAATATCTTAAGAACGGTTGCTCGTAGCGATTTTTATAAAGAGATATTTTTTACGTAAAAAGTCACAGAGATCTATATTTTTTCACTCGGTAGTTTTATACAGGTACGGGCAAAAAGTTATTAAGCTTCAAAGCAGTTAAAACACATGTAGGTGGCGCCCTCTACTAGTAGGAGTCATATTGACATCACTATCAAATTTCTCATGTCAAAAAACTCCCAGACACCAATTTTCATCCAAATATTGACGTTACTTCAGAAATTATTTAGAAAAAAACGAAATAAAAATGAAATTTCTACACCCTGTATCTCTGAAACTAAGCATTATAGGACCTACATTTATACGAACTTTTTTATTTATTTTTATCTGCAGAATATGCTGCCGAAGTTTCCGGAATACAATTCGTACCACCCTGTATGTCAATGATGTCAGGTACTGATAATTTAGATTCCAAATATCTCGAAAACCATTACTCGTAGCAATTTTCAGACAACTGTTTGCGTAAAAAACGTCGTAAATATATGTTTTTTATCCAGTAGTTTTATACAGGTACGCACGAAAAGTTGTTATTCTTGAAACCAGTTAAAAATATGTAGGTGGCGCCCTCTACAAGTAGGAGTCATATTGACATCAAAATCAAATTTCTAATGCCAAAAAATAGACACCAATTTTCATCTAAATATTGATGTCACTTCAGAAATTATTTGAGAAAATCGAAATAAAAATGAAAACTAAGTATTTTAGGATATACATTTTACGAACTTTTTACTTACCTATTTATTTTTATCTGCAGAATATACTATTGAAGTTTCCGGAATACACTTTGGACCACCCTGTATAATGTGCAATATTTAATTTTACCAATTTATATGATATAATATTTTATGTAAACGGAAGGGAAACGGAAGGGAGCTGTATGGAAGGTATAGTAAGAATCAACCTTTAAGGGCGCAAATACCAAAAGAAAAGTGTGAATAAACGAACCAACAAAATCATCAAGGTTTTCTCTTCTATTATGAAAGGATAATCCAATATCCAATTCTGTTGTCGTTTGTAACGCTTGCCGTATAAATCTTAGTACTGCTCACGAAGGCAAAAGTGTATACCTACTTAACACATTTTCAACTGCGTTTAATTTCCTCTTGAAAGTTATAAAGTGTGTCCGTCTACCCAACGACATCGAACTAACACATCTTTTGAACGAAAGAAAATATTAACTAAACAAAACTAGATAACGTCATTTTTACTACATCACTTACTACTGTGTAAATATAAAATAATGTTTAGCCCAGAGTCATAGTTTAGTCAACATGTAAGATTTCTCGGGGGGTACCCAGCAGTACCTGGAGTGGGTCCGCTATCCCCAGCTTCCCTGTAGTTACGTCAATGACGAAATGCAAAACTCAAAAGTGAATTCAAAGTTTACAGAATTTGAAATACCCGAAACGAAAGCTTAATATTCGTTCAAATTGTTATACAAACTACCCCATTGATCAAGAGAGTCAGATCAGTCCCTGGCAACGAGGCATAATTCCATGCGTAGGTCTGGTTTCTGCGCAAAATTTCAGTTTTCATTTTCAGTTGCCGTCTATTTGGCGGCATGGAAGTTTCATTGATGCTTCCACGTCGGCGTCGTTACAATCGTAAAATTGTAAGTTGTGCGAGAATCATGCTAGTATAACGCAAATAAACATTAAATAGTACATACATAGAATAGTTTTCTAAGTATCGAACATAAAATTCGAGATATTTGATATATTTAAAGGTAAGCTAAAGCTACTTAACTCCATAAATTAACTTTAAGGACTTTAACTAAAATTAGGGTTGCTTTTTACATACAAAATAATGTTTATATTCCTATCATCTATTAAAATCGTATATATCATTTTCCGTAAAAGTTGCCTTATAAAGACTAGACAAGTTTTGAAATGTGAATGGAAGAATCAGAGACCAAGAAGAATGAAACATATGATTGGTAAGCAGCGTTGAGTGTATCGATTTTTAGTCCTAACCTAAAATAACTAAGTATATCAACTACGGTCTGGAGCCTGCTGATGCAGTCAGCTGATTGTACATTGATTCAGACAATAGAATAGTTACTGATGATTATTTACTAATTATTAAATTATATTTGGCGAAGGTAAACAAACTATTACCACAGAACAGATACAAATTTTGTATCTGTTGTCTGTTGTTTTTTTGTATCTGTTCTGTGCTATTACCAACTTTGTAATTGTTTATTTTCGTATTTTGTGTTGCAGGGCATATTTTCATATTATATGTTTCTTATTTATTGACGTGAAACTTTTTTACCCGCGATGGGAGTAAAAAAAGTCCGTAGTACACGAGACGCGAGAGGAAAAGTGGTAAAGATTTTAGAGCGTTGTAACTCGGGCCCTATGTGAGTTGGGGGCTGAAACTCGAAATGTATATGGGGCCCTGTGAGCCCCACCTTTCCATGATATTCTGACGGCGTTTCGTGCACTACGAAACCCCACCATCAATGTATTATCGTCCGATTTAAATGAAATTTGGTATGTCGATAGATTGGACCAAGACCAACTTGACCGTATACGACCAATACCACCTGTCTATTGCTGTTCTCCTTTCACGCAGTTGAGCAGCTCTGAACTGTTCAAGAACGCGATACTCTCACTCCATTTATTTGAGTCATAAAGCTCCAGAACTGTTCCGCGCCATATGGAGGCACCAGGCTATCGCGCACCGCTCCTTTCAGAACCGTCCTCGAGTAGCCCCAGTGCGTAAAGCCCGGAACTTGAAGTTCGCGAATGGAGGATAGCATATGTGGTATTGATACGAAACGTGTCTCTGTGACAGTTGTTTGAAGTCGTTCGATCGCGACCGGATTTGGTGGGTAGGCTATGTGAGCGACGGTGCACACTGTGCACACGGTCCCACCGTGCAAAGTTGGATGATGCCCTCGACGTTTCGAAACGATACCTCTAGGCGGACGAAATTGTCAGGATTTTTCTTAATTATGGGTCGATTCGAACCAAACTCGGAACGTGTATAGAGGTATCCGTGCTCCCATATACTCGATCCACTGTGCGGCGTAGACGTCAAATATCTCCCCAGATAGTTTATGCAAAAGTTGTATTAGACTTTTTGAAGAGTAGTTAAAGCTTTGTGGTTAGGGTCTAGAATTTCGTTTTATTTGGAATAGGCAAGTAGGCATGGCGGCACTTTGGACAGACAGAATTCCGGCACAAGAAATGACGTCATCAGCTAAGAACAATTAAAACACGTTAATAAATAAGGATAAACAGAGGTTTGAACCGCGCTATTGACTTAAAATTTCTTATCTTCTCTTGAAATCTAAAATTACTTTATATCTTGATCTGTCTTGAAATCAAGACAAGATCTTGAAATTTTCAAGAACTTGGCGACCACTAGGGATACAATAGGAAAAGACCACAGGATCTTTCGTCGAACGAGTTCTTCATGTAGAGGACACTCGTCTTTACGGGCATATTAAATACAGAAATTTAGATGACTTGAAAAATACATCTCTGTGAGTATTGTTTGGTTGGGAATGGTTGTGAATATGACCATTTTGTTAATTAGTATAGTTCTTTAATAAAGTTCGGATAGACAATTTTTGTACTCATATATATTTTACTTTAGATATTGAAAAATAATGTAACCTATTTTTAAAGCATTACAATATATTAAGTTAAAAGTTTTTAAACGTGTATTTAATTTAAAGATCCACGGAATCCCTCTTATAATATTAACATTAATGAGCGAATTATTTAAACATTTTATTAACTTATTTTACTTTTTTATTAAGTCATTTTCAGAAAATTAAAAATTAACGTGCCACTTAAAGTAAAGTGTTGTTTTGCGTCAATTTTGGAAAGTTTCAATAGATATGATAAAATCAGTCAATGATGAGTCAGCCACTCATTTTATTAAGAGTCAAGGATGTAAAGATTATATTCCTGCAGATTTTTAAAAATTACTATTTAATAATGGATAATATAATAATAAAAAAAATATTGTTATACCTATTATCCTTTATTATATATGCCGTTTATTATTTTTTTTAAGTAAAGCGCTTTAAAAGAAAGTTTACAGATAATTAGGTAATTTTTTAATTCTGTATACTTTTTCGAAAGATAGCGTGAAAAATCGCTACTTCCTTGCCAAAAAAACGTTTACTTACGGTTAATAAATTGTTGATAAAAATGTTTAAATGTTTAACGCAAAACTAACAACTAAAGTAATCTTTTACATCTATGACGTAAATTATCAAGTTTAGGTTTAAGACATCCTGTATGTTTTTGATTTAGATAAGTTTTACTTTTGAATCAGCCATGAAATAATTGTAATTGTCTGAACTGTTTTACGTTGATTGCATATATTTTATGACTAAGTGAGAATGATAATGACTTTACTTCAAATATAAAAAAATAGAACTATTTGTAATGGGAGGTGAGGGAGATTTTTAATATTCTAAATCTAAATGACGGTTTTTGGATATCAGATAAATGTTGATTGTTTTTACTTATATTTCATTAAAAAATATATTATGGAAGGTAAATACGCTAAAGTATTTTACATAATAAAACAATTGTTTATTGTTTAAAATAAGAGAAAAGGGGTGAGATAACTTACTTTAGATAAGTATTGGATTTAATTACTCTGAAAATTTCATGTTTACAATGCAGTTATGTATTTACATTTTCTGTTATATACAGGGTGGCGCACCTCATTCGCCTCGGTTGATTATACGAAAACGGAAAGATGTAGAAACAAAATATTTTATGGGTATAAGTGAGGAGGCAATGTGCACAATTTAAAATTATTTTGAAATATACAGGGTGTCTCAGAACTAACATTCATACCAAAGTTTTATTTTTTCTTATGGAACACCCGGTATTTTATTTCGTTTTTGGATTCTTGGGCCCAAAAAAGGCATTTATTATGGGGGTTAAATATGTTTAGAATCATTGGTTTTTGAGATATTTAAAGATATTTAAATGTGCATGCTACAAGAGAATTGATTATCAACACCCTGTACATTACTTTTCAGAATTAATTCTTGTGCTGAGTTTAAAGGTAAAGAAATTTTTAACTGAAAACTTTACTGAAAAATGTTATTGCTCGCTTAAATTTATACAGGGGTACCAAAAATTGGTGATCTATTTTAAGGATTTATTTTACATAAAAACTTTATTATTTCAAATGCAACACCCTGTATTTTTTTAAATAAATTGAAGCAGATTCAAATGCTCTTTCAAACTATATTAGGGTTTCCTATACCTATCTATCTCAGATTTTAAATAAAAAGCGATTTTTTAATAAAATGGCAATCAAGATGGCTGGTATCGCCATGGCAATTTTCTAGTGACAGTTAGTAACTATTTTCAAAATCGACATTAGTGTATGGACATTACTTATTAAAATATTGTGGGTAAATTTTAGTAAACTGTTTATATAATAATGTCCATACACTAATGTCGATTTTGAAAATAGTTACTAACTGTCACTAGAAAATTGCCATGGCGATACCAACCGTCTTGATTGCCATTTTATTTAAAAATCGCTTTTTATTCAAAATCTGAGATAGATAGGTATAGGAAACCCTAATATAGTTTGAAAGAGCATTTGAATCTGCTTCGATTTATTTAAAAAAATACAGGGCGTTGCATTTGAAATAACAAAGTTTGTATGTAAAATAAATCTTTAAAATAGATCACCAATTTTTGGTACCCCTGTATAAATTTGAACAAGCAATAATATTTTTCTTTAAAGTTTATTTCTTTACCTTTCAACTCAGCACAAGAATTTAAATCAAGTTGATTTAAATTATTGCACTCTGGATGGGAGCATAGTTTACACAGTTCCAATCTTATGCCGGGTCCAGACCAAGGCGACAAAAACTAAACACGATTTTGAGACAAAAACAAGACAAACTTGTCACAAAAAATGGAGACTTCTGACAAGACAAATTGTCCACACCGCAATGACAAAAGTACAACAAAGTCAAAAGTTTAATTGTTGCGAATGAGTTTTATTAACCATGTGTGATTTGACTGGTCTCCTACTGTTGGCAGCACACGCCATCCACACTGCGCCGACAACTTGTCGCAAAATATACGAACAAAACATAGACACTTTGATCTTTACCGATTCGAGACGGGACATTGAAAAGTCTTCAAATTTTGAAACAAAACAAAAATGAGACAAAAATGTTGCAGAAATGTATTGGATTTGTTACAACTTTGTCGTAAAACATGAATGTTTCTGTCTTGTAACTGTTTTGTCTGCTTGGTCTGGACCCGGCATTACTTACTTATAATCCAGTGCTGCAGTGACAGTCGCTCTGCTGTTTCAGGATTCTTACCGCAGCAGTCTAAAAAATGTCAAGAGCAGTTTTATCTAGTATATATAAGTATTGAGTGACATGTAACTTTGTATTTTATTTATATACTAGCGTGTACCAGCGACTTCGTTCGCGTCGAATTAATCATTTGTAATGGTGATGATAAAGCAAAGCAAGAATTTCCATTAACATACAAACTGGATAAAATTTTCTCACATTTATGTCAGTATGAGAAAAAACAATATGGCGATATTATTATATAACTTGGTAATATTTGAGGGGTAGTTTCATCTCGTTAGAATTTGACTTTCGAAAAATCCGTTTGCCAAAAATAAGCTTTTTACGTCAAGCAGTTTAAGCTGAATCGTGGTTAAGAAATTACCCAACTTTTTGGAACACCCTGTATGATTTTTTAAAAAATTCAAAATATGTAAAAAAACCAAATAAATTATGCTTGTCCAAGCGTTTTCCCGAAAGACTAACCGTTTTTTAAATAACAAATATTGTAATATTTGAGGGGCGTTTTCACCCTCTTGGAATTTGAGATTCGAGAAACCCCTCCTTATCGAACCTCTACACCCCACAGTCAATCCGTTTACCAAAAATCAGCTTTAAACGTCAAGCAGTTTAAGCAGAATCGTGATTACTCAATGGTCATATTTTATGAAACACCCTGTATAAATTTATAAAAAATCTTAGAATATGTAAAACAACAAAATAAAATATACGTGTTTAAGAGTTTTTCCGAAAAACTCACCGGTTTTAAATAAAAAATATTTTAATATTTGAGGGATAGTTTCACCGCCTTAGAATTCGAGTTTCGAAAAATCCCTTCTTATCGAACCTCTACACCCTAAAGTCAATCTGTTTTCCAAAAATCAGCTTTTTACGTCAAGCGCTTTAAGCAGGATCATGATTAATCAATGACCAGATTTTTCGAAATACCCTTTATACATTTTTAAAAAATCTTAAAATATGTAAAAAAACAAAATGAAATATACGTGTTTGAGCGTTTTTTCGGAAACTTGACCGTTTTTTAAATAAAAAATATTGTAATATTTGAGGGATGGTTTCACCCTCTTGGAACTGGAATTTCGAGAAATCCCTTCTTATTGAACCTCTATACACCCTAGAATCAACCTGTATGCCAAAATTGAGCTTCTTACGTTGAGTGGTTTGAGCAGGATCGTGATTAATCAGTATGTCAGTCACTTAAGGATTTTATATATTAGCATAGTATAAGGAAACTAGTAGCTTTACTCCTTGTCAAATCCTTTGTTCTTTTTCTGCCACTTTATATGACCTTGTTCTCGCCTCCCGTGACCACTGACGTAGCTGTATAGTCGTGGTATATTAACTAGGCAAAGTATAGTCGTGGCATTCGCCATAGTTTCACAGATATGTATTTAGGAAAATATGAGTTCATAATAAAATAAAATAAAAAAAATTGATCATCGATTAAAAACTTGCTTGAAAACAGAATATTAGTAACAATTCTTCTGTATCTGAAAATCTTCTGATGGGAAGAAATGCGGAAAAGTATATAATGACATATTTTTATATTATTATCTATTTCAGAGATTTTCCACAACTTTTTTTTGATTTAAAACAAGTTTAATTTTCTGTATATAACTGGATTCGGCATAAAATTCTGCTATAGTACACTGTTTTTATTTAAAGCACACTGCGGTGTTGCCATTCTATTTCTTATTTACTAAAACTTTGGTTAAAAACATTATATACGAAAAGTGGTAAAAAACAAGAGTGAATATCACTTTATTAATACTTAGCTATGTTTTCTTAAACATGAAGGATACCAGAATAAATTCGTGTAGAAAAATTTACTTTATCGTATACAGGGTATTTTTTATGGCGTCACCAAAATCGTAATATTTAAAATGTTGTATCTCATTTTTTTAAATGCAACACCTTGTAAATTATTTTTCTTTCAGATGTAGAATTAAAAGGTGAACATTTTTTGTATTTAAAGTGTTCTTAAATTTTTAGCCGTTTTGTAAATATTTTCTGTATTTCATTACATATTATGGGATTTTCAACGATAAAATATTAGACAAAGATCACATTAGGTGGCTTTGAAAAAAATTTACTGTTGAAAGAGTTATATGTAATATAATACTGCGAATATCTGCGAAACCGTTAAAAATTTAGAAACATTTTAAATAAAAAAAATGTTCACTTTTTAATTCTACATCTGACAGAAAAATAATATACAGAATGTTGCATTTAAAAGAAATTGAGATATATTATTTTAAATATTCCGATTTTGGTGACGCCATAAAAAATACCCTATATAGAATAATGTAAATTTTTCTACTCGGATTTGTTATCCTTGTTTAGGATTTTCTATTTTCTTTTTTAACACTTGGCTATAATAAAGCCAATTGTTAATAAAGTTATATTCACTCTAGTTTTTTACAACTTTTCGGATATAATGTTTTTAACCAAAGTTTTAGTAAATAAGTCATAGAATGGCAACATTGTAGAATGATTCAAATAAATATAGTGTACTATATGCAGAATTTTATGCTGAATCCGATTATCTACAGAAAAATGGGAGGGGGTGCAGTTGGTTAGGCAATTTAAAGAAATAAAACTAACTTTACCATAACCTTTTTTGTGACACCTTGTATATAACAAAATATTTTAGGATACGTCCCTTTATAAACCTTGAAACATATTAATAAAACTTTTTTCACATCTTCGACAACGACGACGATATTGGACTTCCTCGCACTAATGGGCCACCCTGTATATTTACGGTGGTTTAAAGCTAGTGTAGCACTTTTCTTCCCTCAAATACAAACTCAATATTTTGTCTATAATATTTTGAATATTGTTATATTACGACCACTTATAATAAAAAATAAATAAATAAAAAAAAACATAAAAAATACAGTCCACTAATTTTATAAGAGATTATAAAATTCTTTCAATTAAAAAATATGAATAATTTGCGGAGACTTTAGATGTACAAAATATTTACTCTAAAATTGTTTCAAAAACCAATCTATATAAATTATCTCCTAAATTATTATTGGAATGAAAATTTTATGACAAATCCCCTGATCAAAAAATATTTTTATGCGCATATTTGAGACAACCTGTATATCTAAAAAACTATTTTTAAAATCTGCCCACATGCTAAAAAAATAATAACATTTAATTAATTACATAATATCTCAGCTTCTAAAATAAACAAATATAATTAAATGTTTATTGATATGTAATTACTATCAGCTTGCCGATTTACATCCGATGGAAATCTAAAAAAACTCCAAGAACAATTTTTTGAATTATTACTACAATTAATAGCAGCACACAGTAAGGCACTCATTTTTTGTCAATCCGTCTCTGTGCTGGGACGCAAGGCTCGAACCTCGCAGCTCGACGGACGGAATTCAACTGAAACGCTTTGCAATCTGCCGATATTCGACAGATTGCAAAAACTGGCAGAAAATATTTGCGAGAGTGCAACTACTCTTTTCCTTAAACTATGATATTAGTATAGATTACGTTATTTTGTGAGTTATGTTTTGTTATTGAACAACTATAAATGGTGGATTTATATTTTATAAATATGACATTTGGCCAAACTGATAAAGACTAGATTGTTGTCGAAATGGTTTTGTAACTAAAAAAAATTTGGAAAAATATAATATGACATAAATATAATGTATATTATTTAAACTGAACTGCATACCCAAGAATCTCTGCATAATTTAAAAAATGTCAAGTATAAAACCCGCGGATTTCATTTTAAAACTGAATTTCAAAGTAGCTTTTCTTCTTGATAACTAAATTTCGAATGACTATTTGATTAGAAACAACAATTAAAATAAAGTAGTGATTTAATTATTCACCAATAATAAAAAGTAGAATTTGATAAGACAAGGATTATTACTTGAGGGAGAAGTGCGTGTGGTATGCGCTGTAATGTTATGACAAAACAGCTTGTTGTTAGCGTGTGTTATATAAATAAATTTCGATTAGATCGTCTAGTTCAGTTGCCGGCTAGGCGTGTTGCGGTGTTGGTCGTTTTGTTGTTTTAATTTCAACATCATGATCGTGGAATAGAGAGTGCGTGGTGTATTTATAAATGAACGCAAATAACTTAGCTTTAATTGATCGTCCAGACTTTAAAATTGTGATACTTATTTTCATAATACTTAAATTTACTGTGTTAATATTTAAAGGTAAGATTTACTATTTGAATAACGCTATTATCTCTGACTTCGTTCAGGTAGAATACCTGTAAATAATGATATGTCTCCCAGTGTGTGGAGGTCACACAAAAAATACAAAATAAAAAAATATAAAAGATTATCCCATAGATTATCCTATTATAAGTGTATAAGTTCTGTGTGATCCAGGCACCTCGGCAATGAAGCAATTGAAGTTATTGATGTAAATGTGATATTAATATATTCTACAACTAATTATTATTGTTTTAACATTTTAAGTACGGATAATAAATGTTTGAGATGATTTCACAATTGATAATTAAAATTATTTAATTTTTGAGGAAATATGAGGTTAGAATTTCGAATGTATCTTCCATTATTAAATTTAATAAGAATGACCATAGAATGAAGATAGATTCCGGTTTATTGGTCTTTTGCTCGCGTCTGCGCATATCGATGGCGGTAACAATAAAATTTTGAAAATGGTGTGTCTGACATGAATCAAATAAATAAATCAATTAGATATTTTGTTTTATTTATACCTTCCTATTAATTTTGATAAATAGCAGTAGCGATATTGGGTGAATTTTTTTTAACCTAAATCGCCTATTAACAAAACACGATATCCATAGAAGCCTTGTATATATACATATATTATCCAGGGTGAGTCTTAAATAAGTGCAAATATTTTCAGGGGTGGTGTATTTCGACCCCAGGAACACGTCATGAGTTTTTTTCGCTAAAAAAACATGTTGAAAATCATGCATTTTCTTTTAAATTTCCCTGTATATTTTTCGTAAACTTTTTAAAACTGCCTGTTCACCGCAAATTATTTAATTCCTTAATCTGGTAATTTCTTAACCGGTATAATTCCTTAATCTCAGATATTACCATAGTTACGGCTTTACTAAATTATGGTTGCGGCAATAAAAGGGATGCAAATACAGAACAAATCCGGTGGCTCTCAAAATTTTTTCAAAAAAAATCTTTTTTTTTTTAATTTTCAAACTTAAATAACTCGGTGATTTTGGACTTATATGAAAAATGGTAAAGAGAAAATATGTTCCTTTTATCGAGATCTACCAGCCCTGAAAATATTTGCAGTTATTTAAGACTCGCCCTGTATATACAAGGATAGAAGCCTCCCCAAACACAAAATCATAAAAAATTGTTTGCGGAAATGCATCATTTTCTTTTATCCGACTTTAGAATAACTGAAATCAGTTACATGAAAACATATTCCTGCTTTACATTCTAGACAAGTACGCACTAAAAGTTTTATTCATTTTTAAAACGATATATTTTTGAAGAAAATATATCATTTTCTTAAAATAGTGTTAACTTTAGAAAAACTAAAATCAATTGAGGGGTTTCTGGCAAAAATCCCTCTCTTTCTCTTTCTCTCTTTCTCAGCCTGGTTCCATCCAGTGTTGAATATAGGCCTCTTCTAGGTTTTTCCACGCTTCGCGATCTCTAGCCAATCTTATCCATTGTCTTCCCGCCACTGCCCTGACGTCATCGACCCATCTCTTTTTTGGTCGGCCCACACTTCTTGTTGTTCCCCTAGGTCTCCATAGGATTATTTTTTGGGGCCATCGGTCTGGATCCTGTCTTGCCACATGTCCTATCCATTGCCACTTCAGACTTGCCACTCTTTTAACGACATCTATTAATTTTGTTTTTTGACGTATGTGGGTATTCCGTATTTTTTCCCTAATGGTGACTCCCAACATGATTCTTTCCATTGCTCTTTGTGCTACTCGTAGTTGTTCTGCTGTTTTTCGAGTAATTGCCATAGTCTCTAAGCCATACCTAAGCACAGGTAGAATGCAGCTGTCGTCAAGCCTTTTTCTTTAGGTTCATGGGCACCTTTTTATCCTTGAAAATATCGCTCATATTTCCAAATGCTACCCATGCCAAATGGATCCTGCGTTTGATCTCCGAAATACAGCAAAAATCCCATTAGTCAAAAAATAGGTAAAATGAGTTAATGGCGCTATCCGACAGTAATTTGTTAGTCATAACGTTCCTACCAAACGAATTCGGGAAAAGTGCTATAAGTCAGCCCGTGCATATATGATCAAAAATACCGTAATTCCGCAAGAACCCCACAAGTCACAAGTCTTAACGGTAAGTAGTTTGGTTGTTTGTCGTTCGTAATCGTTCGAATAGTTGCTAAGAGGAATTGGTTATTTCCACGGTTTTTGCCAAATTTCCAGCAAAAACCCCACATGTCAAACAAATTCACGCCTTTCCTAACTTAAAAATAACAAAAAAATAAGGAAAACTAGTTTTCTGTAATTTCAGATTATAACCAGAGCTCACACAAAAAAACGACAATTTAAATTTAAATGGGAGCAAAATATACGTTTTTTTTTCCAAATTTCGAAATATCTGACTAATGGGGGTTTTGCCAGAAACCCCTCAATTACTAAATACATGTTTCTGTTTTATATCCTAAAATTTCTTCTAAATATAAATAAGCACAAAATTCCTTGCGGAAATTCATCGTTTTAATTTTTCAATTCAAAAGATTATCTCAAATAAATTTTAAGAAATATTAATAAAAATGTATAGAATTACAAATGGAAATGTTGAAGCCAACGCAATCAAATTCGTATTAAAATTAAGAAAACAAAAACAGAATTACAACAAAAAAGGTTTAAACAAAAGCAATCTAATTTGTATTAAATAAAAAAATTCACAGATTTTGCAACATGCGCAACCATCATAGGCGTATTGAAAATACCAGACACAAAAGTCGGCGGTGGTCGGCAATCATCTGTCTTTTACATTTTATATTAATCTGTGACGTCATTTGGAAGAGCTCAATAGAAATATGAAAGAACTAAACCTTGTTTGGAAAGCAATTTGACATTCGTGACGTCAGCATTCTGGCAGTCTAACGTAGCGCTAATTGCCATTCGCAAATACTGGGGTCGGCATTACTGGTCTTGGGTGCCGATTTTCGTGTGTACGAAACGTAAAATAAGATGTACTGAATAAAGACAGAAGGCAAGTATTTTTCCAAGCGCATGGATCTAGCGTCAGATTAAAGTGATTATATTACAAATATTTCGTATTTTGGCTCGATGGCGGTATGAACTTAGATACTGGTAGAACATACTAGATACTAATTTTATTAATAATTTAGACATCAATACCGTACACAGAAAAACAAAAATAAACAAAAGCGTGAAACCCAAGGTAGGTAAAACCAAAGAACTATATAGTTATTCATTAACCTATCTTGAATAAGAGCTCCAATATCTCGACAATATGAAAAAATAAATGCTTGTTTCTAATTCCAGTTGCCAAGTGCTTGTCAAATTTTGCTATATTTTACAATAATTTATCAATAAATGAAGAAAATTTCTAGAATGACAAAAACAGGAAAGTGATGTTAGCTAAAAATGATGCATTTCCATAATAGTCCAGGAGGGAATGAATATTTTCGGTACTTAATTTCCCAGTCAGCAAACACCGATGGAATTATTCGGTATCTTATTCTAAGCAAATTTTATATGTATATAATATATATAAGGGGGGGGGGGGCTTTTTGATGGATTGAGGCGGAAAATGCGTTATAAAGTACAAATATACTGCACTTTTTTCCAGCGATAAAAATAATTCTAATATAGTGAGAGATGTTGTGCAGTTAAGAAAAAAAATAGTCTAGCTAATCTGTGAGAATGGGTAGTAAGTCTAGCAAGAGAAAAACTGGATAAAAATTATTGAAACTATTGCCCTTATTTTCGTAGTCCTAAAAATTTGTCAGATGATAGTTTATATTACAATACAGCTGCAAATATAGTCTGGCTCGTGTGGAACATCCCGAAAGCCTTGCCAGACTCGTCCAACGCTCACCAGATGCGCTGAATTCGGCCTGTTCAATTATACAGGTGATCGTTGTCATCTCTACATGTTTTTACCTTCCATAATTTATGGGAAGAAAAGTATTGGTTTAGGGTGAAATTTGACTATGGACAAAACACTTTTCTCAAAGTTTTGACCCCAGCGATCCAAAAACAAGGTTTTTTAGTCCGTCCGTACACCATCAAAAAACTACATTCGCCAATAACTTTGTAATTATCAGAGATATAAGAAAGTTGTAGTAATAAATATCAAATATTTGTTAAAGGAAATTTAATTTTCTTCAAAATCGATCTCTTGACTTTATTTTTTATCTCCTTTAGTTTTTGAGTTATAGCAATAAACAAGTCTGGTCAAGATGACTTGTCCAAAACTTTTCATCATATGAATGTGTTTGGATCTGGAGCGATTTTTGAAATTAATTGATAATGTGCTTTTGCTACATTGAAAATCACGAAATTGCAGACTGTCAAAAATTTTTGCATCAAAAAATACGAAATGTACGACCTGACTCGAGCGGGGCTTTCGTGGTTGTAAATGACAGCTAGACGTGTATTTTCTATGACATTAAAAATAATATTATAATTATTTTTAATGTGACAAATTTTCAAATCCGGGAAAATAAGTGCAATTTTTTTTTAATATTTACAATTTTCAAGATGCCGCCAAACTGAGCCAAACTCATTTGCCAATTTTATAAATGAATCAGACTTGCTTTTGAGTATAGTTTCTGATTGTATCAAATGATACGTTAAATTTCAAGCATGAGAAAATAAAGCTTCATTCAGAACGTCGAAATCAGTGGAATAAATTAGTAGTTTCAATTAGCCGTGGAAGTTTGTTCACCTAATTTCAATGTAAGCATTCAGAACGTCATAATTAGTGGGAGTACTTTTCAATTATTGGAAAAAGTCATTAACGTAAGTAATAACTCAATGGAAAAAGTTAACAAACTTTTGACTTTTCCACTAATTATACTTCAAAATTTGCGAGGAATGTCATTTTGGCCTTTGAACCCGCCAAGAAAAATTTTGGTTAGAAATCAAAAGTTTATTGTTTTATAAGCTAAATATTATGCTTTCTCTATGGATACAACAGACTACCGCAAGCTGTTGCTAGGATATGTTATTAATTTTAATTGTGTTTTTTAGACATTGTGAATGATCCTAAAGTAAAAAGTATAAAGTGTAATTGAAACCACTAATTTATTCCACTAATTGGGAGGTTCTGAATGAAGCTTTAGGGTTATGGATTTCAAAAATCTGTCAAATTTTAAATCCGCAAAATTTGCAGCCAGATTGACTTTCCAATACTTGGAATGTGCCAGACTATTATTTTCATTAATAAAATGATTCACTTTAATAATTGTCAATATTTATGGAAAAATAAGTGGATTTTTTTGTTATTTTATTTAGAAAACCCATACGAAAAATTTAACCAGACGCACAAATTGTCATTTAATGTCACCATGCCAGCAAACTATTATACCGGGTGCGTCTCAAAAGCGGTTCACTCCTATAACTTTTTTATTCTTTCAGTTAAAAAACGTATGTTAGTTATGTTACATAAATTAGGATTGATTGGCGTATTTAATTGTTTTTGGTCACTTCCTGTTTCACCGGAAATGACTAGAACTTTTGATTCTTAAGGGGCACCCTAGGTATTTTTTTACTTTATTCAATAGAAAATAACACTCTGAATCAGCTCTGAATAGAATGATATATCATATGTCAACGTTTGACATTTTCGCATATGTGGTGTATTTGAAATTATAACTTGCGGTTCGTAACGAAAATTTGACTCGAAATACCAAACCTGTGGTATCAAATTATTCGTAAAAAATGCTATTTCCAAATATGCTAATGAGCCACACTTGTTCCATTTGAAAAAATTGAGATATGATTAAAAATACGATTTGGGCATCTTTTAACCGGCCAGGACAAGACACTAAAACATTAGACGGTCAAATCTATTTTTCCAAGGCTACTTGATTAAGAATTAGTGTTTTTAACATAGTCATGGCACTCTAGATTGAAATTTAAAATACTAATTTTTATTAAGCAAGAACGTCAAAAGTTGACATATGTTATGTCATTTTATTAAGAATACCGAGGGTGCCCTTCAAAAATCAAAAGTTGTAGTCATTTCCGGTGAAAGAGGAAGTGACCAAAAACAATTGAGTCAATCAATCCCAATTTATGTCATATACTACTATACATATAACAATTTATGTTATATAATAACATACCAAATCTTTTTTTTTATCTGAAAAAATAAAGAAGTTATAGGGGAGCCACTTTTGAAACGCACCCGGTATATTCACCTACTGGAAAAACAAGTACAAAAAAATGTCACTGCCACCTGGACTATCGATGCCAATCAATAATAATTTGAACGCTTCCGTTGCTTTATTGTAAATCTGTGTCATTTATCGTATTTTTAGTCAATTACTGTCCTGGTGGTACTGTCGACCTTGAGCTGATGGGCTAGAAAAGATATTTGAATTAGTAATGTAAATATTATACGAGAAATAAATTCAAAATTATGTAGTAGCTTCAGTAACAGCAATAGATTAACGTATTGTTATATCAGATGAGTAACGCGCCGGTTTTTAAATCGGAATAAGTACATTTATTTAAACACTTTCTTTGTAGAGAGTACCTCTAGTAAACATCTTTTAAAAAAGTGGAAGACTTGCAAGAGTATTGTTGCAACACTAAAACCAAGGCTGGACCCTGCAAGGCCAAGACCAAGAGAGGTCTTGCATCTACTCATCATTACTAATCTTCTTCTTCTTCTTCTTCTTCTTCCTTCTTCATACTAGGCGAATCGCCTGTTTGGTTTCGTCGTCTCTACCGGTTAGACTGATAAGTTGTCGCTCCATTGTTTTCGTGGTTGTCCGAAGCTTCTGCGACCTAGCGGTGATTTGTCCCGTGCAACTCTCACTATCCTTCTGTTGTTCATTCTGCTGATATGCTCTCATTTACATTTTCCACCTTGCGTGCTGTTCTTATGCTTTTATTTCACTCATTGTCCAAAAGCTGTCTCTAGTAGTTGTTTAGTTTTCGCTGTATCAGGTCGAGTTTCTGCAGTGTATGTCATTATTGGTCGTACCGTTGCCTTGTAAATTCTTGCTTTAGTTTCAGCCTCAATGTTTTTATTTCGCTATATTGTGTCACTCAGGCATCCTGCTATTCTGGTTGCCTTCGTTGTTCGTTCTCGCACCTCCGCTTCTAGTTACTAATCAACCATAGACAAAAGAAATAATCATAAATAGATGGGAATGCTCGGTTTTCCGCCAAAACTTATAATTGTTTGGTTTACTGTTTAAAACAACGGTAAACAAGAAAAGAAAGATTTTTTTCTTGTTCAAGGCAGAGTCATGTCAGAAACTTCAAAAATTATAGAATCTTTGCTTCTAAAATTTAAATCGCCCTCATTGAAAAAATACCGAAAAGTGTTTAAAACGTCTTTTTTCAACCGTCAATTATTATTGCTATCTTCAGAGTTTAATTTAAATTGTATTTACGCCAACCCGTAATAATTGTGGAAAAGCTATGTGAACTGTGAACTGCAAAAACCATCGTTCCATAACATCGGTTTCCAAAAAATGATTCTCATATTTTCCAACCGTGAATTAATATTGTTAAACCTGGGTAATATGAGCCTAACTGGTGTTGGGTTCAGTGCTGCAACAAGTCAGTTTTAAAAAGACTTAAGTTTTAAGTCTTAAGTCATTTCTAAAATGAACATTATTTAAGTCTTAAGTCAATTTCAATACAAAGTTTAAATAACTTAAGTCATTTTCTTTCAAGTCAAGTCATTTTGTAAAGACTTAAATCAATATAACATTATTATATAAGAGTTTCTTGCCTTGAACTGCTAATATAGAAATTAATTCCAAGCTGTGTTCGACATAATGTGGACTACTACCGGTCCTGCTCTCACTACCGGTTTCGGGGCCCTACCCCATCATCAGGTGAGCTTGGGTCGTTTCCACAATATGTCGAGCACAGCGCAGAGTATCTAAACACGACTTGTCGTAAAGTAGCGGTAAGATATTAAGTTCCGCATCGCGAGATAGCAGCCTGCGTGCAATGGTAGTACTTTCGTACCACCGAGGCACAATTATCGATAGTAAATAAAGGCTTTTTTCGGCTAGCCCAAATTATATAATGGAAAATAAATTTCTTGCAGTTTTTAGGTATATAATAAAATTATATAAGAGTTTCTTGCCTTGAACTACTAATATAGAAATTAATTCCACGCTAATCTCTAGTCGAAAAAAGCCTTTATTTACTATCGATAGTTGTGCCTCGGTGGTACGAAAGTACTACCATTGCACGCAGGCCGCTATCTCGCGATGCGGGACTTAATAACTTACCGCTACTTTACGACAAGTCGTGTTTATATCCTCTGCGCTGTGCTCGACATATTGTGGAAACGACCCAAGCTCACCTGATGATGAGATAGGGCCCCGAAACCGGTAGTGAGGGCAGGTTGATCCACATTATGTCGAACACAGCGTGGAAATAATTTCTATATTAGCAGTTCAAGGCAAGAAACTCTTATATAATTTTATTATATACCTAAAAACTGCAAGAAATTTATTTTCCATTATATAACATTATTTAGTTATATCATTAGTTCCATTTCAGGTCCGGTCTTCTAAGTTATTCCGAGCATATTTCGTTCCGTTGAGCGTGGTGGACACTTAAAATGGACATTATAAGTTTTCTTATAATGTCCGTTTTAAGTGTCCACGTGGTTTGGTCGAATGTTTTCTTCTTTAGATAAAGTGGCATTCTTGATTTGAATATGATTGAATTTCTTTCATAAGTATTCCATGCTAACTTACATCTTCTGTTGATTTCTGGTATTAGAGATCCCGAGCTGTGTATTAGTTGTCCCAAAATTATATATTCTTCTGCTATTTTCAGTTTTGTGTTATTTATTAGAATGTATTTTCTATCCACTAGTTCGATGTACATTACTTTAGTTTTTGCTAAATTCATTTTGAGACCCACTTTATTGCTGGTTGTATTTAGTTCATTAATTTGTGTTTGTCGTTCTTCAGGACTATTGGCAATTAGGATTATATCATCAGCGAATCTTAGATGGTTAAGATTTATCTTTGTAATCAACTCAATATAAAATGGTCACCGAATAATACTGTGACGTGGTTCACTTCCGTCCAATTAGAAGTTCTACTTTTCAGTCATACCCTTAATCAAGGGTCATACTATATATTTTTCTGTAAAAAAATAGACATCTTCAATTTAAACTAATAATTACAATTGGTTACAGTGCCTTATTTAAACGCCAAATTTTGTCAGTTTTGGAAATTCAACGAAAAAGAGAAAAATCATCGCATTTAGCTTATATTTCGGAATGTTCCTGTATTGGAAGCATATGGTCATGGTTATAATGTCATGTCTGTAATGAAATATAATTTTATAATTTTGGGATATTGAATTTCAAATAAAGCCACTCTACGCCGCCGTTTCTGAAAAGAAAATGTTATGGCCTTTGCCAGGGATGGCGAAGCTTTTTGAGACATGGGCCAACATATTCATATTTTTTTAGTACTAGCTCGCGAGGCACTAATGTCATTTGCACCAGAAAAAGAAACAACGGTACGGTTTATTTGATTTATAGTATTTTTAAGTACTTACTAACAAAAAATGTAAAACAATTGATATCATGAATCATTATTTTTAATAGTAAAGCATAATATCAAGTAGTATTTTAATTAGTATTATCCTTGTTTATATATTAAGTATTATCTTTTGGCTATGTTTACTTTCTGATAAAGTCAATTCAAATCTGATGAAATCTGTGTTGGTAGAGTGTTGAATTTGCGGTTTAGAATTTTCTATATTCTTTACAACAAAACCTTATCGTTTTAATTTTCCCATTAAATTGATTGTTTAATTCAATTTACAATATAATAAATATTATAAAATAAGTGCAAATATTACACTTCTACAAAAAAATATTCTTCAGGTGTCATTTTGAACACCATGGTCTCTATCAGCTATATCTTTTCTTCATGCATAATATCAGTCATATCACTGTTAAAAACGAGTTTCACAGTCTATAACCCATCATACATTTTCCTGTTGTAGGGGGGACAGGGTATTTCCCATCCTCCTCTGATAACAGATGTTCTTCCTCCTAGGGTATACACCCTTCTGTCTCCATTTTCTCCACCTCTTTAATTTGGTCTCTCCTTAGACCTGATACCGGGGTTATTAAAAAAAATCGATAATAGAGGATATATCCTTCTTTATCTATTGCTTCCTTGGATTTGAGGTCAATTCCTGTTGTGAGGACCTAACCATAACCCTCCTCCCTCGAGTTGATGACTCGCCAACTCGATGTACTTACATTGGAGTTCTGAGCCTGAATAAAAGCCTCAGCAGGTAGGTGGTGTCTTTCCCGTTGCTCCTCGGCAGAAAGACCGTGATGGCCGCCCCTTTTGAGATGTTTTCTCCCTTTACTGCAACCAGCCCCGGCCCTTGCCAATTTTTAAGCTTAGGTGCGATTTCCACCAACCAATCCGCCGATTCCATTCAATATCCATTCCATATCCGTACCGGCGTATTTTTTATTGTATTGGTGCTATACGTAAGCTTCCATTCCTTATCAGTTCCATACTTTTTATTGTACAATTTATATCATTACGAAAGTTTTATTTTAAAAATTTATAGATTTATTTATTTATTTTATTTAATAGGTGAA
Source organism: Sitophilus oryzae (assembly GCF_002938485.1). Lineage (NCBI taxonomy): Eukaryota > Metazoa > Arthropoda > Insecta > Coleoptera > Curculionidae > Sitophilus > Sitophilus oryzae. Next base: position 2,039,940 of record NW_022147508.1, read on the forward strand.
AGAATAAATAATTAGCAAAAGATTAACAGAGCTGGTACAAATGTAAGAACTTGACAACGCTGTTTCCGATACACTTCAGTCTATCCGCCAAAAAAATGTATGGGAGGAAAGGATAGGGCAAGGAAGGGAAACAGAGCGGATAGTGTGCATTGTGCATTGTCCTCTTCATTTACATGATATATTTTATATAAACGGAAGGGAAACGGAAGGTAGCCGATACGGAAGGTAACATATACTCTCCCCTTTTCCGAGGAGTGTTTTTGCTTTTGCTTCCTCTGGAGCAAATCCTTCAGGCGGAGGTATGTCCGTGCCTTTACTCTGCTTTGCTAAGACCTACTCTCAGAGGAACGTCTAGACCCGCCTGGTTAACTAGGCCGGGTAGACGAAACGTTAGCTTGTGTCGCTTATTAGGTCTAGAGGAGACGAAGGCTCCCGACGCTTGCTGCAGGAGGTGGTAGCTAGTCACAACCTAACCACAAATTACCTATAACAGATGCGAAAGAAAGCGACTGCATCGGAAACCGCTCGGCAAACCCGACACGCCTATTGAGTGGTGTAAATACACCAGTCGTTTAGTCCGGAAACCTATGCTGTGTCGTATTCGCTTGCTGGAATGACATAGTGCGTGGTTTTCTTTTTAAAAACGCGTGTAGGATTTTTGTTGAACTTTTGAATTGTTATTTCTAAGTTTTGGTAATTTGTATATATTATTTAAAATGGGATTTATTTATAAGGAAAAAAAGATATTTATAGTATAAAAAATTAATTTATTTAACAAAATTTAATTAAAAATGTGACAAAATAGTTACCTTTCTATTGGTTCTATCGGACTTTTTTCGACTATATAAATCTTTATTTGTAAACTTTAATACATCAAATATTTTCAATCTAATAAATCACGTAATGATGTAAATAAGAGGAAATTTCTCACATGGGTGGTCAAATTTTATAGTTTTCATTATATCAAACAGCCTCTGAGAAATGTTTTCAACTCAAAATGCCTTTAATTGTGTTTGACTACATCATTAAAAAGGGTCTTCAAATACATCAGTGTGATATTTGTCTAAAATTTGCAAAGGAATCCGAATCTCTGGATAACTCGAAATTATTTACCCATTTAAAAGCCTTTGATCATGAAAGTGGAAAAATTTGTTCATTTTATTTACAGGCTGGAAAAATTATTTATATTAAATTTTGATGAGTTTTGCACTGAAGAAAACATTCAGAGGCTGTTTGATATAATGAAAACTATAGAATTTGACCACCCATGTGAGAAAGTTCCTCTTATTTACATCATTAAATTATTTATTAGATTGAAAATATTTTATGCATTAAAGTTTACAAAAAATAAAGATTTATATAGTCGCAAAAAGTCCGATAGAACCAATAGAAATGTAACTATTTTGTCACATCTTTAATTAAATTTTGTTAAATAAATTATTTTTTATACTATAAATATCTTTTTTTTTCTAATCTCCTACGAGCTGATATAATATGATGAGCAATCTATTAAATTACTCTGAGATTATACAGAAAAGTCCACAGACTTCGAGACATAGGAAAATCAAGTCCATTTAGCGTGTTTCCAAATTTTGACAAGTTTTCAAAAATTACAATTTTGTTTAGACTGACGTTTAATTTCACCTGACTTCTCGGTGAATGATTTCTTTTTATGGGGGTACATAAAATCTAAAATTTACGGCCATGAAGAAATTCAAAACTTGGAGCAGTTAAGGCAGAAAATATTTAATGCCTTTGACACTGTCATCCCTGATATGTTATCCAATGTGAGGAGGGGATTTTATGATCGTTTGGGTTATTGTTTAATGCAAGAGGGAGGCACTTTTGAACAATTTTTGTAATTTTTTAAATTTCATTATCCTGTTTTTTTACCGTTTACCCATTACCTACCTTGACGAACATGGGAAAACGAAGGTCCTTTTCAGGACCACAAATATTTTGATTGAGAAAATTGGTAACTTTTTTTTGGATTAAAAAACAAAAGTTGTTAATATAATACCAATTTAAAAGTGTTTTAGTAGTTTTAATACACACTATGATATAAAATTTATTATTATTATAATGTACATTATTAATACTATTGTTCATTCGAAATGGCATTAAGGCCCAATTGCAACAATGATTTAAATTTTTCTTAAAGATAAGTAGAGCTTAGAATGAGCTGTATTTATATTTACTTTAATATTCACCTTAAATGAGGGAATTTGACTGATACAATTTTTGAATTTGAATTGTTTTTAATGATACTAACAATTTTAGTTCAATTTTTAATAAAATTTATTTAATATTAATAGAAATCCAAGAGATTTGAAACCTCTTTTAGCGATTTATAACATTCTCAAATGAATTACAGGTGCCTTTATTTTCTATGAAAATCACACAGCTTTTTTCATAGTCGCTGCAGTTGCTATAGCTATAAAAAACTAATTTTTTAAGGTGTGAAAATTGCGACACACGCTAAATGGACTTGATTTTTCGTATGTCTCGAAGTCTGTATACCTTTTTGTATGTAAACAAATAATAACCCAAACTATACATTGATGCGGATTGTCTATGAACTCTTTCTGAAGGTCACAGAAACCTGAACGCGTAATTCGGTGTTCTTTCGCATCTGTTATAGGTAATTTGTGACCTAACTGTACATTTCCTCTTGTGTACGATTTTCCATCTTGGACAGCGTATGCCAGTATATGCAGCTGTTATTTGGTCTTTCCTTTATTCTGTGCAAGAAGTCCATGAAGACTCCATGCCAGGAAAGGAACTGTATAACATAATAAGTAAAGTGCATGTCTCCATGTTTCTTACTCGTCCAGTTCTCCACGTTGTGGATTAGCGTTCTAGTCCACCTTTCCTTTTCGGATATATCCCACTCCTCTTGCCATTTTAGATAGGTAATTGTTCGTTGCTGTTTTCTCACCTCATCACTAACCTCCGCTTTAACAAATAAATCTCATTTTTTCTCGGCTACTATATGAAACAGATTCTTAGAGCCATTTTTCCCGACTGTGGGGCAAATTTATCCGGAGAAGCCTTCTTCTCGAAAGGGTTAAATATATTTTTTTTTAAATGGTCGCTACTTCAGTTGAGGGAAAAGAAAAAAAAAAGGAAAAACCGACAATGTTCATTTTATGTAATTAACTACCCAAGTCTCACACACAAACACAATGACATGTTAAATTGTAATTTAATATAACAAACCATGACTAAATAATAAAGTATACAGTAATACATTTTTGTATCTCTAACATAGTTATTTGGCAATATGAAATCATCATTTTTTCCTCAAGTCGATTTCGTGACATCGTCAGTTTTTTTCCTTACCCTTAAGTTGTTATATGACATATATGTCAAAATAGTTTTTTTTTTCGTTTTAGCACCGATCATACTGGTATTAGCTACGCAGCGTTTCCGTTTTTCCGTTAAGGTTTTAGGCATGCTGAATTTATACCACATGAATATTTTTTTTATAATTTCATTTGTTGCGAACTTTCTGTATGTAGGTATTATTGTATAGCTATGGATATTTTTTTTTATTTTTTCTATATCATAAGCCTACTTTATGAAATTGTTTATATATGCTACAAATTTATAAGGCGGCAAAAAGAAAACATTAAAATATGAAAATGTTTACTTCTTTTTGAGAAACGGGTTTGATTATGATCTCTCACATCATTTATTTAAACGTAAAAATAATTATTATTAATATTACGTTAACATTTTTATTATAATCTAAATTGTTTTTTTTTAGTCTGATCTTTTATTTTTCAGATTTAAATAAGACTGCCAAAGTGCCAAACCGAATTAAGCCTAAAAACAATTCAAACTTCGAAGTTTTGTTTCAAATTTTGAGGCTATTTTTAACAGAGAAAAAGAAGAATAAAGTGGAAACTTTACATACATAATGGATTTTACTAAAGAACGTCTTAATCCCAATCCAAGAGAGAAGGCGACGCCTTTCGGCCTGCTTTTCTTCACGTAAGTATTTTTATGTATTATAGACATTAATTATTATTAATTAATAAATTACTGTTTTGAAAGGATATACCAGGTGGCGTATTTCCATAATATACCATGTAGAGGGCATATTATAGGGTCCCTAATCCCCGTTCTCAGTTTTAGTTCAGCAGGGAAGATATCTCTCGCGGTATAGAAAGGAATTGGAACTAAAACTAAAATAAAACGCTTCGTCCTACGTGGGCGACAAAAACGGGCGATACATACAAAAAAAACATGTGCGCCACTGACTTTTTTCTCTTGTTAGCACAGTTGTGTAGGCCAGTTAATGCGGATTAAAACTTGTATCTTGATATTTTGTTCACTTCGGTCTCCTTCATGAGATAAACACAATTTTATTAATTACCATTAATTCAAGTCTATTAGCAAACTTCAAAATGTTTAATGTCATTAACTGGTCAAAGTTTTAAATACTTTGGTCAGTTAAAGTACTCATTCATTCCTCATCAAAAAATATAAAAAACAGTTCCTATAAACATAGGTGCAGAAATGCATAGTTTTAAAGTTACAGGATGTTAAAACTTTAAAAAAATAGATGTTTTGAAATTCTCTTAAATACCATTATTTTTTTAAAATTTGCTGTGGGTAGTACTGAATATCACTGTTATAAATTTTAATAATAATTTAAATATTTTATTAATCTTATTTTACTTTTATATTATTAATTGTTATTAATAAAATTGTGTTTATCTCATGAAGGAGATTGAAATCGACAAAATATCAAGATACACTGTGATAACCCATATGCACGTCCCTGCTGAATCTGTCATCTGTCAACACTTTTTAGTACTAAAATATGTGGCACTTATCTTATAGTAACTTTTACCCACAAAATTACCCCCAAGAAAACTAGAATAAATCGAAAAAAAAATGAAGACTAACACCCCGCAGCTACGAAACAAAGCTGAATCGGACCTACCGGGTGCGTCTCAAAAGTGGCTCACCCCCATAACTTTTTATTTTTTCGGTTAAAAAACGAGATTTGGTATGTTAGTATATGACATAAATTGGGATTGATTGACGTATTCAATTGTTTTCGGTCACTTCCGGTTTCACCGGAAATGATTACAACCACGGGGGTGTCACTTGTATGGGAAAACAGGCAACAGTCAAATTTAAACGTGCCAGGACCAACGACAAAGAAAGCAACATCTGCCAGGCATTGGCTTTCTTTGTCACTCACATTGCTTAAATCATGATACCGCGGCCATTTTGCCAACAAAGAAGCTGGCCGGCTGTCCTGGCAAGTGATTTAAAACAATTTTGCTTTTTACAATATTAAATTACCATTTGGATGTATTTAATGCGATTATTCAATTAACTGGTAAGTCAGAAATTACACACAAATACTTTATTCGTAAATACAACTAAGATGTAAACGTAGTTTTGTATTTTTAGATTTCAACTTTTGCAAAGACCCGCCGATAGAACTTGCCTGGCAGCGTACCTGTTTAACTAAACGTATTATTTCCTGATAATAATATCAAAACACGTAAGTACCTCTATAATTTATGATGACAAATGATTTTGATTATGTTTTATGTTATTTAAATACTTTCTAACCTCAAATAATAGTAAGATCCTTGTTTATATCGCACAGCCCGTTCAAAACTGTATTGTCTTCAAAAAATGTTTACAAAACAAACAATTATTACAAAAACAATGTCCTTTTAATCTGATTTATACCTCAGAAGGATGCCAGTAAAATTTTATTAAATCAACATTATATTATTTGGCCATTAATATCCAAAAAGGAGCATATTGCCTTAACTTAAATTTTCTTTTACTTCTCTTGACAATGTTCTCTATATTCTCTATTTTGAGTTAGTAAACTTTTGAACGGGATGTGCGATATATAAAATACATAATATATCCAAGGGTATGATCTGATAAAAGTATTTTTTGATGCATTTTTTGGTTGTTTATGCACGTTGGCTTGGTTTATGTTTTATTCAGCTTATATTTATTTGGTATAACAGTTTTTTTTGCCTTTGGAATGGCATGCATTGAGGCTAGATAGTGTTTCATTAAAGGAATTTAAATTAGCATATATTTTTTGTGATATTAGTGTGTTATCATGATACAGGTAGTTGTATCATAGTGCCTTATGCATGTTATTTACCTATTATATACTTATGTATAATCAGTAAATAGATGATAACATACTACTAAAATGTCTTTTTAATAGTATGTTTATCTTTCCAATTCACTAGTTACTTGCAAAATGTATTTTGAACTAATTTAAGTGATTAATTGATCATCTTTCTTTTTCAGGTTCAGGATATTCTTTTTCATTGTTAAAAATATATATATTTCAATATTATTGTAATATAAATCGCAGCTCTAAAAAATAAATGATATTGTTTACGAATGTGTAATTTATTTACTATGAATTTTCTCTGAAAATAATAAGTCTTTAATAATATCATTGATTTGCTATGTAAAGTTAATAGACATATTTTTTAATACATTAAATTATATTAAAGTAATAAAAAATATGTTTATTAACTTTAAACAGTAAGTCAGTGATACCTTTGGTGATAACTAAAAATATTTTTTTAAAAATTTCCCCTCTTTTAAGCCCCGCCCCTCCAATTCCCCTCAATTTAGCTAGTACTGCCAGGCGACACCAGGTGGCGTCTGTTTCCATTTTTTAACATGAAGTTAGCATTTCTTTAATGTACCTATTCTCTGATTACAACTTTTGATTTTTAAATGGTACCTCGGTATTTTTTTACTTTATTCGATAGAAAATGACACTCTGAATCGAACGACATATCGTATGTCAATTTTTGACATAGTCACTCAAAAACAAATTCTATTTTAAATTTCAATCTAGAGTGCCATGGTTAAAAACACTAATTTTTAATCAAGGAGCCTTGGAAAAATATATTTGATCGTCTAATGCTTTTAGTGTCTTGTCCTGGCTGTTTAAAAGATGCCTAAATCGTATTTTTAATCATATTTCAATTTTCATTAGCATATTTGGAAAAGGCATTTTTTTACAAATAATTTGATACCAGACACTTGGTATTTTGAGTCAAATTGTCGTTATGAACCGCATGTTACAATTTCAAATAAACCATATGCCAAAATGTCAAAAGTTGACATATGATATGTCATTCGATTCAGAGTGTCATTTTCTATCGAATAAAGTAAAAAAATACCGAGGGTACCATTTAAAAATCAAAAGTTGTAATCATTTCCGATGAAACCAGAAGTGACCAAAAACAATTGAATACGTGAATCAATCCCAATTTATGTCATATACTAACATACCAAATATCGTTGTTTTATCTGAAATAATAAAAAAGTTATAGGGGATGAGCCACTTTTGAGACGCACCTGGTATATCAATTTTTTTCAAATGGAACGAGGGTGGCTCATTAACATATTTGAAAAAAGCATTTTTTTACGAATAATTTGATACCACACACTTGGTATTTCGAGTCATATTTTCGTTACAAACCGCAAGTTATAATTTCAAATACACCATATGCAAAAATGTCAAAAGTTGACATATGATATGTCATTCGAAGTGTTATTTTCTATCGAATAAAGTAAAATAATACGAGGGTGTCATTTAAAAATCAAAAATTGTAGTTATTTCCGGTGAAAAAATGAAATGAATGAATGATGTAGAATGTTTAGGAAGGGAGTTAATCACCGCAACCTTATAGATCTATTGTGTGTTCCCCTTTCTTGAGTTATAACGAGTTATAACTCATCATACAGTCTCAGGGCTTTAACAAAAGCCAGTATCTGAAACGGCTCCACAGCGGCCAGCTCTCCATCCTCGACATCAGACGTACCAAAAATGTTCATGGCACGAATGGTCGTCGTCTCGGCGCACTCAGTGATAAGGTGTTCTGGTGTTTCCCCATTTTCCCCACAAAATCTGCATTCACCGTTGTTTCTCAGCTTCAGCCTACTGAGGCGTTCGTTGAGGAGACAGTGTCCTGTTAGAAACCCCGTGACAATCCGAAGATTGTTTTTACTTAAATCAAGGAAAACCTTTGATTTTTCTCGGTTGTAAGTTCTGAGGAACTTTTTCGAGTGTCTTAGACCGTTGGAGGACACCCATTCTAAGTTATGGATGGAGTCTTCCAGATTCTTCAGTTCCGCTTTCAGTTGGTTTCGGTTGGAAAACAGAACGGTTCTGGTCCAGTTAGTGAAGTGTTCGCTCCTTTTCTAGCTAGATCATTTGCTTCTTCATTGCCTTCTATCCCTTGGTGAGCAGGCACCCAGAGTAGGAGGACTTTATTTTCTTTCCTAATTTGTTGAGCTTCTCTAGGCATTCTTTGACCAACTTCGAATTGATGGTTACTGAGTTGATCGCGTTAAGTGCTGCTTGACTATCGGATAGGATGGCAATTTCCTGTTTTCGATAATTCCTATCTAAAATAAATTGTACGCATCTTTCGATATCGTAAATTTCTGCCTGAAGGATACTGGGGTAGGTGCCTATTGGTTCGGAGTATTTAGTTTTCGGGCAAAATACTCCTATCCCTGTCCCTGCTTTGGTTTTGGAAACATCAGTATACCACGTGATGGTATGGTCTTTTATATGCTGAGTAAGCGTTTCTTTTTTCCAATCCTTTTTATTACTCAATACTACAGTGAGGTGTTTCTCAAAGTTGTAATTATTGGTATGTCATCCACTGGGAGTTGGAGAAGTGGAATTTTCTTTTTGAGGGTGTTCCAAGCCCCTGACCTGAATATTCTCCCAGTACTGTTTCCGTCAGTAACCATTCTAATCATTGTCGCATTGGCATAACTACCGACGACAATGTGCAGTGGTGTTAGGTCTAGAATGACCTCCATTGCTGCTGTTGGACATGTTCTCATGGCACCTGTGATGAAGATATATGCCAGTCTCTGTACTTTGCACAGGTTTTGCCTTGCTGTGCGTTGCTCTAGTTTTGTATACCAAGCAATTGCTCCATAAGTAATCATGGGTCTTACTATCATGGTACACATCCAGCGCAAAATGTTAGGGGAGCGGCCCCACCTATTTCCCGCCAGTCTTCTGCATTCATGAGAACATTTGTGGATTTGCTGGAAATGTACTTAATATGCCTGTTCCAGAGAAGTTTACTATCCAGGGTTATTCCCAGATATTTCACTTCCTGTGATGGCAGTATTTCCTTTCCATCTAGATGGATTCTTTTCAAGTTTTTCAAACTTCGCTTTCTGGTGAATGGCATTACTGCGGTTTTATCTGAGTTAATACTCAGCCCAACAGTCCTGCATCATCTCTCCGCGATGCGTAGTCCTCTTTGGATAATATCACACAGGGTGCCTCCATGTTTCCTCCGTGCAATGACGACTATGTCATCTGCATACCCTATGCAGTGTATTCCCGCTAGAGTTAATTCTTCCAGTAGTTCATCCATTGCCAAGCTCCACAGTAGGGAGAGGTCACTCCACCTTGTGGAGTTCCTTGCGTTGTTTTAACAACTACAGTTTTGGTACCTATCTCAGCCTCTGCTGTTCGTGTTGAGAGCATTTCCCAAAACCAGCGAATTATCGTACGTGTTCACCCCTCTTGTTTCAAGAGATCGCTTGACCGATGACTGATGAATGAATGATGGTGACCGAAAACAATTGAATACGTCAATCAGTCCTAATTTATGTCATATACTAACATACCAAATTTCGTTTTTTTTTAACTGAAAAAATAGTTAAAAGTCATAGGGCTGAGCCACTTTTGAGACGCACTCGGTATGTTGATATAAGAAATACATCTTATTTTTACGCGAGGAGTCTCCTCACGAGAGATGGTACATGTTTTTTGAAACACTTTAGAGACTTTACTGCTGAAGTAAGCTGAGACACACAATAACAACTCATTAAATTCATTTATTATAGCATTCATTAGTGCATTGATTATGTTCTTCTAATAGTATATTCATTCTTATCTGTAAGACAATTATTGTGCATGACGATGTTGATATAATCTCAACTTTATTTATACTTATACCACAGCTTATACTTATAGATATAGTCATTTAATTATCATGATTCAATAACGTAATTTACTTAATAGTTTTTACGAAAATGTTTAATATACAGGGTGACCCTTAAATCAGTGCAAATATTTTTAGGGATAATATATTTCTCTCTCATTTTTTGAAAAAATCTTATTTGGATATTTTTTTTATTTTTAGTTAAGAAACGTAATATCTTTATAGTATGGCAAAATATGTAGTACCTAGCCTTGTAGTAGATTATATTTACAAGAAAGAAAATCCAGAAAAGATCCAGTGGTTTTCAAAATTTAAGGGAAAATTTATTTTTAAGTAAAATATCTCCGTTATTTTGGACTTATTTGAAAATCGGTAAAAAGAGATATGTTTCTTTAATCGAGATCTACCAGTCCTGAAAATATTTGCACTTATGTATATTGACTCACCCTGTATATTTTAAACCAATATTTCAAAACCACACAATCGAAAGATAACCTTTTCATTATTTCAACTTCTAATTTCATTTGTTTAAAATAAGTAAGAATACATTTGTAAAACACTTAAATTACACCAATCCGCATCTATTCACTAGTTTTATATTATATCATTATATCAGTCAGTATTATCTGGTTTACTAATTATCTCTAAGTCATTGATCTAAGTGATTTAATCTTTGTTTTTAGATATACATATTATGTATTTGTTTCGAGTGGATCATTTTTTTATGTTTAAATTTTCAAATGCTGTTTAAAATACTCATTATTCTACAGACTATTTGCAAAGATTAAGGATTTATAAATTCCTTGCCATTTGATCACGAGCCAATTACATTTAATATAAAAAAAAACAATAGTTGTAACCTTGAGTAAAAATCGCATCAATGAAAAAAAAACCGTTTAAATAAATCTATAAATAATATAGAAATAGAACGTGGGTAACGGTAGTATATTTTTAGAAAAAGATGTGTTTTAAGTCACAGTTTAATTAACACCATCTTTAGTTAATATTCGGTGGTTAAGCATTATAGGCAAGGGGCAACTAGACACAGACTTTTAGGTGGGTTCAAGTTTTTTGAGGGGGCTTAGGTCACTAACAGAGGCGCCATATTACTTAATCTAAATCAAAATGAAAATCGATATTTAGAAAATCAAATCTCTGTATTTCCTATTCCTAAAAAATCAACGGCGTACAATTAAAACAACATTCGTTTACTTCGTTCAGATTGAAAATCTATATCTGATAAAAATTAAATATTTTAGATTACAGTTAATGGGTCATAAGTAGACAATGCTAATATAAGTTTAAGTAAAGCAAATGAAAGCAAAGTTATGCAGTACTTTTTATTAAGAGTTCATTTCACTTTTCCGAAAAAGTGGCAAAATAAGCGTTCGGCATTTAACGTTTTATGTAAAACTGGCTAGGTATTTTTACACAAATGAAGAAGGGAATTACAGATAAAGGATTATACTATATCCGTATTGTAGCACATATTTAGACAACTTCTCTATTTTTAAGATTTTAATTGTCAAACATCAACAAAATATTCCTTGTTTGGACTAAATTTTCTCGAAAATAAAGAAATAATTTAAAATACCGTTACAATACCGATATATAATTTTTATAAAACACAGTGCAGAAGGTTTCACATTAATACATTGACAGTAATTGAATTCCGAGGTAAAAGTCTCTGGGCAGTCCACAAGGGTGCTTTTTGTTTTGAGAAACCTAACCTTGTCAAATGTCGTCAGAAAAAAATAAAATTGAAAGCTTTAACTTTCAGTTTTCTGGAATATCTCCGGATATACTCGGAATTTTATAGTTTCTAAACAGCATATTATTAGTCTCACTAGTGCACAACTTTATTCAATTATTATTTTTAATAATTAGTTTTTAAAAAAATTATTTTTATTAAATTACCTATATTTTTTGCATTTCTACGTTAGTTGTTTTTCGTAATTTATGTAGCTATTATGGTTAAATTTTTACAATTACTTTCAGATATACAATAGGAATGTTTAGAAAAGGATATTCAAAGACATTTGAAGTGGATGACTTATATAATCCAATCAAAAGTGATAGAAGTAAGATTTTAGGTGATAGATTAGAAAGGTAAGTGTTTTTAATTTATATATGTACCCCAATATGTAGTAATAAAATATAAAACATTCAATAGAATCCAATGGAGAAGGACAACGAGACATTGTTTTGTTTATAAACATTCTGTTTGTAAACGTTCTGCATATTAGGACATCCTTATTCGATTTTTTTACATAATTTTAATACAAATACAAATCGGACTACCCTGTATATAGGAAACAGTACAATATTCGCATGTACTAACTAGACCTTTACAGATGTATGCAGATATTGTCTCTGATGTTGTAGTACTATGGTTCATATGGAACGAAGAAAGATAATGCCTCGGATAATGCCTATCTTTTTTATATCTCTGTTATGAGCGTATTGTCTTCAGCTGGACAAACTGTAGTTGCGGCATCAGATATTTCATTCCAGACTTTACCATTACAAAAATATTATTTCTGTTTTTTTTGCAGATTCTCCACAACGTTTTTTTCCTAGAGAATAAGCGTTGCCTTTTTTAAATATCTATTAACTTTGATTTTTTTATTTTAAAAATTGCAGAGGTAATATTTTCTATATAATATATGACTTCGTCATTTTTTAAAATTCTGGCTGGACCGCTCATCTAATGATTTATTGTTGACTTTGTTTAGCAAGTACACTCACCGGCACGAAAAACGAGCACCTTAAAATCTTGATGTATTTTAAAGTTTAATATATTTTGTTCTAGTGGGCCGATGTTGATGATTTTTTAAGCAATATGTAGCCAAATGATTGACTTTTTAGTACATCTTTCTAAATTAAAAACTAAAGTTTCCATGTGTCAATTATACGAGACAAAACAAAATGTTGATATTTGGGTGAAAGTTTGAAACACTCTGTGGAGGATTGTTAACAAAGCAAGGAGTTTATAAATAATTTTATCATCTAGGTGTATCCTTTCTCCATAGTTCGCTTTTTGGTTCATCGCAATAGCTGTATTTTTAGTAACATCGTATTTTTACATTAAAATCAAACCTTTGCTTTTGGTCCTAATCAACAGACCAGAACAGACAACAGAACTTGTTTTTAACTTACATTAATGATTTACCCGTGGCTACACTTCAGAATCATATGATTTTGTTTGCCGATGACACTACTATCTTATGTGCTCGGAAATCCCCTGAAGAAATTCAAACTGATTTTGAATCGATTTTGCTAAATGTTGGTGACTGGTTTCAGGCAAACCGATTATGCCTGAATGACACTAAAACAGAAAGAGTTATTTTTTCTCTTAAAACAAAATATAAAGTAGATTTCTGCAGCGTCCGATTTCTGGGAATAAAATTTGACACAAAACTGAGTTTTGAAAATCACGTAGACTATGTGGCAGGGAAGGTTTCCATAAGCATGTATGCATTTCGGCGATTGGCTAAGTGTGTGGAGAGTGATGTGTTAGTAGCTGCTTATCATGCTCTCATTCACACGGTGCTTACTTATGGAATACTTGTTTGGAGTCACTCAGCTCATGCTGACAGACTGTTTGGATTGCAAAGAAAAGCATTGAGAATTTTGTCAAATTTAAGTTGTCAAGCAGATACAAAAAACGCCTACAAAAGAATGGGAATACTGACACTTCCATGTTACTATATCCTCCAGTATCTTTTAATTGTGAAGGATAACCTAGAACTATATACTACGCATGATGAACAACACAATTATGCAACCAGAAACAGAATGAATATAAAGCCTGTTCACATTTGCGCCTCGGAAGATCTTGGAACTCCAGCCTTCATTATGCTCCTGCATGCTTTAATAAATTATCTCAAAATGTCACAAGTTTACCAAGACATCAATTTAAAACGACAATTAAAAGCTATCTTCTTGATATGGCTTATTTTAGTGTTACCTGTGGTGTTACTGATTTTTTAGAAAGCAGTGAAGGGTTATAGCGTGGTTATAGGTCAAAACATTTACATTGTGTATTTATTGTTTTTTTGTGTACTTTAAATTACTGTTTGGTAATTGTTGTGCTTATTTTATAATTTTGCATTTTACAAAATATGACTTTGTGTAAGGATACTTGTATCTATTAACATGCAATAAATGATTTGATTTGATTTGATTTAGACCTATAAAATAATGTTTATGCTTTATTTTTATGCAGTTTTGAAAAATCATATTATTATTTTGTGTTTTGGGCAGTTACTCAAGCAGAGATGTTTTTCAAAAGTTGATCTCTACCATGATCAATAATTAAAGCAGCAATAGCCCATACTTCAGAATTTAAAACCATCTCATAGATAAATGCAACAAGTTTAGATTGGAAAGCCCGTAAAAATTTTAGGTCGCGAAATTATTTTGGGTCGCGGCCCATGTCGCGGCCGTTATACGCGATCTGGCGCTGCTATAGCGGTCGCTAAGAACAACGGCAAACAAAAACAGAAATAATTTTCTCTTGTCAAAGTCAGAATGTTCAAAAATCATAATAATCTTTCAAAATCCAAACCGCTCTCATTAAAGAAATTCCGAAAAGTGTTTATAGCGTCTATTTTCAAAGTAATAATTGCAATCTTGTGAGTTTAATTCAAGTTTTATTTACTCCAACCGGTGATAATTGTGAAAAAGTGGCATTAAAAACTTAAAAAGCTGTGCTGTGAACTGTGAACTGCCAAAACCATCGTGGATCGTGGCTATGGATCGTGGCATAACGTCGGTTTCCAATGTTTCATAGGTATTTCATACATGCGTCCTTATATAAAATAAAGTTTCTTGTTTGCAAAACCCTGTCTTTTATTTATAAAATTAAACGAAAATAATAAATTTGAATAAACAATATTTGGCGATATAATTCCGGAAAAAGCCTAACCGCTCCGAAATTTTCAAAAGTTTTGGGTCGCGACCGTTGCAAGAATAGCGCCAAATAGTGTTTACATTGTCCTTATGGGCACTTTCCAATCTAAACTTGTTTTATTTATCTATGAACCATCTTTACTAGAGTAAACGTCAATATTACTGTGACTTTACAATGACAGTGGCATTACAAAAACAATATTTTATAAGTGTGTTGATGAGGGCCCAAAGGCAAAGGCAGACTTTTAATGCTGAAATTGCTGTAAATAGTTACTGTCTTATTCAAAAGCCAATATCTCCAATAAAAATAAAGTTATTGAGATGAATAAAAAACAAACTATCGAGAAAAGACATACCTAGAAGATAAAATATTTTTTCAGTTCCTTGCTTTGTTATCATACTCCACAGGGTGTTTCAAACTTTCACCATAATATCAACATTTTATTTTCCCTCGCATAATTTACAGACAGGAACTTTCGTTTTTAATTTAGATAGAGATGCTAAAAAGTCAAATAATTTAGCTACAAATTGTTTAAAAAATCATTAAAATCGGCCTACGGGAACAAAATATATTAAATTTATAATACATCAAAATTTTAAGGTGGCCGACTTGAATGAATTCTCCATATTTTTTCTCTTTATTTTATCCTGTAATGGCAGTTTTTTTCATATGAATATCAAAATATGGCTGTTACAACACTTAATGGACTTAATTTCTTGATATATACTAGTTTTATATATAATTAATTTATTATACAAGATGTAAGAAGATAAGGGCTAAAAAAGTTGCGCAATTCTTTCTATACTTTGCTGATGCTATGTTATTTTATTGCAGATCATGGAATAATATTTATGAAAAATCCGTCCAAAAAAATCGAAAACCTAGTCTTTTATTCGCTATGATTGCTTCATTTTGGCCGGAATATACAATTTTAGGAATTATATTAGTTATAATGAACACATCCTCTTTATTACAACCTATAATGTTAGGAAAACTATTAAATTATTTTAGGTAATGTTATAGTTACAATAAACATTTAACACTACTAACAGTAAAGCAGGCTTCGTATCGTATAAGTCATAATATTTTTGAACCTGTTTGTTTTAACTTTATTTTTCATTATATTTTACTTTTATTAGGGATGATAGTGATATCACAAAGAATCAAGCATTTTTATATGCTGGAGCCGTAGTTTCTTGTATATTTATTACTAGTTTAATGAATAATCATGTTTTTATGGGTGGTTTTCATTATGGAATGAAACTGAGAGCAGCATGTTGTGCACTTATATACAGAAAGGTATGTTGGTTTTAAATATATTATATATTTTTTTCAATTTAAAATCTTATCTAATA